>NC_086160.1:66858687-67508437 GCF_035149785.1 Candoia aspera
CCATTTATTCATGTAAAACAGGACTGAAAGAGGTAAAGACTGATTTCTGTATCACAAGCTAGCTTGCTTTTAATTGACTAAAAACTACAGTGAAATCAAGTAATGGGGATAAACAAAAGATCAAGGGCATGTGATCAGATTAAAAATATTGGTGTAAATCTAGTCTTGGATAAAAATCTTAAGAATTAGAATATTTTGTATATGCAGATTTAACCTGCATGGGTGGAAACAAGGAAATCTTGCAGGGGGGCTAGAACTAAAAAAACAACACCCTATTTCAATACCTTATTCTGATTCTTACTGGGGAAGTTACTTCTTAAATTGGGCATACTGTAGAAACAAAGAGGGAATTTTGTTCAGTGTTTTTGTTTTTGTAAGCATTCTAATTAGATCTAATAGCCTGTCACTTTGCAAGAAAGTAATCTTCCAAATAGGAAAGGAAGGAGCATTAGCTACTTTATTAATGGGTGAAAGCAAGCATTTTGTATATAAAAATAGGGTTTAAACATAAATATTTGTGCTCCATATAGAATACTTTGTACACCACGTAAGTGTTAACTGCTTAAACGTTCCTTACATTGGAATAATTCCTGTGGCTATAAGAATTATGAAAACAACAATGATGATAAGGACTGTTGCTATAATTACAATCATTTTAGCATTTCTCCACCACATCTTCTTTGAAATCTTGGTGGTAGTTTTTTGGAAACCATGAGCCTGAAATCAGATAGGGAAAATGGTTAATAATAGGATTCATTCAGTAGGATGAAGTTGCTTTAAAAATACGGTATATATTTTGTTCAGTAACGTTTTATTTAAAGTTGGGATTAAAACAACTTCCAAACTTTGTTTTATTTAAAGAGTGATTAAAACATTTGAAAACAAACCAGACTGTCTTATATGGCTGTACCCTAAGACTGGTTATGATTAATATGGGAGGTGATAGAAGAGAAAAGGTCCTTATAATGGCAATTAAATTGCTTAAAACTGCATCTAATTTCACCCGAGTGGGTTTCCATTCATGCAGTTGACAATGTCCTTGGTTTTCCTTTCTTTTGTTCCACATATAATGGAAGGTGCAAAGCCGTGGGAAAATCTAGCAGAGCAGGGGTATCTCAGTCAATGAATAATTACTCCTCATAATTAGCCAATTCACATTTTCAGGAACTTGCCTGGTTTTTTCAAGTAATAGGACTTGGCTGTTACTTCCTGGGAAAACCTCTGGAAAAACAGCATCTCCCTCCCTCTCCCCCTCTCCCTCTCCCTCTCTCCCTCCCTCCCTCTCTCTCTCTCCCTCTCTCTGTCTCGCAGTGTTTCTTTCTCACAGTGAAGGCAGGCAAAGTTTGGAAAAACTGTGGCAAGTGATAGATCTCTGTAACAGAACTAGCTAGCAGATCCCTTAGTGTGTCTCAACCTTAGCAACTCTAAGATGTGTGGATTGGGAGTTGAAGCCCACACATCTTAGAGCTGCCAAGGTTGAGACGCACTAAGGGATCTGCTAGCTAGTTCTGTTACAGAGATCTATCACTTGCCACAGTTTTTCCAAACTCTGCCTTCCTTCAAGGGAAAGGTGGTCCTTAGGCTCACCTATACATCTACAGTAAACAATTACCGCTGTTTCAAGATCATCACTTCGATCAGCAAGTTCACTCAGTCGCTCTTCTCTTTCCAGGACCTTTTCAATATTTTGAGTCATAACGGTTTTCACGTCATCAACTTGGACTTGAAGCGTAGAGATCGTGACATTGGTGGGTTTAGCCATCTGCCCAGGATACAGTTTATTTATTATACTCAATACAGATAATGCCAACATGCCTAAGATAGTAAGCCAGTTAAGATGCCTCTTACTGTTTCATGAAAAGTGTGCTGGGGACTCTATACTATTTTAATATTTAATGCTGAATTGCTCCTCTGCAAGACTGGTTTTATTTTACTTTTCAGCCACAATGAGCACCTCAGAGTTAAAAATTACTATTGCAAATCCAGCAACCAAAAACAGCTGGTTATTAAAGCTTGAAACCAGATTTTATTTAGTAGGCATTTGTCAATATTCAATGTCAGTGTTTCTCAACCTTAGCAACTTTAAGATGTGTCGACTTCCAACTCCCAGAATTCCCCAGCCAGCTATGGTGGCTAGGGAATTCTGGGAGTTGAAGACCGCACATCTTAAAGTTGCCAAGGTTGAGAAACACTGGTCTAGACTATAGCCCTGAGATTCCCAGTAATCTGTTATCTAAGGGAGTTTTTTGTGGTTCTGACAAGGTTGGCTAGATTGTGCCATCTGCTGTAGACAAGCTTGAATGAAAATACTAAATCGAATGGGTAAAATGCTTTATGCTGTTAAAAGCTACCTCGGAAAGTTCAAACGTCGAAGCACTGAGAGGTCTAATGATGTGTGGGTGGAGAATGGCCAGTTTGTTTAATCCAGCCTTTCTCAACCTTTTCACCCTGGAGGAACCCTTGAAATATTTTTCAGTCCTCGGGGAACCCCTGCACATTCAGACTCAAATACAGGCCAAAAGTTCCAAAATTATTACATTTGTTTCATGGGTAGGCCTGTATATCTGCCTTAACAGTGTTCTTAAACTAAAAATAAAGAATGAAACTTACCCCTTTAATGTGAAGTTGCTTGAATTTGAAATAATGTTTTAAATAAATCGTGATCTCCCAGGGAACCCCTAGTGACCTCTCTCAGAACCCTGGTTGAGAAACCCTGCTTTAGCAGATAGCATTTTATGTGTATGCTGTAGATGTCTGCAACAAGGGTAAAAAAAGTCAATATGGCAGCCACCAACACGTGATCGGAGTCCTGCCGCTTTGAAGTGGTGCTTTGGCTCCCATCTTGAGTTTTTTGACCCCCTGTGGGTACCACTGTATAGATGTGTGTATGATCATGTAGGACAGAAAATGGAATGTACTGATTTAAATTCAAACACACAATCTATTTCTATACATGGTTAAGCATTGGCTTTTCCCAAATGTGGCCAAAACACCTTTTCTGCGAGTTTCTTCTGCATATCATCAGTACACATGAATAAACAAGGCAGCAATAGTGATTAAAAAAAATCTGATTTAAGATCTCCCCCTTGTGCCTGCCAGAGGTTACATGCCATGTATACTGTAAAGGTGTGGAAGGAAACATCACCCCTTGTGGCCCTGTCTCTTGAGGAGAGCAGGATGGTAAAGGGGTACGTTGAATTGGCACGTGGTTTTAGTCGATGGTGCAGCAAGTCAACAGTGGAACCAATTGTCGAAAGAAATGGTCAAAGATCTCCAAGCAAATGGTAGTTGCTTTAGATTTGGTTTACTTCTCATGCTACAACACAGAAGCCATTTTGGATATGCTGTTAAATATCACATATCTCAGAAACATAAACAGACACTGGTAATTTATTTTCCCAACTCTGTGGAGACAGTGCTAATTTCAGAAGGTTCCTAAAGTTTAATGCTAATTTGTTTTCTATAAAAAGGCTCTCACATCTGAGGTCACCTCCTCATGGGTGTGTGTGTGTGTGTGTGTGTGTGTAGTGGTTTTATTGAAATTTTGTTAGCAATAATATAGTAGTTCAAGACTTTGGATTCAATACTAATTGCGTAAGCTCTGTATGCAAACTTTGGCTGTAAGATCAATTTCTAATTGGTTTCTACTTTTTAAAACATACAAATAATTCATAGTGAAGTCATACAACAGAAGGCAACACGTTTCTTCCTTTGTTCCTCTGCACTGGCAGGATCTAAAAACCCTTAATATTCTTAAGAGGCCCCTCAACTAATCTACCATGTTGATTTCCTTCCATTGCATTTTAGTCTGGAGCCACCCAGTTAACATAATCTGAGATTACAAGTACCATTCCTAAAGTATTCCTATATGAATTATGCAAGACAGATTTAAAATCCATGCTGATTTTAAATCTCTCTTGTGGCAAGCATAGCTGTTCACTTCTGCTACAGGGAAAATAATTATGTTATTTTCTCTAAAACTGCTTGGAAGATTTAGGAACGGAGTTAAAGTACTTAAAATGTGTATATTTTCCTCTGTATTATTTGGAAGATACTAGTCTCTTGAAATGCAGCAGAAAATTATTTAATCTGTAGCTAGTATTTACTATGGTAAGACATTCAAAGATTGAATTTAACTTAATTAAACTAAAGAAATAGCTGAAATAGCCCTTTTATGGAGAATGTCAGAAATGAACATTTATTTCTGAATGCAATTTGTTTTACTCAAATCCTGTAGATCAGTGTTTCTCAAACTTGGCAACTTTAAGACACGTGGACTTGAACTCCCAGAATTCCCTTGTCTGAGAAACACTGCTGTAGACTCATCATCTACTAAATTATTTTCTACTCAGTTAGAATATATTATGTTCTCAAATTAACTTTCCTTAATACTAGGCTACCAATTTGGGATGCAAAAATCCCTATTACTGTTAAATGGCAGCATATAGATACAGGTAGTCCTTGCATAATGACAATTGGGACCGGAATTTTGGTTGCTAAGTGAAGTGATCATTAAGAGAATCTGGCCTGATTTTATGACTTTTTTTGTGGCAATTGTTAAGCAAATCACCATGGGCATTAAGTGAACCACATGGTTGTTAAGTGAATCACGTGGTTCCCCATTGATTTTGTTTGCTGGAAGCTGGCTGGGAAGGTTGAAAATGGTGATCACGTGACCATGGGATGCTGTGATGTTCGTAAGTGTGAGGACTGGTTGCAAGTTATTTTTCAGCACCATCGTAAGTCAGAACCATTGCTAAATGAATGGTCGTTAAGCGAGGACTACCTGTATAGCAAACTTTGCTGCTACTCATAGTCATCCAGATTTTTGCAACCAAGACCTGGTAGCTCTACTTAACATCTATTTGAAACAAAGCGAGTTTAAACATACCTACCCTCTATTTTTCTAATATGTCTTGACAATCAGCACTAAACACGAAAGATTGAAAAAGCCCTTGATATCTCAGGGAGTTACTTCAATTGTCTTCCAAATTTGAAAAAAAAACACAATTTAATGTGAATTTCAATAAGCATAATTGAAAGAGAGTTAAAATATACATCTACAGTGGAATCTTATTCATCTCTATCTGGGAGAAAGAAGTTGGGTTAAGAGAAGCCATATTTATGCACTCTTAAATTACATTAACTTCATGAATGAAATAAAGTATCAGTATCTGTGGGCCAATCTTGCCAAAAAAATGCTTAGAGTCTCTTGAAACAATAACTGCTTTCTAACTCATAAAATTTGTATCATGAGCCTGCTAATGTAGGAATGTAGTCAAGATAGTTGGTTCATATTTCTTTTTTTTAATTTATACCAACATTTGTATATTGCCTATTCTAGAGATTCTAGGTTTACAGTAACACATCCACCATACATCTATCCAAGCACTGCAAATAAAAAAAAAAATACAATAAGCAATTCAATAAAAAACAAAAACAAAACAAAAGTATAAAAAATGCAGCCCCATAACAGTCACTGGCTTTCAAATGCTTGATGGAACATAATGTAAGGACTGTCAATAAGAAGACATAATGGTATGTGAGAATGACCCTGGGAGACCGGACCCAGAGACGCTGCCTAGGGAACAGTCAGATAAGAGACAGCATAGTCCACAGCTGGATAGTGGGTGGGGCAAAAGGCTCAGAAGAGACCCTCCCTAATTTCTCAGGGTGTAAAGGAGACAAGGGGTGAATTTACTTTCAGACTTGCAAGATTCTGTTAATGTAGCCTCACAATAAAATAGAATTAGCTCATCTGGTCATGTTTCCTGTCTGGTCCACCTGGTAACCTGACAGAATGACCGGATCCAGCTCCCTGTCCAACTCCTTGTCCAACTCGTGTGGACTGGGGACTTTCAGCATCTCTTGAGCGAAAGCCCTAGACAGGCAGGATCTGGTTGGAAGAGATGGGCCTGAAGGAACCTGGGAGCCAAATCATGTGGAACTTCATAGGCGAACACCAGATATTCAACCCTGAGTAACTATGAGTGATTTTATCTGCAAAGAATCTTTGCAAAAATTGTCACAGTGGCCTGCAAGAGTATCTTTTCTCCTGCTTTTTCCTGAAAGGATGCAGGTCACTGTGAACAAGGTTAACAGTTTAGACTCTTAAAATGCAATAAGAGCAAAGAGGTAATTATGCTTCAGCTCCCTTACTGCCACCTAATACTTCTGAATGTGAGTACAATTTCTCTCTTCATTTTTCCACCACTGACACTCATGAACTCTGAGGACAGAGCAGGCCTCGGTGTGTGGAGGCCCCAGTGGTGGGAAGCAGCAGGCCCTAGTCTTTCTTGGGCCCCTTTGCCGGTCAGCGGCTTGGGGGTCTTTTTGGGGCCTCCTGGTCCTGGGGTTGGCGGACACGCTGGGGGAGTAAATGAATATAATTTAATTGCCATTATAAGGACCTTTCCTCTTCCTCCCACATTCATCATAACCAGTCTTAGGGTACAGCCATATAAGACAGCCTGGTTTGTTTGTTTTCACATGTTTAAACCACTCTTTAAACAAAACAAAGTTTTAAAGTTGTTTTAATACCAACTTTAAATAAAACAAAGTTACAGAACAAAATATATGCCATATCATTTAAAGAGTGTCTCTTCTATCGCCATTTTTGAGAGCTCCTCAATAAAGAAAGGAGCACCCTGGGACCTATGACCAGAGGGATACTGCTCTAAGGGGAAAACCGGGCTTAGCATATGATCACTTACATCTGTCCCCCCAGAGTGGATCTTTGGAAAAAATGAATATGGAAGGAAAAGGAACAAGAATGAAAGTAGAATAACTGCAACAAAAGAAAGTACGAGATCTAAATGAAACGTATATACTTCGCCATAGTAGTCCCCCACTAAAGTAACATTATAACACAAATACAACAAGGATAAACACAAGGATAGAAGGATATCATTGTCATAATACTCTATCATCCTTTAACTATTACAGCAATGGTATTTGTGGGCAGGGGGGAGCAAGGGGGAAATGAGGAAACACGTGTTGCAACATTGTGGTGCAAATTCCATCCCTTCTGTACTTGTGTTGCAATGTCACATGCAAGTATGAAAGGTGCTAAGTTTGTGTCATGATGTAATAATTTACATTTCTTCATTTTGACAAAATCTCAGCTCCTGAATATAGTATTCTAAAATGGATCATCATTTCTCCAACCCATTCTTAATGGGAAAAAGCTGCATCACTTGACTTCCTTTCCTATATAAATAATTTTCCTAAGCTTTTCTGCATTAGCTACAGAAGAGGCTACTTCCTAAAGGTACAGGAGATGGTTCCTGCTTGCTTATGAATTTAATAAAACAAAAACAAAAACCCAAAATATTTAGTAGTATTTGCATATCCCAGTGCAGTCTTGATTTGCACTTACTGAGTTGCTTCCAAGTTGACTTCCAAGGGACTCAATATTTGGCAGATGTTTTTGCCTTCATTCATTCATTCATTCATTCATTCATTCATTCATTCATTCATTCATTTATTCAGCATGCCATGAATTTCAACAGACTCTCAGTGGCTTATAGCACATATATCAAACCAACCCCATAAAAGCAACAGTGTAATACTAGAATGATAAAACTATACTCCACCCTATGGAGGACTTCATGATTCTCTGCGAGTGGAGACTCCCTCCTGTGGAACAGTTGTCCCCTGAGAAGAAAGTGAAGCTCTCCCTCTTGATCTTCCAAAAGATCAAGAAATATAAAGGTATTTACATATAAAGATCAAGAAAGATAAAGAAATACCAGAGCCCAACTAGGAGCTTCTATGAAATCTGGAAGTTAGAAGCTGTAGAAGATGCTTCAGTGGTAGCATGGAGGGAGCAAAGACAATTATTGTAAATACCTGAAATTGAACAATAAAGAGATGCTACCAGGAAAAACCAATTATTTCAATGACCTGCTTGTACTTAACAACACATGAAACAATGAAGAACTGAAAAGCTTTGATTCTATTGCACTTTTTTCCTTCTTAAATATTCTTAACTGATTTTTAACTGCCATGGAACATCCTCCTCATCAGCACCATTTCAAAACACTTCCTTCCACATGGGGTTTTATGCCCCTTGGCCTTCAAAGTAATATTTAAGCAGTTTACACCATTATGAATATTTAGATGCCATCAAGTGGGGTTTGACATCTGGTGAACAAGGACATCTTGAATTTATCCGTTGGGGATGCTTTAATCTTGATTCAGCAGTAGGCAAGGGATGGGCCTGATGGCTTATGTAGTGTCCTCCAACTCTAAGGTATTTCTTCATGAACATAGCAGTGGTTTGGTAGAAATTGCCAAAATGCTGCTTTATATTTAAAAATCCCCTCTTCTATTAAAGAATGATCAGAACCAGAACTGTTCAAAACATAACATAAATACATAAAATATTTTTCCTGAAAGCTCATACAATGTGTTCTAGGATTGCCATAAATAATGTACAGTATTCCAGTTCTGGTTCTTTCCTTGCACATTTAACTAGTATTCACCAGATGGCAGTATTTACTTGCAGAAAGGATGCCAAGTGTGTTTTGCATACTTCCCTGTTAGGGTAATGAACAAAGAAACCTTTCTTCTTTTGCTTCCAGTTACTTGTGAATTTCCTTTCAAAAGTTCAGTTTTAAAACATGCTATCTATTTTCAGGTCTGTTTTCTAATCAATGTGGTCAAGTTGAAAATGGTCAGATACAAAAAAAAAAGGTTATATATTTGATATTTATACATGACCTTCTTATTTTCCAGCAGTGTCTAGGTACCCAATGTTTTGCTTTCTATTTATGTTTAATGACATTTTCATTTCAGAAAAGGCAGCATTTTCATTGTTTTAACTTTAGGGTTGATTAGCTTGGAACAAAGCAATTATATCTAGCTGTATTAATCACACTTCAGCAGTATGTTGCTTCACCTTGTAAAGAAAATAAGTGTGTGTGTGTGTGTGTGTCTGAAGCTGTACTCAAAGAGAGTTTAATTAGGAAAAATTTTTTTTGTGGAAGATAATGCTGTAGTTAATAGTTCTTCCTGTATTCATATATCTTTCCTGTATGCCTTTGACCTGGTACCTTACCCCATCAATTTATTTACTTTTTTAAAAGGAAAATTGTGCTCCAATACTTTTTAAAGCACGTGTAAGGACGTGTAGTCCTCCACAGATTGTTGTCCTCCACAACAACTTCCAACAATCCCTCCCTGTTGCTATGTTTGTTGGGGCTTCTGGGAGTTATAACTTAGCAACTTCAAAGGGCCATAACATCCTCGTTCCTGAATTCAAACGTTTATACACATCCTAGTTCTCCTCAATGGGCCTTGTGTGGCTCTGAGAATTTCCCAGAAGCAGTGATGTTAGAAGCAATGGTGGTGCTAGAGGCAGAGATGTTCACTATCTATTTCTGTGTCTTTGGATGGCATTTTATGTTAAAACTAATTCAATAAACTAGATAACTGAACGTGAGTGCTTTGATAACGATATTGTAGCAATCCACGGAGGAGATCTGGGAGAAACTATGCAGAGATAGTCATCAAAACATATACAAAAACATGCTTTAAGCCCAGGAAACAAAGAAAATATTAGCCAGAGATGCAGGGTGAGACTAATAAAGGGGGAATGAAAACTTGTGGAGTTGGTTTCCTGATCTGGCCTACCTTGAAGTGCTGATAGATATGTTTCAGTCCATTTGGGGATAAATCTGTTTAGAAGGATTTGCCAGCTCCCCACATTCCAAGCTGGCAGGACTTCATAGCTGGGATGGACAACCTTTGGTGGCCAGTGAGACAGCTAGAGCAGAATTATGAGGTGATGAGAGCAGGACTACCTATAGCAGTGTTTCTCAACCTTGGCAATTTTAAGATGTGTGGACTTCAACGCCCAGAATTCCCCAGCCAGCAAGAAGTCCATGCATGCTGGCTGGGGAATTCTGAGAGTTGAAGTCCACACACCTTAAAATTGCCAAGGTTGAGAAATACCGACCTATACAGTAGTGGTTTTGGAAGAACAAAGAGGTAGTATATCGTGGACGTAGGGTTTTATTCCCCTTGTTCATTGTTGTTTATTTGTTTACTCGCTTCCGACTCTTTGTGACTTCATGGACCAGCCCACGCCAGAGCTTCCTGTCGGTCGTCAACACCCCCAGCTCCCCCAGGGACGAGTCCGTCACCTCTAGAATATCATCCATCCACCTTGCCCTTGGTCAGCCCCTCTTCCTTTTGCCTTCCACTCTCCCTAGCATCAGCATCTTCTCGAGGGTGTCCTGTCTTCTCATTATGTGGCCAAAGTATTTCAGTTTTGCCTTTAATATCATTCCCTCAAGTGAGCAGTCTGGCTTTATTTCCTGGAGGATGGACTGGTTTGATCTTCTTGCAGTCCAAGGCACTCTCAGAATTTTCCTCCAACACCACAGTTCCAAAGCATCGATCTTCCTTCGCTCAGCCTTCCTTATGGTCCAGCTCTCGCAGCCATATGTTACTACGGGGAACACCATTGCTTTAACTATGCAGACCTTTGTTGTCAGCGTGATGTCTCTGCTCTTAACTATTTTATCGAGATTTGTCATTGCTCTTCTCTCAACGGCGTTCCGTGAGTCATGCTGGCCACATGACCCGGAAGTGTCCTATGGACAACGCCGGCTCTTTGGCTTTGAAACGGAGATGAGCACCGCCCCCTAGAGTCGGACACGACTGGACTTTACGTCAAGGGAAACCTTTACCTTTACCTTCTCTCAAGGATTAAGCGTCTTCTGATTTCCTGACTGCAGTCAGCATCTGCAGTAATCTTAGCACCTAGAAATACAAAGTCCTTCACTGCTTCTACATTTTCTCCCTCTATTTGCCAGTTATCAATCAAGCTGGTTGCCATAATCTTGGTTTTTTTGAGGTTTAGCTGCAAGCCAGCTTTTGCACTTTCTTCTTTCACCTTCATCATAAGGCTCCTCAGTTCCTCTTCGCTTTCAGCCATCAAAGTGGTATCATCTGCATATCTGAGATTGTTAATGTTTCCTCCAGTGATTTTAACTCCAGCCTTGGATTCCTCAAGCCCAGCACATCGCATGATGTGTTCTGCGTACAAGCTGAATAGGTAGGGTGAGAGTATACAGCCCTGCCGTACTCCTTTCCCAATCTTAAACCAGTCCGTTGTTCCGTGGTCTGTTCTTACTGTTGCTACTTGGTCGTTATACAGATTCTTCAGGAGGCATACAAGATGACTTGGTATCCCCATACTGCTAAGAACTTGCCACAATTTGTTACGGTCCACACAGTCAAAGGCTTTAGAATAGTCAATAAAACAGAAATAGATGTTTTTCTGAAACTCCCTGGCTTTTTCCATTATCCAGCGGATATTGGCAATTTGGTCTCTAGTTCCTCTGCCTTTTCTAAAGCCAGCTTGTACATCTGGCAATTCTCACTCCATGAACTGCTGAAGTCTACCTTGCAGGATCTTGAGCATTACCTTACTGGCATGTGAAATGAGTGCCACTGTTCGATAGTTTGAACATTCTTTAGTGTTTCCCTTTTTTTGGTATGGGGATATAAGTTGATTTTTTCCAATCTGATGGCCATTCTTGTGTTTTCCAAATTTGCTGGCATATAGCATGCATTACCTTGACAGCATCATCTTGCAAGATTTTGAACAGTTCAGCTGGGATGCCGTCATCTCCTGCTGCCTTGTTATTAGCAATGCTTCTTAAGGCCCACTCAACCTCACTCTTCAGGATGTCTGGCTCTAGCTCACTGACCACACCATCAAAGCTATCCCCGATATTGTTATCCTTCCTATACAGGTCTTCTGTATATTCTTGCCACCTTTTCTTGATCTCTTCTTCTTCTGTTAGGTCCTTGCCATCTTTGTTTTTGATCATACCCATTTTGGCCTGGAATTTACCTCCGATGTTTCTAATTTTCTGGAAGAGGTCTCTTGTCCTTCCTATTCTATTGTCTTCTTCCACTTCTGCGCATTGCTTGTTTAAAAATAATTCCTTATCTCTTCTGGCTAACCTCTGGAATTTTGCATTTAATTGGGCATATCTCCCCCTATCACTGTTGCCCTTTGCTTTCCTTCTTTCTTGGGCTACTTCTAGTGTCTCAGCAGACAGCCATTTTGCCTTCTTGGTTTTCTCTTTCTTTGGGATGTATTTTGTTGCCGCCTCCTGAACAATGTTGCAGACTTCTGTCCAGAGTTCTTCCAGGACCCTATCTACTAAGTCCAGTCCCTTAAATCTATTCTTCACCTCCACTGCATATTCCTTAGGGATATTAGTGAGCTCATATCTAGCTGATCTGTGGGTCTTCCCTAATCTCTTTAGTCTGATCCTAAATTGTGCAAGAAGAAGTTCGTGATCTGAACTACAGTCAGCTCCAGGTCTTGTTTTTACCGACTGTATAGATGTCCGCCACCTTTGGCTACAAAGGATGTAGTCAATCTGATTTCGGTACTGTCCGTCTGGTGAAGTCCATGTATCAAGCCGTCTCTTAGGTTGTTGGAAGAGAGTGTTTGTTATGCACATTGAGTTGTCTTGGCAAAATTCTGTCAGCCTATGTCCTGCTTCGTTTTGTTCTCCCAGGCCATACTTACCTGTAATTCCAGGTGTCATTTGACTGCCCACCTTAGCGTTCCAGTCTCCCGTGATGAAAATAACATCTCTTTTAGGCGTGTTGTCCAGTAGGTGCTGCAGATCCTCATAGAACTGCTCTACTTCAGCTTCTTCAGCATCTGTGGTTGGGGCGTATATTTAGATCACTGTGATGTTAGATGGCTTGCCCTGGATTCGAATTGAGATCATTCTATCGTTCTTTGGATTGTATCCAAGCACTGCTTTAGCCACTTTACTATTAATTATGAAGGCTACTCCATTTCTTCTGTGGTCCTCTTGTCCACAGTAGTAGATCTGGTGGTCATCTGATGTGAAGTGGCCCATTCCAGTCCATTTCAGTTCACTGATGCCCAAAATGTCTATCTTTAATCTTGACATCTCACCAATAACCACATCCAATTTGCCCTGGCTCATAGATCTTACATTCCAGGTTCCAATGGTGTGTTGAACCTTAGAACATCGGATTCGCCATTCACCACCAGCACCGTCGGCCGCTAGCCGTCCTTTCGGCTTTGAGCTAGCTGCGTCATCACATCTGGGGCTAGTTGAACTCATCCTCTGTTCCTCCCCAGTAGCATTTTGACCATCTTCCGACCTGGGGGTCTCATCTTCCGATGATATGCCGACATATCTCTGGTTGTACTGATCATTTAGTTTTCACGGCAAGAATACTGGGGTGGGTTGCCATTACCTTCCCCAGGGATCGCATTTAGTCTGACCTCTCTGTCATGACCTTCCTGTCTTGGGTGGCCCTTCACGGTTTAGCTCATGGCATCATTGAGGTGCTCAAGCTCCAGCACCACGACAAGGTAATGATCCTTTGCTGAAGTTTATTCCCCTAGAAAGTGGTTATCTCAAGTTGACCTTGGTTCCCAGAGCCTACTGTATGTTCACCTCCTAGTATCTCCTCCTGGTTTTATCAACATTCTTTGGTCCTCTAAATGTTTTGTAGCTGAGCTGATGGGCTGATTGTTTCTCAAATCCTTGAGAAGGTAATTAGGAAGGGGTTATTTTTGCTTTATTTCACTTGACCTCACCAGTGCTAAATTTTGTCCTACACATCCCACCTACATGTGCACACTTGCCTGCTCCCTAGTAACACCTTTGAAATGGGATGCCGAGAAAAAGGGATTGTGATTCAAGTCTGTGGCTGTTAAAAATAAATAAATAAATAAATAAATAAATAAAAATAAAAATAAAAATAAAATTTTTGTAAAGATGTCTAAACAAATTCACACATTGCTGGGATTCATTATTATTTTTTATTTTTTTATTATTATTATGTTCTGTTCCTTTTTCAGAAGAAACAAAGTCCAAATTATTTTGGAAGCTACATTTTTACAGGCTTGGGGGATTTGTATCTTCAGTTTAAATGGTAAAATCTATGTTGTCATAAGCAGATTGTCCTGGTTATATGTACTATATTTGCCCAATAAAAATGTAAGTCCCCCTCCTTGCAAATAATTACCTGTGAATGGAAGGCAGGGGGAGCGTCATCTTACATTTGCTGAGAATAGAAGATGCTGCTGAAGATGTGAATGGGTAGCAGGTGCAAAAAGCCACAGACATTTATATAAGTTACTTAAAAGACCTTACATGCTGCTCCAATGCAGAGACACTCTGGGTGGCTTATGTCCCCTTCTTGCAGTAAGAAAATTAAAATAACAAAATGTCACAAAAGAACATCTATCAATGATGGAGAAAATTACAAAGAGAACTATGACCACTTAGACACAGTTTCATACAGTATGGGGTGAAATATGGAATGAGAGATGTATTTGGTAGTATTTTAAGAGACAGTGATAAGTTGTTAAGGGAAATATACTTGCTGGGGATGAAGGGGGAAGATTCTTCCTTTTCCCCCCCTTTTTGGGGGGAGATTTTTTCCCTTTTTCTTTTTTCTTTTGCACTTTTAATATATATATATATATATATATATATATATATATATATGTATTTTTGTATTAGGTTCTTTTTGGTATTAGTTTTATCTGTTTTATATAATCTTTAAGAAAATTATTGGAAAAAAAAGAGAACTATGACCCCCAAGGAACAATAAATATCTAAATATAACTGAAGATGGGGTTCTAACTCATACTGGCTCCTCTCCTAAGGCTTCCTTAATCTTGCTAGCAAAACTTGAGAGGTCTCATACCTGCTGCTTGCCTGGTGAATTTTAACCCTTTGAAGAACAGTAATATGGTTTCTTTCTATTTCCTCCCCTCACTTTTTTTTTGCCTTGTCTCCTCTCCATCCAGTTTTGTTCCCTCCTTTTTTACAGTTCCGTCACTCTTTCTCTCAACCCATTGTCACCTTGTTCTGACCTGCCTTTTTCTGTTCCTGCTGGAAGGATGGGTGTATTGAATCTATCTGTGTATGTTAATGCCAACCATTTTCTTTTTTTCTTTTTCAAAAGTAAGGATGGGAATAGGAAGCCCCTTTGATACTTTATGGTCCCCCATTTCCATCCTGAAAAACTTCTAATTCTCAGAGATGCCCCCAAAGCCAAATACTGAAATGTGAATTTCAGCAACATGAAGTTTGAACCATTTTTTTTGAAGGCTGAAAATGGGAACAGTTTGATTTTCAAGCCTAATTCTGAATTCCAGCTGGCTGTAAGGGCACATTGTGTCCACTGATTCAAGAGAAATTGTCAAACTATCTTGTAAAAAGAAATAATGAAGTAATGTAGTTAATTCTCTAAATAAAGAAGAAATCAGAAATGAGCAGAAACCCTTCTAAGATCTGCATTGTTAAAATGATCCTTGCGTATCCAATATTTACCTGAGTGAAAGTTTGCAACCTACAGCTGGTTCCATTGGCAAGCATACTGCTATACTGTTCCAGATCTCTTTATTTTTGTATTTATTTAAAAATACAACTTACATTGCCATTGGTTTTTAATAATTCCACTAAAGAACTGCCATGAATTGTGTCCCTAGCTCATGACTCATCTTTCTTTCTGGCTGTGGACATCACTGATAAGATTGCTTCCAATGCTCTGCTATTCTTTTGCCCCATTGAGTACAAGTTGGCAAAGCATGCAAATATTCAGGATCACAACCTTTAGTTGCCATATGTTCTTCTAAATTATGTAGTTTGGAAGTTTCCAGCCTGTAGTCTAATGAGCTGTATAGATAATGACATGCAAAATTATGCACGGATGCTTGAGTGAGTTGAATTATTAGCCAGTCAACAGTCTCATTCATACAATGAATCCAAAGATACAGAGATAAGTAATATTCCTATGAAAATAATTATAGGAATGAATAAGATGAATTTGGGTGGGCAGAAGTTCTACCATTTCAGGCATGAAAGGATTGCAGATTGCGATTTCCCTTTTTTGTTACCATATTTTTACCACCAGAAAATAGAGGATTTTGATTTGGGTTGGGTACGATGCAACAGTTTTGAGGATGCTGCCAAATGTCTTGGACTGATTCTGGGAACTTGGGCACATTGGTCTTAAAATAAAAAGCATACAAATTGCTGCTTAAGCCAGCTGTTCATTGATTTAACTCAGGGCTTAATAACAAAGCACATACCAGCATTCCCAATGGCAGCACTGCCTCTGGAATTAAATGAAAATAAAAGCCAATGGTTGGTCTAAGACCTGGAAAACCCAGGTTTGAATCTACCCTCAGCTACAGTAGCTCATTGTGTGATTTGGTGCCAGTCACTCTCTCACAGGACAGCTCATCCCACCAGGTTGTTGTTGTTGTAAGGATCAAATGGAGATTTTCATGTAACTTGTAAGTCCTGGAGAAAAGATGGGGTATAAATCAAACCAGTTGCTGTTATAGTGTTTATTATAGAATTATTAAGCCATTAAATGCAAGTATCATGAAGACATTGAAAGATCTTGCATGGAAATGCCAAAATCATAAGAGATCTTGCAAGATCACAGGTGACCAGGGGACTTCCCTTCCCTCCCACCATCTTTCTTAGTTGCAGTTCAATTTGTGTGGACTTTCCTTTGGTAGAAAGCCAAGCATCAGGGCTTTTAAAAATAATTATGACAGGGCAGAAACACTAATGTAGTGTCCTCCATATTTTGGTTTCCTGAAAAGGGCAGGTACAGCTTGTTCTTTTTTTTTTTGTTCTGATTTTAGTTCTTAGCACTGTTTCCATCTGAACCATATTTAACAAGAACTTTCTATTCATTTTCAACTTATATTAGGCACCCAACTAGGGCTTGGCTTGTAGAAATGAGAAAAGGGGGACTATAAGTGAAGAAGTATGTTGAAAGGAAAGTATTGGACTTGGATCAGGAAATCAAGATCTAAGCCATAGGCGTTTGCTCCTGACCAAGATGACATAAAAATGATGTAGTGTATGCTGTAATATCACAACACAAACCCTGCTCTTTCTTTCTTGCACCTCAGTGTTGACCATAAGCACAGAAGTCACAGAGCTTGTGTCGTGACATCATGATACACATTTCTTCACTTGACCCTTGCTCCCTTCAACCACATACAGTCCAAACTCCTAGTTGATCATGGAGCTTGGTGGGTGATGTTAAGCCAGTCATTCCTTCTTAGTTTTGAAGCCAATTTAGTGGCCTGCTAGAACCATTGAAATGGAGCAGAGCTTATTACACAGCTTAGAAGCTGGCACAGAAAAAGAATATTATCTTAGATAGCTTCAATGAGCACATCAGAGAAACACAGGTTATTGATCTTACACATTCAGCCCTCCCAAGCATAAAGAATCACATGCTTAGACACATTAGGTTAAGATAAGTAAAAGAATTCTTACTGACTTTATTCTTTTGTGCTTCTGTTACATCCATCTTGGTGGAAAAGATGAAGTTCCTTTGTTCTTCTTTTCTTTCTAAATACATAGTTTTGCCCTAAACTCTCAGCCCTACAGCTGCCAAGAGCTGCATGGAAGAAAGGGAAATTCCAGGCCCACCACATGGTGCCCAGAATAGAGGAGAGCAGCACACATCTGTGTGCTTGCTTCTGGTGGAGAAGAAGGAAGAGAGGGAAAGGAAGTGGGAGTGGCAACAAACAGCTTCTTCAGAGTTTCATTGTGGGACAACCCAAGTTACATGTTAAGTCACATGCAAATGAGGCATGCTGGATTTGCCAGAACTTCCAACAAGTTTAACCTACCTCATAGAGCTCTTATAGTGAGGAACATATGGGCAAGGGCCACAGTCCAAAGAAAAGGCTGAAAATCAGTAGATAAGCATGAACCTTTGAAAACAAGTATGTGAACCACTTAGGGACATTTAATGTGTTTTTCTAAAGAAAGATTTAACCATTTACGAATAAATATCTTCTTTCCAAGTTATTCTGGCAGAATTACCCAGAGGGCTGGGAAGCTGACAACTTTATTTCGTTTTAAGAGAAATTTGGTATTTGTTGTCCTGTGTTTCCTGTGGGGCATAACAGAAAAAGATCATGTTTCATCGCTCTTGTCCAAATGCAGTGCCTAAGAAAGAAGCAAATTTTGTGCATTATGGCTCAGTTGTGGTCATCTGGGGTATTCCGGACCTTGGAATACATTGCTCCATTACAACGCATTGCTCCATTTTGTTCTGCACAGGCTCGAAACAATCCTTGGAAGAATTCGCATATCACTGTTTAATTTGATCATCTGTCAAGTATTGTGGAAGTGTCATGTTTAATATCGTTCTCATTAGAGTTTCATGCATTATTACCTGGTTATTTGTTTTGTAATGAATATCTCATTAGTTTAGTACTGTAGATTTCTGTGATTTTTTTAGCTCATACCAAGAGATCCTCTTTCAGGGAAGGGTATTCATGACTACTGTATCTAAAACTTGATGTATGTGTTATAAACAGATGCTGCCTATTTTGAAGGTTTGGCTCACATTTGAATTCCCTGTGCAGTTTTGGATGCCACTCTTGAAGAAACTGGAAGAGGGAAGAGAAAGCACAATGAGATTAATCAGGGGCGGTAAACTAAGTCATAAAGGTAAAGGTTTCCCTTGACATTAAGTCCAGCCGTGTCCGCCTCTAGGGGGTGGTGCTCATCTCCGTTTCAAAGCCGAAGAGCCAGCGTTTGTCTGTAGACACTTCCGTGGTCGTGTGGCCGGCATGACTAAATGGAACACCGTTACCTGCCCGCCGAAGTGGTATCTATTAATCTACTCATGTTTGCATGTTTTTGAACTGCTAGGTTGGCAGGAGCTGGGACTAGCAATGGGAGCTCACCCCGTCACTCGGATTCGAACCGCCGACCTTCCAATCGGCAAGCTCAGCAGCTCAGCGGTTTAACCCGCAGCGCCACCGCGTCCCTTTAAACTAAGTCATACAAGGAGAGATTTGTAAAGTGGTTAAGTCTAGATTTGAGAAAACATGGCTGAGGGGTATTATCATAACACGCTTCAAGTACCCAAAGGAGGTCACACAGAAAAAGGCCAAGAGCTATTCCCTGTTGTCCCTGAATGTTGGACATTTAAAGTTGTAGAAGGCAGAGAATAGCTCTTGACCTTTCTCTTTTAGAACAATGTCTGCACTCCTGCTCTGGTGAAGCAAGAGGATGATTTCTGCAATGTAGAGAACAGGCATACTTTCAGGGGTAAGAGTGAGGATCCTGGTGAAATGATGATGGGGGTCATGCCACATGGGGTGGAGGAGTTTGTGATTTTCTTTTGAAATTTTGGGGGTGATTTTTTTTCAAGACCATTACATATTTTCAGTCTATACTAGCAGAAATAGTACTGTAGTTTTATTCTGCTTCACAGCCAGAATGGGAGAAAACAATATCGTTGATTTTCAGCAGTAAGCTAACTTTTTCTTTGTGTGGGTGGAAAAAACACAAAGGTCTGCATGTGGCCCTGGACATGGTTTTCTACTCCTGACATTAAATTACTCTGAAGATGAAAATTGTGTGAAGGCAAAGGATCTGTGAATTGGGAAAAATGAGTCTGGGGATGGGAAATGAATGAGGAATTTAAACTTGAAGTTTGTTGGGCCTTGTAGATCTTACATTCCTAGAGCAGCCTTCTCAACCTTATTGCCCTGGAGGAACTCTTGAAATAATTTTCAGGTTGCAGGGAACTCCTTAATAAAAATTATTATATTTGCAGCTAGCATTGTGTGGTGCAGAAAGTTAAAAAAATATGATGGTCTTTTTCCCCTTGATATCTTGTGGAGCCCTGGTTGAGAAAGGTTGTCCTAGAATATGGCCTTATTGTTCTTTTAATGGATCCTCTGTATATATATTTGGGGAAGGGGAGATGTAAGAATGGGCTGGGAGTAACCGTTGAAGTCCTTACTCATAGGGCAAGGTAAGATGGGAGCTTCCAATTTGATTAGATGTAGGTTGCTATCCAGCCTAAAGCCCTTTCTGTTTATTTCGGGGGTCCATCACTGGGAAAACATCACTTATCTACAATTTTAGTTTGAATGAAAACACTGATCTAGTATACATCACAGAGACTTGGCTGATCAGATAGAGAAGAGACTATCTCATTTATTCATAGCCTCTGGTTTACTCTGTGGTATAGCAGATTTTATATTCAAGAGAAGAAGAGGACAACCAGCAGCAAGGTAGATGGAATCAGTTACAGTGGCGATGAGTGCACCGTTGGAAGACCTGAAAGACCAGGTTAGGGTTAGATCATCATGGAGAAAATTGGTCTAGGTGGTTGCTAGGAGCTGAAAACAACTTGATGGCACATAATCAATCAATCAATCAATCAATCAAAATGTTCAAGGCAGCAGACAGGTGGAGTAACTAGCATCCCTAAGAATTCTCTCTCATTAACCATATGTTCTCTGTTGACAACGTGCCATTGTAATAGAATGGCCTTGGAAGGTTGTTGAATAGCCAACCCACCATTGAGGGAACTCCAGAGTGGCAGGAGAAATGACACGGAAGGGGCTATCAAAGGAAATTACACGCCCACCCACCTCAGTTGGGTTTGCAGAAACCACTGCTGGACCAAACCACTGCATTCTGCAAATGCCCTTGACCCATATCACAGATGGTCCTTCAGACAAAGAGAATCCAAAGGGAAGAATGGAAGAGTTTGGCTTGGAGGGAAGAGGAATACATGAAGATAACAGAGACATATATTTGTGTAGAAAAAGAAATGACAGTACTCTTGCAGCTCCAAGGATTATAGCTTGAAATGAAGTATGGTTGAATACACTTGACTGATAGTCAGTGTGTATCTTGATTTTGTCACCCATTATTCCCATTTTGTAGTCAATGAAAGGAGACTAAAATCTGTTCACTTATGTAAAGAAACCCATTAGTCAGTGGCTAAACACAGCTAAACTGTGAACAGCAAGAAATTGTCAGTACCATTCTTGGAAATACACAAGGAATATCAGGCTGACCTGAATAATGATAGGTGTATCATTCATATTATTATATTTTGCCTCACTACTGTCTCAGGCTCCACTTCATAGATCTTTGTGATGGCAGCTTACCACCAGTTCTATGATTTGTTCCAGAATTTTGCCCTCTGGAATATGGTAGAACATGTGGTTTTAATACTTAAACCTAAAAATTTACCCTCCTTGGTTCTTGCGTTGCAAGAAAATCCCGACCAAGGATCGGCACCAAACTGAATCTCTTACAGAGAATGTGGTAGGCAAAAAAATTAATGCGGATGAAATTCCTTGTGCTGTGTATACAGTATCACACTGAACACTCTGACTCAGTGGAAGTAGCTGAGCTTGTGTTGTTTCGTGTAACACACACTGGAAAGGAGCAGAAGTTAGAAAGCAGAAGAGCGATAATATTGGATAAATTAATTTCAACATTACCAAACTGCTGGCAATAAATTTCAACGTGCAAGGTGAAGATGGATTCTATCTGCTTCAGAAGCAACTGCTTTTTTAATGTTGATGTAGCTATCATCATCGTCATCATCATCTTCATCATATTATTATTATTATTATTATTTGCAAATATTGATATTCCTTTGTCTTTCTAAGCTGCTGCTGATCCTACCAATCCTACTTCTTTTTACTGAGTAACTACAGTTGTAATGGTACTGTGTAATGATACCACACGAATATCTTACAGCTCACTTTTTGGGGAGAATTTTAAAAAGTGACCAGATTGCTTTGGCAATAGCAAGATGCCATATTAAATATAAGAGTGGCAACTGCTTTAAAATTAAATATATAACAAGTATATTCAATTAAATGTTTCTCCAAATACTCCAGAAGCATTTGAAGCAGGGTGAATGGGATGGTAATGCCCTAAATTTTATCACTGCATTAATTTTAATCTGTTGACATTTTTGTTTTGTATTTGCAGAATCTAGGATTTTCCTTCTTTCTCCCTCATTTTCCTATTCTCATGTTTTGAAAAATTAAAACCGGTGGATACCCCCAAGGCTGGCCAGAACTTGATATATTACTAGAAATAATTTTCAAATAGAAATGGCCACAGTTTCTTCTCCTTAGCTTTCCATGTTTGCAACATAGTTTGCTATGACTTACAAATATAAACATAGAAAATACTTTGCTGCATCACACCAAAAAGCCATCTGGTTCAATTTTTTTTCTTTACTGAGGACTATTTAGTTTAGGTTTGCGATGACAGAAAAGAAAAATAATTATATAATGTTCCAAATGGATCGAAAGTGGTCCGTAGTGGTCAATGGCGCAGAATCATCCAGCAGGATTTCCCACAGAGACCCTGTCCCAACTTGCTTTCTTAAATGTTGTTGCTTCCAGCATTACAGATAACATCACATCAAGGATTTTGTACTGGCAGCTGGATGTTCTCAACATCTTGAAATCTAATGTTGGAAAGGCATAACTAAAAAGCATAACGTAAAAAGCATAAATATAAAAGAATTATACTGAGAGATTGGAAAAGTCATACTATTTCAGTTGTCAAGGAATGGTTGTCAGAAATGTGTGAGTTACCTATTTTGGAAAAGGCAATATTTTCTACTAATCAAAGGATGCAGCAATATGTGTTTAATTATGGCAGAAATTTTGTGATAACTTACAATAATATTTTTTATTGTTCGTATTATAGTGGTGAATTTATTAGTAAACTAGTGACTATTGATAAGTATAAAATATGAGATAGATTTTTTCTTTCTTCTTTCTTAGTTTATATTTTTATTTTTTTTAAATCTTTTTTCTTTAAAATTAGAGATTGTGTTGTTAATTGTGTATGTATAAACTAAAGAAATACAAATTTTAAAATGGAAAAAAATAAAAAGCATAAATAAAAACATTCAGTTCAAGACACTGTGGGAGGAGAGCCGTTTCAGTCTACATTGGCAAAAAATCAGAAGGAATCTGGTAACAGCCTTTCAGACTAACAAATTTTATTAAAAGACATACATTTTTTGTGAGCTGCAACTGAATTCCATCAGATATCTAGAGTAGCTACAGTGATGTAGGATGTAAGCTTATGGCTAAATGGATGTATTTGCAACTATCTGGCCCCACACACTCCACCTAACATTTACAGACAGGAAGGTTTATGATAGTCAAATGATGGCAGGAAGAAAAATCTAAGGAGCTGTATATTAACATTATGTAAAAAAAACAATTTAAATATAAGTCTAGAAGCAAGCAAAAATGCTTTGGGATTGAAATATTCTGACCCTCAAAACACTGGAATGGCCATTCTGAGATAGGAAAGACATTTTTTGGAGTTGGCATATTTGACCAGACCAGACAATATTATGGCTTAGTGCAGACCTATGGCCTAGGGGCCAATGGTGGTTCATGAAGGTAGGATAGGTCATCCTTTGTGCAGTTACCAGAATAAAAATATCTATTTTTAAAATGGCGAAATGTTCTGAGATCGGCAAATCTTGCAGGATCTTGGCATTTCCCCCTGAAATCTCAGAAGATTCTGCATGGGAATATCAAGAGATTTGGCAATCTCATGAGATTTTGGCTGCTAAAAAATATTTAATGTTGGGTTCCCACAGAAGCCATCTGAGGTGGGAAATCAACATGGGCCATGGTCTCAGCAGATGCCACATTGCTGTGGTTCTCAAAAGGTCTTAAAGATAGTATTTTAGAGTCCCCCATGAGGTGGGGATGGGTGGTGAATAAACTTATAAATAAATAAATAATAAATAAATAAATTTTACTATGCAATAGGAAAAAGCTGAAAATTGCTGGTTTAGCAATAAACACTACATGGCTATTTTTCCATGTGGTAAAGCTGATTGATTGATTGATTGACTAAGTGCCACCAAGTTGGTGTCAACTCTTAGCAATACGTAGCAATATATATATTAATTCAAGATGGAGATACTATGTTTTCCACTGTATCTTATGATGTTATGGCCATCCCATAAATATCACCCTTTTCCTGTTACCATGTGCCTTTGTGAATTAATGTGAACATTTCTGTTTTGGAAGGCAGTATAATATTTATTTATTTATTTATTTGATTTCTATAGCTGCCCTTCTCAGCAAGTGACTCAGAGCAGCTTACAACAATAAAAACTATAAAACAATTAAAACAATTTCAATTAAAACAATTTTGTTGTTGTTTATTCGTTTAGTCGCTTCCGACTCTTCGTGACTTCATGGACCAGCCCACGCCAGAGCTTCCTGTCGGTCGTCAACACCCCCAGCTTCCTCAGGGACGGGTCCGTCACCTCTAGAATATCATCCATCCACCTTGCCCTTGGTCGGCCCCTCTTCCTTTTGCCTTCCACTCTCCCTAGCATCAGCATCTTCTCCAGGGTGCCCTGTCTTCTCATTATGTGGCCAAAGTATTTCAGTTTGGCCTTTAATATCATTCCCTCAAGTGAGCAGTCTGGCTTTATTTCCTGGAGGATGGACTGGTTTGATCTTCTGGCAGTCCAAGGCACTCTCAGGATTTTCCTCCAACACCACAGTTCAAAAGCATCGATCTTCCTTCGCTCAGCCTTCCTTATGGTCCAGCTCTCGCAGCCATATGTTACTACGGGGAACACCATTGCTTTAACTATGCGGACCTTTGTTGTCAGTGTGATGTCTCTGCTCTTAACTATTTTATCGAGATTTGTCATTGCTCTTCTTCCAAGGATTAAGCGTCTTCTGATTTCCTGACTGCAGTCAGCATCTGCAGTAATCTTCGCACCTAGGAATACAAAGTCTTTCACTGCTTCTACATTTTCTCCCTCTATTTGCCAGTTATCAATCAAGCTGGTTGCCATAATCTTGGTTTTTTTGAGGTTTAGCTGCAAACCAGCTTTTGCACTTTCTTCTTTCACCTTCATCATAAGGCTCCTCAGTTCCTCTTCACTTTCAGCCATCAAAGTGGTATCATCTGCATATCTGAGATTGTTAATGTTTCTTCCAGAGATTTTAACTCCAGCCTTGGATTCCTCAAGGCCAGCTTGTCGCATGATGTGTTCTGCATACAAGTTGAATAGGTAGGGTGAGAGGATACAGCCCTGCCGTACTCCTTTCCCAATCTTAAACCAGTCTGTTGTTCCGTGGTCTGTTCTTACTGTTGCTACTTGGTCGTTATACAGATTCTTCAGGAGGCATACAAGATGACTTGGTATCCCCATACCACTAAGAACTTGCCACAATTTGTTATGGTCCACACAGTCAAAGGCTTTAGAATAGTCAATAAAACAGAAATAGATGTTTTTCTGAAACTCCCTGGCTTTTTCCATTATCCAGCAGATATTGGCAATTTGGTCTCTAGTTCCTCTGCCTTTTCTAAACCCAGCTTGTACATCTGGCAATTCTCGCTCCATGAACTGCTGAAGTCTACCTTGCAGGATCTTGAGCATTACCTTACTGGCATGTGAAATTAGTGCCACTGTTCGATAGTTTGAACATTCTTTAGTGTTTCCCTTTTTTGGTATGGGGATATAAGTTGATTTTTTCCAATCTGATGGCCATTCTTGTGTTTTCCAAATTTGCTGGCATATAGCATGCATTACCTTGACAGCATCATCTTGCAAGATTTTGAACAGTTCAGCTGGGATGCCGTCGTCTCCTGTTGCCTTGTTATTAGCAATGCTTCTTAAGGCCCATTCAACCTCACTCTTCAGGATGTCTGGCTCTAGCTCACTGACCACACCGTCAAAGCTATCCCCGATATTGTTATCCTTCCTATACAGGTCTTCTGTATATTCTTGCCACCTTTTCTTGATCTCTTCTTCTTCTGTTAGGTCCTTGCCATCTTTGTTTTTGATCATACCCATTTTGGCCTGGAATTTACCTCCAATGTTTCTAATTTTCTGGAAGAGGTCTCTTGTCCTTCCTATTCTATTGTCTTCTTCCACTTCCGTGCATTGCTTGTTTAAAAATAATTCCTTATCTCTTCTGGCTAACCTCTGGAATTTTGCATTTAATTGGGCATATCTCCCCCTATCACTGTTGCCTTTTGCTTTCCTTCTTTCTTGGGCTACTTCTAGTGTCTCAGCAGACAGCCATTTTGCCTTCTTGGTTTTCTCTTTCTTTGGGATGTATTTTGTTGCCACCTCCTGAACAATGCTGCGAACTTCTGTCCAGAGTTCTTCTGGGACCCTATCTACTAAGTCCAGTCCCTTAAATCTATTCTTCACCTCCACTGCATATTCCTTAGGAATATTAGTGAGCTCATATCTAGCTGATCTGTGGGTCTTCCCTAATCTCTGGGGCCTGAGATCCAGGCACATAACCAGGTCTTCATGGCCTTATGAAAGGCCAACAGGGTTGGGGACATCCTAATCTCTGTAGGGAGAATATTCCAGAGGGCAGGCGCTACAGCTGAAAAGGCACGCCTTCTAGTTCCCACCAACTGACAATCCTTGGCTGATGGGACCTGCAGCATACCCAACCTACTAGATCAAATTGGATGGGTAGAAACAAGTGGGAGAAGATGGTCCCTTAGGTAACCCGGTCCCAAGCCATGAATATGTGCTCACTATTGCTCGGTTGTCGTATTTCTAACTGCTTTGTCTATACTTGCTTGTTTCTGTTTGCAACTGATCTTAGGTCTTTTCAGACAACAAAGAGCAAAATGTATTGGTTTTTTTTAATTTATGCATGTCACTCTGGTTCAGCTTCTGACATTTTGGAATTCCTAAACTAGTTAGCTGATGGCCAGACTTCTAAAGGTCCAAATGTACATGCATGATTGACTTTACCTTTTTCTGCTATATATACAGTAGGTCGAATTGACACAGTGCATGTTACAGGAACCTGTCTAGGAGGAAGCCGTCTATGTGATGGTGATAGGTAATATGTGCAGTGAAGCTTTACAATTTAGCGACTCACCAGCAGAGCTAAATGCAATAACCACCATCATGCATTTAAGTATCATGAATATGTCAGGATGATGAATTCACTGGAGCAATATCACACCCATGGTAGGATGAGCAAGTGACTATATCTCAATCCATCATTAACAATGCAATCTCAGAAGCCCAGATGGACAGCTTCAGGGGGCTGCAGACCTGGGGAGGCAAATGAGAGAGCTTGCAGATAATTGCTGGTAATACTGTCTTGATTTAGATGTGATTGCCTTGAGGGCAAGAAACTGAAGGTTTAGGAGGCAAAGATCTTGGTAATAGTTTTAACCTGCAGGTTAAAGATGGCTAGCAATATCCCTGAAAAATGCTGGGGGAACTGGATGAAGACATTACATTAAAAGTAGCACATGGGGGGGGGGCTTCATTGATGTACCATTGCTTTCTCTATTCTGTAGAAATGTCAGCACTGCAGGGACAGGTTGAAGTTAACTTCCTTTCCTAGCTAATTAAAAGCATGCAATGGCAAATTGGCTTATGGTATAATAAAGAAACAAAACAACATGTGAATTATTATTCCATTGATGGAGAGTAGAGATACAGGATTGGTTCAGAAAATACTATTTCATACAGTCTCTGTGCAGCTTCCTTAGAATTACGGATTTTCTTCCATTGAAAATCAGTCAAAGTAATCAATTCATGTTTAGCAGGTTAATACAAATTGTGTGCATGCATATGTATATGTCTCTCTGGGTATATGTGTGTGTATGTGTATGTATATGTGTGTGTGTATACACACACACACACAAACACACACACACACACACACACAAATTTGGTGCTTTGGAGCCATTGTTGACTCCTGATGACTGCCTGGATAACTCCCTGCAGTGTTCTTGGTAAGATTTCAGAAGTGGGTTGCCCTTGCCTCCTTCCTAGGGCTGAGAGAGAGTGACTGGCCCAAGGTCACCCAGTTGGCTTTGTGCCTAAGGTGGGATTAGAACTCACAGTCTCCCAGTTTCTAGCTTGATGCCTTAACCACTACATCAAACTGGTTCTCAAAAAGAGTGACTTGTGACTTGAAGGCGCACACACACAGAGAACAAAGAAAACCCTGCATTAATGTTACAAATAAACCTAGGCATTAAGCTAGGTTTCTCTTAGTAATGTGTAGTTCTGCCGCTGGAGTGAAAATTGTAGTAACATAATGGCTTTTAGCTTTAGGACTATGTTAAAATTTGATAGGCAGTCTTGGCATTTAGTAAACTTGTAATAAGTTTCAGGTTTATCTGTTATAGTATTTGTGTTTAGCCAAAGGTCATTATATCCATTAATATTAACTGCCTCTCTCACTCTCTCTCTTCTATCTACTGTATCTATCATCTATCTATCTATCTATCTATCTATCTATCTATCTATCTATCTGCAGTGAAAATAGGAAACTTTTAATTAATTCCATACTTTCTTGCCATTTGTACAAGATTTAGATGAGTCTTTTGTGCACAAGTGCAAATAGAGCAATACTCTATTTAAGACACCACTTCATTAAAATCAGTAAAAGGAAGCATTTTTTCCTTCATCTGAATTGAGCTGCAATATTTCTCAATACATTTCTCATGGGTTGCTGTAATATATTGGACAATATAAAAAACAATGCAGTAAATCCTCAGTCTGACAATAACCACAAGGATGGAACCTTGTTGAACAGGTATTTACTGATATCTATCCTCAATGACTACTGTAGGCATTGTTTGTAGTTTTAGGGATATAAATGCTTGGCAAGCTTTGTAGGAGGTTATATTGACTAAATACTTTTTTATGTTCCAGTTTCAACCTTCCATATTAAGGCAAGAACCTTCTACGTTTCATTATAAAGTTCTTGTTTCTCCTAGTGTTCAGGATGTAAGTCATCTCTCTGTGATCCTTAGATGTTAAGTGACTAGTTAGTGTTGAGAGGGAATATTTATCCTATAATTCATAGAAGACAGATTTTCCTCTGCTTTGTTGGATTAAGAGATCCAAGCGTTGCCTAACCAAGAATTTGGATTCTTTTAGAGGGAAAAATTTGCAGAAGATAAACAGGACCTTATCAATATGAGCTTTCACTGAGGTTAAGTCCACTATGCTCATAGGAAATGAGAAAAAGTTGCCATTGGAAGCCTCAATAATCTTTTGCAGAACAAATTTTGTGTGGCTTTTAAAGATTTTACATAGTAGGCATGCTACCCCCAAATTTCTGCCCCAAGTAGCATTTGTGGGATGATTTTCACGCAGAACACTTTAACACTAGTTCTACTAATTTGCCTCCTTTTGTGTAGTAAAAATGATTACACAATTACCCCAATTATTTTAGTTGCCACTATTTTAATATATTCTACATAAACCTTCCAAGACAATGTTTCATTAAATATCATTATTAAATATTTAAACTGCTGACACTGTTCAAGGCTGGCTTCTCCAATAGACCATTTAAACATTTTGGAGTTTTGTGTCACAATGGCCTGAAGAGACTTTCATCATTCTGCCTGTCCTTGATCTTCACTACAGAAATTCTGGTAGTTATTTTTTTCCACTTCTGGTCATGGATTTTGGATTCACCCTGCTGTAAATTATTGGAAATCTTACCTTTGTTAATCCTTCATCTTTGCTTAATTAATATATCAATGGTTCTGCCACCTTGCTTGGGGTGGAGAGGGGAATGGATCTACATGGGGATGGCTGCTATAGACCACTCCTCCTACACTTGGACTGTTTTAGATTCTCCAGCCACTTGGACTTTTTTACTTTTTTATTCTTTTTTATATGTATTTATTAGAGTAATTTTATATTTGTATATTTTATTTATTGTATGGTTGTTGTTTTAATTAATTATTGTAAACTGCCCAGAGTCCCCTGACAGGAGGAGATGGGTGGGGATAAATTAAACAAACAAACAAATATCAATATCATTAATTTGCTTATTAAGCAGCTAGAGGAAGCTGCACCATTATTGTCTGTTACTGCTTGCGCTGTATTATTATTTGTTAATTATATTGTGCTTTATCCTATGTTTGACTTTATCCACTACAGTTCAGATTATACTGCAACTTAGATTTATACACAGACGCAGACACACAAATAAATAAATAAATAAATATGCTATATGTTCAAAATAACAATAGACAACAGTAACATTCACACAAGCCCAAAGGTCTAAGAGAACTGTTCATCTGTGGAGTCCTTGGTGCTCTCTGAGCCTTGTTGTTTTCTTGCAGACGTTTCATTGCCAGACTAGGCAACATCTTCAGTGCGAAGAGGGAGTGGGCCTTGCTCTCAGTTTATATACCGTGGCTTGCCCTGCTTGTGTTGGTAGGGGTGCTGTTCGATCCTTGGGAGTTCCTTGATTAGGCTGTTTTTTACTACTTGATTGTTTGACTGAGTGGGTAGTTCCTTGATTAGGGTATTGTGTACTTTTTTTTTAGTAAGAATTTTATTAAGTTTCAAGACAAAGATAAAAGCTACCAAAAAAAAAATTACAAAAAAAGAAGAAAAACTAAAAAGATGTGATAAAAAAAGGATTTTTTTTTTCAAAGTTACAGAAAGATGTGACTTCTGACTTTTAACAGCAAGGATATACCAAATTTTTCCCATAATCTATCTCTCACCTATATTAAACCAAAACCACATTATTTCTATAAATCATTCCACTTTGGCACATTATAAAAATAACTAAGTACAGTTACTCTCTCCCCTTATATTGAAATAAAGAAAAAAAATTCATATGAACCTCCTAAACAACTTTCCCAAAAGATAACTCTTATTTAATTATTTCCTTCCTACTACTATTCTATACATTTCTGTCTACTATAATAAAAATCAAACTAAAAAGCACATACATTGTCTGCCATTAATAGTACAACAATTTTAATAATCTTAATCTTAATAAACCCCAAACCTAAGCATTTTATCCTAATGATCTTAATCCAAATCCTTAAAGATAAATGAAATCAGCTAAACCCTAAAAGCAATCTAGATAAATGTTCTTTAACCCTTATCCCACTTCAAAATAAACCAGAACATTTATATATCCCCACAATGTGAGGAGAGATTTTTTCTTAGGAAAATCGGACAGCCCAACTGCCCCCCTCAAAAATTCCAACTTCTCTTCAGAGAACCTCCCATACATAATGACCCCTTCTTTTTCATGGCATTCCACCAGAAAATCAATTTCACTTGCTGCTTGCAGATCCCTCTTTCTCTTACATTTCTCCAATTCCACTATCCAATCTTCATCCAGCATCTTAATAGAAATCCCGATCTCACTCTTAGAAGAAACATTTCTATCACTGTTGAATTCCTCAGTTTCATCCACTACATCCTCTACCAGATGATACATTTCAGACCTCATATTTTCCACAATGTCCTGAATGTCTTGCATAAAAGCTTGATAGGTGTCAGAAAGAATCTGTTTAAAATCTTGGTGGAAGTCAGAAAAAACAGAAAATCTGTTTAAAATCCTCCATGTCTCTTGCAGTGGATTATGGCGCCCCCAGGAGCTTAACCAGCAAAAGCCGAAGATATGGAAAAGTTGCAAAATGTGTATACACAAAGTGAGAGTGAGATAAGCAGACAGTTCCCAGGGGAAAGTAGAAGCAGAAAGCTGAAAGTTCAACTCAGCTGATTCAATGTGTAGGAAAATGTTAATACCTTCAAATTTAGTACAAAAATAATAACAGGGGGACACTTGTTTACTCCCAATCCTCCTTAATATTTGGAAGGAGAACTAAGTCCAATACTTAAAAAAAGAATTTTTAAAAAGTAATCCCCAAAATAACGATAAGCACCAAGACAACCAGCTTCTCCTCACTGTAGAAAGCCTCTCTTGTGGTACACATATGTAAAAATATATATAAATTGGGTGATTTAGAAATGGGGTGGCTGGTCTTAATGTCCCTTTAAGGCTACAGCACGGCTTGGAAAATGATGATATTCCCCACCTCCCGGCTAGCTCTTACCAGTCAAACACGAAATGCTGTTTGTGATCTTCTGGCTGTAAGCAGCCATCTGGAAGGCAGATGGCGTGATTCCAAGTGTTTTCCTTTAACCAGAGAATGCTCCTGAGCTTCAGGAAAACCTGCCTGAGCCCCCCCAAAATTGCTGCATTGTCAGTTCTGCCTGCTAAGCCCGCGGGCACAGCTGTTCAGTCCGTCATGTCCTCACTGGAAGTTGATTAGGGTATTGTGTACTGTTTGATTGTTCGTCTGTATTTCTGTAGGGAAATACAGGATTCTGTAGGGAAATATAGTAATTTCTGAAGGGAAGATCAAGAACAGGCAGAATGATGACAGTTGCTTCAGGCCATTGTGACACAAAACTCCAAAATATTTAAATTTCTCTTCAGTTGGAACTCCTTATCTGTTTTCTTGAATGCAGACAACTGAGAAAGCCCAGACCAGTTTTGGACACATTATGTCTCTGGAAAAGGCTCTAATGCTGGGAAAGGTGTAAGGACAGAGGAGAAGAAGAGGATGACTAGCAGCAAGGTGGATGGACTCAGTTACAGTGGCAGCAGATTAGGGTTTTAATGTAAAAAGACAGGGAAACTGGCAAACATCAGAGATATTGTGTGCAGCCATGTTGGTTCCTAACAACATTATTTTGGGAATCATAGTCTAGACCCACTGCAGCAGTGGTGTCTGCGGAGTATGATTCAAAAAGTCAAGATTACCTATTTTTTGCATATGTCACACTTGTGACATACATGCAAAAAAACCCGACAGAGCTTCAGTGTCATTGATGTAGCTCCCATCTTGATTTTTTTTTAACATACACTGCAGGCCCCCCTGCACTGCAGTTTCAAAACTTTTTGAAGGTTGCCCTTCATATCCTATCTTGGAACATGGGTGATGTACCCTTGGTGTGGGAAATTTGGAAAAAGGAAAGATATTATGTACTGCCTGTCTACCTTCTAAGAAAATAGAAAGATGCTGCTTATGTCTACACCAAAAAAAAAAAAAAAATTAGAGCAAGCCAAGCGTGCTGTTTTCTCGAATGGGTCCCTTGGTGTTTAGCAATGTGTCTTTCCAAAGCAAAACAATGAACTCCTATTTGTGATAAATTAGCAATTGCCCATTGTCTGCTTAGTGCGTGTGTTGCAAATCACTGGTTTTATTACCCAGGACTGCATTGGTGGCCCTGAGCCTGTCAACATATTTTTTAAAAAATCCATAGCAATGCAGTCTCATTTTAATGATTTAAAAACATCATTGTGATGTCAGAATCCCCCTCCCCTACAGGGGATATTACAACATGCTTAGATAGGAAAGGGACTATTGTGCAGGTTAAAAGAAGCTTGCCCTGTACATCTACTTTACTGGCATCTCTTAGTACTATCAATAAAAGGGTAAAGTGGTACATCAGGATTTGTATGCAATGTGTAGTATTCCATATTGGTCAGCTTCTGTTGTATCCTCCAGTTATCATCTGACCTGAAGAATCCTATGCTGGTGTGATGGAATGCCTAACAGACCCTGGAAACACAGAGCAGGGAGATGTACTGTTACAAAAATGGTTTCTTAGTCCAGGGGAGGGGGTGGATGTGAGAAAGACACTAGACTAATTCTGCCTTAATTCCACTAAGTATAAGTTGATCAAGAGAACTGCTTTGTCAGGCATTCAAACTTCAGTTATATTACTCTATTAGCGATAAAGATATTTCCAGAAATCCAAGTGGTCCCTGCTTTCTGAATTTATCAGTTTCACTGAGCTTGACAGTTGAAGACCTCAGAAGCCCACTGTTACAAAATTGTAAAGCACCTTGCAATACAATAGCCTGCCATCACACCAATTTGAACACTGTACTTGGTATCCCTCTGGAGATTCCAGTTCAATCCAATTACATGGAATCTTTTTCAGGGACTGAGAGCTGAGGCACTTGGATGAGTGCCTGTCCAGTTTATCAAATGCTCTTTTGATCTTTGCCTGTCCTGGCTGAGTCATACTACCTAAGGTAGTCTGAGTAAATTCATAGAGTGGTGAACACATCTGTGTGCTACAGACAGTCTTGGAGGACATATTAAGTTGAGCCTTTCCAGGCCTGGATTAGGCCTAATTTAGAATCAGAATCAGAGAGCCAGTTTGGTGTAGTGGTTAAGGCACCAGGCTAGAAACCGGGAGACCATGAATTCTAGTCCTGTTTTAGGCACAAAGCCAGCTGGGTGACCTTGGCCCAGTCCCTCTCTCTCAGCTCTAGGAAGAAGAAGGCAATGGCAAACCACTTCTGAAAAACTGCAGGGACTTGTCCAGGCAGTCTCTGAGAATTAGACACAATTGAACGGATTAAAAAAAAATGAAGCAGAATCAAGCCTCCTGGACGAAATATCTTCTTCTGAAAAGAGTGAGACTACTGATGTACTTGATCTCTCAGCAACTTTCAATGGCATTGGCTGTGGTGTTGTCCCATTTACGCCAGTGAATTGGAAGTTGGTTCCCTACTGTTGGGCAGCTCTGACACTGCATCATAGCAGCTATGCCTTAATGGGGCACTATTTGGTCCCCGATACTATTTAATATCTATTGGAAGCCTCTGTGGGGATGGTCCTCAAGAGTTTTGGTGTAAGATGTTATCAGTACATTGATGATATCCAGCTTTCCTTCTCTATAATGCCTGAATTAGAAGAAGCTGTGCATGTCTAGACATAGTGATTCATTTGATGAGGACCAATACACTGATACTAAACAGTGATAAGAAAAAGATGTTTTGGGGGTTGGTTTGGGGCACAAAAATTGAAGAGTCTACCTGTTCTAAATGAAATCCAGTTTGGTGTAGTGGTAAGGCATCAGGCTAGAAACCCCCTGGGCACTAGACCATTAACATAGCTTTGTTCAAAGACATATAGAGTCCATTGGAGTTGGGTGGCTTAGAAATTCAAACAGACAGACAAACAAATAAATGTGGTCTGCTGGATAATGATCCATGCTGAAAGCCCTAGACATTTTGGGACTAGGGTTTCTAGCAAATTGCCTTCCTCATTATTGGCTTGGATAATCACTGACATAATCAGAATAAGTCCTGCTTCTCTGTCTGTCAAGAGTTGCAGAAAGCCATCTTGTGAATATTTTTGTTAAGCGGTTGTCTTCTTTAAAAGAATGGATAAAAAGACAAGCTAACCAAGCCAAATCTTGGACAATCCAGGAGAAGCAAGTAGGAATCATTTTCTGGAATGATCCCTTCTCTCTAAGTTATAGATACATGTTTAGCCTGGTGTATACAATTATAGTTTTGATTTACTTGCATGTGTGTATGCTAGTTGAGATCTTCATGGCTTCTGTTAATTATTTTTCTCTATGCAGTTCAAAGATGATATGACTTAGGAAATAGGTCAGTACAATCTTATGGTCTGCTTAGAGCCAGCCTTCCTCCCTCCATCCCTCCCTCCATCCCTCCCCATTTAAAATCATTTTCTATATTTGGAACAGCTCTATATTTTTTATCTCCTTTACTTCTGTCCATTTGTCACTGACTAGTTAAAGCAACATAAGGAACGTTTGCCTTCTCCTTTTCTCTTTTTCAAGAAAGCAATTTTATTTATTGATTGTCAGATTGACCTACCTCCTAAAGGAAAGGGGATTGGTTTCCCTGGTGACTTGTTGCATCATATAGGCCCAAGAGGTGGCATTATATAAAATATTTCATGTGTATTGTCTTTTCTCTTTTGGACTCCTCTCTCTCTCTCACATGCTAGGGTTAAAGGGAGGGTGCCAGGTAAAGACATCCCTCAGAAGATAGGCAGTGGGAATAGTAACTACCACGTAGTTACATTAAGGTAGGAAGTCAGGGCTAGGGTATGTGGAATATAACCAGATAACTTCTTGAATTGGAAGCCTGAGATTTCTTACATTTCACCCTGCCGCTATAGAAGATATGATTTCAAAATAGCTCATGGTTCTTTCTTTGACTTAAAATGAAGTGAAAATCCAGGACTGTTCTGTGCCTATGCCATAATTTGGATGGTTGTTTCCTTGCCACCAGATTAATGTACATCCGAGATTCCTCTTCAAGATTTTACAAAAATGGGGGAAAGATCCACAGTGAAGTTTAAACATCTCTTCTTCAAGTCAAGATCTGGTGGTGAAACAGTCCTTCTGCTATATGAGTTCAGGAACTTTAATGGCTGGATTGAAACCTAGGGTGAATGAACACCATTTTCCATCTTCATTCTTTCTGATATATGTTGAGGACAGACTTCTTGTTCTCCAGATAAATTGAGAGGGTCAAATTTATGCTTTGAAAGAGTTGCCTTTCCTAACCAGTTCTTTCTTTCTCTTAATTAGAAGCCATAGAGTTGTAATTTGAAATGACTTTGGTTTTCCAATCCCTGTTTGTTTATCATGAGTGCACCTTTCTCTGCTAAAAGAGTTATGTTGCTTGAGTGGCTGGAATAAGGCAGAGATGGCTTACTTAGGCATTTACAGAACATTTCAGATGTAATACTTCTTATTGAATCTGCTTACAGAGAATGTGTCTACGAGGTTTGGAATCTATTTAATGGTATTTTTATATTCCCTCCAGACTAGACAATAAATCTGCCACATCCTTATTTAATAAATAATTGTAGGAGGCCAATGTTTGTTTTCCATCTTACTGAATCTGTGCAATTCATTTCTCCTTCTTCTACTGTTCCCAAAGGGAAAGAAAAGTTCAAATGTTTAGGGCAAGCAAGAACTAGGGAGTTTGGAAAATTGCATAGCCACAATATTACTGTACTAAGGAGTATCATGGGTCATACTGCTTCTAAGCCAGAATCTAATATATGCAAGGAACCTGGAGAAATTGAAATGTTACATGAAAAGCATTCTAGACCTCATGGTTTCTTTGAGGGAAAATAGGAATGATATTGGTAGTTTTTGCTGAAAACAAAATAAAAACAGCAGAATGCTCGCTAGGCAGTGGGGTCCAGCATCTTGTTAAATGTATGAATCCAAGTCACACCATCTCTGGCAGATGGCTTTCCAGGCTCTGCTTGAACACAACCAAGCCTGCAGAGTCATCACCTCTTCCCCTTATTGGCTTTATCCTCACATTGCTCCTACTACCAGAAAGTTTTACCTAACATTTGATTACAATCTGCGTTTTGGTAATTTAAGGCCATTCTGTATCCTTTATTTTGAGGCAAAAGAAAATAGGTCTTGATTTTTCTTTGGGTGATTGTGGAGGAATGTGAAGATAACCTCAAAGAAGTTATGAAAGAACAAGTAAGGGAAAATTTTGAAAAAATCTCAGTAGTAAAAAAGGAGAAGGCATGAGTGGGAAACTCAAAATAACCCTGTTTGAGTTTCTGTTTGGTGTAAGAGGACAGAGGGAAATGGTCAGGCTTTCAAAATTCTGTTACTATACCTACTATACCCTACATCAATAAAGTGACATTCCTTGTGCTGTCTGTTTTGTGACCTGGCCTACTTAGAAGGGCTGATAGTGAGGCCCCTTTAACATTTTGAAGAGTGCTATTACATGACACCGTAGGGCAGGGTTTCTCAACCTGGCCACTTTAAGATGTGTGGCATCGGCCTCCTTCTTTTGAAAGCTGAACATATCCAGTTTCCTTAGTTTCACACTGTAGAGTTCAGTTTCCAGTCCCTAAGCACACCCACTGCCCTTGTTTTGACCCAATCCAGTTCAGGCGTCTGAATTATTTTTAACTTGTGATGCCCAGAACTGGACACAATATTTCCTGGGATTTGAAAAGCATGTTTAAATGGAGACAGCCCAAAATTGTTTGCTTTGCAACTGGTCATACTGCTGACCTGCATTCAATTTGTGATGTAGTGCAATTCCATGCTCTTTTTCACAAGTATCATATAAAGTCAGGAATCTCCATCCTATAGCTCTGTGTTTGGTTTCTTTTTCCTCACAGAATAATTCACTGCTGTTAAACATTATTCTCTTACTTTTAGCACATTTCTCTAAGCCAGCGTTTCTCAGCCTTGGCAACTTTAAGATATGTGGACTTCAACTCCCCCAATTCCCCAGCCAGCAATTCTGGGAGTTGAAGTCCACACATCTTAAAGTAGCCAAGGTTGAGGAACGCTGCTCTAAGCCATCATGAATGGGAGAGTTTAAGGAGGTTGGCTAGTAATGGGAAATAGATAATGTTATTGGAATATGCCTTCATTTTTCATACCCTTCTACATCCAAATGTGAAATGCAAGGTGAGTAGTTTGGACTAATGAGGAATAACTGATCTGTCTGATACAAGTATGTGTATTTATATACAGCCATGTGCATGAGTGAAGGCATGAGAGGGAGGGATAAAATAGTTAAGGAAGAACAGATTGAATGGGACATGGTCTCAATACCAAAGTTTTTGAAGTTTGAAATAGGTCTTGTAGGGGAAATCTCTCTCGCCAGTGGTCCTCGGATCTAATGTTAAGTTAATTTAGAACTCCTCTGGAGGGATGTGCAGTTCCAACACCGGAATGAAAAGAGACTCCCACTGATCCAGTGACATTATGATCAGGCATTTACTACTGTAATTTCCCAGAATATCCATGTAATAGTTGTAAGCTATTTTGCCAGTGATGAGAGCCAGTTTGGTGCAGTGGTTAAGGCACCAGGCTAGAAATCGGGAGACCATGAGTTCTACTCCCACCTTAGACATGAACCCAGCTGGGTGTCCTTGGGCCAGTCACTCCCTCTCAGCCCTAGGAAGGAGGCAATGGCAAACCACTTCTGAAAAACCTTGCCAAGAAAACTGCAGGGACTTGTCCAGGCAGTCGCCGAGAATCAGACACAACTGAACAGAAAAAAAAATGCCAGTGAGCAAAACCTGTCCCAAGTAGCAAACACCACCATGAAAGCATATTTCAGGATCCTGTGATCCTGTGAGCAGTTGAAAGAGGAGGGCTGGCCAATAACTGAAGTGCCAAGTCTTTGAGGAAGACCAGGCTTACTGACACCACATGAATTACTAGAACTCTATTGTTACAAGGTATAATAACAGAACCTTGAATGTGTGACAGATTTTCTCTCTCCTTCTCTCTTATACTTATACTAAAGAGAATCAAGGCAGGACAGTCTTGAGTTCTTCCTCACCTCTTCCTGTTTATCCAGGCTAAGCTGGTGCCTCCACAATGGTTGTTGAATTCCTTTTTCAGGCCATCTCCATTAAGTGAACCCTGACTGGTTGACATTTCTCTGTGCTCGGCTACCAGCCTGGAAGAGCAATCGCTCTACAAGTACTAGATACTTGCAAACATAGAAACATTAAGATTCTGCAAAGCAAAACATTTATAGGAATCACCCCTTGAAGCTGTTTCACAATGCAACGGCCCACTTCTTTTCAAAACGTGAAAGGAAGTGACCGTGTGAGTTTCTTTTGCCCAAGGGTAGTCAGTAGTATTTTGAAGAAGTTTCTATGCAGGCAGCACAGCCTTTTCTGACTCTTCCATTCATCTACTGGGAAGACCAGATGAAATCCCAGAGTGATAGGAACTGCTTCAGTAAGACAAATTGTTTCATCCTTGGATTTCAGCAAATTGCCTCTGTGGCAGAAAACACCTTATTCATATGAATTTTAGCTCCTGGCACCATCTAATATTTTAGATATTTATTTGTTAGATGTATATCCCATCTTTCCTCCAGGAGCTCAATATGACATTATACAGCATTCGCTTATCTGTTTTTCTCCCCAGAACAACAATCCTAGGGTAGGTTGGTGTAGAAGGAGGAGGGAATAGCCTTGAGGAACAGGAGGCAATGTTCAGATAAAAGAAACCTGAGTCCGAGGCAGAATGGTAATATATGCAAACTTCTTAGACAAGACCCTCCCTAGTTCTCACAAGGATAAAGCAGGGAGGAGCCTCATTCAGACTTGCAAGATTCTGTCGCTATACAATAAAAGTAGTATTGGCTTACATGACTTTGATTTCTTTAAAGGCTGACAGTTGGCCGGAGAGTGAATGATTGGTACAAAATCACCCAGTGAGCTTCCAGAGATGAGAAAAGATTTGAACCTGGGTGTCATGCGCTGCCTACCTCTGAATAATTCTCAGACACTGGTTCTGTGGAACAGGCTCTGATTTATTCACAGTGTAGGTACAGTATAGGAAAAGAGCTGAGAGTGACAGGAGCGCGCCGGTGCGGGGTTTAAATACCCCGCGCCGGTCAGCGCCCCCTCACTCGCGGTTACGTCACCCCCCTTTGTCCAACACGTTGTCCTGCCGGTAGGTGAGGGGTTGCGAGGCCCCGCTGGCGTTCCGGGATCGCCCATCATCAGTTTCTCTATTCCTCCGGTGATTGCTGTCAGCTGGGCGATCTCCGTTGCGTTAGCGCTAACAGCTTGGGTGTGCCTCGCGATCCGTTTAGCCATTGTTTCTTGTCCTTCAGTCTTTGTGAGTTGATGGCTACTTATCTTGAGCCCCTTCCCCTGTTTCCTTGCTATTGTCATGTGTGCCATTGCGCTGATGTCTTCAGCTCAACGGCACTCATGACATACTGCCCCCTGTCCGAATAGTGCCCCCCCCCGGTTTTCTGGTTTTTTTTTTTTTTTCCAGGGGAGCTGTCAAAGTAACATTTTTTTAAAAATTCCCGCCGGAGTGTTTTTCGCCCCTCCCTTTGTTCCGCCCTCTGCCACGTGCTTTCCTAGGGTGTGTCCTTAGTGCGCATGCCCAGGTCACACCCTGGCGTGCGCATGCTCCGGCCACACCCTGTTAGTTTGGCTCAGTTCGGCGAGGAGAGAGGCGTGGCTGGTCGGGTGCTTATCGGCTCCAGGTAGGGCCCTTCTTTTTTATTCAAAGTGCATCGCCTTTGTTATGTGTGCTCCTGGGCGTTGCCCCCAGGATGCCCTGTTGACTTGCTTGCCACTCCCCCGTGGGCCCGGGGCGGGGGGAGGGTGCTGGCGAACGCTTGTTACTGCCTCGTGGGCCCGGGGCGGGGGGAGTGAGTCCCGGGGGGGGGAGGTCCACCCAAGTCGCGGGCTTGGGGGGGCCCTTTCCCTTGGGGCACGGTAGGCGGGGGGGCCCGCGGGGGAGGGGTTTTGCAGGTGACGGCTTGCTAGCCTTGGTTTTGGCTTGTCGGGGTATGCCCGGTGAAAAGCCCGGGTCAGGTCAGGCGCGTTAATGTTGTGCGCCGCCACCCATTCTGGGTGGGGGAAGTATTTCCACCTGACCAAATAGTGTAAAGTTCCCCGTTGCCTGCGAGAGTCGAGTATGTCCCTTACGTCAAAGTGATGTTGCCCGTCGATCATCACCGGTGAGGGCTGTGGCGTGCTTGGGTGCCATCGTGAGGTGGTTGCCGGTTTCAGGAGGCTGGTGTGGAACACCGGGTGGAGTCTCCGTAGGTTGTGTGGCAGGTCCAAGCGTATTGCCACCGGGTTCACTATTTGCGTGACCCGGAACGGCCCGATGTACTTAGGCCCCAGTTTTTTCGAGGGTTGGGGTGACTTTAGAAATTTGGTGGATAGGTAGACCATATCCCCTGCCTGGAACGTCGGTTGTTGGTGCTGGTGCTTGTCGGCCTGCTCTTTGTAGGCCGCCTGTGCATCCTTCAGCGCTGCCGTGATTATTGGCCACGATTCCGCAATCTTCCGTCCCCAGTCGCTAGCGTCCACCTGGGGTTCCGGGGGTTGTGGTAGCTCCGGTATGGGGACGAAGTCGCGCCCCGAGACTACCTCGAACGGAGTTTCTCCCGTGCTCGTGTGGACGGCGTTGTTGTATGCGACTTCGGCAAACGGGAGCAGTTCGGCCCAGTCGTCTTGATGATAGTTGGTGTATGAGTGTATGAATTGCTCTAGGGTGGCATTAAGGACCTCTGTGGCTCCGTCCGTCTGGGGGTGCCAGGCAGTGGATAGGGCCTGTTGGGTCCCCGTCAGCTTTAGGAAGGCCCGCCAGAATTTAGAGGTGAACTGTGTGCCCCTGTCAGTCACCACACGTGCGGGACATCCGTGTAACCTGTACACGTGGATGAGGAAGAGTTTGGCTAGTTGTTGTGCGGACGGGACCGACGTGCAGGGGATGAAGTGGGCCTGTTTCGAGAAGTAATCCTTCACCACCCAAATGGCCGTTTTCTTCTGGCTGGGTGGGAGGTCCACTATAAAATCCATAGAGATTTCCTCCCATGGGCGGGAGGGTTCTGCCACCTGTTGTAATAGCCCCGCGGGTTTGCCTGGTGCCCGTTTGGCCCTAGCACACGTTGGGCAGGACGCTACGTATGCTTTCACGTCTCGTCTGAGCGCGGGCCACCAGAATTGACGCCTTGTTAGGTGTAGGGTCTTGAGGAACCCAAAGTGTCCCGCTTGCTTGGCGTCGTGTGACCTATGCAAGATCGCTTGGCGTTGCGAGTCCGGGACATAGATTCTGCCTTCCCCCCATGCCAGGTCCTGTGCCATCGTTACCTTGTCGGGGTTTGCCAGGAACCAGGGGTCGGTTTTGAGGGCGGCGGCGAGGTCCGTGCGTATTCCACCTGGTAGTTGCGGTTGGCTTCGTCTGGTCGCAGGTTGTCCCGCCGTCGGCTGCGCCGTAGAGTCGAGCTGCCTCCGAGCGCCGCTTCGGGTGGTCACGGCCATCCCCAGTTGCGAGGCGGATAGGACCGTCCCAATGGTGTCTGGGGCGGGTTCTTCGTCCTGGGGCAGTCGGGAGAGGGCGTCGGCCAGGAAGTTCTTTTTGCCCGGCATGAACTTCAGCTGGAAATTAAAGCGGCTGAAGAATTGGGCCCATCGGACCTGTTTTGGGCTAAGGCGTCTGGGCGTTCGGAGGGCCTCGAGGTTCCGGTGGTCGGTCCAGACCTCGAATGGTTGGGTGGCTCCCTCGAGTAGATGTCGCCATGTTTCTAGCGCCGATTTTACTGCGAAGGCTTCTTTCTCCCAGACGTGCCATCGCCTTTCTGTCTCGGAAAATTTCCTCGACAGGTAGGCGCATGGTTTCAGGAGTCCCGTGGGGTCCTTTTGGAGTAGGATGGCCCCCAGGGAGAAGTCTGAGGCGTCGGCTTGGACCACGAATGGCCGTTCTGGATCCGGGTGCGCGAGGATTGGCTCCGTGGTGAACAGCGCTTTCAGCTTGTTGAATGCGGTCTGGCACGCGGGAGTCCAATTCAATACTGTGCCCGGGTTCTTGGCGCGTCGGGTGTCCCCCACCCCTTTGGTTTTGAGGAGGTCCGTTAGGGGGAGGGCTATCTCTGCGAACCCCCAGGCGAATGACCTGTAAAAATTCGCGAAGCCGAGGAAGCTCTGGAGTTGGCGTCTGTTGCGGGGACGTTCCCAGTTCAGCACCGCCTCAACTTTTGCGGGGTCCATTTCTATGCCGTCTCCGGAGATTCGGTACCCCAGGTAGTCTAGGCGCGCTTTATGAAATTCGCACTTTGTAGGTTTGGCGTAGAGCTGTGCCCTTCTGAGCTTGTCGAGGACTTGCCTGACTAGGGTCACATGTTCTTTGTGCGTTTTAGTGTAGATAAGGACATCGTCTATGTAGACAAGGACCTCTTTGAACAGGTGTTCATGCAGTACCTCATTGATGAGCTGCATAAACACCCCGGGGGCCCCCGCGAGTCCGAACGGCAGCACTTTGTACTGGAAGGCGCCTAGGGGGCAGTTGAACGCAGTCTTCCATTCGTCCCCCTCCCTGATTCGGATGTGGTAGTACGCCTCGCGAAGGTCCAATTTGGAAAAGACTTTGCCCGTGGACAGGTGGGCGAGCATGTCTTTCACCAGGGGTAAGGGGTATTTGTTGGACAGGGAAGCCACGTTTAGGCCCCGGTAGTCGGTGCAGAGCCGTAGGGTGCCGTCTTTCTTCTCCCGGAATAAGACGGGGGCTCTGACCGGTGAGCATGCTGGCTCTATGAATCCTCTGTCAAGGTTTTTATCAATGAACTCCCGGAGGGTTGCCATCTCCTTCAGGGTCATCGAGTAGATCTTCGGTCTAGGTAAGGGGACGTCGGGCAGCAGGTCGATCCGGCAATCCGTCTTGCGGTGGGGGGGTAGTTGGTCAGCTTCCGCCTCTCCGAAGACCTCGGAGAAGTCGGCGTATTGTTCCGGTAGGTCTGCTGTGGTAGCGGCGTTGTCCTGTGTAGTCGCCTCTGCTCGTCCCACAGTGGGGTTGGTTCTGCCCGCTGGAACTGGTGCCCGATACTTGCCGTCGCCAAATGTGAAGGTGCGGGTCTCCCAGTTGATGCGCGGGTTGTTTGTCGCGAGCCATGGCATTCCCAGGACTGCAATGGGCCGTCCGATGTGGGTGACGACGAACGATGTGCGTTCGGTGTGAGTGCCCATTTGCAGGGTGACCGGCTCGGTTTGCATCGTAGCTGGTTTCCCTCCCGCTGTAGAGCCGTCCAGCTGGTGGAATGCCAGCGGTGTGGGGAGGGGGAAGCAGCGGAGGTCGAGTTTGGCGACTAAGTCGGGGTGGATGAGGTTTTTTGAGCACCCCGAGTCCACTAGTGCCGCGGCCGTGGTGGCTCCGTTGCCGGCAGAGAGTTCAATTGCCGCCATTATCACGGAGCTTTCGCCGTTCCGTCGGGGTGGTCTGCGCTGCTGTCCCACCGCCTGCCTCGCAACGCGTTTCAGGGCAGGCGGGGAGCTTTTCCCGCCGGCTGGTCTGGGTCTACGTTGTCCTCTTCCCCCCAGTAGGCATCCCAGCCTTCCTCTGGTGTCGCTGTGGCTACGGTCATTCGGCGGTGAGGGGGCGGCACCAGGTTAGGTGGTTTGGGGCTAGCTTTCGGGGTGGGTTTAGGCGCACTGGTCGGCAGTCGGTTGGCGAAGCAATCCGCCGTCTTGTGCCCAAGTTTTCCACACCTCCCGCAGGGCTCCCGATTGAATTTCTTCTTTGGGTATGTGGGGCCGGCCGTCCCCACGTGTGGTGCGGGTACCTTTTTGCAGCTGTAGTTCGCGTCTTCCGTAGTTGTCATGAGGAAGGTGCGGTGTGCGTGTTCGGCTTTCTCCGCGAGGTGGATCCACCCGTGTAGAGTTTCTGGGTCGTCATGGTAGAGGGCCCATTGCAGTACGTCGCGGTTGAGCCCCCTTTTGAACATTTCCAGCAGGGTGGTCTCGGACCAGTCGCTGACCTTCCCCGCGAGGGCTTTGAACTCGAGGGCGTAGTCTGGGACAGTGCGTGTGCCCTGTTTAAGTCTTTGGAGTGTGCTCTTCGCCCTCACTTTGGCTAGTGGGTCTTCGAAGTAGCTTCTCATCTCCTTGATGAAGGCGGGGAAGTTGGCGAGGGCGGGGGAGCGGGACTCGTACAGTTGGACGTACCAGTCCGCCGCCCGGTCTTGTAATTTGATCGCCACGGCAGCGATTTTGTCTGCTTCGGAGTCGTAGGAGTGTCCGTGCCTCCCCATGAACTCCCTGGCGTTCGTGATAAAGAACGACAGTTTCGCGGGGTTCCCATCAAAGAAGATGGGGAAGTCCTTTGGGGCCCGGGCGTTTTGTGCGGCCCTTCCTCTCGCTTCCCGGCCTGTGGTGTCGTCCGCCTGGGCCGTCTGTTGACCTTCATTTGGCCCGTGGGGGTTCGGCGCTTCGCTCGGGGTGCGGACCTGTGCGGGGACGTCGTTGGGTGGCGCGGGGGGCATGAGCGACTGAAGCATGGTCCGGAGTTCCTCCAGTTGGGTCTGCATGGCCGTGAGACCAGCTCGTGCTTCCTCGTCCACGATCCGCGCCGCCGCTGGGGCCGGTTCTGTCGGTGTGTCGGCGGGGGTGGGTTGCCGGTGGGGTTCAGTCTCTCTCGGCCGTTGGTCCGCTTCCTCCGCCGTCTGCTGGGTGTCTCCATCGTCCTCCTCCGTGCTTACCGCCGTTGGGCTGTCGCTCCACGCCCGTTGCTGGGGTGCGATGTGGGGCGCGGGGTTCTCCGCTGGTTTCGGAAGGTATGTTGCTCCCTCCCGTGGTCGGGTTGCCTCCGTCGCCATCTCCCCTTGGGGTTGGAGCTGAGGCTCGGGTTGGGTCGGGTGGGCGTCCATGGCTCCGGGAGTCCGCGGTGCCTCTGGCCTCGGTCGGTCCTCCTCTGCTTCTTGCCGTGCGGTTCGCCCTCCTTGTCCGCGTCGCGCCGGCCTCATCTTCCTGGTCTTCTCGCCGTCTACTCCTCCCGCGGCTTGTTGTCATCTGGTGGGGCTCGGCGAGGCTGAGTTTATGACTCTCAGCTTTATGTCATGCGCTGCCTACCTCTGAATAATTCTCAGACACTGGTTCTGTGGAACAGGCTCTGATTTATTCACAGTGTAGGTACAGTATAGGAAAAGAGCTGAGAGTGACAGGAGCGCGCCGGTGCGGGGTTTAAATACCCCGCGCCGGTCAGCGCCCCCTCACTCGCGGTTACGTCACTCCCCTTTGTCCAACACGTTGTCCTGCCGGTAGGTGAGGGGTTGCGAGGCCCCGCTGGCGTTCCGGGATCGCCCATCATCGGTTTCTCTATTCCTCCGGTGATTGCTGTCAGCTGGGCGATCTCCGTTGCGTTAGCGCTAACAGCTTGGGTGTGCCTCGCGATCCGTTTAGCCATTGTTTCTTGTCCTTCAGTCTTTGTGAGTTGATGGCTACTTATCTTGAGCCCCTTCCCCTGTTTCCTTGCTATTGTCATGTGTGCCATTGCGCTGATGTCTTCAGCTCAATGGCACTCATGACACTGGGTTTCCCTAGTCCTCATCCAACACCTTAATCACTCACCGCACTGGCTCCCTTTGCACAGAGTATCCTGTTGTCCACATAATGTACTAATCTTTCCCAATGTGGCATCTTCAGATTAGACTGCAGCTTCCAGAATTCAAAGCCAGCATAGGCTTTGGCCTTATTGGCTGGGGATTCTGGAGGGTGCAGTTCTTAAACATCTGAACCATGACAGTTTGAGGAAAGCTGTAATAGAGTCCATACATAATAACTTCCTCCATCCAGCTACCCTCTAGTTATAATGTACTGAATTTCAGTTCCTACATCCCCACCTACCCCTGTTCCCCACCCTACTTACATCCCCATCTGCCCCTGGTAGCTGGAGTATTATGGAACTCAAAACCTGAAATGTATCATCACTGTTCCACCATTGCTCTTTCCACAATTCTTTGCCATACCTATACCTCCTTCTCCTTCTCCCTCTCTATTCATAGCAGGCTTTAGTCCCAAGCTGGGAATCCTGAGATCCATCCTGTTGGACCCCGCTACTGAGCACCTAAGCTGACCAAGAACCAAGGGCCATAGGAATAAGAGTCCAACCATGTTTTGAAGACCAAAAGTTCTCCACCTCTGCTTTAAACATTTGTAAGATATTTAAATGCTTTTATAATAACCATATGAAAAAAAATACTGTATATCCAGGTTGAAATGGGATTATAGGCAGACAGAAAAGCAGGGTTACGATTGCTTTGACTCTGAGAGTTAGTTTCAGCTGTTGTTCAGTATAATATAATATGAGCCTGGAAAAATTGTGGCAAAAGTAATAACTCAGTGTTCCTTAAGATACACATTTCAAAGCCTGCTCTTTTTAATGTAATCATGGCAGATGCTGGGATTTTTTGTTGGTTGTTTTTTGGAATAGGGAAGAGAATAACTTACATATCAGCCTGGGTTGCCTTAGCAAACGTTAGTGATAAAGCTGCGTCTTGGGCTGTTGTTTTTTTTCACTGTGTTGAATGAGGAAGGAGGTTCCCTCCTCATTCAGTTCTAGTGCAGCTGGATGGAACTGACTGTTTCTCTAAATGGAAAGAGAGAAACGCAGATTTATTGAAATAATTTCAACCCCCCACCAGGTGGCATGTGTTCAACATAAAAATGTGCAGCAAGGAATGATTAAAAAAATGTGCTCTTCTAAGTTGTGGTGGTGACCCCTGCTCTATTGATTATGGATACTCTGTTGTTTACATTCAACAGTTCAAAATATAAGGCAGGGACTAATCACCTGCAATAAGAAGAGCACAGTCTTGCATTGTAAAGACTCACAGCTGGTTTCTGGTGGAAAAAGAAAAGCTGTAAAGGCTGTTTCTGAGTTCAACATTCTGGTCACCCATAGGTCTAGCCAGGTGCAATAAAGCAGATCCCTCTTAGAGCTGTTATTTAAGGAATGCTGCCTGTAACTAGAAGATAGGATAAAGTAGTGTTTCTCAACCTTGGCAACTTTAAGAAGTATGGATTTCAATTCCCAGAATTCCCCAGCTAGCATGTCTGGCTGGTGAATTCTGGGAGTTGAAGTCCACTCATCTTAAAGTTGCTAAGGTTGAGAAACACTGTTATAAAGCCATCAACATGCATAGCCATGGACACACTCTCCTCCTTATATTTGACCACTGCCTTTTAAAATCATTTAAATATGTGGCTGTCACTGCATCTGAAGACAGCAAATGTCATAGTTTAAATACAGAATCCTAGAATCATTAGAATGGTGAAGTTGGGAGGGACCACAAAGATCATCCAGTCCAACTCTCTGCATTGTGTAGGAAACCCAATTAAACCATTCTGGAGAAGTGACTGTTGTACAAATCTTATTGTCAGGACATTGTTCCTTAAGTTTAAGTGAAACCTTGATAACTGCAATGTGGATTAATTATTTCTGCTCATGTTTTATGTGACAATGGACGATAGTTCCTGATCATCTTTCCTACAGTACCCTTTTATGTAGAAGTAGGTTTCTATACAATCCCCATTTCTCTCCACATTCATAACCCCAAGATATAACATTGTAAGAGAGGGAGAAAAACTGCCTTCTACCCACAGTTTCCATAACATCCATGACTTTATGTATCTCTATCTTATCTCCCATTTCCTGCCTAAATTCTAAGCTAACAGTCCACTGATTAAGGCTGAGAAAATCTTGTTATTTCAACTGGAGATCTCAGCTGGCTGACCAGGGCACTGCTTTATTTTTTCCTTATCTCTCTAAGTCAGTGTTTCTCAACGTTGGCTACTTTAAGGTGTGAGGACTTCAACTCCCAGAATCCCTAGCTGGGGAATTTGGGGAATTGAAGTCCACACATCATGAGGTTGCCAAGGTTGAGAAACACTGTTCTAGGTGCTTCATAAAGGAGGTCAAAACAATTCAAGCATTTGAAAACTGCCAAAAGAAATTAAACCAATTAAAATAGTTCGGCAAAAACAGTTAAAACTTGTTAGAAAGTCATCCACAACCCTGGCCATGGAACTGCATTTCTTAGGCTTCTTCAAGGATGAATACAGTTTACTTATTTCAAAATGGAGCACATTCCAAAATTTGGGGGGGCTACAGGGAAGGCTTGAGTCCCAATCACCAACAGCTGAATCAGAGGGAACCAGAGGTTGAGTTTTTTTAGGGTGCCACCATCTTCTTAGCATCCGTCTGAGAGGCATTTGTGGGACTCCACCAATGTTTGCCCTTGATTCCCCTGTTCTGACGTGCCAAAATTAATACACAATGCATTTGACATGAGCTAGGCCACTTCTATCATAATTAAATGATAACGTCACAGATTGGAATCCCCTCCCCATGGTTTGGCTTTCAGGAAATTTCATTGCTAATGGCTTCAGCATTGGCATCTTTAAGGTTACCAGATGATGAAATTAATTCCCTGTTTGATCCAATTCAAAGAGGAATTAAAATGTAAACAAACAAGCTACCACCCTCTTGCTGCTTGTTTAATAATTTACCTTGCTGGTTTTACCTGCCCACTGATGAGTGGCCCTTACAGTTTACTTTAAGCCACGTGCAGGATGATGATACGATGGCTGAGATTGTCTTGGAGGGGGAGGGGGCTAGAAATGCTGGCTAGCGTACTGCAGTCTCATCATCGCTCTCTCTCTTTCCCCTTGCAGAACAAGAGAGATAGCAAGTCAGGCTCTCCCTGAAGATGATGGTGATGGTGATGGTGATGATGATGTCAATTGCAAAAGGCAGCTTTACTGGGAACAGCTCACATCCTGTGACGATCCCTTTAATATTATTGAACAACAACACCTGCCTATCCCAGGTCCTTGGGAAGGACTTGCTAGGTGGACAGAAATGCCAAATCCAGTCTAAACATCTGGCTGACTGTGTGACCAACCACCATTAAAAATCTGACACAACCAGAAGTGCTGGTGCAGGAGAAAAGAAGGTGATTAACAGAGGGAAACTCCTTCTGCATTGTCTTGCAAAGGGAATTAGAGTGTAAGTCTGCTTGAAATACAACAGGTTGGGCAAACTGAGAGTTGTCACACTGAAAAGTCGCAGGCAAAGAAAGAATTGATGATCCATGTACTAGGGCAATTTTTCATCTAATTTAGAGGGCACACAAGTAAATGAACACAGCCTGTATAGAACTGATGAGGATGAGAAGTAATTTGGTCCTGGAATCCCCAACATAGTGCCCATAAGCACCAACATGCCCATAAATATCCACATGACGTATCCATGTTGAGAGTGGCTACAGCCACCACTACAGCCATTTTGGGAATAACATGTTAACCCGCTCATGGCAATTGTTTTGGGACTGTGCCCACAGCTTGGTCTCAAAATTGCAAATTGCTTTCTGATCTGAAAAGCTTTGGAAGTCACTGTCAACCCTTGGGGATAGTCTAGACTAGGAAACCAAAGCTATGATACTAAAACTACTTTTATTATAGGGTTACAATCTTGCAAGTTTGAATGTGCCTCCCCCGACTTCATCTACAAGAGAACTAGGAGGGTCAAGTCTGAGATGCTTTCTCAAATTACACTTCTGCTTTGGACTCAGATTCCATTTATCTGACTGTTACCTTGGTTATGGCTCTTCCTCCTGTTCCTCTAGGTTATCCTCACAGCCCATTACAATCACAGACTGATCCACACAGCATTGCTTGTGAAGAATTGAGCTCCTTTCCTAATGGGAGCAGAACTGTCTAGAAACAGACAAGGACAAGGTAGCCCGTTTGTGAGTCCAGGACATAGTGCTGTCAATTGGACTTTGGGCCAAATGAAAAAGGTGATGACCAAATACAGTAGGACAGCACACTCCCACTGAAACCTCTCGTGGCAACCTGGGTGTGGACTTTTGCATTTGGTGCAACTCCAAGAATAGCCCCATGTTCAGCGCATTACATCATCACCAGTGCCTGATTTCTGAGTTTCTCAAGACTTTTCCTCCATCTCACTGTCCTCCTCTCTCTCTCCCATGCTTCATTTCATATATAAACAAAACTTAATAATTAAGAATAAACTGGATTAACAATGATTGGCAGACTAGTAGCAAATATTGTTTTCTTTTCCATACAGCTGCTGAGCAGACCTTGGCATTTTTGCTTTTGAGAAAGAAAGAGGAAGAAACTGATGCAAGAAGAACTAGGAATGCAAATAGATTCTCTCAATTGTTCCAATTTCAGACCACAAACATTTCAGAAGCATTTGATATCAAAGGAAAAGAGAAATAACAAGGCTCCTTATGGGTGTAGGAGAAAGTGGGAATTAGGTCTAACTATCTTCAATTAGTACTTAATGTAGCAAGCTTTCTAAACTATCTGCTAGCAAGGTGTTCCTTTTAATGACTCCTAGCATTTAAATTTCATCTCTTGGAAGCAGGAAGGAAGTTAAGAAGAAAAATTGGGTTCTCTAGTTTCTGTATTGTGTGATGTGTTTTTAGGGAGATAAATTCTAATTTGACTAAGTGCTGTATAGGGTCCCGGAAGAACTCTGGACAGAGGTTGGCAGCATTGTTCAGGAGGCGGCAACAAAATACATCCCAAAGAAAGAGAAAACCAAGAAGGCAAAATGGCTGTCTGCTGAGACACTAGAAGTAGCCCAAGAAAGAAGGAAAGCAAAAGGCAACAGTGATAGGGGGAGATATGCCCAATTAAATGCAAAATTCCAGAGGTTAGCCAGAAGAGATAAGGAATTATTTTTAAACAAACGATGCGTGGAAGTGGAAGAAGAAAATAGAATAGGAAGGATAAGAGACCTCTTCCAGAAAATTAGAACCATCAGAGGTAAATTCCAGGCCAAAATGGGTATGATCCAAAACAAAGATGGCAAGGACCTAACAGAAGAAGAAGAGATCAAGAAAAGGTGGCAAGAATATACAGAAGACCTGTATAGGAAGGATAACAATATCGGGGATAGCTTTGACGGTGTGGTCAGTGAGCTAGAGCCAGACATCCTGAAGAGTGAGGTTGAGTGGGCCTTAAGAAGCATTGCTAATAACAAGGCAGCAGGAGACAACGGCATCCCAGCTGAACTGTTCAAAATCTTGTGAGATGATGCTGTCAAGGTAATGCATGCTATATGCCAGCAAATTTGGAAAACACAAGAATGGCCATCAGATTGGAAAAAATCAACTTATATCCCCATACCAAAAAAGGGAAACACTAAAGAATGTTCAAACTATCGAACAGTGGCACTCATTTCACATGCCAGTAAGGTAATGCTCAAGATCCTGCAAGGTAGACTTCAGCAGTTCATGGAGCGAGAATTGCCAGATGTACAAGCTGGGTTTAGAAAAGGCAGAGGAACTAGAGACCAAATTGCCAATATCTGCTGGATAATGGAAAAAGCCAGGGAGTTTCAGAAAAACATCTATTTCTGTTTTATTGACTATTCTAAAGCCTTTGACTGTGTGGACCATAACAAATTGTGGCAAGTTCTTAGTGGTATGGGGATACCAAGTCATCTTGTATGCCTCCTGAAGAATCTGTATAACGACCAAGTAGCAACAGTAAGAACAGACCACGGAACAACGGACTGGTTTAAGATTGGGAAAAGAGTACGGCAGGGCTGTATACTCTCACCCTACCTATTCAACTTGTATGCAGAACACATCATGCGACAAGCTGGGCTTGAGGAATCCAAGGCTGGAGTTAAAATCTCTGGAAGAAACATTAACAATCTCAGATATGCAGATAATACCACTTTGATGGCTGAAAGTGAAGAGGAACTGAGGAGCTTTATGATGAAGGTGAAAGAAGAAAGTGCAAAAGCTGGTTTGCAGCTAAACCTCAAAAAAACCAGGATTATGGCAACCAGCTTGATTGATACCTGGCAAATAGAGGGAGAAAATGTAGAAGCAGTGAAAGACTTTGTATTCCTAGGTGCAAAGATTACTGCAGATGCTGACTGCAGTCAGGAAATCAGAAGACGCTTAATCCTTGGGAGAAGAGCAAGGACAAATCTCGATAAAATAGTTAAGAGCAGAGACATCACACTGACAACAAAGGTCCGTGTAGTTAAAGCAATGGTGTTCCCTGTAGTAACATATGGCTGCGAGAGCTGGACCATAAGGAAGGCTGAGAGAAGGAAGATCGATGCTTTTGAACTGTGGTGTTGGAGGAAAATTCTGAGAGTGCCTTGGACTGCAAGAAGATCAAACCAGTCCATCCTCCAGGAAATAAAGCCAGACTGCTCACTTGAGGGAATGATATTAAAGGCAAAACTGAAATACTTTGGCCACACAATGAGAAGACAGGACACCCTGGAGAAGATGCTGATGCTAGGGAGAGTGGAAGGCAAAAGGAAGAGGGGCCGACCAAGGGCAAGGTGGATGGATGATATTCTAGAGGTGACGGACTTGTCCCTGGGGGAGCTGGGGGTGTTGACGACCGACAGGAAGCTCTGGCGTGGGCTGGTCCATGAAGTCACGAAGAGTCGGAAGCAACTAAACGAATAAACAACAAATGTTCCATTTAAAATTTGCATTGCACAAAAAAGGGTTTTTTATTCTTCTTTTAAATGGATCTCTCAGGACCTCTGAAGACATATTTTATTCCCATCACGTAAATCTTTCATCATATGCACAGCATAAGGGACTGAATGATTTAATGTACTTACCATGGAGAGCTTACTGCTAAAATCTTGATCTCCTCACTGCTTTGCAAAGAATCGTAGATTGCCCAAGAGAATACAGTCAAATACTTTCTGTCATATTCTCTGGTTTTGCTCCCCTTCAAATTCAGGGGAATCCCAAGGTGTTTGTCTTGCTGGTCAACATCCTACAGCTGGGACTGTAGGAGTAAAAATCCACAGCATAGGTGTATCACGTTTTTGTAAGCGGGTGTCCTCTGAGACTGTATAAAGAAAGGCCGGTGACTTCATGGAGGAGGCAGTGCCAAATATTTGGCCTTTCTTTTGATGGATTTGAGGTTTGGGGTGGTTTAAAGGGTAAATTGACTGTTTATATCTTACAGAGGTCATTTCTTCACTGGCATATTCAAAAACTGCAAGATAGATCATCATGGGCCAGAGTTTTCTGTGAATGAACTGAGAATTTAAGTCATTGCGTTATTCATGTGCCCTCATGGAATTTCAAGAGGCCTCCTAAGAAAAGTAGGGAAAAGAAAGGAGAAACGTAGACTTAAAACTGGAAAATTATAATGTTTTTAAGGCCATATTTTAATAATCCAAAGCTTTCTGTATGCAACAGGGGGAGAAATTTATGACACTTGCATGCGGCTGATAATGATTTCCTTTCCTTCCATCCATATTGCCTAATGAGGTTTCATCAGACCTTGAAGGTCAGCCAATAAAACAGAGCTGCCTTGCAAGATTTAAGCATAAGGCTATTGCCTTGCTATAGGCCCTGGACTGCTCAGTCTCCTGTAACCTGGCAAGGCACAGTCCCTTGATAATTTATCCTGAAGGCTCATACCAAGAGGTTCTCCTTCTGACTTACCATCACCTGCTAATTTTGGAAAGGTTGCTGACTGCTGAGAAGTATCTTAAAGCTGCTTTCCCATTGCAAACAATGGCTGCATTTTCTTAGGAATGAACTGTAGAGGTCTGTACGTCAATAATGGGTGGGACTTAGGCAAACAGTAGGTATGGCCAGAGCTAAAATTGAGCCTTTGCCTGCAAAGAATGTTAGGTGTTAGCAGTTTTGAGAACAGGTTCCTCAGTGCGTTTTCACCTCATCCCCGCACTCATGAAGAAATGGCAGGAATCTTTTTCTAGACAGAGAAAACTCATGTTTCAGCTCTCCTCCTACAAAATGAATGAAGACCTCTTGTCTTTGAATAGCCAAACGATCTACTCTAAGAGGACTGCCAGATCTCTATGTGCATGTACCTGCTGACTGGAATACCCTCATGCCTGATATTTATGAGAAAACAACCATTGTGGAGATCCTTCCTGAACACTGCTTCATCGTGGTTTTCCCCCTGGAAAAAACTAGGATTGTTTTTTCTCTCCTTCCATTTCTAAGACACATTTTTAAACCATTTTTAATTTATTTTTTATCTTGCCTCCCATTGCCTTGTGTCTTTCCATGGGAATTTTAGGGGTTGAATTGGTTGTGGTTGTTTGAATCCTACTTTAAGTATTTCTTCTTTCAAGGTGGTGCTGCATCTTTTATTAAGAAGACCCAACCACCCATTTGTGTTTTCCAGGAAGATCTCCTTAACATGCTTGGAAAAATACAGCTTTTAAATGTATGGGGAAAGGAAGTTAAATGGGGGAGCTTGGCAGATTTTATACATATGCTCCCGTTCTCTTGCAAGAACATTAACAATGGAATAAAAGGATGCATGCAGGATTCTAAGAAAATGAAAAGAAATTTCAAGAGGAGAAAAAATTAACTCTACCAACTGTTATAGCACAGAGCAGGACTGAGAAGAGAGCAAGAAATGTATCTACGCAACAGGTCCTTCCTGGAATGATTTCTTGTTGCTGAATTATTTGTCTGAAAATGCCATGAAAAATCAGAACTACTACATAATCCTTTGGTTACGTAAACATCGTTGACCTTGAGATGAAAACCTAAACAGTTTACTGATCTGCCAGGAGTTCAGTATATAGTCAAGAGGTCACTTATCATATCTCCAAATTCTTATCTCTTCTTCCATTGGCAATATTTGACTTCAAAGACGTGGGAATTCTTAAAAATGGAGGCTACCTGGTCTAATCCATTTCCCTTCTTGCTTGTGTAACACCTAGGTGACTTTACTCTCATTGATCAGAAAACTGGGAGACCAGAACTGATGATAACTTACTGAGGAAAAGTGCTCAACAGAACACAGCCTCATTAGTGCCTTCACACTTTCTTTTCTTCCCAGATTGCATATATGAAGGCTGAACGTTCACCAGGAAAGGAATGAAATCTCCCTGAGCTTTGCATTCCTCTGAGTTATAGTAGAATGGAAGATCTGTGGGTCCTGCATTTATCAAATACTAAGACATTATAAGGCAATACTTCTATTTCTTTATCTGTTAGACAAATAATCTTGCTTTTTCTTCAGAAGCTCAAGCAGCCTTTACACCAGTCACTCCTCTAATTTTTCCCATAGCAACATGCTGATATAACCTGGATGATCCCACTCCTAATCTGTAGCCACAATCGGAATCATCTGCAGTAGCTTCCAGCTTTTTGCCAAAATGTAGAAAGAGGTGTTGAGCCTTTGTGCCACAAGCTCTGCCACTTTGGGGCATGTGTGTGATGTCACAATGCACGTACAAAAGGTGTGAGGCTTGTGTGTGGCAGTGTAACATCACTTATGTCATTCTGCCCTGCTTGAGTCCCTGCAGATGCCCTTGGCACTGCACCACTCTGATATAAAGTAGGTCGTATTTGATTTCCCTTCTTCTGACCTCCACCACCTTTGGACTAGCTTAACAAATCCAATGTACTGTTTAATAACTAATCAATTAGCCTTCCTCCAAATCCATCTGGATGAAAGCTCTTTCCTGGGCCAGAGTGAGGTGTAGTAGATACCGGCAAAGTTCAGTTGTGAGAGGAAATAATTCCCAAATAATTACATGTCTGAATTTGGAAAACAGGGACAAAAGACATTTAAAAGCCAGTCAATATAAATCCATGTTTTCATATTTTATTAGTATTCCCTGCTCGAGGTGGGTCACAATTCTGAAAGTAAAGGTTATGATGCAGTCTCTTTAGAGATCAAATTCAGGGTGGCATATTTAAAACAAAGTGGAAAACTGCATTACTCAAGGCAAAGGTCAAGGATAAGAATGAACATTTTTCTTCTAAAACCCATAGAAGCCACAGAATGCAGAGGAGGGAGGGAGGGAGGGAGATTTCTGATGCTCCCTGCCAGCTTCCCACAAGCAAAGTCAATAAAGTTACAGAATGCATCCAAAGTCTGGGACCCATGACTCCCATGGAATTGAAATTTGGCAAATTTTATAAAACATTTTATTGCATTAAAAATGATCATGAAACATTTTATGACAAAACACAAAATATCATAAAACATTTCCTGTGTCAACTCCTGATGTCTGTCTGTGCTATACAGTTCACTATGAATGATATGGGCTATTTTCAAGCCAGATACATCTGTAAATATCTCCCTGAATTTTTAAGAACTTTTCCAGTGACAGCAGTACATTAGAAGCTCTGCCAATGTTGAAGGCACTGAGGAATCTGGTAAGGAAATATCTCTGTAACGATGACCCAACGGGTCACTGGTTGTCTAGTTTTTCTTCTAAAACCTATGGGAGCCACAGAATGCAGAGCATGCTCCAGGTGCAGTTTATAGGAAGAACAAAGGCACCCCACCTCCCCCAGGTAAGAAATGCTCTTTATGGCTAGGCTGAGTAGGGAGAATCACGATGCTTGCTAAGAAGGTGAGATGCCAATGGTTCTACCGTGCCTGCCAAGAAGAACATCAGAACTTTTTGTGCAATCAACAGATGCATAAATTTAAAATTATAGGAAGCATCATTCTACCTTATGCTGCATTGCTCATGTCCCACTATCTTGTCTTAAGTACCACACTTTCAGAAGAATTCAGATAAATTGGAACAGGTTCAGAGGAGGACTGTGCGAGTGATCCAGGGACTAGAAACTAAGTCTGATGAAAAGCAATGGAAGACACTGAGAAAGAATATGGTGCCACTTTTCAAATGCTGAAAGGATGCTATACAGAAGAAGGTCAAGATCTCTTTTATATGACCTCAGAGTGCAGAAGACAGAATTGCAGAGTTACAGGAAGGCAGTTTTTGATGAATGTTGGAAGAAACTTTCTAATAGTAAGAGCAGTTTTACGAATTATGGCTATGTGTGTTTCAACAATGATTTACAACAATGCTTTGGACCTTATGTAGGTACCGTATTTTCTACTACTCATTGAAAGCATAGAATCCAACCTTTTTGAGTTGGCATGCAAAATTTATTCATCCATCCATCCAACCAGGAGCATCAAAAAAGTCAGGATGGTGGCCAAAATACACTTAACAAAGGGACGGGACTTTGATCGTGCCGTTGCAAATTCCTTTTATTCCCCCTGTGGATGCCCCTGCATACAACAAACTGACTATACCCAGGCTTCCATGCCAGCCTAGGAGGAAAAAAAGACAGTGCTGCTTTAAGGAGCCCTCTAATTAAAGTTAAAGCAGCTCTTAAGCACTTTTTTTTTCAAGCTTACAGAAAACCTGGCTGCTTTAATGACCAGCAGAGAGGTGCTGCCCTCATATGCGGTCTCAGCAGATCTTCTGAATAATTTTGGAAGCATGTATAGCCCAACAGCTGATTATCCAGAGAGGTGGTAGAAGTGGAGGAGACCCTTTTTGCTAGCTGAGCTTGAGCAGAGCCCAGACAGTCATTGTCAAGCATGTTTTCATTTGGATATGTGCATAGAACTGGGATCAGAATCTTTCTAACTGCCCTTTCCATCTCTGTGATTCTATATTCTTTTAAGGAAGCTCATATATTGGACCTATTTGAGATGTCCACAGAAGTGTGGGAGAAATCGAGAGGAGCTAAGAGAGGTGCTATCTATTCCCAATGGGGAACATGCAACAGAAGCTTGGACACCACATTCTGGATGTGTTGCTGTTCCCAGGTTTCCTTCAAAGGCATCTCCATGTAAGATGCATTACAATAATTTTTTGGCAAGTAACCAGGGTGTGGATCACAGAAGCCAGGACAATCCTATCCAAGAAGGGGTTAGGTTGGTAAATTAAACACAGATGACAGAAGACACCACTTAACACTCTGCTCCTCTGGGAATTTATGGACACTGTGGATCAAGAAGCACTCCCAGGCTGTGAACCTGCTCTTTCATGGGGAGTTCAACCCACTCAGAGGTGGTCAAGTTATCTCCAATCGGATCGAGTTATTGCTAACCACCAAACCTTCAGACTTGTCTAGATTCAGCTGTAGTCTGATATGGCTCATCCAGATGGCAATCCAGTCCAAGCAGGAGCCAGCTATGGCAACTGACACACCTGAAGATGATGGGAAAGAGAAACAGAGCTGGATAAAAAAAGCTAAGCAGGATGTACTATATAACTACCAGGAAATCTCAGAATTGTAAACTGTCCTGGGAAGTTTATTTATTTATTTATTAAATTTCTCTGCCGCCCATCTCGCACACGACGGCCCTGGGCAGCTTACAAATACTAAAAATAGTGAATCACTAAAACAATTCCATATAAATACACAACAAATACAAATATAAAATATAAAATATAGCATATAAAATATACAATTCAAGATGGGAAGCTCTCCATCTTGGCACCCTCACGGGGCCAACCACCCCCATGAATGGCTGTCCCCACTCTTATCCCAGGCCAGGTGGCATAGCCATGTTTTTACTCCCTTCCAAAAGGCCGAGAGGGTGGGGGCCTGTCTTACCTCTGGGGGTAGCTTGTTCCAAAGGGCGGGTGTTATGGCAGAGAAGGCCCTCCTCCTGGACCCCACCAATAGGCAATCCCTCAGGGACAGGGTCCGTAGCTTGCCCCCTCTGCCTGACCGGGTGGGACGGGTCAATGTAACTGGGGTGAGGCGGTCCCTCAGGTGGAGGAAACATTCCAGAAGGCAGTAGCAAACTACTCCTAAGTAGTTGCTGAGAAAGCTGTGTAGACTACAAGAGCTGAGCTCAACTTAAAGTCTTTATTTCAGTGTATTTCTTACTCAATAGAATTTGAGGAAATACAATTCTTTGCACTGCCACATGTAGAATGATTAGCATTTTAAATGAAAGCTGAACCTTCAGAGAAGACCTTGGAGCATGACCCTGGGTCATCTCCCTCTCTTCCCCTTTAGTACTCTGATGAATTTCCTCTCTAGGGAATGCAAGAAAAAATACCTTGGAATTGTTTCATCACTATAACAGTGGGCAGTTTGCGTTTGTGAGGAGGGATCTCTGCATCTCTGCTGAGATCTTGAGGATAAGAAAAATGTATTCAAATTAATGTCTCAAAGGGCAGGTGATTAATCAACTTTCAAACAAACTAATAAATAAATAAATACATAAAATCTGTCAGCAGATCCTACCTGGAAAGCAAAGCAATTCGTTCAATTAGTTATTACAAAAAGAAAGTTCATATTGTAGAACATCAGTAGTCTTCACTGGAGCACTCATTAATTCTGTATTTCTTTAGCAAGTCATAACGTCTTCAGTGGCCTAATCAATCTTTTTTTAATACCTTCTATGAAATGTATCCTGCATCCTTACACTTCATCCTTCTTTCTGTCAAGGTTTTTGAATGGAAAGGTATGTGGGCAAAACTCCTTGCTTATCTCAGGAATATTATAATTTCTCCGGGAATTATAATACTTATCTCCGCAGATTTTTTTTTCTTGAATTATCTACTGTCATTTGTAGCAGCATCAGCTCAGGTTTTCACTGGCCTTCCCTGAGCAGTTAATTTAGAAGCTATCAAAGTGTCAGACACTTCAAATTATTCCTTTCAACACACGTTACCTACCCCGCAAAGGCGGGGAGAGGTTTAATTACTTAGTTCCCATAAAGTGCTTTGAAGCTGTAAAGTGCGATCAAAATCAGTATTCTAATGTTAGAGAAAATTATAGAATGAACATTACTTCTGAGCTTGGGGATATTATTATCCTCACAGATATTTGTATTGGAACGGAGGGGCTCCTCAGGCATAGCTAAATCTACTGGTTTAGATTTACTACTCTTTTGCCTAGAAAGCAGAATGCATGTGTAGGGTCAGCTCCCCCATTTATGCAAAAGTTACTTCAGGTGGTAGATGCTGTGGGAGCTGTCATTTCTCCCGAGTCCCATCAGCTGCTCCCATGTTCATGAGGGGTGACCCCAAGAGTAATGATGCTTCCTTGTTTCTAGGAGGCTGGGCAGTCTGTCTGCAAGCTGAGATGTCTCCTTCCAACATCAAACACGCAGTGCCCAGGCAAAGGCAATGCCATCTTTCGTTAGCCAACATTCAGCAAACACTCTACGCCTATTTCTTCTTTAGCAAACATTGTAAAGGCATTCCTTTGCTCATGTCAGCCTCACCACTTTTACTAGACTCAAGGTGGATGACCAGTAAAAATAAAATACAACAATTAAAACCCAGGAGAATGATTTAAAGAATTACTCACGTCACTCAAACTGAAAAGTCCTAGGGAGGGGTAGATGGATTTCTGGCTTGTAAGTTCTAGAAGTTCCCCAACTGGACAAAGACAAGGCATTGGCTATCTTCATGCAGCCCTCAGAACCATGGTTTGTTGAACTCTGCCGGACTGAAGCACAATGCCCTAAGCCACAGATAGGTGAAAGGTGAAAGGTCCCCTGTGCAAGCACCAAGTCATGTCTGACCCTTTGGGGGGTCGCTGCTTTCGCTACGTTTTCTTGGCAGACCATAACGGGGTGGTTTGCCATTGCCTTCCTCAGTTGTCACCTTCCCCAGCAAGCCGGGTCCTCATTTTACCGACCTCAGAAGGATGGAAGGCTGAGTCGACCTGATAAAAAGCCACAGATAAGCCATACTTAATTTAGCCTATTGTGCAAGCTCAACGGCTGTGTTCATTCAACGCTGCACTACAAACCAGTCAATTACATGTTACGCAAATCCAGTCAATATGGTTAAGTTATGGCTTGGTGTGTCCTTCAAACCCAGAAAATCTGATTAATTCCATAAACAATGGTTATGCTCGAGGGCAGGGCCTTGATTGTACGATTGCAGCCACCATCTCCAACTTTTTAAGCATCCCCTTGACCCATGGACGCCCCTGGTTAAGTTAATTACAAGATCACATTGGGTGAAGACAGCTGTTCAGTGGCTCGGAGGGGTGAAGAAAATCCAGGAGAGCAAGTGATGGAGCCAGCCAGCATGGCGAATGAATCTGCAGGTAGAAAAACAAATACTTATCTGAACTGAGACTCTAACACCAGACTTTAAGATGGTAGCAGAACTGCATGGAGAGCTGCTTAAAGGCAGCTGAGAGGCAGAAATGCTTGACATGAGAGGACGACGGATGTTGAGGGGAAAGTGGTTAATAAAGTGGTCAGCCATGAGTGAGAATATTCTCTCTCTCTCTCTTTCGCTCTCTCTCTCCCCTGATTTTCATTAATACAAGAATTCCAAAGTGGGGTTACAAATGAATATGATATCATGGAATGGAGTACAATACAATGGAATCAAATCATTTTACTGTAGAACCATTTAACATTCCCATATTTTACAGCCTGTCTACACAGGTGAGCAACCCCCAGCCTCTTTTTTGCATTCCTTGGAATCCCCCAAATTACCTGCATGAGTTCTCCTCTTTTCAAAGTCAGAAGCCCACAAAATGTTGCTGTGTAAAATACTGTACTGTGGAGCTTCAAACAATTTTAAGCAAAAAGACACAAAACCCTTATACAGGTAGTCCTCAGCTTATGACCACAATAGGGATCAGAAAATTTGTTAAGTGGTGCAGTCATTAAACAAGGCATCATGTGACCACACTTGATTTTACATTTTTTCCAGTGATTGTGAAGTGAATCGTGTGGTCATTAAGTGAACCATGGGTCATTAAGTGAATCATGCAGTTCCCCATTGATTTTGTTTGTCAGAAGCTGGCTGGGAAGGTTGCAAATGTTGATCACATGACTGTGGGACACTGCAACCATCGTAAATACATGCCAGTTGTCAAGCATCCAAATTCTGATCACGTGACCATGGGGACGCTGCAATGGTTGTAACTGCGAGTCACTTTTTTCAGCACCATTGTAACTTGGAACGGTTGCTAAATGAATGGTCGTAAGTCGAGGACTACCTGTAGCCCTAAAGCATCCTGAAGAAGGAAGCTCCAGTTCTGCCCATAGGCCTGTTACGGCCCTGCGTGCTTTGCCTTGTTTGCCTCTTTCCTATATTAAATGTGGCTTCTGGTTGCAAAAGCTCACGTTCCCCTGCCATGAGACAGGTTCATCCGTCACACAGGAAGAATCAGTCAGAACATGAATGGCAAAAGGAAGGCACAGCAACAGGAACCGAATCAACCATCTGGACAAACAAGGTCTCGTTCCCATTGACACCTAAACCACATCTTTTTTTTAACCATGATACTGCTTTCTTCTCATGAGGGAGACAGGCTGAAGTGGTCCTTAGCTGTCCTGGTGCTCAGGTAGTGCTTTGCCTCTCATTCAGTGTGATGGCATGTGGGAAAGACCGTGGGAGACTGGGCAAAGAGACTCACTACATCACACGGATCAAGGACAGCAATCTGCCTCCCACAGTCTTAGAACAGAAGCACACCAAACCAAGGTTAGCAGTCCTGAATCAGTGAGATCCTTCATCTAGCCACTTTACTGATCTACTGAATAAATGTCAGCAACAAAATTTTGCTTTTGGGGTACTCAGAAAAATTGAGCATTTTAAACAGTGCCTGGAGGGAAGATGTCTATGATGTACATAGACATTTTACAATGTTGCTCATTTCATTTTTTTTGTTTGGGTTTTCTTTTTGTTTGGTTTTGTTTTTAAGGCAGGAAAATCCCATATCTTCATTTGGGATTTCTCATCTAAAGTTTAAGGCCTGGTCTGAATCGCCATTTGCTTCCTAGGCTCAGTCACAGACTTGCACCTAACCCTGATGAGAAACTCCGATTAATTTCCAATGCATTCACTGCTTTAAGGAGAGCATCAAATAGTACCACTCTGCTACATACTGAGTAGATGTCCTACTGAGAGCCATTATGGTTTAGTGCTTAAGAGTCTGAGTGAGACTGGAGTACTCAAGTTCAAGTCGCTGTTTTGACAGCCTTGGTCCAACCTACCTCACAGGTGTTTTTAAAGGAGAATAAAACGAGCCCTTTAGATACAATAGAAGTGGAAAGTAAATGGAATAAATAGAAGAAACAAATAACAGACAGCCATCAGTCAAGATGCATAGGCAGTTTAGTTATTACTGTACATGAAGCAGAAAAGCCCACAGGTGTCCTTTCCATAACCTGCTTGGCAGGAAAAGGTAGAACAGCAAATAAAATAGCAAATTGCTGCCCTTTAGGATTTGCAGGGGTGTCCATGGAGGGTCAAAAAAAGTGAAGATGGTGGCCACGATGCACGTAAAAATGGGGCAGGGCTTCAATCTCGTGGTGGTGGCTATGATCTTGAATTTTTGGACTTCATTGCTGGTGGACACTCCTGATGATTCCTGAAATCTATTGCATGAGGTGTTCCTTTCACCCACCCTGAGGGTTTGGCCACTCCTTGCCATGATGCATCTGCAAATGGAAATCTGTGGATTTTGGTCTGGCATGAAGCAGGCATTTGTCCCCACTTCTTGAATATCTGCAAAATCGCTCAACAATGCCCAGCACAATGTGCCTTTTCTCCCCCCCCCCCATATTTCTTTCATTTGCTTTAACGGTTGTCCCTCTTGACTCCCCCTTGCAGGGCCCTCTCCTTTTCGCTGTAGCAATACTGGCATTTCAGTAAGAAAGCTTGGAAGCCAGCAATTGAAAGCCAAACCCTCTCCACTGTGGATTTATCCCCTTTCTTTCTTCCTGGATTTTTAATCTGGGGAGAAGGAGACACCAAAATTGCTCTCTAGCTGTCCAGTTGGGAGGGGATCCCTTGCAGCCCTGCAGCCCTCTCCTTGGCACAATGCTGGAGCAGAAAGGGCTCAGATAAATAAAGCCTTCCTTCTGGATGCAATGGCCATAAGAAGACTCTCATTTGAGCTTCCAAGGGATCATCTAGGGGTGAGACGATCTCCAGCCAAAATCCGCGTCTAACCCTGTTTGTATATGGCAAAGTTTTTTGCAGAGCTCCTGGGCTGCACGCTGCGACGCAAGAGACGTTCCCCCATGTTCCAGGTAAGTGCGGGTGGCTGGGCGGGTGAGGAGGCCAGGGATAAAAACCAGCCAACTTCTTGGCACAATTGTGCAGGGACCTTTCTTCTAAAGAAAAGTGCCTCCACCCTGTTCTGTCCATTCCAGAACTGAGAGACCCATCCATGGGTGGGGCAGAAGGAAGAGGATTTAAAATGAACAGCAGTTTCCCCTTCCTTCTGTAGTTTTCAGAAACAAGAGCAGAGTTACCTTCCCCTTGATGGACGAGCCCATTAGCTGTCACTTAGCAGGAGTTCAATTATGTCCTCTTGATATCTCCAGTGGTTGTTGCTTTCTTCTACCAGGAAAATGTCCTGCCATCTTCTTTAGAGGATTGAAGTAATGGTATTGTATATGTGTGGGTGCACATGTTTCTGGCTATGGTTTACAAACACATGGACATGTCTGCACACATGTGTGCATGTGTGTGTGTGGGTAAGAGCACTTCTTACTTTAAAACCTGCAATCACATTGGAATGGGACCGTGACTTACAGTAAACAGTCAAATGGGAAGAATGGAAAATGCAGTAAGGTAAAATCCAGGAGTGTGACAGAAGAAGATGTATTTTAATCATCTGTTAGGAAATGAAGACTGGGAGGCGGGGGGATGCTATAGCTGAATTTGCTTTCTGGACATCAGTAACAGGAATAGATTTCAACAAGAACCTGTGTTTAAACCTTAGGAGATTTGGGTTAACTTTGGCCTAGCTTCCACGTAGTGTGTTCTGGAGTAGGGTGGAAGTTAAACAAGATGGTAGGTATATTTTGGTAATATTTGCTCTACAAGATTACTATACTGCAGGAATGTTACAGCTGTGATGTGTAGAATGACGAGTTTTGCAATGAAACATGAAGAAACGACAGACTACTCAGAATCTGATATATAATGCAGCAATAAAGAGTAATTGGAAGAAAAAGCAGTGTATTGAGTATAAGGAGTATATGCAAATTTGTATAATAAACAATAGGATGGGCATGAATAAGAAATTCCAAGGTCTGGTAATTTGGGCCCAACACATTCTTTCATTCTACCTTACAGAATGGTTCTGAGGTTCACAAGGCATAACTTCTATGCCCCTTTCAAGAGGGAGCAATAAATACATCTTTGTGATCTAGCATGTGATCTAGCATTAAATTATGGTCCATGTGAGAAATGTTTTTCCATGAGATAAGCAAATAAGCTCCCCACCCTCTGTCATTTTTACAGGGTTGATAGACACATTTTTAGGGGTGCAAAGAGACCTGCCACAATTTCCTTTAGAGCAGAATGCTTTGACCTGACAACCCGGATTTGGTGGGGGTGCACACGGTAGCAATGCACTGTCTGCTCCCTCATTCATAATTCTGAAGTTGCATACAGAAACAGAGATGTGTATCCGGAAGAGTTGTATTTTAAACCTGCGTACACAGAAGGGCCATATTAGTGCTAGTTAGATTAGAGTCGATGTGTATTGAGAGCAATGATTAGCATTAAAATTGCTTTCATTAAATGTGCATATTAAATAAAAGTTTGTATGAAAACAAATGTGATTTTTTCTATTAAAAAGTAGATTTGCAGACACGTGATACTGATCAACAGATCACTGCATTCCTTGCGTGGAGCTTTGCCTTGTATTTCATAGTGAAATGCTCTATGGACAGCAGTCACACATTTTAATGCATTATTGCACTTCTCAGTGTAGCCAATATTGAGACAACTTCAAGCAAGTATTATTTTTTTTAACTGCCTATTGGAAAATGGCCTGAAGTACTAGGCTCTTGGTATGAAGTGTAAATTGACAAAATTACAGCAGTTGATAGAAATGAGCTATTGTGTAAAGGTGGCATGAGTCAAGGACAAAATATGAAGTCTTCTCCTGTTACTGTATTTGTGTATCTTCTTTAGGTATGATGCCTTAGGGCACACTAGACTGAGTCCCTGCTCTGAAGAAGGCCACAATTTGAAACCGAGAACTGTGGACTCTTTACCCCACATGAGCCTTAGAGTGGGTTTGCCTTTGTAAAAAATATTCCCATTCCACTTCTCATTAAAAATAGAGTTCCCAAGCCAACAGCATTACCAAGTAAAAACAATACATGAAAAAGACAAATTTTACGAGAGAGAGGAGGGAGGTCTTGGGTGAGCAAAGCCCTGTTCATTTTTTACATGTGTTGTATGTCTAGAAAGGGCAGGCCTTCAACTGTATGGATGTGACTGCCATTTTGACTCTTTTATCAAGGCCTAAATACATATACATATACATATACATATACATATACATATACATATACATATACATATACATATACATATACATATACATATACATATACATATACATATACATATACATATACATATACATTTTCAGAGATGCCCCAAAATGTCACTGTTGAAGTCTGGTGAATCACAGAAGGGAGGCCATGCCTCAGGCCAGGTGCCACCCCAAGTCCATATTCATCAGCAAAAGTCTGTCATGAAGAGCAGGACTTTCCCAGATGCCTGGGAAGATGTCTTCAAGATAATCTCTTCCTGAGTTATTGTATACTACTACCAAAACTTAATCCTGGCCTGATGCAGATAGGAAGCCACCCAACTCTGTAAGAGCTGTGGCATAGTCAAGATCTAAGAGTTTAAGGGGGTGAAAGTACTTTTTAGTTTGCCCTTAATCTGCCCAAAACTTGTCAGAAAAGCCAACACCCCCCACCCCAAGGCTGAACAATTTGGTCCTACCCTCTCCATGAAGAATCTCCCACTGCCAGGTTTCACTTTTGCACTGGTTTCAAATTTCTATTGAGTAGTGAAGCTTCCTGGGGGATTTTGGATCAGTTCCAACCACCCATTCTAACCTACCTTGTGTGGTAGGGAGATTAAAAATAAATACACTTCAATCTCTTCAGAAGAAATGTATAGAAAACAAGGAATTGGTACAAAGAAAATCAACATCTTGCTGAATGAAACTCCCAATTAAGTTTGAATCTCAGTTCAGACTTCAAGTTTTATCAGCCTTGGTCCATATCCTACCCAACCCCTCCCCTATACACTAAGAGAATCAATGGGCTTGTTTGTGGAGAGAGGGGTGGGTGGGGGAGAGACAATTGTTTGATCTAAACTGCATGATCAGCAGAGGTCATACTGTATTAATATCTACATGGAGCTGCACCTTTTCTCTGACTGCACAGCCTGCCAGCTTGGTTTATGTTTTCAGAAAGCTGGTAAAAATGTTTTTATTGAAATTGCCACCTAGGGAAGATGTTCCCAGCTTGAGAATGATACCCAGAGCAACGCTTTCCATTCTGTGCTGGCTGCGGCGTGGCTTGCCTATTAAAATGTATGACTTTTTATAATGGATGCTCAGGCAATGTGTTCTTCATTTTACTGCGGATCTTTATTGTTTTACATTATGCTAATAGCCATCTGTAGGGGTCAAATGAGCTCTTTGATCAAGATAGAGTAAATCTAAGAATTGCAGCTATTTTTCTTTATAGCAGAAAGCTAAAGGAAGGTGGGCAGTTAATACAAGAATATACAGTTAAAAAAAAGAGGGAGTAAATTGACCTCACCTACCAACACACACACACCCTAGACCAGGGTTTCTCAACCTTGGCAACTTTAAGATGTGTGGACTTCAATTCCCCAGCCAGCTGACTGGGGAGTTCTGGGAGCTGAAGTTCACACACCTTAAAATTGCTAAGGTTGAGAAACCCTGCCCTAGACAAAAGAGAATTTGCAAATTAAGCAAACTTAGAAATAATTACAGGATTTTAAATGGAATAATCTCTTATAATGACAATGTGCTTTATGTGCCTATTCACTTTGGGGCTGAAATGCCAAAAACCGTTGGGCAGCTTTAAAGTTACCCTTCTTATCATTCTGCATCCACTGTTTCCAGATTGGACTGAGTGCTCTTTTCACATGCTGAGGGAATTTTTTGCTTGCGTTACTGATGCCTACACTCTTGGTATCCAATGCAGGATTGGGGGCAAAACCTTGTTGAAAGGGGAGCGCTTGATCTGGCACAGGGGTGTACATATTTTCCTGGGCATGGGGGTTCTCACTAGACTTTTGGACAGTAGCTGGGGGCCATAGTTGAAAAAGGAGTGAGCCATAAGAAAAACTTTTAAATTCAATTAAATTCAACATTTAAATTTGATTGAAATGAAGTAGAGTTCACATGATCACTTTCCCCTGCTTGCATACTAAAGAATTTCCATTTCAATCATATTACAAATTATAATTTGATAATAGCTTTTGGAAGCCATTGGAGCCAGGTTCAAGCTTTGGGGGAGGGTGCATGTAGCCTTAGGGCTTCAAATTTTGTACCTCTCATCTAGTGGGGGTCTATAACACAAATTATTATTAGTTATTTCTCTTCAACATCTTGGTTTACTGAATTTCTAACTTGGAAACTAAAGATTCCAAGTATTACTTCTTCAATAGACAATATATTGGAGACCAACCCTCTACTTTCTAGATGTATAAGACGTAACTTATTTTTCCCATCATGCATCATATATGCATTGAATCCCTGAATGGGCTGCTTCTGCTGAAAAGCCCTATCAACGTCCAGCAATAGCTCCTGGATCAAGCTAAAGATATGTCTCTCTCTCTCTGTGTGTGTGTGTGTGTATATTTATAAGACTTATATGGCCACCCATCTTGTAAAATACAACTCTGGGAAGCTCACAATAGTAAAACCAAAATCTATTTTAAAAAACCTACAAAATACTGGAAAACCAAGAAAACCGGTGCCTGACCAACCATCTCTAATCCATCAATTCAAACAGTCCTCATGGATTGTAAAGATGGCTGAGTTTGCTGAAATGGCTAAATTTACTTGTTTGATCAAGGAGGGAACTACAATTACTTTTATAAAAGACTGGAAACTCTTTACTTTTTACTGAACATGGATAAAAAGAACGGCTGATTTTGGGATTTATTGATTAAAAAGGTTTGTTTATGGGAAGAAGCGAACTAGGATATGCAATATGGGAGATGGTAATTGCTATGCTTGTATCTGCTGCAAAGAAGATCAGGAGTTGCTTTAGATATCTTCCTTTCTCTTGCTTTTTTGTTATTCTTCACTTTTTTTTTACCCTTTTGTAATCTTTTTCTATTTCTTCTGGGGGAAAACCAGCCCTTTATGACTTTCTGGAAGGAAAGTTAGACAAACTTTCTGTGAATTGTTTTTTTGGGGTATTCTAGGCTACAAAAAATCCTCAAGCATCTCAGTGTTGGGAAGCATCTGGGATTCCACAGAAAACAGAATGCAAATTAGTGAGAGTTTTTGAATTCCACTGAATAGTTCCTTCATTTGGAATTCCTTCTTGTTTCTGTTGGATGTTTCAAACATACTGTATCTATGGATTTACAGGGAGTCACAGATTATTCAGTGCCTGAAAATGTTGAGAGATGTACCGGCTTGTGCTCCTGAAGTCAAAGAGGGCCTCCCATTTCTGAGTATACTTCAGAGACCAAGAAATCTCTAAGAAGATCTTTGTGCTATATGAAAATGCAGTCAAATGAACTCTCAGCCCATTTCATATCAACCATTTGTCTCAAGGAAGGAAGCAGGCACCCGTGACCTCAAACAGACAACTTTGAATCATGGCACTAAACTCCCTGATTTTCTTCACAGCAAACAGGACAAATTATCACAAGGCCCACCCTACAGTGATGTCACTACACAAGCCCCTCCTGTCTGTGCCTGTATCATGATGCTACTGCAGGGCAAGGATTATGTGGTGACATCATTGCATGCTCAGGTGCTTTGAAAGCACTTCTTGTTCCTTGCTTGCTGGCAAAAAACAGGCAAGGTGGCCAGACTGACTTGTTTCCTGCTGGTAATCAGCAGTTACCCTCCAAGAGCAGAATGGCTGCAGCTTGTAGCTGCTAGCCTCTATCTTTCTGGCAAGGAATAATTAAAACATCATTTAAATTTTTATTGCTGCCCTCTGATTGAACTTTAAAAAAAATTCTGAGAATCAAGTTATGTCCATTGACTTCACTGGCTATAGTAAAGTTATCCTGAGAGAGAGAAAAAAAATGCCATCCAGCATTTTAAAAATGTGTTTTTCAGTGCATGAATCCCAACTCTTTATTTTATTTCTCTAAGACTTTGGGGAGCCAAACTAGGCCAATAAGTTGCTAATAGTGCAATTAGCAATTGTGGCCCCAGCCTTTTCCCCCAGTATGGAATGCCAGGTCATTATTTAGGAAAGTGAATCAGGTTTTTTTTCCTGATGAACGTCGCCATGCCAGAAGGCAAGACAGGCATTGGAACTGCAGCTGGGCAGGGGAGGATCAAACCTCCAAGCCTGGTGCTTTGGGGTCCTAAATGGTGTAGGTTTATATATGGAAAATGTGTAGGAGAATGTGGAGGGAAGAAGTCTCCATACAAGTAGGACTAACCCTACTTGGCCCATTCTTTTGAGCCCTTTTCAAAATCAGCCCCCTGTGCTGCAGCTGCATATTTAAATCAGATAATATTTTCTGAGTTGGGATTGGTTTAGACACCCCAGTGTTTTCTTTGTAACAGTGGAGAAGTGGTTTGCCACTGATAACTCCTGGAGATCTTTTTTAGCTCCTCAGTCTACCCCTGTGGCGCTGGTGATCTTCTTGATGGTCTTTGATCCAAACTAGAGGCCAATCCTGCTGAACTTTCCAAGATCAGCTAAGGTCAGGAACATCTCAATTCTTGTGAAGGGAACTTACCTTTTTTTCTTTATTAAGCAAAAGCCACAGCAAAGTAGTGATAAATCCTAACAGCATATTAATGGTAGATATACAAATGCAAATGCTGAAGTCATCTCTGATGTTGTAGAAGTATTGACAAATTATTCAACCTAATTAACAGTTAACAGTACACAAAACTGAAATAAAAAAGAAAAAAGGGGGAAAATAAAGAGCAAAGTTGGAAATGTACGTACTGTAACATTTATATAGGTATGTACATGTTTATAACATTTCTATCCCATTCTTCATCCTAAAAACACTAAAAGGAAGTTAGAATTAATTGAAAATGAATACTCAACCATAAGTTAACGTTAGTTGAAGGTAACAGCATTGTGAAATTGTAAAAATTTTCTAAAAATCTTATTAGGCCGTTATTGAAGAGCACAGCAATATCTGTTTAACCAAAAGCTGTATCTTATTTCCAATAACTCAAGAAAATGTGACTGCTTGATTATCTTCTTCCTTCATTCAATGCTGAAAAAATATTTCAAATGGCACATCACCTGTGGCTACAGTCTTCCGCGAGAGGAACACAGAGTTGTAGAAATCATTATTCATGCACTGTTAGAATCTCAAGTCTCTTCTGTAGCAAGAGAAACACGTGTGCTTAAAAATGCATTGTGATGGTGCTCTCATGTTGATTTGTGACATTTCTGAAAATGAGTTCCATGTCAGAAAAGAGGTGTGGAATCTGCCTGTGTCAGCTGTTGAAACTATTCTTATTCTGCATATGTTGCATTGTAAGCCCTCTTGTGTTACTTTTTTGTCAGGATAAAATAGATGCACCCCTTCTGTGTTGACCAAGCAAGGGATTCTTCAGAATCAAATGAATTGCTGAGATTGTTCCTAGTGCCCCTTAACAAATTATTTCTTCACTGTTAACCTCTTCAGTGTCTTGAGCCACTTCATGCCCTAATAAAGAATCCAGGGTGCATTATTTGGGGGAGGAAGAGTTCAGTGGGTCTGAGAGGAGCCATCCCAGCCCTGAGATTGGGGCCATAGGAAGGAAATGTTTCAAACAGACTCCACCTTAATTGGCTTGCTCTATCTGAAAACTCGCTTTTACCGTTTTTGAGATAATATTTTTACCCCAATTAGCATTAAAAGTGCCTTTCTGAAACGTTTGCAGTTCTTGCTTCTTCAGTATGTTAATTATGTGGGGCTTGTCGTGTGGTCATGGCCACCATCTTGTTTTTTTTTTTTCTACATCCCCCACTCCTCCCTCCTGGTCAGGAAGTTGTGTTTCACTCTTAAGCACAGAGAGTCATATCTAATTAACAATATGACAAGTGAGGAACAGACAGTGTGTGAAGACCCTTCCCCTCAACTATCCCATCTATTTTTCTAGTGGTCAAAACAGCTTATAGATATGAAGAGATGATAGCACCCCCAATATACAGACTGTGGACTCATTAATACATAGGTGTGAGCCTAACAAGGTAGACCAGACTAAGAAACCAATGCTTTTATAGGTCAGGACTACTTTTATTGTAACAGCTACAGGAACAGAATTTTGCAAGTCTGAATGTGCTTCCCCACTCCCACACTATATTCACCTGAACTAGGGAGGGGCTTGTATATATTGTTTTCTCATGTTACTTTCTTGGCCTGAGCTCAAGCCCCTCTTATCTGACCATTGCCTAGATAGCAGCTCTTCCTCCTGTCCTTCAAGACCATTCCCTATTCCCCCTACATCAGGATTGGGTGGATAGGGCCCTACATATAGAACTTCCCATAGTGAATAAAGAGAAAGGATTATGCAGAGTTCATGTAACTCCTTTATTTTATTGAGAATAGCACTACTTGTCCCCACCCTGAATCTTAGGCCATAGTTCTTTGAAGAAAATAGACTAATTAAAATGATGCATAGCATTACACACAACCCTTTAAATAAAGTTCAGTCTTCACCATGTGGGGTTTAATGAAGGAGCCATTAATCCTAATGTAGATAAAATGAATGGTGAAAGCTGTCCTATTTCTTGAGAACTCTATTGCAAAACTGTCATGGAGTTATTCAGGAGGAAAAAGATAGGTTTGTGAAGGCTCCCTGGAAGACGAATAGCTTTCTACCATATGTAGGATTTAGGAGAGGGCCTGCATCTCGATGACAGAGTAAATTCTTTGCATGCTTAAAGGCCTTTTGCAGGATTGATCTCTTTAAATGAATAGAGCTGCAAGTGGGGGGTCAGGCCTGTTAGTGTAACTTGAGCCAGGCAGATGAAATCCTCCTGAACTTTTGTTCCTCCCAGTTCTCATTCAATTGGACGAAAATAGAATTTGCTTTAGCAATTATTTCAAAAGGAGGGGGGAAAAGGCTATTGAATAGGATGGATTGTGACAGCTCTGTCAAAGGACTGGTTTTTGATATTTTTTAGGGGAAATTGAGAAGCCTGCCTTTCAGTAAAATGCACAGCCATTGAAAACAGTGATCTAAAACTTATTTTAAAGACCAGCTTCAGATATTATCACATTGGCAGCAACACAAATCTTTAAGAAAAGGATGTCCCAAGGTTATACGCTGCATAAAAGCCATGGTTTTTAATCCATGGTTTGTTTAATAAGCCACAAAGGCTCAGTTCACACATCATGCTAAATCACCATAGATTCTGTTGCTATATTCTACATTTCTTTTCTCCTGTTTCTGTTATTTCTATTTTAACTCTGTTTTGGTGTTAGCCACCTAGAGTCCTGTAGGATTGAGGTGGATTATAAACAGTATGAAACAAATAAATACTTTAGAAACCACACTGGCTGGATTCATATAGCATGCTAAGCTCCAAAGAAATGGTATGTGATGGCTCAGTGTAAAATGTGACTCCAGGGTGAGTTTTCAAGGCCAATTTCAAAGCCTGCTCTGAGGCATACAGACATCAGGTGGAGCAGGGCAAAGCCAGGGATGTGAGTCAAGTCTGCCAGAGTCCCAAAACTGAGTGGGATAGAGAATGCCTTAGGAAAGTCAAAGGATCTTAGAAGGAGAATGGATTGGGCTGAAAACAAGGTAGCATAACTGAAAACATAATATGACATTCTTTGCTTACATAAAGAAATCAAACAATGGGGGAATACCTGGCTTGGTATCATATATTCCTGTTTCTTTTAAGCAAAGAACAATATATTGACCATGGATCTCCTGTAATGGTCTGTGAGTATACCCTTGAAGAAGAGAGGGAAGAGCTGCTGCCAAGGCAATGGTCAGATAAGAGATTTGGTTGCTGTAACCCTATAATAAAGGTAGTTTTAGTATTCATGACTTTAATATTCAAGTCTAGTCTATCTCAAAGGGCTGACACCAATCTTGCAACTCTGAATGTGCCTCTCCCCTCCCAGCCTTTATCCTAAAGAGAACTAGGGAGGGTGCAGTCTGAGATGCTTTCTCAAATTACATTTCTGCTTTGGGCTCAGATTTCTCTTATCTGACCATTGCCTTGGCTGCAGCTCTTCCTCTTCTTCCTCAAGGTTTTTCTCACAGCCCATTACATCTCCCATACATATTTTGACTAGTGGGTCTTTGAGACATTTTGAAGGGCTTAGGGTTGCTTCTAATAAAGGCAGTACATACTGTAATTGAATTCCCCGACCCCTCCAATCTCCAGTATGAATGGAACTTGATCTGCCTGCTGGTGCCATCAGATAGTGTATTCATCCATCCTCGGGCAGCTGTGGGCATGCAAGTGACATCACATGCACCATGATGGCATCATGCAAATGATGCAATCTGTATATTTCAAATGATGATGCAATGATAATGGGACATTATCATGGCATATGCTGGATGCCAATGCCCTCATCCATGCTTGGTTGTTGCACATTGTGGATGCAGAAAGAAAGTGGTTCTTCTAGGAGGCAGGTAATGTTACAAAATCTGAGGATGGGAGAGGATCCAAAGTTAACATCAAAATGTCACTTTTAATTATATCTTGGTATTTATTCTGATGCTTAATTCTGTTCTGTAAGATGTGCACTGAATCTTTGTGATCTTTGAACTTTGACTTATAGCAACTCCCACTATTGGCCATGCTGGCTGGAGCTGTTCAGCAACATCTGGAGAAGCTGTAGAGCAATGCACCATCTTTGCTTAGTTTGGAAGGTCTGTGTCCTTCCCACAGTTAGCAAATACTTAGTTCAAGTCCATGTGATATCCTAGAGTTGACATGCTAGTAATGTAAAAGCTCTATTGAAACTTGCACTTCCATGAATATTTTCTTCAGAGTACTGTAAGTTCTGATAACCAAAAAGGGACCTGATTATGAATAAATCACAGCTCTCCTCTATGGACACCACCAGATCAGAATTGTTTTATATTTGGGACTTGATTGTGGTCCTCACATTTTATTACAAGGGTTTTTTATACTTTGAAAGGGAAGGAGAAGTACTATTCAAATTCTGAAAAATGATCTCCTACATCTATTTTTTTCTGTCACTGGACAATCCTCTACTGTATCTTCATCAATGACCTCAGCATGATATTTGTGCAGAGACAGCTTTCAAATTCCAGGGAGGGAAAAAAGAGAAATCAAAATAAACTGCAGGCCCAACACTCATTTGCTGTGACATTCTGCTCAGTAGGTTTTCATTTTGCAAACATTTTTCTTGTTTCAGGTACAAGGGCTTTACAGAAACTTGGTGCTTAATTTTAGTTGCTTAGTCATTTATATGCTGCATATCAAACATGGTTTAAAGATGTGGCATATGACTGGGTCCCAATCCAAAATACATTTTAAAAGATCCTACTAAAATGTTGATAGCTGTCACTAATATGGACCTTTCCTGTCCTTCTCCATGGCAACAGTCTGGAGCATTGAGTGGCTTATCTGGCAAAAGGATGTGCATTTTTGTACAAAGGCTGTCCCATCCAATAAAACTAGTCCATCCTTGGACAAGATCACACAACAGAGAAGGCGAAATCTCATTTATTCTATTAATCTATCCCTTTGCAAATTCCAGACTTCTGATTCATCCGATGTCACTCTCCATGGTGCTGAGATGAATAGCTTCAGAGGCACAAATGGTTCAAAACACCTCCTGACAGGAGACCTTGGTTAGATTTCATGAAATTGCAGCTAGTTATCTGGGCCTCATTAATTCCAGCTGACTGCATTCCTACAGCATGCTTAACTTAGTGCTGAATTTACCTTATTTCTATGTTTCCATACCACACTGAATTCTAACCTAACCAGACAGGTTAGGTTTGCACAACACATTAAGCTGAAAAACAACTAACCAAGGTTAATATAAACCAAGCTTAGCATGTTATGCAATTGCATCATTAAGGGTGTTCTGTGGTTTCACCAACCATCACAACAGTGTTTCTGAAATCCGGTGGTTCTATAAAATGATATGCCATGTGTGAGAGAGAATTTTGAAAGCAATGAGCAATTCCAGATCAGTTACCTTCACTATCTCCAATGTCTGTAATAGACCAGGAATTAAAACTGTTCTTTAAAGGTCTTCACAAGTGTCAGCATCAATGTCAGCTCCTTTTATTACGGGCTATTTTCTCTCAGTTCAATGAGGAAGGCCAGGTGGGGACATTTTCCTCTGACGCCTGACCTTTATTTATTTAAAAATTTTGTTTGCAGGGTTTATAAGTTGCTCCAATTGATACTAACTCTAAGAGGTTCACCTACCCCATTTTTAAAATATGGTTTAAAATATACAATATCTGTAACATATAATAATATATTTATAATAAATGACATGATAAGTAACATAATAGGAGCACAATCTGGCACCAGAGATAAATAAACTAACTCTACTTCAATTAACTCTCCAAATTTTTAGCCCTAAGGCCTCCTGAAAAAGGCAGGTTTTTGATGGACTTTCAAAAAAGTCAAAAGTGTAGGGCCACCTGGCTCTCTGGGGATGCTGCAAAAAAGAGGGATGAAACTGAAAAGGCCAGCATCTAAGGCCCCTGGTGATGACAATCCCCGAGTGAAAGAACCTAAATCTCCATCTTGACAGGCAGAAATGACTGAAGAAGGTGCCCTGGAAATATCAAGATCCTTTGCCATGAAGGGCTTTAAAAGTGAAATGGCCTTAAGTCACATGAAAGCTAACAACTTCTGTTTCTGTATGAGTTTAGGGGTACTTGACTGAGCTGCATAAAGCTATGAGCAGACAGACAAAATTACCTAATGAAACTGCTGTTAGTTCAGGAGAAACCAAAGAAGAGTTTTCCTCTATGAATTGTCGATGTAACAAGGGGACAATTGTCACAAGATTGACTGTTCATTTATATGGCTGTACTCACAGGGGATACATTTATCAAAGCACATTAAACTTGATAGCTAAAAGAAGATTAAGTAGTGGTGCATCTGATTATCAAGTACATGGGATCAAATAAGGAATATTTTCAATTTATTGTTTATGAGTTTTTCTGAGACATTTGTTTGGAAATAGAAGATGGAGCTTGGTGGAACTTGAATCTGGTCCACAATACAGTGGAGTCAGCGAATTCCACTCAAGGTCAGACTGTAGTGAGTCACCCCTGCATCTCTTTTCCCTCCATAAAAACTGCCATAAAAAGACAGTCTATTTCAGTATTTGACACAACTAAGCAGAATCAGGCACTTGATGTGAATGCAGCCAGACCTCAGCCTCCAGGCTGACAAAATTACAGTATTTGAATAGAATTTTTCTTTGAGGGTGGAGTTCCTTTTGGGGATAAAGATTTTAATGACTTCTCTAATTAGGCATTTGACAATCCCTTAAATGATGTTTGCTCTGTCTGTGAGCACTTTGGCTATTTAATTAATGTCTGTTTTATGCCTGAGAATATGATCAGTGACATTTGATAACCATGTGCTTCTAAATATAAGTGAAATTGCTATTTTCATTCTCCTGTAGCCATGTTCCTAATCCTCTCAAAATGAAAGCAGAAGAAACAGAGTTCATAACAGCAGGAATGACGGTCTGGAAAGTGGTCAGCTCAGGTGAATTTGTTAGAGGGCTGTAGCAAATGGCTGACCCTCAGCAGGCCACCTGCAATATGCACATAAGCCCTTCCTTATGCTGTTGTAAAGATCCTTGAAGATGTTGATGAAGAATGATTAGAAAGGCTATGTAGAATTTTGTTATATCTTAACTTTAAAGCACTATCCCAACTCAGGCACAGAACAGGAACTTTTTAATGCAGGGATGCTGAGATCTCAAGTCTACTTCCATGAGTCTGAGGTGAGATGGAATTGGAGGCAGTCCCTGGGCACATCTAGAGCACAAACAAACAAATAAAAAAATCAGAGCCTTTTAAGCCAATAAAAACTATTTAGAGAGGAGCTGGAAAGGCAGTGAATGGAAGGGTGCAAAAAATTGTTTGGTGGCAATGGGGGAAGTAGGCAGAGGCACTGAGAAAATGAACCTCGGCTGCTTGGGCTCCTCAACAACCTTCATTCAAAGGTATCCCACTTCTGAATACCAAAACCTACCATGTCTAATGTACCATTATATCAGCTCCTCCAGTATGTCATCAAATTCCTTTTTGAATCCACTTTCGTGCCTTTTAGTCAAGTGGTCTCCATACATTTCATCAAGCAATGTATGAAAAAGTCATTTTTAAAAACCTTCTGACCTTGGTAAGAGTGAGGTTTTGGGGATCATGAAAGAGAAGCTGGCAAATAAAACTTTTTCACGCCTGATAGATGAAGAATGTTGTGCTAAGCTTTTTTACGTGGTGCTTCTGAACCCTTCAACATAATGTCCTCCCCTCATTTTTGCATTAACAGCATGCTAGAGACAAGGTTGAATGTCAAGTTGATTTAGTGACAGCAAGAAAAAGACAGAGATGACACCTATAAATCTGTTCTTGATCAATTTTGAAAACATAACCTGGAGGCTCTCAGAAATATAGAGATATAATTGGTGTGACATCAGCCAGGAAACTTCATTTTTCACTCATGGTTAGAAATGAAATACCATCACCATCCTGGATAAATGAGATGGGAGGATAGCACCTTACAGGTCAAGGAAAAAGGCAGAAAAAATTGGTCTCAGCATCCGTGCAGAAAATAAACTGCATCCATACTTTGAAATCCAGGCGACTATTGAACTTGAATTGTTTTTAGTCTCACTAAACTATTCAGTTGGACAAATTGATAGCTCAGTGTATTAAAGTTTGAGTCCTGAAATAAAAGGCTTCACAGTCAATGTTGGAGTTGAAATACTGATGGGGCTGAAAGTTGACTGCATTTTGATAGATCAGAGGGAAATTACAATGTGCTTCTTGAAAAAAATCATTTGGTGCCAGGCATGGGGGGAGCAAGGGGGGCAATTGATGACAAGTGCATGATGACATCATCATACAAATGCCATGATGTACATATGCAAGTATGCAATGAAGGCATTCGCATTATGACATCATCATGCAAGTGGTCATTTTGGCATCATCAGAGTTTGCTATGGACCCTGCTGGTGCTGGGTTTGATAAGGGATTTCCATGCTCTGTTTTAGGTTGCTTAATTTCTCATGGGTTTCAAATTATGCTGAAATTTTAAAATGCTGCTTTAAATGTTCTTACTGTTGTGTGTACATTTTGGGAATGTCTTTTGAAGAACCAGCAAACACAGAAGAACAACCAAGTCTTCAATGGCCAAGGAGAGAGCTGATGAAACTAAGCAAATGCAATGCACTAATATGTGATCTGCAAAAAAGAGCTGCTGTAGATTGGAAGTCTTGGGCTATCAGCAAAGCTTCTACCCTTCTCTCCCATTTCCAGCATTTGCTCTTCAGACTAATTAAAAAAGTGAGAAAGGGGGAAAGGGAAGGGGCCTTTTTCCTTACAGAGGTTTAAAGAAATCATGTGCTGTTAGCCCTGCAAGGTAGTCTAGACAAGAAGTACAACAATAAATACTAGCTCTATCCTTATTGTAAGGTTATATAACAGAACCTTGCAAGACTGCAAGTATTTCTCCCCTCCTTTCCTTTTACTCTCTGGAAAACTAGGGAGGGTCCCTTCTGAAATGTTTCCCACACCCTCCCTCCTTCTGTGGGCTGAGATACATTTTACCCCCTGGTTGTCCAGTCTGTGGCTCTCCCTCCTGTCTCCCAAGGTCATTCCCACATACCATTACATGTGCAGACAGCAGTCTAATTGTGGCTCAGTCAGAATGTAAGAAGGAGACCTTCTTCCAGTATTCAGTGGGGAGGCACCAACTGACCTATTATGAAACTATTAACATTTTTGTAAACAAATGAGCCCGTAGGTCTGGGATCCCCAGCATGGCACCTAGACAATAAGATGCCCAAGGACTTCTTTTTGGGTATCTGCTAGGCTTCCTGTTTCACTTGATTTTTTTTTACATTTTCTTTAAAAGAGACTTAAATAAAACCAGGAAGCTATGAAGAAAAGCTCTAGTCTCCAGTATCACCTTTCTTTCCAAGCTTCCAGGAGCCCCTGAGAGCTGCTCAGGCATTTCAGGGCACTCCAAAAATAGTGGGGCCCACCTACTTCTGAGGGTTACAGTGCCCTTAACAGGTAAAATGATGCCTTAATCCTAGGCAAGGTTTAAAGTACCCATTTTGTTCCTTAAACCCCTCCAGACCCTAAATAATATAATAAAATGGGCCTTAAATTTGGGGCCCCTCCTGAATGATGAGTAAAAGTATTAAGGGTATAGCAAAATTTATATCCATTCTGTGCATGTTTTCATGTATGATTCATTTTGATTGGGTGATTGAGTGTGTGTGTGTGTGTGTGTATGTGTGTGAGAGAGAGAGAGAGAGAGAGAGAGATTATTCCTAAGGGTTGATAACATTTCCTAAAATGTGGAGTTTTGTAAACCACTTTCTCAATGAATGCCCTTTTGCTGAATACAACTTTTCCATTTATTTTTTGTGCTTGTGCAAATATTTAAGGAGAGGGTGACAGATGTTACCCGACTCTGTGCAGTTTGACTGTCTGTGCCTTGGTGGCAGATTGTGCCATTTTGCACTCATTTCCATTTGTGGAGGGTTTTTTAAATACCTCTAAAAATATATGAAAATGGCACCGTTGGGAACAATAGTGTGACATCCTGGTGCATTAACTATACTGCTGTACTGGTCACTGGAGGGTCTTCTCTCTGACAGCGGTTTCTGAGTGAGCTATGTGTGGTGTGGTGGTGATTTTGGAAATACTCACTTCGCGGTCTGGTTCCCTCTCTTATTTAACTCATGGGATAAAAGAATCAGTTCCTCACCATAAAGCTAAGTTGTGTCTCCAGATGGCTGCTTTAAAAGCATTCTGACTTTGTCCCTGGAAAGACCCCTAACTCAGTCCTCCTGAGGGAAGCCACATGTCTGAGCAATCACATCAAAGTGCTTTGGTGAGTGTGAGGTAAATGAGATGCTAATTTATACTAATTTTTATCCGCTGAAATAAGAGATGGGACTCCTACCAAATCTCAGAGGCTCAAATAACTGCAAGGAGTCACAGAGACGGTTTGTGTCAAAATCTGGCATGATGACCCATGCCAAGTATGAAAGCATGTGCAGTATTAAAACATGGAGACTGAGTTATGATTATGCTCCATAGTTCGTTCATGTATGATCTGAAAACACTCTCTGAATGATGGAAGGAGTGGAAAATATCTTGGACTTAGCATGAGAGAAACCAAGGTTCAAAGATCTAAGTAGCCATGGACTTGTTTGGCTAGGCCACCGGTCATGATATTCAAATCCTCTCAGTCTAATTAACATTGGGGGGAAAAAAGATCAGTCGACTCCTCTTTCATGAAGCTTGAAGACAGGAAAAAATATTGGGACTGAGCTGTCCAATAAGATAGGCCTAGATCACTAGAAGGGTAGGATCTTGGTACAGAGACTGTGTTATATGCAAGGCAAGCCAATTGCAATTTTTTTTAAAATTATCCTTTATTTATTAAAATACATTTACAGTTATAGTACAATCTATATACAAAAAGTCATGGTGCAACAAATATAGTAAGACAAAATAACAAACCAAAATATTTCCTATTAAAAGAAAAAAAAAAAAAGAAAAAGAGAAAGGGAGAAGTTTCCGACTATCATAGCTATAGCTATACTTATATTTGCCTTTTGTAATCTCTTATCTCTATTTACCCTTATATTACCATAATTTCTATTTAACTAATTCATTAATATAAAAAACCCATAGTCATAACTTCATTTTGTTCGCTCATAAGCAGGTAATCAAGAAGTGGTTGCCATAATTCCTTAAATCTCAGAGTATTTTTATCTTTCATCAGAAATGTCAATTTTGCCATTTGTGCTAAATCTAATAATTTAATCATCCATTCTTCTATTGTTGGTATATAATCTCTCTTCCAGTGTTGAGCATATAAAATTCTTGCCGCAGTAATCATATATAACATCAAATCTCCATATTCTTGTCTTAGTTCTTCCTCCATTATTCCTAATAAAAATAATTCTGGTTTTTTTTTTATTATATTTACCTTCAAAATTTTTTGAATAATCATATATATCTGTTCCCAATATTTCTTTGCTTTATTACAAGTCCACCATAAATGGTAAAATGTTCCCTCCTCTTGTGCACATTTCCAACATTGATTTGATATATATTTTTTAACATTTTTGATAATTTATCTGGTGTTAAATACCTTTGGTACATCATTTTGCAGAAGTTCAGAGATCAAAGATTAAAGTTCTGTCAAATCTGTGGGCCATTCGCCAGCCTCCAGCTGAGACTGACAACTGTGAAGCCATAGATAATAAAGCAGGACCTCAAACCTTTTTGGAGGAGCCTCCACATTACCAGCCTAACAGCAGAGGGGATGCTTGGGTGAGAGGCATAGATGCCTCCAGGCCAAGAGATGGCCCTTTTAAAGTGCCAGACCCCTCCAATAGAAATGGACAGTGGTGCCCAGGAGGGATAATTTGGTCCATGGGAGTCACAAAACCTCAACAACCATCCAATTTCCATTAAAGCAAATTGCTTACTCTGAGCTCTCAAAGGAGCTAAAATTAATTTGCAGCCCTGCCAATATCAGGAAGTAGCTGCCTTTGAAGATGTGCAAACATACATCCACACCTATTCTTTTCTACACTCATCCCAAGACACATACGTTAAATTAACAATGCACATTTAATTTAAAAGAGGAGAAATAGCTCTTCCTCTTTGGAGATGAGCTTGTCAGATTCAGGCCCTGATCATTCTCGATATTCCTGACAGCTACCTAATTATGATGACAGCAGACTTTTGGGTTTCATAATGTGCGTGAAGGCATGCTAACTCAATGTTCGTAAAACTGGCATTGGCACTGTGCCATTATATTCTAGTTTTATGATACATCACCTCAACCCCCTTGTGTCAGCCTTCTCTAGACTGGTGCCTCTTGGTTGTTTGGTGACTACACATCCTAGAATTTCCAGTATAGTTTCCAAGCAGCATGGGAATTCTGGGACATGCAATCCAGCAATACGATGAATTCTTTTATCTACTTTAAATCCTTCTGATAACGGTAAGTAAGAAAACCATAGACAACTATGTCTCCCTGTCATCGGCTGTTCTCTTGACTTTATTTTATATTCCCCTGGGTAAAATTCTAGGAACTGACAATTTGTTAACCATTTATCTTTGCGTATTATTTCTCATCTATAAAATGCTTCTTGTGCTGAGTATATTAGGCTATACCCTAATCAAGGAACGACCAAGGAGGAAACCACACCCCCACCAACACAGGCAGGGCAAGCCACTGCATATAAACAGGGAGCAAACCCCACACTCACCAGCACTGATGATTTTACCTAGTTGGGTAGTGAAACGTCTGCAGCAAAAACCTGGCTCAGAGAACACCAAGGAATCCACAGTTCAACCCTGAGCTACCGATATTCTCTTCTATTGGGACTCTACAAGTCTTTTATTTCTCAGCAACACTCATTCTTTCATCCAAACCAAACAACAAGCTGCAAGATACAATTTCAGATCAGGTAAACCCAATCCTCCTTTTTTCTTTGCATCTTGTAACACCTTATTTTTAACTCTCGTCTTTTTCCCTTGCCATACAAACTTAGATATATCTTTCTGGCATTAATGGTACAAGAGTTGGCAAAACAGATATTGTCTGAAACAGAAACATCATTCTAGGCAAAACATTCATCTTTATCACAGAAATTCTCCCCTGACAATCGTAGTTTGTCTCTTCTTAGCATGTCCTTTTAAATTTTATTCCATATCGTAACATAATTGTTTTGAAATAACATACAATTCATATCTGTCTTAGTGATACCCAAATATTTTACTTTTTTCTCAATCTTAAAACCAGTTTTTTTTCCCATCGGTTCTGTTTGATCCTCTATTTTCATGTTTTTTGTTAACATCTTCAACTTCTGGTTATTAATCTTAAAATCTGCCAGCATACCAAATTCTTTTAATTATCCCATTAATATTTTTATTCCCTTTAATGGATCCTCCAAAATGAGCACCAAATCATCAGCAAATGCCCTTAACTTACAAGTTTCTCTTTTGAACTTTACTCCCACAATTCTCTCATCTTGTCTTATATCTCTGTTGTCATGAGTAAGGATGGCAAGCAGGGGGCTCCCATCCAGACTGTTAAGCGCATGCGTAGCACTGAGGAATTGGGCAGCCATTCAAAGAGACACAGATCGGGACCGCCTTAACCTTTGAGGTTTATATGTCTGGGTTTTTCCCACGCTTCTTCAGTTTGTTAGGATTCCTGTTATGTACAAGCAATAAATCATTAGAGACCAGTTCCTTGTCTCAGCGTGGTTCCTGGCTGTTAGGACACTGTTCAATATTTCAAGAACTAAAATGTACAGAAGCGGGAAAAACGGGCATCCTTGTCTTGTCCCTTTTTGTATCTCACAGGGTTTTGTTGATTTTCCATTAACAATTATTTGTGCTTTTGGTGAGGTGTGACTCAGTCTTACCCATTTAATAAAATTGTCTCCAAAGTTCATATATTCCAGAACTTTAAACAAAAATGCCCAGTTCAAACTGTCAAAGGCCTTCTCTGGTTCTAAGAAAATCAATGCAGCTCTTTTATGTTCTGTTTTTGATTGCGTAAGAAAAAAAACCTTTCTCTGTTCATTTACCAAGTTTCAATTACCTTCAAAAACTACAATTCTAGGCACAGCCTGGAGATAACACAAATATCAGGAGGTCTTCTATTTCTGGAGGAGTCCTATACATATTTTTCCTTTTGTATCCCACTGTACACCTTTTAACATGTTGCTATATAAAGCTGAAAACCAACATGGCTTATTAACATACGTATATAAAAACCCATGATGGCCATATATTAGAGCCGTTTAGCATTACCCTTTTAGTTACTTCTTCCTGTCATTTTGCATCTCCTGACCTTGGGGTGAACTATCTAATTTCCTGCTTGGATTCAGTTTGCTTAGTGCACAAATAAATAAATAATTTATCAGCCTGCGTTGCCCAGCAGCAGTTTCTGGCTTTTGATTGTGAGTGTGTGCCAAAGGGGCCGACAACAAGTTTTCTTCTCTGGGCCTGGGGTGAACTGGAGCAGCAGCCCAGATGTAACGTTGTAAGGTTCTCCTCAAAGTGAAATACACGAAGTGGGAAGAAACCCTCCAGTTGACGGCTCTGCTCCACTGCAGCAGCCTCTTCATGCTGTCTTATGTTGGTGCAATCTGTGAATGACTGCAAGGACTGTTCAGAACCCAGGGTTCTGTGTGCAGTAGATGAACTGATTCATGACTTAGTTGTCTAGTTGGTCAAGGGCCCATTTTAATTAATAAGGCTGGACGTTTTGAGAGAAGAAAAAGAGAACAACTCTGTTCTTATGTATGTCTAAATAGTAAACAACAGCAACAACAACGTCAATGAATTGCAAAAGGCAGCTTGACCAGGAACAGCTCACATCCTGCAACGGTACCTTCAGTATTATTAAACAACTTCTGCCTATCCCAGGTCCTTGGGAAGGACTCGCTAGGTGGACAGAAATGCCAAATCCAGTCTAAACATCTGGCTGACTGTGCGACCAACAATAATACCAAATCATTAGGGAGAGTGAGATGGCCAACACAGGCAGTTAATTCCATATGGCATGAAAGGCAGCAAGTTCTGATTTCATTTATGATTACTGCATTTTTGCTATCAGGGAAGGGGAGAAGATTGGTTTCTTGCTTTTGGCTCAACAACTTGAGTGAGCACAAATATTCTGCAGCCTGATTGCAGAAGAGGCATTTACTTTTCAGCCCCAGGAAACTGTTTTTTTAAAAAAAATTCCTTTACATGTTAAAGTGTTTTTTAAAAAACTCTGTTTTGCCCCAGGTGTGCCCAGATAACCAGTCTTAAGATTTAAAAATCTCAATTTCAAAGCTTAACCAGTTAGTTTCAGTGTAACGGTGGTGAAGCTATTTTCCTCTTTCCCTTTTGGAAACGCAGATGCAGAGTGGGAAGAGGTCTTTTGAGCCATCCAATCCAACCCCCCGGGTCAGTGCAGGAATCCAGTTGAAAGCATCCCTGACAGATGTCTGATGTGCCTCCTCTGAACACATACAGTAAATCAGACCTCACCTCCTATATTAATTAGCTCTAATGAACTTACCATTAGGACTTTTTCCTCCAAACTTTCAGTTGGAACCCACCTTCCTATAACTGAAACTCATTATTCCTTCTTCTACACTCTGGGGTGATAGGGTGATAGGTGATAGCCTTGATGTTCTTCTGTGTGTCATCCTTTCATCCATCAACCATTTTTCTTAAGGTTCAACATGTCCAGATGCTTCAATCTCTCTTCATAGGACTGTTCCACTGATTTAATAGGAAAGGATGAGATACATACTGTAGCAAATAAGTATTTCATGTTATCCTAAGTCCAGACTTTTCCAGCATCTCTGCTGGCTTCTTTTTCATAATGTTCAATCTATACAGATGCATGAAACTACTTCCCTTCCCCCAACATGTGAAGTTCAGTTACAATAATGATGGATTTTACCAAGAGATACATTTTACCAAGACAACTCATATTTCCTTGATGACCAATGAGAGCTTTCATCACACAATTATCTCCATGGGTATTCTATAGGCATGGAGGTGATCCAGATCTGTACTGGCCATCATGTAGCACTGAAGGGCTCCCTCAAGGGCAATGATGTTGAAAGTCTGATAGGGATGACTAAATTTCCATTGCTGGGGATGGGAAATCTGATAGTACTGGAGTCTTTGCTGAAGTTTCTTCCTTGGCATTTCTACAATTTGACTATGTGGCTATGTAATGTTGCAATGTCTAGCAGTTCCTGGTTCAACCAGCTGAATTTTTCTGTGGATTTTAAATCACAAGGCAATACAGGATTTGGATTGGAGCTAAACAGGATTTGGATTGGAGCTAAACAGAATGGACCTCTGCTAGTTCCAGTACAAATACAATAATACTTACTGTAAACTGTTTTGAGATTTTTTAAAATGGAAAGTGGTATCCAAATAATAACTCAATTACTTTCTATTGCAAAAACTATCTGTTTCATGCTCTTTCAATTGTTGCCAATCCCTTAGCAGATCTCTTCTCCTGTTCTAAGATTGCTGGCTTGCTCAACAGCTTCAAGGTTTCAGCCTTGAGTTACTCCAAGACAGTAACTGAGGAAAGAAGCCCAAGATTCAAATTTTACAGTATAGTTACACGACACCTCCCCCAGAAAGATCTTATCATCTTAAACTTCCCACTTCTTGAAACATTGGGAAAATAATATTGTATAGCTGTGTTCCTGTGACATGCATGACCTTGGTGAACATAGTTTAGTGAATTTGACAAATGTTTTAGGCTTCCACAGTATGCCGAACCATAATCTAACCACACAAATGAACCAGCTGTACCACCTCAGCCATTACTGCCTTTACAATGCTTAAGGTTTGCCATTATTTTCATTAATAGTTGATTAAGGGCTTGTGTTAGATCTCTCTGGTCCCTACCTTTATTTCTCTGTTATCCATGGAAAATAAACAAATGTTTGCCAAAGTGCTGATGGTAGAGACAGTGGTATACAGCTGTCGATAGCAAAGATATTAAAGATAATAAGCACTCCAGTAATGGACAATTATCGGCTTTGCCATAAATTCACAGCCATCAGATTCTGACATCTCGGCTCTCCATTTTATATTGCTGTACCTCACTGCAATATTTGCATATTTGATCTGTATTTGTAGATTTATTTAATAGCCATGAGAATCCCTTTGGATTGGAATAATTCCATGCAGGTTAGCCTCACAAAATGTGGCAACGGCAATCTATTTCAAGGAGAAAATAGTTCCAGTGGGTTCTGCTAGCTGATAGACCGGAAAATAGGATCATCAGGTGCAGCTAACTGGATTAGGTTATGCTTAAAATTTAGCAATACATTAACCTAATGGCCAATGATGGGAATAGCTTATTCTCAATTAGCTTGATGCCCTCAAGGTGTTTTGCTTGGCAGTAGCTCTAAAGCTTTTGGCACAGGGATGCTAGTTCTGCTGCAGAACTAAAAGGCACAGTTGGGACTATCTTCCCATCACAAATCCTGGATGGGTTGTTGGCTTTTTTTGGGAGGGAGTAAGATGAGCTTGCTGTTGATTTGGGACAAACAGACTAGGCATTGCTCCCAGAAGGATTTGCTTAATCTGTCAACCCCCTTGTAGTTAACAAGACAAAGAAACAAGAAAGCACAGATTTCTGAAAGGTTTCTTTAATGCTTGTCTGGGGTACATACATCTTTGAAGTTGTCATAGGAATTTTCCAACCTCCTTTACATAGGTTCATAAAGGTAGAGTCTCTGAAAGACTTTTTCTCACATGTTTCCCAATCTGGGCTGAATTGCTGATTATGAGATAATTTGGCAACTCACATGTCCCCAATGTTCCCAGCTTCCCCGCAATCTTTCATGTGGCCCTTCTCAAGCATTAAGTCAGGGTGAGAAATGTGCACTTGCAAACTGCAGGTTGCTCCCATGCCTCTTTTATACTGCCCCCAGAATTACTGGGGTCGTAGTGCTAACACTGCATTTAACCAGGAGAAGATTGCAAGGAGACATGATAGCTATATGATCAGTGTTTCTCAAGCTTGGCAACTTTAAGATGTGTGGACTTCAACTCCCAGAATTCCCTAGCCAGTTGTGCTGGCTGGGGAATTCTTGGAGTTGAAGTCCACACATCTTAAAGCGGCCAAGCTTGAGAAACACTGTATATGATAGTCATATAGAAGATGCAGCAGAATTTTCCAGAAGACAGGAGAAGAAATAGTGGGTTTAAATTTCAAGGAAGTAGATTTTGGTTGGACTTCAGGACAAATTTCCTGATGGTAACAGCTATTCATCAATGGAATTGATTGCCTTGGGAGATGGCTGGCTTTCATTCATCACAGGTGCTTAAACAGAGATTGGATGGCCATTTGCTGCAGGTGCTAAGGTCAAAGCTTCTAATACTGGGCAAATCTTGGACAAGATGATCTCTAGGGTCACTTCCAAGCCTTCCATTCTATGAAATTTGGGAGCAAATTGTGGAGGTATAACAAAATAATAATTAAAAATACAAATGTAAATCTCTGGATTATATTTAAATCTCTGTTCCCACCAACCTTGGAAATCTTCGCTTGACCCACTGGTGTAACATCATAAAATAATTGTCCCAACCACTGTAGCCCATAGCCAGTACAAAGAACAGTGGAGTGCTTGGTGCTCTCTGAGCTTGGTTGTTTGCTTGCAGATGTTTCATTGCCCAACTAGGCAACATCTTCAATACTAGAAGAGAGTGGGGGTTTTCTCTCTGTTTATATACAGTGGCTTGCCCTGACGGTGTGGGTGTTGTTCTCTCCTTGATAGCTCCTTGATTAGGCTGTCATTTATTGCTTGATTGTTTGTCTGAGTTGGTAGTTATCAGTAAAGGATTCCATGACTCTCCTGATTGGTTAGCCACTGTGTGAGGAACATGCCCAACTCCACATCTTGCATTCTTTTCTTTTACCTTGTTGTTGGATTTTTTCCCACACACAAATTATTGGGAAAAAAACAAAGTAAGACAAAAGGGGAACATCAGCCTCTTGAAGGATGTGCACTGTTAATTACTTTCTGTCCAATGCATAAAAAAACAATGTGCTGGAAATCATGTGCATCTTGTTTTAGTACATAAGTGGTATAGACATGGAAACAAATGTGAATTAATATCTTTGCTCTGAAGATAGCCTTTCTTATAGGACATGTTTATGGTGCTTAGAAGTAAATTTCTTAGCTGAAACAACTTCCCTACCCATTGTTTAGATTAGATACACCATGGTCAAGGGATTATGGGGAACACTGAGCCTATAAACCGGGAGCTCAGATGGGGTAGAGAAAACAACCAGAATCAAGGGAAAGTTTACAGAAGGGGCAGTGCATGGACATTTCAATCAGTGCTGTAGACATCTAAATCCTAATCAACAAATGAGCTCCATGTTGATTTTGAGAAGGAACTCTGAATGAACTATTTGTCACTGAGTTTCGCATATGCCTGTTTTTTAAAAACTTTGCTTTGTTCCCCCACCCCAATATTATTTCCACGTTGAAAACAAAACTCATCCTTGTTTGAGATCACTCATTTTGAATTGGGCTATTTATAAATTAGTTTGCCCAAGTGAGGCTTTTCGAGATGGGTGTCAGCTTCACTATTCCACATTGGCTGGAATTGATGAGAACGGAAATGCAGCACATCTGGAATGCATCAAGTTGGGAAGTCTGTAATCTTTTGCCAGACGTTGCTCCTTAAACTACCAAATAGAAATTTGATCAGCTGTAATCTTATCCCTGCAAGAACAAGAGGGAAGGTTGAAAACTCACTAGATATAAATTAGAAAGGATAGGTCTTCTATCAGTGCAAATGGCAGGAAAGGGAGTGCAGGATTCTGGTAAGGCTCACAACAGAGGCAAATTATAACAGCGTCTCTTCCATATCATTGTCCCAATCCTGCTTCCCGCTCCTGACATTTTGTTTTTGCAAACTGCATCACAAACATCAGATGTAGTTTGGTCTCTATTCTCCCTTTCCTTAGATGTAATTTGGAAATTTTTTAAGACTCATGTGAGTGCCTGTCTTTGACACTTGAACAAATTTTCCTTCATGTTTGTAAGTTGGCCTATGGCCCCTCATTATTTTAAATTGCTACAAACTGTCTTGAAATCAGTGCTGAGAGTGAGTGTAAAAGAGGCAAAACACGCAAGTAAACCAATTAGTGTTGCACTTTTGTTTTGTTATCCTGTTTATTCTTATCCGGGTAAATTGTTGGGGGGGGTGCATTTGTGGCTGGGGTGGATGGGAGAGTCCTGGTTTGAAGACACAAATTAGAAATGTTTTTAATCCATAAGTCTTCTATGTGGAACATTTGTGTTAATTTTCTCCCCTTTGCTTCTCATCAGAGCAAAAAACATTGAGGCTGACGGTGAAATACGCGCTCATTTTGTTAGGCTTTGGGCTTCTGGCTAATGCCCAGGGGGACTCAAATTCTGATCTCCCAATGGCTTCCTTGCTCTTGCTATTTTCACTAGTGACCCTGAGGTGACAGAAACATACGGACTTTATTGGGAAACTAATTAAAGGGCCATCAATACCCATTAGGCTCCTGTACTCTGGCATGTTAATTCTGAAGGACCTGCAGGCTTTCATAAAGACATAAATTCTCTGAGTGAGAGAGAGGGCCAGTGATTACTCAGCCAGCCTGACCTGCTGCTTAGAATGTTTTAATTCTAGTTTTTGGGGCATGTCAGTTCCAAGACACGCTTTGTCATCAGACAAGCAATTTTTGTTGCTGTAATAGATTGCCTGTAGCAGAGTGAGGCTGGGTTCCCATGACGTGCTCAGCCCTAGGGCCCAGTTAATGAACACAGGCATGTCGCTGTCCTGCCCTCCACTTGAATGCAGGCCTTGAAAACTGGTGAGGAAAAGGAAAAATCTCAATACTAAGCAACTTTTCTCTCTCTCTCTAAATATAATTTTGATTAAAAGAAAAATTTACATGAGGTTAAAAAGCTACAAAAACATAAAAGAAAGAAAGAAAAAGAAGAAAAATATGAAAGACTAGAAGAAAAAGTAAAAGATAGCAAAAGAGGAAGAAGAAGAAAAAGAAAGATATCTAAAGAAGTGACTTCCGATCTTCTTTGCAGCAGCTACAAACATAGCAATTGCCATCTCCACCCTCCTGTTTACGTATCATGATTCCCTTCTTCCTATAAACAAGCCTTTTTAATCAAAAAAATCCCAAAATCACCATTTCTTTTTTATCCATTTTCAGCAAAACGTCCATTAAGGGTTTCCAGTCTTTTATAAAAGTAATTGTTCCCTCCTTAATGAAACAAGTCAGTTTAACCATTTCTGCAAGCTATGCCATCTTCACGATCCACTCCTCCATTGTGGGTATTTCTGTATTCTTCCATAGTTGTGCATATACAGTAATAGCCATGCTGCAGTTACCATATAAAAAACCAACTGTCCAGGAGCCTTTTCTAGTTGACTGTCCATAAGTCCTAGAAAAAAAATCCTGGTCTCATCTGAATATTAATTTTTTAAAAACTCTGCTCACACATGTATTTGTGTCCAAAAACTTTTAGCTTTTTCACAATCCTAAGCAACTTTTCTCTGTTTATCTCAACATTGTAGGCAGCAACTGTGTTTGTTTATGCAGGCATTCTCATCTGTATGCTTAACGTGTCTGAGTGTAACTCTTCTTCTGGGGCAAACGCACTTTGAAGCAGGAGGTGTCGCAAATTAACTTCCTTGTGCATCAGCTCCAGAGCTGTGCAAAGCTTCAAAGGGGTATTATGGTACAGCACAGCAGGGCAAAGAAGCCTGCACTGAGTAGGTGGTAGCATCTGGCCAACCTTTTCCACTGAAAGCACTAAAGCAGCTGCTTTCCTGGAAGGCTTGGGGCAACTGCTTCAAAAGCCTTCCCAGATCAACTCTGCACATGTGTGAAAGTGCAGCAGTCTTGCTTCACTGGCAGTCCCATTAAGTGTTGCCTGGGCATGTGTGGGCCGCCAAGAGCTATGACAGCTTTCCAGACTACATGGCCTCCTCAAGGCTCCGTTTCTGCAGTATCATTTGCAAAGTATTTTTCAATATTCTACACCAGAAATTCCTGCAAAAGTTCTTATCTTTGTTCTCTGTTCCAGTAAAGCATATGATCTTCCTCTTCCAATCTGTTCTCCATTTTTCACCATCCACAATAACTGGATGGAGCAAGAGAGAAAAATAGAGATCTCTTAATCTGTTTAGATTGCCCTTCGTTTTTCATTTACCTGGTCCCACATTTAATTAGTCTTCTTTTGGTTTGACTGTGTGTCTTTTGCAAGCCTTTTTTTGAGGGTAGAATGCTCCATGTGCCATTGTTACCACTTGATGCCCCTTGGCATGTAATTAAACCCAACCTTTTCCTTCTCCATAGATGCTTGGAATGAAGCACTGCAGAGGCAAATTCAGAAAAAATGTCCATGTCCGTGACATTTCTGAGTGCCCTGAGTTAGAAACTGTGTGATATCGAATTCCAGCTGGCCTGATGCAGCCTCAAGGCTTTTCTTATGCCATGTTTTGATTTACCTGTCATTTTAGAAGGATAAAATAAAAGCGATTTTGCATCTGAATATGAACTGAGTGAATTTATCCCCATCTGTCTGCATGAGTAGTCGCAAACTTGCATGAGGCACTAAAGACAGGGAGGTATGGACTCACTGCATGCCTTGCCAACATTGAATTACATACGGAGGCTCAAATAACTTCTTCCCCCTTTGGGCTGTCAGGTAAGGAAGTAGTCTTTGGGGAGAGCACCTGTTATATTCATTTGATACAGTACAGTCTGTACCCACCATTGACATGATTATGGCAGGGAATTTTAATTGGGCTCAAGGACTTAAATAATTTCAGGCCAGCCAGCCTAAGTGGAATAACAAGGTTGCCATTCCTCTTTGATTTGCATCTTCTTCTTCAACCCAGACTCTCCAGGGTTGGGTCTCAGAATTTCTAGTCATTTGACTATGGGGGAAAACGGTGATGAAAATACATTGGTTGAGTTCATACAACTCACAGAAGCCCAGGCTCACAAAACCAAACTGCTATGTTTCTATCGTAAGCTGTATCCCAAGCAAAGAAACCATATTATGGATTAATATTACTTACTTCATTAATTATATTTATATCTCAGCTGGTTCAGGGGTCAAAAAAGTTAAGTTGGTAGCTGTAGCCATGTGATTGAAGCTCTGCCTGCTTTTTACAGGGTGGGGCTTGATTGCACAATCATGGCAGCCATCTTGACTTTTTGGACAACCCTTCCTCCCCTGGACACCCCTGAGTTAGTTCATGCAGCATGTTAACAAAAGGGCTGATTTCTCAAAACATGCTGTATAGCAAGCTCATTGTGTGAACTCAGAATTTCAGTCTTCAGCCAAGGAAATTCACTAAGCCTGGGCAGTCCTGCCAGAGGGCTTTATCATCCCAGTAATCATTATAATAGCCTTGGCAGGGAAAGTTTCTTTATTTCACCTTTTAGGTCAGCTTAGACAGATCCATTTAATGCAGAGCAATCCTGTCTCTTTCCTTACATCACCCCCAATACACACTGGGATTTCTGCAGGCAAAAGTTGAGCTTCCTAATTTTCTACTAGCCTTTGGCGCTAAACTCCTAGGGCAGGAATGTATTACTCCTATGCACAGTGAAAGTTGATTTAGCACCCCAGAAAAAGCAATTGTGTTGACTGAACTTATTTTAAATGAATAATCTGTATCAAGGTTTTAAACAGGGAGAATTCACGTTCAAGGGAATGTGTGAATGGGCAGAAGAAACTTGTACAGGGGTAAATCCAAAACATGGCCGATGACATGGGAGGGACTATAGTTTGGGGAAGAAACCCAAATTTATTCTGATAAAACAAAACAAAACAAAACAAAACTTCGTTAATGCTTGTCTTCTTCAAGTGGTTTATGTCCATAGTCATACCTGGGAAAAGGCAAGATGATGTCTTTATCTTCAAAAGGATCATTCCAGCTAATTGAAAGCAGTTTCTATTCCATCAAACTGCATGACTGAAAAAAGATCCAGCTCTAACAGTAATGCGCTGCAGCACAGTCTTATGCTTATTTAGGCAGTAATACGTCCATTGATTTTAGTGAGATTTACTCCTCAGGAAATATAACTAGGATTACACTTTCCCTAAATATTTTTGCTGCCCTTTTATAGCAAAAACAGTTGTTTTACTCTGTTTAAAGCAGGGTAGTGTTTGAAATGTATTATGAAATAATTAAAGTACTTCCATGTTGAGCAGAAAACAGAAATTGGTAGTTACTTAGCACAACATCTCCTGATTGTTTCTGGAAAATTTGTCAGAGGCAGACATTTCCTTCAAAAAAGGGGGAAGGCAGTAAACTAAAGAAAAGAGTCAGAGGTTGGGAGAAAGGATATTTGTCCACAGGTAGTACTGATCCTTAAGATTTTTAGGTGGTGTGAGGAATAAAAAAATAAAATGCATTTAAGCAAATAGTCCAAATTTTGGAAATCTCTTGCAAGAAAGAACATTTTTTGTTTTGTTTTGTTTTTATTTTGCTCTTTTGGTCTGTTGTATACTTTTTATATGTTGGGTTTTTTTTAGTTGTATGTTGCCCAGATTTGTTTTATCAGATAATTTCAGTAGTAGAATGTGGAAAGGCTATACAAATAATAGAACTTGATTTCAGCAAAGCCCTCTGATTAGAAAGCTAGTTAAGTGTGAAATGGATGGCAAGAGAGTTAAGTAGATTCAGTTCTGATTTGGGAAGACTACTCAAAGAGTGCGCATCAATAGTTTCTCGTTGAACTGGAGGGAATGATCAAGTGGAGTTCCACAGGCTCAGTTCTGGGTCCTGTTCTCTTCAACAGTTTATTTATGATTGGATAAAGAGGTGAAAGGAGTGAATTTGTAGATCAAACATATTGGATGGGACAGCTAAGAAGCAAAAGTAAAATACTGAATGAACTAGTCAGTTGGGGATTTCAAGTTCCAGTTCCCTTTTTAAGAGCTAAATTGCCCCTTGAACTCACAAGTTCCTCTCCACTAAGTAAACATTGTCCTGCAATTAAGTGGGAGCTATTAGATGTATTTAGTATTAAGTGAAGAAGTAAGTGAATGTGATCTTTCTGTTGGAACAGCTCTCCAAATGTTCATTAGTTAAATGGAAAGCAGATGATGGTCATTAGCTAGTGATATAAATCCTGCTGGTATGTTTTCTTCAGTCTTTATATAATTAGTATCTTCAGTATTATCTACCTGAAGAAAAAGGTCAGGACCATTGGTAGCATAACTGCATCCTGGGCAAAATAGCACAGGTCAAATTTATGTCACCTTAGACCATGTGAGGTAGGAAATCTGCAAAAAATTGTTGAGATGCCCAAATAGACTATAGAAGGGAATTTGCTGTTCTTGCAAGATGTATTTCCACTAGGGAAAGAGCATCTGTGCGCAAAGGCCAGAAATGTCAAGATGGTGACCATGACCTTATGATCAAAGCCCCACCACTTTTTACACATGTTGCATGTGCAATGCATATCATTTTGTCAGATAGATGGGTGGCCTTACAAATTTCATTAAAATAAACAATAATTAAAGGGGCAGGGCTTTGTTTGTGCTGTTGCAGCTGCCAACCTGACTTTTTTTTTAACACACACCAGTGCCCTGGAGCACTTCGATGTCTAGAATAGTTTTCTGTGCATCAAAGCCTGCAGAGCTATTCCCACCATCAACGTATTTGCTTGCCCAAAGGTCCTGCAACAGGGCTCATGATCTGATCTGTGTTCTCTAACCATGAATTCTCTGGGCTGAATCTGGTTCTAGGGTAATAAGATTAGGCCAGATTAGCCCAGCGGTTTTAAAGCAACACATTGGTGTTCTTAAAGCAGTGCTTCAGTGAAGCAATGATAAGGTTGCTCTTGTTTTGTGAATCATTCTGTGACTGGTTTCCTGCTGGCTTGTTTCACTCTTAGGAAGAGTGCTTTTTAGGGTGTTTGAACAGGTAGCGAACCCTACCCCTGAACTGTGCATAGAGCTGTTGCCATGTGAACAAGGACTGCAAAGCTCCAGCATGAAGGCAGGGAAAGAGTGGATCTCAGAAGTGTTTTGCTCTCCTAACCTATCTGGGCGACCCTGACCAAAAATATTTAGCTTGAGAATAGCCTGGTGTTTGTATGTGTGCATGTGAGAGCCACAATACAACAGCCTGCAGGGCAGTTCCTATTTATTTCCCTCTGCATCAAATTCCACTCATCTCCATTTCAGTCTTGATTTTTTTCCCTTGACTTCTCTCCTTTTTTCTCAACTGCAGCCTCCCCCAATATAGGCCTTCTGGATACGTTAGGCCAGTGTTCTGAGTGTTCCCAACAAATACAGGTAGTCCTCAACTTATGACCATGTATTTAGTGACCATTCAAAATTATGACGGTGCTGAAAAAAGTGACTTATGACCAGTCCTCGCACTTATGACCATCATAGCGTCCCTGTGGTCACATGATCAGAATTCAGGAGCTTGGCAACTAGCATGTGTTTATGCCAGTTGCAGTGCCCCATGGTCATGTGATCACCATTTGCAACCTTCCCAGCTGGTTTTGAACAAGCAAATTTAATAGGGGAAGCTGGATACACTTAATGTCCATGTGATTCACTTAATGACTTAACTGCAGCAAAAAAGGTCATAAACTTGGGCATGACTCACTTAACAATGGCCTTATTTAGTGATGGAAGTTCTGGTCCCAATTGTGATTGTAAGTCAAGAACAACCTGTATAGCCATTCTGGTCATCATCTGCTTTCTCTGGGCATTGCCTGTCTTGTGGAATGGCATCCCTCCAGAACTCAGGATGGCCTTTTATAAAGTACTGAGATTGTAGCTGTTCCTCCAAGTGTTCATGCTGGGAGGTTAAGTCAGCTCTGCTGCTTCAAGTTGTGTGTGTGTGTTTTTTTAATTAGTTGGGAATATGGATTTGACTCAGTCATCGTGATTCAGACTGTTGAACTGTGTTTTAAGCTTGTGTTTTGTTTGTTTTGTTTTTGTGCTTTCAGGTCAGTCTTGACTCCTGGCGACTGCTTGGACAGGTCCTGCAGTTTTATTGGCCACATTTTTGGAAGTGTTTTGCTTTGCCCTTGTCTTCTTCTTCCTAGGGCTGAGAGAAAGGGACTGGCCCAGGGTCACCCAGGTGGCTTTGTGCCTATGGCAGAACTAGACCTCACGGTCTTCTGGTTTCTAGCCTGGTGCCTTAACCACTATACCACCCAAAGTCAATGCTGTGATATGGGCACCATATAAATGATTTAAATAAATAAATGTAATACAGTTGGAAGCACCAGGTTAAGGCATCTGATCTAATCCCAGTAATTCATTTCAGCAAAGGCAGGTGTACAATCAGATGTGCTTCTGTGGTCAGCCCTAAGCAAAACGTTTCCCTAGATGGGAATTAGTCTGTCCTGATGATATGCCAGTGACATACTAGCTTCCCAAAAGCTGAGAATGAGTGTGTCAGAGTGATTTAAATGTCAGAATGGAACAAGAGTCTCAATCTTGGCTCGAGCGTGACTCCCGTTGCTGGCTACCTTCACACATCATGTTAAATTATGATCTCGTTCCTATTAATGCTGTGCTGAAATTTGCACCATAGTTTTTCAGGTTTTATTTACTCTGGAAGAGGCTTCTGATTTTCTACCTTTTTCTCAAGAATTTTTGAGCTCATTTTATTGTTGGAGGTGGTGGATGGTATGGTACCACCAGTTTGGTTTCTGTGGTGCATTTTTTTTTAAAAAAAATTATCCCACCTTTATTATCTTTATAAATAACTCAAGGTGGGGAACATACCTAATACTCCTTCCTCCTCCTATTTTCCCCACAACAACAACCCTGTGAGGTGAGTTGGGCTGAGAGAGAGGGACTGGCCCAAGGTCACCCAGCCAGCTTTCATGTCTAAGGCAGGACTAGAACTCACAGCCTCCTGGTTTCTAGCCTGGAGCCCTAACCACTAGACCAGACTGGCTCTTCCCGTCTTCCCATCACGATGAAGCTTCCCCATCTGCCTACCCTTGCCAGTCTGAAAAAGCTTGTTGGGATGCATCTGCTCTTGAGGTCTTCCCTTGGGATGGTAAAATGAATGATAAAGAACATTTGTACACTTCCCTGGGCCACTTCCTAACTATATATATATATGATGAGTACATGACAAGAGAAAGGCAAATATATACAAAAGTTCTGAAGGGACTCAGCAGTAGCCTCATAACTGGATGTCCAGTTCAGCTATCCAGGCAATTGCTTCTGGTTGTCAGATCCCTCTGATCAAAGAGTTCGCAGAACCCCTTATCGGAGCATCTTCCATCATTTCCTTATCAATGGAGCAGACTCTCTGTCGCCGGGTGGGAGGGGGTGTGAGGTTGGAGTGTGAATTGTATTATTATGGCTACACATTTATGATGGCAGACATCAAGGCCAATTGGTGGAGATACACCAGAAACGCCACCTGGATGGGAAGGCGGGTGGCATACTTTCGTGGGAAAGGGAACCAGTTAAGGGAATATAGTTTTAAATGTAGGTTTTAGCGGGAACTCTCCATTCGCAGCTTTACCTCTGCCCTATTCATTTCGCTTCATTAAACAGTTAAAGGAACTTGGTCTCCTGACTGTTATTGTGTGAATGCTTGAATGAACTAGTGCCGACACTGGTGTTGCTTCATGCAGATCTTCTATGGAGCCAGAGAATGCATGTCGTGGGCAGTCTTGCACAATACATTTGATAGCTTGCATATCGGCACCACAGTCGCAGCAAGGAGAATCTTTCCAGCCCCATTGATCCAGAGCATTGATACTTCCTAACTAAATCATTGCAATAAATTCACCAGTAAAAATTTCATCCCATTCCTCTTCTGCACTGAAAGAAACATTGAAAGCAATTTTTCTTCCATTCAACTGAATAAGAAATGGTCGGGAAAAAAGCAAGAGGAATTTTCTCCATACTGTAGTTTTTTTGGCTTTGGTTTAATGGATTGTTTCAACTTAGCCATTGTGATTTGTAAAACCGTAGTTTTTACTATGACATTTTGTATGAACAGAGCCAACTGTGATTTATTTAACAGTGGGGTTAAACAAACCATGGCTTAGTGCAATGTGGGGACCAGGACTATGTCTTTCTGCCCCAACTATCACAAGCATTATGGTGAGAATAGTGAATGCTGAACTCCTTTGAAGAAGAATGGGATACAAATGCAGCAAACATAACAGTGCGTTCATATAGCACATACAGTACCAACAGTTTTACTTGAAGCAGTAAATAAAGTAAATACTCTCTTTGATGCAAAGTGCACAAAGCATACTTCTACATCAAGATAATGAAAGAATTTGAAAGCATCCCCAGAACTTTGTGCTCCCGTAATGCCAGCAGGATTGGAGAGCTGCATTAATTTATTTCCAGTTCAGCTGCAGTGTAGTTGAATCTAGAGTTTACTTGGAGATCTAGAGTTGCTTTGAAGATCTTGTGGCTCATTGGAAGGAAGTCAGCTTCCTTCCTCAGCTTCTGAGCTTCAGATCCTATAAGGACAATGATAGCTTGAGGACTTTGCAAGCTCCTTCAGTCCATAAAAAAGGAACAGAGAGGAACTTGACAAGAGTTTTGTCAGTTTCTACTTATATTCTACTGGTATTCAGCACCAGAGCAGTTGACATGTGAAGTGGCACATTGCTTGTTTTTTGTCCTTCCCTATCTTTATAGTGTGGAGCTGGTTGAGAGATTTTTGTTGCTGCAGGAGCAGTGACAGCTTTGAATGAAGTAATGATTTGCCTTCCTTGTTCTCAGCATTTCCAGTCAACTGAACCGAGGACTATCATGGGTCACCTTCTGAGAACTTAAGTGCTTGGTGGTCATTCATAAAGTCATCCATCCATCCATCCATCCAACTTGAGTGAAACTCAAAGATGGATTTTCTCCATCTTTCATAAAATTTCAGTGTCACAGAATGAAGTTGATTGCTAAGAAATACAAAATAAGAGTAATGGGGGCAGTGTTATTTTCCCATATCCAGCTCCTGGGACTCCCACAGATATCTGACTGACCACTATGGGAAACCGGAAGGTGGTCAGCATCATCAGTGCTCTTCCAGGAAAAACAAAACCCCTGGGCTGTGTGTTGTTGTACTTGGGATGTTATCCTTTTGGAGCACCTGTTGAATCTCATGTCCTCATATGTTCTATCTCTGTGGTTGCTCCTTGAAATAATATTGCAACACTGAAAAAACAACAGAAAATAAAAGGTAGAAAAATGCTCTTTTTTTCTTCTTTTTTTTCAGACTTCCCCTTTCAGCTCTTTGGTTAATGAGAAGACCCTGTTTGATTGCAAACGGGTAGGTGGATTTTTTTTTTCTGCTTTCAAGTTTTGTCTTCAAATGATAAAAGGATATTACTGAGCCTGCGGGGATGATCCTATGGGCAGGCTTATAGCTCCAATGCTTCTGTAATTAAATAATTGATTAGAAAGCGCTGGGAGCTTGACAGGCTCTGGTTCAAACAAAGGTAAATTCTCTTTTGACTTGCCATTAGCTGGCATTGAGTGTATTATTCTGAATTCCATCTTTATAAGACATGTTTTTCAAGAGGATTGAGCAATATTAAAATTCATGCCAGCAAGTCGTATTGATAGCCCTGTTCCGAGCTTTAATTTCTTTTATTTAGCAGGATAATAGGAACTCAAAGAAGATGCAAATCAGGGATATGAGAGCCTTTGAAAATAGGCATTTGGTTTGAATGAAGGATAATATATTTAAGATGGAAAATGGTTGGTAACATTTTGGGGGCTTATGACATGAGGGCTGTTATATTCTGGGGAAGATAATAACCAGCATATGTTTGTGTTGATCATATGAAGCAGACATTGCATAGATTCATTTTTTGCAATGCAAGCAAGCCACAGCATCGTATGATTCACACTTACCATGGGTGTGTCTAGATCAGGAGTCAGCAGCTCTGTGCTTAAGGATGCCCAATTGTGCACTGCACTACTAAACAGTACCTGTGATCACACACACACACACACACCCCAACAACCATTTAAAAAGCAACCTCCTGACACTGAGATCTGTACAACAGTGGAACAGTCTACCTGTGGAGGTTGTGGGTTCTCCATCTCTGGAGGTTTTTAAGACCTTCTCAGAGAAGGTTTCACTGGTTTTCCTGCACATTGCAGAGGGTGTGATGAACGCCTACCCAGGTTTCCAACCAGACTCACACAAGAAGCTTATGGATATCTGATTTATTACTGGATAGTATGCAAGTTCAAGAGCAAAGCTGAGAATGGCAAAAGCGTGGGCCTTTCAAACAATTAAAGCTTAGACCGTTCCAATCCCTCCCCCCAGAGTCAGAAAGAGTCCACTCCCCGCAGCCTGCAGGTGTTCCTAACGGTTCCTGCCGGTCTTCGGGAAAGTGTCCTTGAACACGCGAGATAACCCAAATAGACATTCCAAAGTCTCTACATCAGTGCCCGGTACAAAGAATAAGAGCAGCCCCCTCCCAAACAGTAACACATGTCAGCACCAGCATGGCATGGGGACTGGTTACGATGTTCACAGGAACATTGAAACAGGAACCATGACAGAGGGTTGGAATAGATGATCAGTGTTGGTCCCTTCCATCTCTATGATTCTATGACTGTCATTCCACCACATATTTCAGCTTTCTGTCAGTGACCCACTCAAGGCAACTCACTGTCTCATCAAACCTATCAAAAAATAAAATCAATTAACAGACTGTCTTAAGAAGGGAAAGAATAGGGACTAATCTAAACCCAGGTCCTACGAGAGGGCCTTCCAAAATTGGGGAATGGAGCAGGAGAAGGCCTCCTCCCATATGCCTGACAGAGGAGCCTTTGAAAAGACAGGCATCATTAGGAGAGCGTCTCTTGCTGATGATTATACATAGATAGGTTAATACCCAGCCAGGCCATCCTCCAAATAGCCAGAACCAAAGCTTTTTGGGGTAAAAAGGTTAAATCCAACACTTTCCCTGTGCTCAGAAAATGATTGGCAGTCCATGCAGATCTTTAAATATGTTCACCCATAGCTTAGAGTATAGCTGCTGCAATTGACACTAATGGAAGCTTCCTGAGGCAGAGGAGAGCCTTACTTATTTGATTTGGGAGACAGTTTTTAATATTACACTGTAAAACCACACTCACAGGGTGGCTTCCTAGGGAGAAAGACCTTGCCTTCAGTTCAACACTGCAAAGGCAGAGCACTCGAGGAAAAGGGCTATGGACGAAGAAAAAAGTCAAGCTATGAAAAGCTTTATTGGAGAAGACTCCTGAGAATACCATGGACAGCCAAGAAAACAAACAAATGGATCACTTGAGGCACAGACTCTAATTATCCTACACTGGACACATGTGAAGACCCAGCTCTCTGGAAAGGGCTCTGATGCTGGGAAAGGTGGAAGGAAGGAGAAGAAGAGGACAACCAGCAGCAAGGGGGATGGACTCAGTTACAGTCATTATGGGTGCACTGTTGGAAGAGCTGAAGGACCAGGTCAGGGATAGATCATCGTGGAGAAAATCTATGTGGTCACTGAGAATCGACGCTGACTTGATGGTACATAATCGATCAATAATCAATGTGAAAGTTATAAATAGTAATTGCAATGCCCACCTTAAGAAGCTATTTATTTTGTTGTGCATCAGGTAAGCCTTCTGCAATTTCCTCAGAAAACAAGACATTTTTCTCTCCCCTCCTTCCCATTGATCCAGCAGAAGACCACTTATCTCGTGGCCTTGGCTAATAAAATGTAAATACAAGCTGAAGCACAGGGATTCAAAGTCAAGAAAAATAAAAAAGTTTCAGGCTCATAAAGCCATTCTTAAAATGTGGGTTATTCATTCTCTTCGTTCATTATACCATAAAAGAGGTGTAAAGGCAAGAGGAAAAACAAAGAATAGTTGTACTTTAGTGGTTGTATTCCTCACCTGTTTCCTTCCATAAATATACCAGTATTGATTACAGAAATCAATATATATCTGCTGAAATTTGGAACTGACTAAGGAACTGATTTTGTTATAAATCTTTACCCCAACACGAGAAATTAAACATATTGATTTGGTTCATAAAATTGAATTTGACTCTTGAAGATAGCTGGTGGTATATCCATTTTGGCACTTGGGGGCATTTTACTTCAAAACAAATACAAATTGCTCTCAATGAGGCCTGACAGTTTGCAGTGATGGGGGAATTTCTAGCAGTTTATTGGATGGAACAATTCAGTTCTAGGGCTTCATTTACTAACATCCTGTAGCTTGCCTGATACCACGAAAGTAGGTGTCTACAAAACATTTCAAGCTCAAAATAGTCATTGCAGGCTTGAAATGAATTTGGTTTGACCTTACTGGAAATCATCTTATGTTGTTTCAACCACCCTGGAAGTATTTTGATCTCAAAACAGCTCTTCAAGGGCAAGGGAGAGATTTGTCTCCAGCTCAAGATACTTCTGGAACAAGGTCAGAACAACTCAGGTCAAACTGCATTGCAAACATTTCATACACTCCTAATAGAAAGCCACTAATGACTAACAAGCCATGGTTTTGAATGAACATGGATACCCTTACAGACCACTTTTTAAAAAATTTGTAGTGCTCCTTCTTGGCAAGACTCACCAACTGTTAAGGGGTTAATTTGAGATTTATGGAATCTTGGAGAAAGAATGATGTTTCTGTGCTACTACCAGCAATAATCTAGGGTGTTTGAAAGAGTCCAAGAGGTTAATCTGTCTTGACTCCCTCCAACTGTTTTCTTTTCATTACATTCTAGGGAAAGTCCTTTCCCTTCATTTGCTTTGCTCTATTGAAGCCAATGGGAAACGTATGTGGGGAAAGCAAGAGTTTTGAAATAATTATTGGGGTTATTTGTTAGTATGTGTGCATGAGTCAGGGGGAAGAAGGCGTTACTACTACTGCATTAAATAAAGTATGGATCATTTCAAATACTGAGCCAGGGTTCGGATGGGCTTTGTTCATGTGTGGAATACCCATGGTAATTTCTTCTTCACAAAGAGGCCTACACTGGTCAAGTGAAGGTCAGATCAAGTGGCATAAAAAGTAAAGACACCTTCAGGCTGAATGTGACCCTGATGGACCACTTGGTTTGCCATTACTATTTTCCAGGATATTTTAGCTTGCAGCCCTGGACTTCCCAGGTGACCTCCCGTTGAAGTATTAGCAGAGCTAACTCTGCCTTGCTTTCTAGATCAATCAAAATCAGCTTGATGCTGCTAACAGTTCTCTGATCAAAAAGACCTAACTCTTTCTCTCCTTGCTTAGTGTTACATGTACCATGGATTGGTTTCACTTTGGAACAGGGAGTTTAGTAGAATACAAAGTAATCTTTAAATAATGGAAACTTTTTTTTATTATTCGGGATGATAGATCCTTTTATGGGGAAAAGAACTCTTTGAAAATAATATTTATTCTGGCTTTATTCTTATACAGGAATTTACAGTTTCAGTGCATACACCTGCACATGTATCATATGATAAGCTATACAACCAAAAATCAAATACATGAAACGAATCCAAGAATACTTGCTTCAAACGACGCTTACTCCTGCTGTTTCATGATTCAAAGCTTTGAGATAAATCTGTCCCCATAAGGAGGAATCTCTTTTTATCCCTTTTCCCATATGTTTTCATCAAAAGGTCAGTTCCTCTGCCCCATTCTCTTCCAGCAGCTGGCTCATCTTGAATTGTAGGATGAAAGTTGCATGTTATGATTAAACAGAAGCACACTTCTCAAGAGCTATCAGAGCTCCAATTAGTATACAGCCCAGGTTTGAGTGTTGGCTGTCTCTTCAGCCTTGCGAGAGTGAAAGAGATCAAAAGAGTTCAAGCTTTGTTAACAATCTTTTGTCCATCATAGAGTTGATTTCATTTACAAATCTGTCAACTTCTGCTTGACTCAGTGAAGTTATCGGCCAACCGTGGCTGGATTCAGTGGTTTCCATGACTTGCTCTACTTTAACTTGTCCCATCATCTTATTCCCTCTGATTGAAGGAGATGGTCTTCATAATACACTTTCTTCTGCATTTGGACTGCTTCTGGTATGAGCTATGCAGCTGAAAAAATAGAAATAAAAATCCTGAACTTCAAATAGGATTGGAGTCTGAAATGATTTATGTATGTCAACTATGTCTCAGCAGGTGGCACCATCTAGTCAAACTTGGCTGATCTTGAAAAGCTACACAGATTTAGACCTGGTTAGTAATTGGCCTAGAGATCATTAGGAAATCCCAGGGCTGGGAAAAAAATCCATCCTGGAAGAAAACAGTGGAAAATCACTTCCATATCATTTACAAGTAAACTGCATGGATGTATTCATGACTTTACAAAACAGAGCGGTCACTTTTAAAAGAAGGAGGAGTAATGAAATAAAATATTAATCTCTTCCCAATCCAATCAATCAATCCAACAACCTTCCATAAACCTATGAGGACAGGACAGCTGGAAGGAAAAATCAGCTATTGCAGCCACTGTCATTACAGTTTTATCTATCTATCTATCTATCTATCTATCTATCTATCTATCTATCTATCTATCTATCTATCTATCTATCTATCTAATTTGTCCCTGCCCATCTCCTCCCATCGGGGGACTCTTTTGTCGGCCAAAGAGATAAGTCTCTGCTCAATGGACTCGCTTGCTTTTCTGGCTGTTGGAGGCATCAAAACAACAAGGTTAAAGAAAATGAAGATAATGATTTCTTAGTATAGACACATACAAGATGGCAAGCATAAGTGATTATTATACTCCCCTCAAATTAGGTGTCTAGTTTGTAAGTGAAGCAGAGAATTGCAGGAGTAATCCTTTTCATTTGACCATCTAAATAGAAACAGATCTTCTAGCATGTAAAAAAGGGGTGGGGCTTTGATCACATGACTGGGGTCACCATGTTAACTTTTTTGACATCCCTGAGGAGATGGGGCAGAAGAGTTTTTGTGAGAGTGCACAGGATGAGTTTTCTTCCCCACAGAACTGAAGGTTTATTTTTAATTTACATGGAAGATATTTCACTTGTTCAGTATACCTATACCTATACCTATACCTATATATAGGTATAGGCATATATATATGAAATTCTAGCTAAATAATGAGGCCCCAAAAGCCTGGATGGTTTGTCCATTCCTTACAATTATTTTTCTGGTTAAACATACTGTATATCTCAAATGATGACATTAACAGTTGAATGTTGCTTATTATTCTATAGTTAGCTCTTGATCTTTGACTGCTTTACTTCAAAGCCTTGCCTAGAACAGACAGCTTGATTAATTCGGTGATCTGGCTGTCAAGGTGGCCGTAGTACCTTATTCTATAAGAAATAAATCTTAATCAATAACAATTCATTTAATTAATATTAATTTATTTTTGGTCTTTAGCTTTGTCCTTTCAGAGTGTCTTCTGGAACATGGGCATTTATTCCCATACGTAAACGCTCTCACCTTGACCAGCGTGTCACATACACACACATTTATTGTGGAGTAGCATTGGTTTCAGCTGAAATGGGCAATCTAAGTTTACAAAATGAGAAAATATTAGGCTTTTTGGACCCATGCATATTTTATAAAATCCACTAATAACAAAAGTTTTCTGCAAATTATAAGGATGGATATATCAGATAAGTAGATAAATAGATAGATTAAAGGTAATAAAATTTTGGCACAGATAAATACCAGCAAGAAAAATAATAACATGTGTGAAAAACACTCTCTCTTCATTGTGTGGGCATTTAAGATTTCAAAACTGAACAACTGAAATCTAAAAACTTGAAAAAAGGCATACTTTAACTTGGTATTAAAAGGATAACAATAGAGACACCAGGCATATCTTCTTTAGGTGGACATTCCTTAGCTTTTTTGCTTGAAGAGTTAATTAAATCATATTTTCCTGCTAAACCAGGTGAAGAAGTTAAGTGTCTGATATTTATTACTCTCTGGAACTAAAATGCCTATTTTAGTTCTTAGACATCCAAACTCTGTTATCTTCAAAACACTGCACATAGAGTCCCATTTAACTTTATGGTGTTTTGAGTCTGAATCATACCTTGCTGCTGTTACTCTAAGCTGAAGAAGTTGTCCATTAGAGATAAAACATCAATTAGAGATGTAGGATGTTTGTGTGTGTGTATGTGTGTGTGTGTGGTGGTAATGAGGATGCAGGGAAGATGTTTAAAATTGTTCCATCTCCTCCAGTTTTTCCTACTTCTCCACAGCTATTTTCTTCCTAGCCTAAATTCTGGGGCCTATATTTTCAGGGTTTTTTCTTAGTAATTGAGATAGTATTACTACTTACATATGTAATAAATGTGGATTTTCTTTCTGGTGTGGAATATCTAAATGCCTCTCTAGTTCTTCAACCTCTGATTTATACTGGACTTACCAAGGGGCTTATGGGAAGACCACAAGCAGGACTTGACTCCAATAATATCTCCCTGCTCATCTTCCACAACAACTGGTCTTCAGAGGCAAGCTGCCTGTGACAGGAGAAATTATAAATAGCCACTATGTCTTGCGATGGATTGATTAGGTGCCATCGAGTTGGTGTTGACTCTTCGTGACCTAGCCTTTGATAATTTTAATCTAATGAATTTGTCCAATCTTCTTTTAAAGCTTTTAATGTGGCGATTCTCGTGATTCTTGTGTCCATCTTGACTCTTCTGTTATTTGGCTATATTAAGTGACCCTACCAAGTTTTAACAACGTAAGACAAAACGGAAACAGACCTTCACTCCAGCTACTTCTCTCTATCCACAACCAATTGTACTTGCTTGAGGTGCCTTTACCAACATTGTTATATAAAATTCCTGGCCTCCTCAACTCGTCATATTTCTGACATATATTGATATCCAAACGTATATAAATATTAGGAGCTAGGTGCTGGCTACTAAAGTTGGCACTAAAAAATACCAAAATACCATATCTTTTCTACAAGGCAATTAACGCTTTGGAAAAGTGACTGGTCTAGTTTTGCTGATTACACGTGATCTGGGCCCAGGTTTGTCTTATTTTTCATATCTGAATATTCATGATCCTGGATGCTCAAATTGTGGTTCCTTCCTTCACCCTGGAAGACTGGCATTTTGTAGAAATGAATTACTCTTTTTGAGTTGCTATATGAGTTACTATTTTTGCACATCAAGCTCTCTTCTGAATGCAGCTGCACTCCCTTGCAAGGATATATATGCAAATGTGTTAACTCTTTACAAATCCTCTCATAAAAGCATTAGCCTTGCCCTGGTGCAGAAACTGCGTAATGTTACAAAAGAACAGATTTCCAGTAAAAGTAATTAATGAGTGAATAGTCTTGCTTTATTGTGCAACCTGTTTTGAAGCTGAGCCCTTGCAAAAGTCTGGAAAGGAAGAAATGTTCCACATTTATTGGTCTCGGTGCAATAAAATGGAGGAGGTTGAAGTCAAGGAAAACTGAATGAAAAGGAACAAAAAAAGACCTAGAATAGGAAGATCTGTATTTCCTATGGGGGATGGGATAAAACATTTGTGAATTTGGAACAAGTCTGGTTAGTGTTTGTGAAAAGAGCATTATATTTTCATGTTATCGTGAGAAAAATATATAGAAAATTTCCAAGGGATAGAGAGAGTAGTTTTTCCACTTAGCAGTTACCTAGAAAGTGTAGAGGGCAGAGGGAAGGGCCTTCCTTGCAGGGCAGGAAGAAGCACCACCACCATGGCAACGGTCAGATAAGAGGGGCTTGAGCCCAGGCCAAGAAGGTAACTTGAGAAAATGTCTCAGAAAAGCTTCTCCCTAGCTGACATTAAGATAGGTGAGAAGCACATTCAGATTTGCGGGATTCTTTGCTGTTCCAATAAAAGTAGTTTGAGACCTATATGGATTTGGTTTCTTAGACTGGGCTACCTTGGTAGGCTGACCGAAAGACCACAAAAGTGACAGCAAATGATGGGTGATAATGGGGGGAAATTAGCAATAGTACAATTAACACTTTTGTGTCTCGAAGGCCAAAGAAAGAGAAAATGGAGTAACAATGAAGAAACTTGAACATGCTATGAGAATATCTCTAGAAGACTGGCAGTAATAAACCATTTGCATATTGTTGCCATGAAAACTAATTTATGGGTCCAGTTAGGTACCAGCTTGACTTGAGAAAGGCTTTGTTGTTGTTGTTCAGTCATTAAGTCGTGTGCGACCCTTTGTGACCCCATGGACCACAGCACGCCAGGCCTTCCTGTCCTCCACTGTCTCCCGGAGTTTACTCAGATTCATGTTCATTGCATCAGTGATGCTATCTAACCATCTCATCCTCTGCCATCCCCTTCTCCTTTTGCCTTCAGTCTTTCCCAGCATCAGGGTCTTTTCCAGTGAGTCCTCTCTTCACATTAGGTGGCCAAAGTATTTGAGCTTCAGCTTCAGTATCTGTCCTTCCAATCAACAGTCAGGGTTGATTTCCTGTAAGATTGACTGATTTGACCTCCTTGGAGCCCAAGGGACTCTTAAGATTCTTCTCCAGCATCACAGTTCAAAAGCTCAGCCTTCCTTATGGTCCTACTCACAACCATACATCACTACAGGGAAAACCATAGCTTTGATTATACAGACCTTTGTCAGCAAGGTGATGTCTCTGCTTTTTAATATGCTGTCTAGGTTTGCCATAGCTTTCCTCCCAAGGAGCAAGCATCTTTTAATTTCATGACTGCAAGAGAGGAAAGAGGTAGAATCAAAATTACAAATATTGTCTTTTGGCAATCCCTGAAGAGGATTAATATTTTCAATTCTACCACTGAGCGTTAGTTTCTTTTTCTTTTTTCACTTTTCCTAGTGTATATTTCAATAATGTACATGCAACTGACCTGTTAAGAAGTATAGTATTAATAACCCAATATTAATCCAGTATCACAGTGTTAATGAGGGTTAGAAAGAAATATGTCTTGCCTAAGTCCTAGAGTTGTCATCTTTCATGGTCCTTACTAAAACAGTGTTGTGTCAATTAAACATTAGACAGATCTTGAAGTCAAGTTTTGCCACTAAACTGCCTTCTTCTGGGATGTTTTTCCCAGTCTAGACTACAACCCTTGAGTTTCCTGGTGGCCTCCCATCCAAGTGCTAACCAGATACAACCCTGTATAGCTTTTTGAGATCAGCCTGAGTGCTGCCAGGTTTAAGCAGAACTTTAAAATGATACAAACAGGGATGAGGTTAACAAATTTTAGATGTCTGCTCTTAATGGTCTTGTTGAAGGCAATTCCTTCTACCTCACTTCTTCAATACAGGTAGTCCTCGAATTACGACCGTAATTTGGACCAGAATTTCCATCATAAGTCATTGCAGACTCGCAATGACTAGGCCCAAATTTACAACCATTTTAATGGTGGTCGTTAAACGAATCACAGTGGTTGTTAAGCAAATCCAGCTTCCCCAATGGGCGTTTTTTGCTGGAAAATGGCAAAGAAGTCACAAAACATGATCACGTGACCATGGGATGCTGCAACCAGTTGTAAAAGCAAGCCAGTTGCCAAGTGCCCAAAATGCGATCATGTGATTGTGGGGTGGGGTGCGATATTTTGTGACACTTGGAAGTGCTTTACAGGCTGTAAAACCCCCAATCTGAGGCTGTTGTAATTTTGGATAGTTGTTAAATGAACGGTCGTAAGTTGTGGACTACCTTTATATGATATGTTCAGCACTGGCCAGCTGAACAATTGATCAACTGGCTGGCAGGGGAAAGGACAGCACCCTTTGACTTAGCCAGATGCATTTTGCAGTGCCATGGGTCATCCATCCATGTATGGCATGCTACATTTGGGGATCTGAATGAAACTGTAGTCAGAAAGCCAACTGTGCTTAACAACTAAACCTAGCTCTACCCATCTTTGGGCTACAAGTGGCCAGTCAGGGTTTTTAACCAATCTGAGGATAAAATTTCAACCTATTCCAGCAGTCATCAGCTGTAAAACAAATACACTAAAACCAGTGTATGCTGGCTGGGGAATTCTGGGAGTTGAAGTCTGCACATCTTCAAATTGCCAAGGTTGGACCAAGAACTAGAGGGTAGTTTCCTGTAAAGAAGAATGTATAACAACCATAATGGAAAGAAGATACTGAGTTTATCAACACTGATCGATTGAAGGTGGCAAGATTTAGGCTACAATTCTGCAGAGACTCCTGTGGAAGTAAGTTCTATTGGACATAGTGGGATTTACATCTGAGGCAATGAATGTGGTTAGCAGGATTGGGCAATTAGTTAACCAGAAAATATAAAGGGACAGGCAGAGAGTAGAAAATGAAAGAGAAGGCAAAGCCACGTTTGCAGTTGCTCAGAAGAGACCTCAAAATAAAACAGCCAAGATAGAAGTGGCCTTATATAAACCTACGGAGAGGCCACACTTGGAATTCTGGATTTCCAGAGTCTATGTGGAGCTGGAAAATGTGCAGACAAAGGCAACCAAATCTTGGGGAGGGGTAGAACACCCTCCCTGTGAAAAAGAAGCAGGGGCTCAAAAACGTGCAAGACAGGCAGGCATGAGAAAGAGAAATGAGCCAAGAAAATAAAACCCTGCATGGTATGGAAAATGGGAACATAGGCCAGTTTTCTTTCACATTTGGGGCCTATCCATTAAAACAAAATGCATAGTGAGTGATTCAGGACCAACCAAAGGAACTGATTCTTAAATCAGTGCATTAGGGCTATATTCATGGCTGCTTTAATGAATAGCAGAGGTGTTCCGAGCACACTGCAAATGGTCCTCAATGCTTCTTCTGACCCCTTTTTAAAGCCTTCACAGCTGTATAGTACATGACCATGGAATGCACTGCCATCAGATGCTATGATAGCCATCAGTTAGATGGTGTTGAAAGGGGACAGGGCAAATGCTTGGAGGATACCTCTGAAATTATGGGCAACACATATTGGAAATAAGCTGATGTGAAACAACAGTGGAAGAGGGTTCTCACCCTCCAGCCCATGTTTCCGAGCTTCCTAAATTCATCTGCTTGGTCACTGTAGGACAGAACGCTGAATGGATCATAATCAACAATGGTATCAGAAGGAACTCAAAGTCATAAAAAGCAGACTTCTGTAACCAGTTCCATGTTGCATGGCTCTTCTATGCATCTCAAAGTCTCACAGACACTTGGCTACAATTAGGGAGGTGTGAATGCAAGGGAAAGGGGGATTCTGGAAGTGGAACTAGGAAGGAGAAACTTTCTTAGCCACAGCTGAGGCTGAGCCTTCCAGATGTTTGCATAGATCTGTGCATTCCCAGAAGCTTTTAACATGGGCAATTAAGGCCTGCTAAATTCTAATGAGTGGGAATAAGAGCTTTCTCTGTTTACATGTTTCATGTCCTAAAGCTATTTCTTTGCTCAGCTAAAAAGAAAAATTGAAAATGGGGCTTGCCTTGGCAAAGGCTTGCCAGCTTGATGACCAACAAACAGATGATTTAATTACTGAACTTCAGACTTGTAATGAGGGATGAAGCATCCTGATTTACAGACATTGTGCTTTTCATTAATTAAGCCAGTAAGAAAGTTGAATCACAGGAAGGGTGGGGGAATATGCCAGGAAGCTTCACAGCTCCTAACCCTTGTTCTTCCATCTAGCCTGAAGCAAAGCCAAGCCTAGGCATATTTTTCTTCTGCAAACAGAGCCAAAGGAGATGGAAAGAGCAATAAAGGCCAGTAATTTGTCTAGACAGAAAATAAAATAAAACCCAAACACTAGGCTGGTCTAGATGTATGTCCCATCTAATTTAATTTAAGTTGTTGGCTATGTCTGATTAGGATTTTGATAGCAGTGGATCAGGAAGGATGTAACCAGGAAGAGGCAAATATATGCATTTTGTAAAGTTTGAAGCTTTTTAAGTAGTTACAGCAGAAGCAAACTGTGTAGAATAAATCCATTTCTGAAGAAAGAGATCAATGGGAGAAGCTACTAGAATGAGCTGAAAGCATTTACATTCAATGGATTGCTATGCTTTAAGCATTTAACTTCAATGGGTAGAGTTCAAATTGGGATTTTTGTTAGGGATTTCCATAGCCAAGTAGGAAGTATGGTCCATGCTTCTGGACACTTGCATTGACACCCATCTGCCTTTTATTCTTAAAGAAAAATTAAAAGGCTAGCTAGCATATTGCAAAGCAGAGAACCAACCACTATAGTGATCTTTATTTCTAAGGATGCTCTGAGCCCGGTTTTGCTTAGGATAGCCATTTTGTAGCTAGGTAAACTTTGTCTTCAAAATTCCAAATGTGCCCATGTTCAACCTAGGTGGGGTTTGGCTGTTCCCAAAACAGCTGCCCTCAAATTCTTCAGGGAGGCCCAGAATTGCTTATCCCAGGAATAACTTACCTATAAGATGACCTGAAAATAATCTGGAGGAACCACAGTAATTTTTCAGCTATCCACACTCTACTTTTAAAATATTATCTGTGCTCAGAATAGGACTGAACTAAGATTCCATTATCATCAAGGCTGTTCAAAAAGTTCTAGGTCCTGGTAGAAATTTGGCTAGTAGTAAGATTTAAATCCTAATTGCTTCTCAATAGGCCAAGCATATGCCCAAGCTGTTTCTGAATCTCTAACACAGTGGTTTCCAAACTTTCCTTTCTTAAGCCCTATCAAATACTCTATCGATAACAACACTTTTCCCTTCAAGAGATAGGTGTCCACACCAAACCACAATGATACAAAAATGACAAAATTTGCATGCAGATATGACATGTGAAACGTTACGAGGAACCATAAACATCGGAACGGGAACATGACACTAACATCAAATTTTCCAGAAACTCAGGAAAGGCTTTTAAAACATAAGCAGACAAAAGGACGTGTGAACGGCATAATTTCAGATCTGCCATTAGACGTTTCAGGGAGGAAAAAAACACAGACCAGAAAAATTTCTTGGGTTGCAATTCACTGCATCCATACCTTGACCTCTGTTATACTTCTGGGTAAATATGCACTATGTTTTCTTAAGTGTACGTGATAATAGCCAGTCTCTTAGGTGAAAATTAAGGATTTTTGTTGTTTATTCATTTAGTCGCTTCCAACTCTTCATGACTTCATGGACCAGCCCACACCAGAGCTTCTTGTCGGTCGTCAACACCCCCAGCTCCCCCAGGGACAAGTCCGTCGCCTCTAGCATATCATCCATCCACCTTGCCCTTGGTCGGCCCCTCTTCCTTTTGCCCTCCACTCTCCCTAGCATCAGCACCTTCTCCAGGATGTCCTGTCTTCTCATTATGTGGCCAAAGTATTTCAGTTTTGCCTTTAATATCATTCCCTCAAGTGAGCAGTCTGGCTTTATTTCCTGGAGGATGGACTGGTTGGATCTTCTTGCACTCCAAGGCACTCTCAGAATTTTCCTCCAACATCACAGTTCAAAAGCATTGATCTTCCTTCTCTCAGCCTTCCTTATGGTCCAGCTCTCACAGCCATATGTTACTATGGGGAACACCATTGCTTTAACTATGCGGATCTTTGTTGTCAGTGTGATGTCTCTGCTCTTAACTATTTTATCGAGATTTGTCATTGCTCTTCTCCCAAGGATTAAATGTCTTCTGATTTCCTGACTGCAGTCAGCACCTGCAGTAATCTTCGCACCTAGGAATACAAAGTCTTTCACTGCTTCTACATTTTCTCCCTCTATTTGCCAGTTATCAATCAAGCTGGTTGCCATAATCTTGGTTTTTTTGAGGTTTAGCTGTAAGCCAGCTTTTGCACTTTCTTCTTTCACCTTCATCATAAGGCTCCTCAGTTCCTCTTCACTTTCAGCCATCCAAGTGGTATCATCTGCATATCTGAGATTGTTAATGTTTCTTCCAGCGATTTTAACTCCAGCCTTGGATTCCTCAAGCCCAGCATGTCGCATGATGTGTTCTGCGTACAAGTTGAATAGGTAGGGTGAGAGTATACAGCCCTGCCGTACTCCTTTCCCAATCTTAAACCAGTCCATTGTTCCGTGGTCTGTTCTTACTGTTGCTACTTGGTCGTTATATAGATTCTTCAGGACGCGGACAAGACTTGGTATCCCCATACCACTAAGAACTTGCCACAATTTGTTATGGTCCACACAGTCAAAGGCTTTAGAATAGTCAATAAAACAGATATAGATGTTTTTCTGAAACTCCCTGGCCTTTTCCATTATCCATCGGATATTGGCAATTTGGTCCCTAGTTCCTCTGCCTTTTCTAAACCCAGCTTGTACATCTGGCAATTCTCGCTCCATGAATTGCTGAAGTCTACCTTGCAGGATCTTGAGCATTACCTTACTGGCATGTGAAATGAGTGCCACTGTTCGATAGTTTGAACATTCTTTAGTGTTTCCCTTTTTTGGTATGGGGATATAAGTTGATTTTTCCAGTCTGATGGCCATTCTTGTGTTTTCCAAATTTGCTGGCATATAGCATGCATTACCTTGACAGCATAATCTCACAAGATTTTGAACAGTTCAGCTGGGATGCCGTCATCTCCTGCTGCCTTGTTATTAGCAATGCTTCTTAAGGCCCATTCAACCTCACTCTTCAGGATGTCTGGCTCTAGCTCACTGACCACACCGTCAAAGCTATCCCCGATATTGTTATCCTTCCTATACAGGTCTTCTGTATATTCTTGCCACCTTTTCTTGATCTCTTCTTCTGTTAGGTCCTTGCCATCTTTGTTTTTGATCATACCCATTTTTGCCTGGAATTTACCTCCCATGTTTCTAATTTTCTGGAAGAGGTCCTTTGTCCTTCCTATTCTATTGTCTTCTTCCACTTCCATGCATTGCTTGTTTAAAAATAATTCCTTATCTCTTCTGGCTAACCTCTGGAATTTTGCATTTAATTGGGCATATCTCCCCCTATCACTGTTGCCTTTTGCTTTCCTTCTTTCTTGGGCTACTTCTAGTGTCTCAGCAGACAGCCATTTTGCCTTCTTGGTTTTCTCTTTCTTTGGGATGTATTTTGTTGCCGCCTCCTCAACAATGTTGCGAACTTCTGTCCAGAGTTCTTCTGGGACCCTATCTACTAAGTCCAGTCCCTTAAATCTATTCTTCACCTCCACTGCATATTCCTTAGGAATATTAGTGAGCTCATATCTAGCTGATCTGTGGGTCTTCCCTAATCTCTTTAGTCTGATCCTAAATTGTGCAGTAAGAAGTTTGTGATCTGAACTACAGTCAGCTCCAGGTCTTGTTTTTACCGACTGTATAGATGTCCGCCACCTTTGGCTGCAAAGGATGTAGTCAATCTGATTTCGGTGTTGTCCATCTGGTGAAGTCCATGTATAAAGCCGTCTCTTAGGTTGTTGGAAGAGAGTGTTTGTTATGCAGAGTGAGTTGTCTTGGCAAAATTCTATCAGCCTATGTCCTGCTTCGTTTTGTTCTCCCAGGCCATGCTTACCTGTAATTCCAGGTGTCATTTGACTGCCCACCTTAGCATTCCAGTCTCCTGTGATGAAAATAACATCTCTTTTAGGTGTGTTGTCCAGTAGGTGCTGCAGATCCTCATAGAACTGCTCTACCTCAGCTTCTTCAGCATCTGTGGTTGGGGTGTATATTTGGATCACTGTGATGTTAGATGGCTTGCTCTCAATTCGAATTGAGATCATTCTATCGTGTTTTGGATTGTATCCAAGCACTGCTTTAGCCACTTTACTATTAATTATGAAGGCTACTCCATTTCTTCTGTGGTCCTCTTGTCCACGGTAGTAGATCTGGTGGTCATTTGATGTGAAGTGGCCCATTCCAATCCATTTCAGTTCACTAATGCCCAAAATGTCTATCTTTAATCTTGACAGCTCACCAATAACCACATCCAATTTGCCCTGGCTCATAGATCTTACATTCCAGGTTCCAATGGTGTGTTGATCCTTAGAACATCGGATTCGCCGTTCACCACCAGCACCGTCGGCCGCTAGCCGTCCTTTCGGCTTTGAGCTAGCTGCGTCATCATGTCTGGGGCTTGTTGAACTCATCCTCTGTTCCTCCCCAGTAGCATTTTGACCACCTTCTGACCTGGGGGTCTCATCTTCCGATGGTATACTAACATATCTCTGGTTGTACTGATCCATTGAGTTTTCACGGCAAGAATACTGGGGTGGGTTGCCATTACCTTCCCCAGGGATCGCATTTAGTCTGACCTCTCTGTCATGACCTTCCCATCTTGGGTGGCCCTTCACGGTTTAGCTCATGGCATCATTGAGGTGCTCAAGCTCCAGCACCACAACAAGGTAACGATCCTTTGCTGAAGGAAAATTAAGGATAGTTTCCCTCAATTATGAGGTCAAAACCTAGCAGGTTAATGGGATCTTCCTTTAACACAAGTCTAAAACATTAAAACTAACCATTGGGACAGCAAGAATGGTCCCTTAATTACAAGTTTAACAACAAGAGGTCATCTGTCAAAGCAAACACTTGTATGCATCAATCATGGTGCATTCCACCAACTTTTTCCAGTCCATCCTGAAATTGATATGCACCAGAGAGAAGGCTGTATGTGACAATTTTTGAATTTGCAGTTTCAGTCCATTTGTGCTTCTGTAGATCGGAGTCTATTAGCCTGAGAGTTGTTGCATCAAGCTTGTACAAGCTCTCAAATACACTAGAAATATAAAGTTTACTAGCTAGGCTTTTGGAGCTCAAGACCAGGTATTTTCATTCAGTTTTATCTGCTATTATTCTTTTGATGGAGTTATTTCAGTTGTTCTCTTTTTCTGAATGGTTCCAAGAACACAAATGGAGACAAGAAAACAAATGGAGGAAACCCTGGGTTGGGAGGGCAAGGTGAAAACTGGAGCATTGGATTTTAGACTAAGGGGAGAGAAAGAAGGAGTGGAGGAGGGCTGGACATTGGGTGGAGTTGGCAGTGGCATGGAAGGGAGATAGGGCTAACGACAGAGGACAGAGAAGACAGACAAAGCAATGGGCTAGGGCAGGGTTTCTCATCCAGGGTTCTGTGGCATCCTCAGATTCCAGGAGAGGTCACTAGGAGTTCCCTGGGAGATCATGATTTATTTAAAAAAATATTTCAAATTTGGGCAACTTTACATTAAAGAGGTAACTTTCATTCTTTATTTTTAGCTTAAGAACACTGCTAATGCATTTATACAGGCCTGCACATGAAACAAATATAGTAATTTTGTACCTTCTGGCCTATATTGAAGCCTGAATATTCAGGGGTTCCCTGAGGCCTGAACGATATTTCAAGGGTTCCTCCAGGGTCAAAAGGTTGAGAAAGGCTGGGCTAGGCAGAAGTGGAAAGAAGAGAAGAGAGAGCACATGGAAGGAAGACTTAGAGGTGTGGGAAAAAGAGGGAGATGGCACAAGGTCATTGAAAGACTAGGAGGAAGTTGGAGGGATGCATGTATATGTGTTGGAGGTGGGGAGAGACAGGCTGTTCAGATTGCTACTCTAGCAATCCTGGACATTTCAGCTTGTTTTTAGGTTCTTGGCTGAATGGAAGATTCAGAGCCTGAAAACTGGATTTGTCTTGCAGTAAACCTAGACTTCCCTATTGTAATAATTGACAGGGTGGTCTCAGAACAAATGGTTAACAATTTAAATAGGGTTTATAGTTCTTACTGCTTGGGAAAGTTGCGTGGTGATTTAGGGTTGCTATCTCTGCCTACCCTAGCATACAGAGTTCTTACGAGGATAGAAGAGGTGGGTTTTGTTTAGCTCTTGAAGTCATGTATGGAAGCAATCAAGCAGCATGTAGATTGTTGCACAAAAAGACCCTATTTTAGAGTTGTCAACTGCAGTTCTTCCTTCATCCATCAAACATATAATCACTGATGCCCATAATGCTGTATAAAAATGTGATTATTTCTCTGCCTTGTTCTCTGATTGCATGAAACTAAAATTGCATCTCAGAGGTTCAAATCTGCTGGCTTCATGGAAAAGAAACTTGGTTGTATGGGTGTATCCATTTTGTTTTGTGTTTTTTTTTATGAATTTTATTAAGTTTGAAGAGAAAGATAAAAACTACAAACAAAAAACAAAAAACTGCAAAAGAGAAGAAAAACTAAAAAGGTGTGAAAACACAAAAGAGTTTTTTTTTCTTCTCAACATTACAGAAAGATGTGACTTCTGACTTTTAACAGCAAGAATATACAAAAATTTTCCATAATCAATATCTTACTCAATATCAAAATCACATTATTTATATAAATAATTCCCCTTTAGCACATTATAAAAATCACTAAGTACAGTTACTCCCTCCCCTTATATTAAAATAAAGAAAAAAGAATTCATATAAACCTCTGAAACAACTTCCCCCACAAAATAACATTTAATTATTCCCTTCCTACTACTATTCTATACATTTCTGTCTACTATAATAAAAAAGCACATAAAATGTCTGCCATTATACTAAATGATACAATTTAAATAATTTTAATCTTAATGAACCCCCAAAAAGAAAAACAATTCGAAACAATGACCTTAAATCACATTCTTGAAACCATCCAAATAAACATTTTTTTACCCTAATAATCTTAATCCACATCCTTAAAAACAAATAACATCAGTCAAGCCCCAAAAGCGATCCAGATAAACAATCTTTAACACTTATCCCACTTCAAAATAAACCAGAATATTTATATATCCCCACAATGTGCACAGAGCTTTTCTCTTGAAAAAAATCAAATAGCCCAACTGCCCCCCTCAAAAATTCCAACTTCTCTTCAGAAAACCTCCCATACATAACGACCCCTTCTTTTTTATGGCATTTCACCAAAAAGTCAATTTTACTTGTTGCTTGTAGATCCCTCTCTCCATTAAATTTCTCCAACTCCACTATCCAATCTTCATTCAGCATGTCAACAAAAATCCCAATCTCATTTTTAAAAGAAACATTTCTATCACTGTTGAATTCCTCAGTTTTATCCACTACATCCACAACCAGATGATACATTTTACAGCTCATATTTTCTACAATGTCCTGAATATCTTGTATAAAAACTTGATAGGAGTCAGAAAAGATCTGTTTAAAATCTTGATGGAAGTCAGAAAAAATCTGTTTAAAATCCTCCATGTCTCATGGAGTAGATTATGGCACCCCCTAGGAGCTTAACCAGCAAAAGTCAAAGATATGAAAGAATTCTGGAATGTGTTTACACAAGTGAAAGTGAGATAACAGTTTCCTAGGGAAAGTAGAAGCAGAAAACTGAAAGTTTAAAACAGCCAATTCAACGTGTAGGAAAATGCTAATATCTTCAAATTTAGTACAAAAATAATAACAGGGAGACAATTGTTTACTCTCAATCCTCCTTTATATTTGGAAGGAAAACTAATTCCAAAATTTAAAAGAGAATTTTTTGAAAAGTAATCCCAAAAATAACAATAAGCTCCAAGAGAGCCAGCTTCTCCTTGCTGCAGAAAGCCTCTCTTGGGGTACGCATACTTAATATATACATATATATGATGATTTAGAAATGGGTGGCCGGTCTTAGTGTCGCTTTAAGGCTACAGCACAGCTTGGAAAAAGATGACGTCCCAGCCTTCCAGCCAGCTCTTACCAGTCTAATGTGAACATTGTTTGTGATCTTCTGGCTGCAAGCAGCCATCCAGAGGACAGATGGGGTGATTCCAGGTGTTTTCCTTTATCAGGAGAACACTCCTGGGCTTCTGGAAAACCTGCCTGAGCCTGAAAAAAATTGCCAAGTTGTCAGTTCCACCCACTAAGCCTGTGGGCACAGCTGCTCAGTCCGCCATTTCCCCACCGGAAGTTGGGTGTATTCATTTTGTGCTTGTCTGAGCACACTCTGCTCGACTTCAGATGTTGGTCCTCCTTGCCTCTAAGTGCACCATTTTGCACATGTAGAAGAACAGAATAATATATGGGATATTGTCAAACATTTATTGGGGTGTGCTTAAAGGGAAGAGTGGAGCTGTAGCTGCTGACTCTGCTTCATAAATATGTTTGAAATATCCTGCCCTTTCCAAACAATCGGGGATCCTGCTTATTCATGGATTCTCTAATTGCATGGCTGTAGCCTGTGCCAAAGTCATTTTTAAAGGTTCCTTTAGACACTGTGCCAAATGTGTATATCAGGCAGAGATGGAATATCTGATTCAATTCCATTTCTCCTTATATTGAGGTTTAGGCAAATGTTGGAATCAAGTTTGGGTCCACTTAAAAAAAACCCAGTTACGTTGCTGATGCCAACATCCATTTCTAGGAAAGCTGAATAAGAAGCTGAGATGTTGTCTGAATGTGGCTTCCATCAGCCCCAATTCTTATGCCCAATGATGAATAAGGATGGGAGTTGTACTCTAGTTACATCTGGAGAGGCACAGACACCCAACTTTTGTATTAAATATATTAGATCTGATAGCACCAATAGAAGTTTTTGATTCACATTCTTGTATTTAAAGCAATAAAGCCCTTTTAAATAGCTTGTTTCCCAAATCCCTGTAGTAAAGAAAAGTAGTGAGATGTTCTTTAGCTTTGGGTTTACTAAGGACTTGGATTTCATAGAGAGGGGGCACTTAGTATACCTTGGATAATTTTGTATTGTATTATTTGGACAGATTTCAGTGGGATCCTTCATCTTTCTTTCCCCTTCTCTTTTGAAAGTTATTTATTTATTTATTTATTTATTTATTTATTTATTTATTTAATTTCTATAGCCTCCCATCTCAACAAGTGACTTTGGGTGGCTTACAATCATAAAAACCATAAAATAGTTAAAATAATTAAAAGCAATTAAACAACACAAAATAAATATATATGGTCACCAAGAAAACAATGCATAGATGTTAGTATAGCCAAGAAATGGGGCCCTTAACACACTCGGACCCCAGGCCTGGGCACATAACCAGGGCTTCACGGCTTTATGGAAGGCCAGCAAGGTCGGGATCATCCTGATCTCTGAAGGGAGAATATTCCAGAAGGCAGGTGCTACAGCAGAGAAAGCACGCTTTCTGGTCCCCGCCAACTGACATTCCTTGGCTGATGGGACCCGTAGCATGCCCAGCCTACCGCCTATGCAATGATATTTAATGGAAAACTACTTAGAAACAATGAAAAAGTAATCTTGTAGAAACATGCAGGGGGAATATGGCCCTAAAACCAATTGACTTCTGGTGCCAAAAAAGTTAGGAACCTTCTTAGACACTTTACATTGATTATCCTTCTGTTATTAGTGGGGATATCCTTGATACCTTAACCTGCAACTCCAGACTTATGAACAACTTAATAGAAAAGGTAACCCATAGCAACAAAGCACAGGAAGGAAGGAGTAGAGGACCTGAAATTGATTTTTAATGTCTGCTTGGTGAAGGAAAACATGGGAAACATGCTCTTTTCACTCTTGCTTTTGTTTTCAAGTTGTCAAATATTAGGGCTGCATTCAGATAAACCTATCTCGGCTTTATAAACCTGAATGAAAATCTAGAAGTCTCTGTCATCATCATTTCATGTGAAGTGGTTCTGAGTTTCCAAATAAGGCAGTGGTTGAATTTATACACACTGTGCTAGGTTGAATCCAGCTGTGTGCTTTGGAAAACACGGGTCAGGATTTGGGAACCTACCTGCTGTGTTGAATTCAATAAACCATGATTAAACAAACCTTGGTTTAGTGTGATATGTGAACTAGAATTCACATGTTACACTAAAATTCTCCCAGAATTCTGGGAGGTGAAGTCCACACATCTTCAAGTGGCCAAGGTTGAGAACCCCTGCTTTATAGTAATCATGTGAAAAGTTCACCCTATGATTTTGACAAGAGTGACTGTTGTGGTCAGTTCTGGTAGGTTTTGCTCTTGCCTTGCATGAAAATTTAGTAACCATTGAAATGATGTCAAACAGCCATAACAGATTGAATGCCTGCAAGGACTATATGAGAAAAAACCTTTTAAAAAATGAGAAGGTTGGGACCTTGATGGAGCCCTGATATCAGCTATTCAGGAATCCAGAGCTGTAAAACGTTGACGATCAGGGGTTATTGTTTATTTCCTTTTATAAAGTGCTTTGTTCTGTCCTTGAACTGAGCTCTGGCTGGCTGTCATTATCACTTATTTCCCCTGTCACACATTTTACCAGCAGTCCTAACATCTGTAGAGCTTTCATGAGCAGTAGCTGTTTACCTTTGCTTATGCTCCTGATAGATTTTCATTTATTTTTAATGCAGGTTCCCTAGCCATAGAGGCAAAGGTCTGGAGCAAAACTGGAAAGCAGCGACTGTAACAAGGATCATCTGAGTTTATTATTCACTCTTCTCAAGAAACTTACATGTTTTGGGGTTAAAAGAAAAGAAAAAAGGCTCCTGCAAGCTGAGTTTGGCTATCTGACCAAGTTCATGTATTTTTTTGTGTGTGTGTGGGGGCAATGTTATAGAAGTAGTTGCTATTGCTATCTTGCATGATTTTTAAAAAAATATATCCTACCTGAGCTTATATCCCTGATATTTCCATGAGGTTCTCCATTCTTATGCCAACCAGGCCTAACCCTGCTTAGCTTCCGAGCCAGGATAACATTGGTCAGGTAGTGCCTGTGGGGAGAAACATTTGGTGAAGCAAGTAAAAACTGGTGCTATCTCTACTTTTTGGCTTCTTGTGGATGCCCCTGCAGGTAGGAGACCTGAAGAACAGCAAATTATTTATTATGCTTATGATTTTTTTTTTCAGTCTTGACTCCTGGCAACTTCCTGGACAAGTCCCTGCAGTTTTCTTGGCAACATTTTTGGAAGTGGTTTGCCATTGCCTCCTTCCAAGGGCTGTGAGAGAGTGACTGGCCCAAGGTCACCCAGCTGGCCTAGACAAATCTAGAACTCACAGTCTCCTAGTTTCCAGCATAGTCCTTTAACCTTCACACTAAACTGGCCCTTATGTTGATGATTACATTAGTTTCACATCCCACCTTTCCTTAGAAAGCTCCAGGAAATACATATGGGAAGTTCCCTTCATTGTGTCCCACAACAGCCTTGCAAGATAAGCTTGGGTGTGAGAGAGCGACTGACTCAAGGACACTCAGAGAGCTTTGTAGTCAAATGGGCACATGAACTTGTGCCTCTCCAGTGCAGTTGCAACACCTTTAGGACTAAATTATACTAGCTAGGATAAATAAAACTTCCCTTCACCTGCAACTCTGTGCAATGGGACAAACTCGATTTCTTGACATTGCAGATGTTGTGCACCTGTTAAATCCTGCCCTTCTAAAGCATGCCCACCTTGAAATTCTACCCCCAGATCCTGTCCAAAATTTCCAAAACTTAATTAGATGATGATTTGGAATGCAATAGAAGGGGAAAACAAACAAATGAGAAATAATCCTTTTAATTCTATTTAATGGAGTTAATGAATTACAATTCATTATATTTGAATTCAGTTCAGTGTTTGTCCTGGTCCTATCCATCTCTTTGTCCTGACGCTGATCACTTTTTGAAGGACAGATTTCAGTGCACATCTAAAGGCCAAAGGTCATGTTTGGCCCCTAACCCTGACAGTGCTGTGCACTCCTGAAGGGCTTTAACATTGTTCACTCTCTTATTGTTATTGTTAGATTTATATTGTGCTTCTGTATCATCTAGGTCAGCCTTTTGTTAGATCCTAGGGCTATGCAATGCCCTGGGTTTGATTCTAAAGACTCATTGCAGGAAGCATAGGGACATCAATGTCATATCTGTTTGCAACTGTTTAAAGTAGCTGCATCTTTTCCTGCAGTCATGTGGCAGCTGCAGAGGGCTGCTGTGTTATTCCAGAAAAGATACAGGTGCTTTAGACTCTTGCAGACAAGTACAATATCTGAGCTAGGAAGCATTTTTTTTTTTTTGCAATGGAATCTGAAGTGCTACACAGTCCTAATAGATGTCAAAAGAGGGATTCCATGAGTATGGGATGCTGACTGCAGATATTAAGGGAAGTCATAATCCAGCCATGATAGACTGCAACAGGATTTATGAAGCCTGGTGAACATGCTTCTTCTGCTCTCTTGAACTAGAGAAAATGACCATTGGCCAACTGGATGCACCAATAAAGAAGTCATTACTTGGGCTTATAGCTACTGACCAAGCACCTGGAAATGAGCTATAATTTGCCAGTTGAGCTACTGTACGGGTGCGGCTGATCACAGAGGCAATGCATAATTTGCACAATTTATTTGCATAATTCGCTGATTCAGCTATCTATTAAACCTGGCCTTTGTACTTTTACTGTGGTGCCTAATAATGAGATGCCAATTGTTGCAGGGAATATACATCTGAGCAATGAATTTATAGCCCATGCATTTTATGGGTGGGCAATCCAGCACTGCTTTCCTGACATTTCTTTCTTTCTCTCTTTCTCTCTTTTAAATAAATCTAAAAGAAAACAGTTTGATCTGATTGGTCCCATCCCATGAATATTCAGTTGGAGTATTAATTCCTTTCTGCTAACCTACAGGCCAGTGCAGTAAATCTTTGAGCTGTTGTCTGAATGATTCACCAGGCAGAGTGATAATAGCAGTGTAGAGGCCATTTATACTAGATTCAGGGGTTGATTAAAGGAGGGGATGTCATGCTGTGCCTGCCTATGGAGCATCCTAGATTCCACTCTTGGCATTTCCTGAAAGGGCTGGGAAATACTAATGTCTGGATTTTATTGACCAACTCTTCCCAACCTCATGACCTCCAGATGTGATGGATCTTCAGCTCCCAGAATTTCTAGCCAGGAGTTATATAGCTAGAGAACTATGGGAGTCACTGTTCCAGTTCAAAAAGATTGGGATGGCAAAGCCTGATACTGGCAGAACTGGCCAAGGACATAAGGCAGTAGAGGGAACTGCCAGAGCAGTTCCACTCTCCCCCATCTTTCCATTCCTGTACTGGGAAGACTACAGACTTGGAGTACCCAAACATTTGTTGGAACCATCAGTGGATGCTCAGATGGGAAAGTGGCCACTCGCTGTCCCTTGCCATTCAAATTGCTTGAAGAGATGCAATTAACTGGCCCAAGGACAATGAGGATAATGTAATAAAGGAACATTTAAAAAAGAAAGAAATGAAAATGGGTATGGGGAAATGGCTAATCACAAAGCAGCTGTTTATCAACTGTAAACTAATAGGTTTGGTTCCCATCACACTCTATAGCTTTCCAAACTGTTTTCTAAAAGCATTTTCCTTTGCCTGTTACTTTCTGTACATGTAGGCACATTTCCAAGTAAAGCACTGGGTTGTTGCTGTCCCCCTTTTATTTTCTAACAATGCTTCAGGACTCTAAGGGGGTCCAAGGAATTACTGGAAATACACATGCTGCCTTGCTCTGAAGAATATTGAGTTCCCACTTTTTAAAATAAAATATTTTAAAAAAATCATATAGGGCAGGGAGCCTGACTGGTTCTAAGGAAGGTGTTAATGTGCAACTTGGCATGCAATGACACTCTGTTGGGGACCCAGGGCATATCACGTTTGTGAATGCATCTAATTGTGGTTTATGCTGGACAGCATATTCTGGGCAGTCACTTCAGCTATTTGTTTATTGGACCTGGCCTCCTCCAGTGGGGTGGGGTCCATGCTGTGGTGTCCGCCTCTTTGAAGGATGAAATGATACCTCCTACCTTGAAGGAGTGATGGTGTGCTCCTGTCTCCAATCTTCCCTTTTTAGGGAAGGCTGTTGAGAAGGGAGTCACTCTACAGTTGATGAGAACCCCAGAAGAAGATTATCTAGACCAGTGTTCCTTAAAGCGTGGTCCAAGGAACCCTGGGGGTCCCCCAAGACCCTCTCAGGGGTTGTGAAATCAAAATTATTTGCCAGATATTGAAGATGTTTGCAAAAATTTAAAACGATGTCACACTTTTCTTTATTATTTTTATTTGTAAAAAAATAGGGTTTTTTAATGAAAAATATTTTATTTATGTTAATATCTAATAGATTTAATATAGTTATTTTTACATGATTCAATAAATAAATATTCTACAAATGCATCAACTTTAATTCTTGATATGGTCAATATTGATAAAAATAACCTATACAAATGAAAACTCTTTTGGGGTTCTCCATAATTTTTAAAAGTGGGAAGGGTTCTTGAGAGCAAAAAGTTTAAGAAACACTGATCTAGACCCATTTCAGTCAGGTTTCAGGCCAGGACATAGCATGGAGATAGCTTTTGTTGTGCTTGTAGCAGGACTGGGAGGAAAGTGGTTCATCCACCTTTATGCTCCTTGATCTCTCAGTGGCTTTCAATACTGTTGACCATGGTGTCCTTTTGGGCCAACTCCAAGGGTTGGGGATAGGGGCCATCATTCTATGATGGTTCTCTTCCTTTTTCCAGGGCCAGTTTCAGTTGACGTTGTTGGTGGGGGGGAGAGGGTGAGCTCCCGTTGCTCGTCCCAGCTCCTGCACACCAAGCAGTTCGAAAACATGCAAATGTGAGTAGATTAATTGGTACCGCTTCGGCGGGAAGGTAACGGCGTTCCGTGAGTCATGCTGGCCACATGACCCGGAAGTGTCTATGACAACGCCGGCTCCAAGGCTTTGAAACGGAGATGAGCACCGCCCCCTAGAGTCAGATTCGACTGGACTTTACGTCAAGGGAAACCTACCTTAAGAGGTTCAGAGTAGCCCCACCTTAGAGTCTTCCAGGTTAGTTCCCCATAGGTTAGGCAGAGTGACTTTAGTTTGGCAAGGTTCTGTCCATATGGTGTGAGCAACTAAAGAACTGGAGTTTGGCTGGACTGATTCCCTGTGTTCTTGGGCTGGGCCTGACACCAAGTGAGGCTATCAAGGTCCTACTTCAGTGCCTGGAGGCTATGAGGGTTTGGATGGGGAGGGGAGGGTGGTTGGGTCCCCTGCGGATAGCGTGTTGTTGTGATTATCCAGATCTGCCATCAGTTCTTATTTTATTTATTCAAATTACTAGCTGCCCAACTCCAGGGGTTCTTGTTTATTCTTTTATAATTATTGTATCCTGTTTTTATTCTGTTCATTTTATCGTACTCCACCCAGGGTTGGTTGGAGTCGGGTGGTGTCTAAATTGAATAAATTCAATCTAAATTCAATCTAAATTCAAATTCAACACATTATGATTAAACAAACTCTGGCTTAGAGCCTGGGGTGAACCCAGTCATGCTGTGAAGGAGCGCATCTGAAGAAAAGGGAAGCATGTAGGCCATAACCTCCCCCAACACTGCTCTCCTTCTGACTTGCCAAAAAATTCTGAAAAATACACAGCCACTTAATTGCTCTAGAACTGGAAATCTAATGCAGATGACTGTAATCCTAAATATACTTACCTGGGAATGGGTACCACTGAACTCAATGGGGCTTACTTCTGTGTAGATGAAGGTATAGTGTTCTGTTTTAGTAATTTGGGTAGCAAAGTCCACAAAAACAGTCTAGCAATGTAAAGTCACTGCATGGAAGATGTGTGCCCACATCATTTGTGCCTGGGGGAACTGACAACAGAGATCCCCAGTGAAGAAAGCAATTAAAAATTAATAGCGTGCCAAGGAGTTAAACAGTGTTGTGCAAAATGTTTCTGGCAGGCTCTCTCCTGGGGAGAGAGTGAAGTAAAGCCCCCCTCCCATTAGGGATCTGAGCATGGCCCTGGTATTGATTTTAGGCAATACGATGAGCCACTGAGAAGTGAGAAAAAGGATATACTATGGAGCTTCACTGAAGGGTTTGATATAAGATCTTGGACGAATTTCATGCTAAGTAATGGGAACGGTCCCTGAGCGCTGTCATTAGGTGAGCAAGTCAGGCTGTGCCAAGAAGGTACGTTTAGCACTTCACCAATCTCACCACTATAAAAATGTTGTCCTTTTATGGCCAATCACTGTTTAGTCTATATTGGGAACAAATAAGGCAGAGGGCCTTTTCCTACAATTGAATTACAGCACTGTGCACCCTCCTTGATCTGGCCCAGATAATGCCAGTGTAATATTTGGTTCCTCACTGCAAAGCCCTATCTTGCCTCTTTTGCATCGGTTCTGATCCACTGTTGAACAGTCTTGTCCTGGTTTGGGAGTAAGTTGGCCGGTGGTTTCAATTCTCCTCTGGCTTTGCTGCTTCCCTTTTTCAGCAGGCCACCACCCGGTGGGAGAACATCCACCGGTCAGGGCACTGCAGCAGAAATAGGCTGAGGACTCTGCCTGGCTTCTCTAGGTTGGTCTGTCTGTTCCTGTTCCTACATCCCATTTGGGCATCTCCCTAGATCATGTGATGTAAAGAAACATAGGGGACGATACTATGGCAGTGATAGCCCTGGGGAACCTAGGCTTGGCAGCTAACCAAATGCTGGAGTTGGAATGGGATCATTGAAAAAGGCGTGTTTTGGGGCAGCAGTCTCTTACTTCATGGGGAAGGAAGGAAGGGCTGGAACTGACATATGAACAGGAAGAGCCTCCTTGGCCAGGCTTCACACTTGCTCTCAGCAGTAAATCACTGATTTTCAGCCCTTTAGCCCTGGAGCATTCATGGCTGTGGGTTGAACCCATAATCCAGCTTCTCAAGCAGGTTTGGCAGAAAACTAGAAGTGAATCAACAAGGTTGGAATCTCTACTACAGAGAAGAATGAAACTCTAGGTTGCTTCTTCTCACACTTCTTATTCAATGGACACCTCATGGCCTTGGGCAGTTGAGAAATGGCTGTGTAATTGCCTTCTCGAGCCTGGGGGTTGCTGGTTCTCATCTCACTGGCTTCTGCCCTTATATATGAAAAATTTATATAGCTGCCTATGTTACATAAAACAACTCTGGTTACATCTAAAAGGTCCCCATTGACAGAAGTGTCCACAGGGGATTCAGAACCAGGCAACTGAAGCCCTGCCCCTTTTTTATGTGCACTCTGCCCCTCTTTTTTCCAAATTGAATGGGGAAGATCTGCTGTCCTCTCTTCCCCTTTATTGGATGCTGGGCGAGAAGTTGGTTTGCAAAACAGAGGTGGAGGAGACTACAGTTAAGAAATGAACTTAGGAAATAAAGCGTTAATGGAGAGAGTCAAGGTGTGGAGAGAAATTGTTGATGTCTGTAAATGAAACTGCTATGGAAGACAGAAAAGGAGACCTAGCCTTTTCATTCATTGGTGAGGGTGGCATGGTTAATAATGATATCATTGGTGTCCCTTCATAAGAATAATCATTTGTTAAATTTATATGCTGCCTGATTCCCAGGGACTCTGGGCGGTTTACTGTGGTTAAAACATTAAAAAAACAAAGAACAATACAGAAAACATTAAAAACAGCACAAGACAAAAGGACAACGATGGTAGAGGGGAACAGAAAGGAAGAAAGGGTGTCAGTCATCCCCACCAAAGGCCTGGGGGAAGAGCCATGTCTTTAAGGCCCTTCAAAATCCCAGTAGGGTGCAAGCTGTTCAAATTTCAGGGAGAACCTCATTCCAGAGGTCAGGTGTTGCTACAGAGAAGGTGCGCTTCTGGGGTCCAGACAGATAACATTTTATTGATAGATTCCAGAGTGCACCAACCCTGTTAGATTGAACTGGCTGGGCAAATACTAAGGGAGACAGGCGGTCCCTCAAGTAACCGGGCCCTAGGCCATGTAGGGCTTTATAGGTGGCAACCAGCACCTTGAATCAGACTCAGAAGCAAACTGGCAACCAGTGCAGCTCACAAAGCAGAGGTACTACATGGGCATACCGAGGTATTACATACTGCAGACTGCCCATGCCACTGCATTCTGGACCAGCTGAAGCTTCCTGGTGGTCTTCAAGGGCAGACCCATGTAGAGCCTGTTGCAGTAGTCAAGCCATGCAGTGACCAGGGCATGAGTGACTGTCTGAAGGCTCTCTGATCTAGGAAAGAGTGCAACTGGCACACCTGATGAAGCTGGGCAAAAGCCTTCCTGGCCACATCAAGCAGGAGCTGTGAGTCCAGGAAGACCCCCATATTGCACACCATCCTTGAATGGGGAAGTGCAACCCCTTCCAAGGTCAAAGTTGCTCGAGTCATCCATCATTAATACCGTGCATCCTTAATTTGGAACTATATCCCACTGAACTCTCAAGAAATAACATTATATAGGATGCATAGCTGGAAGCCAGATTGCCAGTGAGCTTTCCAGCTTTGAAACAAACAAAAATGGTATCAAGGTTATCTCTTTTTCCTGCAGTAGTAATCAGATCCTTTCTGAGATCCGTTCTTTTTGTTAACAACTCTAACAACTCTGAGACAGCAATGCAGCAGGACCAACCCTATCAAAATGGTCTCTGGGACCCTTTTGTGAGGATGTGACTAACCTAGAGCACCTCCAAGGAGAAGCAGTCTGGCTCCCAGCTATGCATCCTAGCATATAATGTTATTTCTTGTGAGTTGAGTGGGATATAATTCCAAATTACGGATGCATGGTATTAATTGATGGATGACTCTTCAATTGATTAATCTCATTAGGGTCCATTTTATTAAATGGGAGCTGAAATGGAAAGGCACACATATCTCTTTTATGAGGCTATTTTGGTCCTGTGGTGCCCTATAATAAGATATAAGCGAAAATATTAAAGATAGCCTTTTCTGTTATTAAATTGTAAATTACCGTGCACTTCCTTCAGCATCTCACTAAGTATGCATGTTGAAGATTTGGCAATAAACACATCCAGACTGGAGAAAGATGGCTTTAAAAGCATTAAAACTGTTTGGTAGAGGATTTATTTCCTGTGGTGAGGCTGTGCATGTTTATTTTTTTTGTCTCACTATCACCTCTAGTAAAAGAGGTTTTTGAAAAAATATCAGAGAACATGCCATTGATTCCAGATATATTTTTAGAGCTGCCTGCAGATGAGGCTGCTCCTGGGATTGCAGTTCTCATCAGTCCCAGTCAGCAGGGCCACCATACCACCAAAATCTCTGGAAGGTTGATGTATCCTTTTCATGTATATGAATCTACCTTCACTGTGCAACTTCTTGGATCTGATCCAAACAGTGGAGTGACTGGCCCAAGGTCACCCAGCCGGCTCATGGTCTCCTGGTTTCTAGCCTGATGCCTTAACCACTACACCAAACTGGGTCTCTGGTCCCAGCTTACCTAGACTGAAAGAAATCCAGATTTTTCTGTATCTCTTTGCTGCCATCTAGCAGTCAACTAGATTTTTGCAGGCCAGATCTGGTTGCCCTACATGCCGTCAACAGTCAACAGGAGAGGGCGTAGGTTGTGTGCCAGTTAGGAAGCATCTCTGGAGTAGAGGGACAGTTAGAGTGGAACTGAATCCAGCAAGTCTTCTTTTAGCCATTCTGACCTTATATTTTCCAAATGCCAGAAATAGTTGGACTTGGAGTCTAGCAGGACACTTGGAGTGGGCAGACATTAGGTTTCTGTTCCCAAACTCAGAGATCTTTCTCTAGCATCAGAGAAGGAGGCAAATCTTCATTCTACAGTCCTCAGACAACTTGCTGAAAAACCAGATTTTAAAACCAGGGGTGAGGTGGAGGTATCATATCTCTTTCAATTCATTGGAAATGTTTTTGTTAAATTGATACAGATGCCCTTTTCATCCATAAGGCTTAAGGTGGTTTATCAAAGACATGCTCTTAAATCTTGGGCCAAGAATTCTCTTTCCTGCTGAAATGACAGATTTGCTTCTATCACCAGTTTTTCCATTTATCCAGGATCCAAATTGGCCTCCAAAAGGCTGCTCATCTTAGAGAGAGAGAAGTCACAAAAATGGAGGGAAAAGCTTTTAGACTGCTTCAAAACTGGTGCTGCTTAATATTATGCTATTTGTGTGTTCACAAGTCTGATTGCTTTGATGACTTTCAGGAATGGAGAACTTAGGGGATGATGTCTACAGGGGCTCCTATCAAGTATGACAAATAAAATGTTTAATTTTAATCTGATGTAAATTGTTAGAATGTGGTTGATAGTTTAACTTCAGCAGCACACAGCCTCACATTCACACATGTTTAAAGTCATCATTTGGTCTGTTCGGTTTTGATTTAATTTCCTGAGTAACTCTAGCCATTATGACATTGTGTCTTATGGCTCCTTCTCAGCCTTCAATTTTCCCAGATGCAGAAAAATACCCCCAAACTATCATTTTATGGCCACCGTGAGGTTGTTTGAGGATCTGGGAATTTCTAAAGGCAGAAGTGGGTTTGCTTCTCGGAACTTCCTGCCCACCCCCTCCCCTTAACAGGGACCTGACCAGGTTAAAATTATTGGGGATAATTTGCGGGGATATTTAAGGATGGACATTTGGAGTAGAAGGCCCATCCATAATTCTGAAAACAGACACAAATGCAAAATTGCACTCCTGAACTCTAGCTTTTGCTAACAAAATTTTGATAATTTGATCCTGGGGTGATGGGGTTGAAAATGGGGTGCTGGGGAAATTACATGTGAGCCCAGTCTGAAACTCTTTGGCCAGTTTTGCTGAGACCTTTCTGATCTACCCCTTCAGAGAAACATTTTCATTGCAACTTTTGCCAACCTGATGTTCTCCGGTGTCAAATTCCTCATCTCCTAGTTGACTGAGAGCACTAACTTGTAATTCTGGGAGTTGTGGGGGGGGGGCATATTTATTTGCAGGAGATTGCTGTGTTGGGATGCACAACATATTACTGAGCATGGCTTCTGGACATTTCCCCATCCCTTAATAATAGCTCTGCTGGATCATGTGACCAAGAATAGGGATGGGGCCACCTGGAGGAATTTGAGGAGTTGGCAATCTTCTGAACCACTGATAGATAGATAGATAGATAGAGATGGTAGATACAGTAGATGGTAGACATAGACATAGACAGAAGAGAGAGAGAGAGATTTTCCTGGATTTTTTTTCTCTGCAGCTCTCCGCCAGCTCTGGCCCATTTTCAGATCTGAACTTTCTTCTGCTGGTTCTTCCTGTCATACCAAGTTTGCTCTCATTCTGAGTGTTTTCAGAGAATGGTTCTTCTTCTGACACACAGAATTCTGAGCCTCTTTAACTTCATTCCATTGGGATGGAAAGACTAAAAACCAGACAGACAAATTTTGATTAAAAGGAACATCAATGTCTGCAAAATTTTATTATTCTTTTCTTCCCCTTTGATTTCTGGTCAACCATTTTTTTTTAACATTAGTAACACAACAGTAATGGCTTAGTCACTCTGACAGGAAGACGTTTCTTTAAAGAAAAATGGCTGGATGCTACTTTACAGTAGCAGTTCAAAAGCATTCCCATTTAATTTATTTTAGAGCCAGCTGAGAAGATACGGGATGTCCCTTGTGAATATTTCCTGCTTAGACGAAAGCATCTCCCATAAATTTGTTCTTATGCTACCATGCTGTCAGGAAGTGTTAGTAATGGGTGGACTAAGGCTAAAGCTGCCTAGAAGATGCACCTGGCCAGATGTGCCTGAGCTTGAAAAAAATAATAGATGAGGTCTGCTTAGTATTTGTATGGGGGACCACTAGGAAATTGCAGGGTTAGGGTTCTATCATCTCTCCCTCCCTCTCTCCCTCCCTCCCTATATCTTGGGAGAGGGCAGTAGCAAAGTTAATTTATTGAAACTCAATTCAAAGGTGACTGACTTTCAGAAGGGCAGAGCAAGGGGATGCATGAAGCATCACATAGGAAGTTTATGTATTGTGCTTGTTAGACCTACTGTATATCTAAGATTCTGCAGTTTGCCTTTGACATATGCTGTAGGTAGGAGAAACTTTTCAGCATGTATCCTTTGTGCCTTTTTGACCCGTTATATGCTGACATGCAACCTGGTCCATGACTAAGTGCCAACAGTGAATTTGTCATGTATGGTGGGATATAAAAAGCAGATGTGGGGACTGTATCTGTGATGCTGCACTCATCAGTGGAGATTGTCCTCTTGTGAAGAGCTTATTAGCTTCTACTCATCAGCAAACTAGGCTTTGGTTGGAGTCCCTGTCTAAAGTACTTGCAACGGCACATCTGGGTGAAAAAACATCCTTTGCCCTGAGTAGCCAAGAAGCCATTTTAAAATAGATTTAGCCATACAGTTTTATCAACCTTCCTTGGAAAAAGAATAAGAAACTAGGGCTAGGCTTCTGCATTTTTGTCCCCATTGTTTGACTGTCAGTGTGATTGTCAACAAACGTGAAAGAAAAGCTGAAATCAGGTTAGTTCAACAGTGACATTGGGGCTATTCTCATAAGCTTTGAGGGACATCAACCAATTTTATATAGATGTGGTTGGAGGCTTGGTTGGGTCTTCTCACTTTGCAGCCATCAATTGCAAATGAGTCATGATGGGCATAGAGTTATTCCTTTGATGGAAATGAGGCACTGAGCCTCTTCCTTGCACTGCATTAAACCCCTTTCCGCTGGTACTCTGAGCCTTTCATTAACCCTTTCAAAAGGGTGATAGGATTGATCTCACTTGTCAAACTGATGTCCATCCATCCTGTCAATGGGGAAGGGAGATGGGACTTTCTGCATATTTTCCCAGCTGCATTTTGTTCTGGTGAAATACCAGGAAGCAATCAACTCTGCATGTCCCTCCCAGGTAATTGCTCCAACATCTGGAATACTTGAGCTTTGCAGTTTGGACTTTGCATTCTTTAATAAGAAAAGGATTATTTGATTTCACAGGCACCACCTAGAAAAACTGCCATATATGCAATTACAAGAGCTTGTAATTGGCCCAAGATTACTCAGTGGCTAGATCCATACACTGCATTAAGTTGTGAATTGTTTTTTCTATGGTTTGTTGAACAAGCCATGATGGTCTAATTTATGCAAAAGACAGGGATAGGCAACCTCTGGGTCACAGGCAACCCCCCCCCCACTTTCTCATTTTTTGTGGTCCTAAAATTCTCCAAATTGTCTGCTGCAATTTGGCACCAGATCCCAGGTTTGGGACGCACCATTTTGATTTCTTTTTGTGGAGGGGAAAAAAGGGAATGAAAACATATTTTATATTAAAATCCCCTGCTACCTGCTGCATCAGCAGGTCATATCCATATATTTTACATCCTGCAGGTGTAGAAAAGAGAGTTTGCCTGCTGTATCATAAAACATGGTTTTGCAAAATGGATCACCTTAAGCCAAAGCAAGAAAACCACCATGTGGATCATTATGTGTGAATCATGTTAATTAATTCATGGCTGTGTATGGCTTTCATAAAACCTGGTGACTTCTGGATATATGGAGACACTGACTACAAGCCACCATGGTCTCAAGTCATCCAAAGGGTGGCAGTTTGGGTTGCTTCTAACTATGGCACCATACTGGCTTTTGGCAGGATGTCTATCAACATATTTGTCATGTTCACTGTTTCAATGTGCACTGTACATTGTAACGTTTCACATGCCATGGTGCTGATGTGCGTTTCTGTTGGGAGGGAGCTGCTGTGAAACCTTGTGCCAAGCTCTGTATCTATGTTCATTTCAATGGAATGTGTTTGGGTTATGTGCTCTGCTCAAGGACTTTTCCCGTGGACCATCAGAAGCCATTAGGAGCACCTGGGATTGTGAGCCTGGGAAGATTCTACGGGGGGAGGGATCTCGTTTGTACTGAGGGTTTTTTACTTTGCATTTGGCGCGCTTTTCCATTCTCAGCTTTCTTTGTGAACCTGTATACTATTCTTTAATAAATCAGATATCTTTGTCATCCTGCTTATGAGTCTGATGGTGTTTAGAATAGGCAATCCTTACATAAAGCTGAGAATCACCAAAGTTGTACCGTTAGCTCCTACCAAGATTAGTTTCTTGTGAGGGAAAACAGTTAACGATGGCCAAATCCAAACCCACGACCAGGAGACTTGAGGAGCTGACTGGCTTGATGCCCAAGTCAACGGTCAGGAGTGGAGAACTGAGCCTTACCCCAGAACCTTCAGGTTTATGGCAGGATTCGAGTTCCAGCCCTGAGTGAGAGAAATCCGAAGATGGGAGAGCACCAGAGCAACCGGCACCCAGCGAATCGCCCGCAGAGTTGATCACCTGGGATGAAATGGGAGAACCCCAGCCAGGGACATCCCAGGCATCCTGGAAGTATCGGTTCCCACTGACCCCAAACATAGAATCTACAATGGTATCAGCAGGGAGACAGCCTAACGCGCGAGGGAGGAATCTCAAACCCCTGAAAGGCTAAGAGTGGTAGAGGCCAAATTAGAATTGATGGAGTACATGCTCTGTCATGGGGGGGGGGCAGCCTAGGCGCGAAGGAGATTCCAGCTCCACACAATCATCTTCCATCCCCTCACCTGGACCACCGGCGGAGCGGGGCCGGAGATGGTGCCGGGATGAATCTTCACCCCACAGAGTTCGTCCATCAGTGTCCCCACCCCGAGACAGGAGAACTACTGTAACCTGGGGCCGAACCACTCAAGCAGCCACTAATTCAGCTCCAACAGGAGCGGGGGTGAAAGACTTTTCTGTCAAGTTTGATGGGGATCCAACTAAGTTGTCTTTCTTTCTCACTAATGCTAAAAGTTATATGAAGCAGTTTGGACCATACTTCCCTTCCGAAGAGGCTAAAATAACTTCCATTGCCACCAAGCTGAAGGGACGAGTGGCTGACTGGTATGTTCAATTAAGTGAGGCTGACTCCCCTGAGCTTGAGGATTTTGAGGAATTCATGTGGGCGTTAAAGCTGCATTTTGAGGATCCTCTAGCCAAGGCAAGGGCTAAAAAGGCACTGAAGGATCTTACCCAGGGCCAACTGTCTGTAGCTGATTATGCCCTGGAGTTTAAGGCTTTAGCTGGGAAAATCCCCGACTGGTCTCAGTCAACTTTAATAGAACGGTTTAAAGAGGGACTCAACAGGGATGTCCTGCAGTGGGTGTTGTGTAGAGATGACCCAGAGACATTGTACAAATGGATCTGTCTGGCTGGCAAGGCTGAGCACGCCCAGCATACCTACATGCAAACCAAACGACCTGAAAAACAACCAGCCACCATGAGGGGACCCTGAAGTGCTGCAACTGCTACCCGGCCAGGCTATAGAGCCTGGGAAGAGGAGAGAGATCGGTGCTATGCGAGGGGTCAGTGTCTCTGATGCGGAAAGGAAGGGCACCAAGCAGCTGATTGCCCAAAAGCCAAGGCTGGAGACCGAGCGGGCAAACTGCCGGCCAAATCGCCACCCCCATCGTGGCGGATGACAGCAGCCAAGGGGGTGGCTGATGCCGAAGAAGTACCCTACTTCTCGGGAGAGGCTGAAGACGATTCTAAGGAGCCGGCAGGAAACGTCAGCCACCTGCCATGAAAAGCGCCTGCGGGCAGCTGGAGGATGATGGGCGCGAGGATGCTATGGTGAGTGCTGACTGTCCCACTCTAGCAGTGAAAGTGAAATTGGGCTCCCGCACAAAGACTACAGAGGTATGGGCTTTAGTTGACTCTGAGTGTTCCAGGTGTCTGATTCACCCTGATCTGGTTGCTGCTTTGGACCTGCCTAGCTTTCCCCTCCAGCAGCCTTTGATCTTCACACAGTTGGATGGTTCAATGGTGGGGGTGGGGGTGGGGGTGGGGGCGACCCATTTCACTGGAACTGTCGCAATGCAAATGGGCAGCCACCGTGAGACTTTAAAATTTATAGTAGCACCTGTTGGCAACCCTTTGGTAATTCTGGGAATTCCCTGGTTGACCTATCGAAGCCCCCATATAAATTGGGAACACAGAACTCTGACTTTTAAGGATGGGTTTTAGCAAGCTCCTACAGCAGAGAGGGCTTCAAGTGTGGGGGTTGGAAGGGTTGCAATTGCCATGCCGCGCCCTAGTTTGGCACGTTTAGAAGGCTTGCCCGATTGATACCAAGATTTTGCAGACATTTTTGGAGAAATGGAAGCAGATCAACTACCCCCACATTGGAAAACTGATCGTGCCATAGAGTTGGTTCCTAATGCTCAATTGCCCAAGCCAAAAATTTATCCAATGACTCAGAAGGAGCTTGGGGCATTACGGGACTTTATCGACAAAAATCTGTCAAGGGGGTTTATTGAACCTGCAAATTCCCCAGTTGGGGCCCCTGTGCTATTCCGGGAAAAGAAAGATGGCACGCTTAGACTCTGTACGGACTATCGGGGGTTAAATTCCATCTCGATTTGCAACAAATACCCTCTACCACTAATGAAAGACATGTTAGCCCATTTGTCAAAGGGCAAGATTTTCTCCAAGCTCGATCTTCGTGAAGCCTATTTTTGCATCCGCATATGAGCTGGAGACAAGTGGAAAACTGCTTTTAATTGCCCATTGGGTTCATTTCAGTACAAAGTCCTCCCTTTTGGGTTAGCAGGGGCGCCCGGAGTCTTCATGCAATTGATTAATGAAGTATTACGTGATCATTTGTTTAAAGGGGTCCTGGTTTGTTTGGATGATGTGCTCATTTACACTGAAACCGAGGAGGAACACGAACGCCTCCTCAAACAGGTGTTACGCAAACTTAGAGATGCCAAACTCTATGCCAGATATCTTTGTGATCCTGCTTATGAGTCTGATGGTGTTTAGAATAGGCAATCATTACAATATTGTACCATTTCCAGCTTCAGCATATCTGACCCTTGTTATTTACTCTGATGCAATGCAGTAGAGGGAAGGATATCAAGGATGAAGGGCAGGGGTGTTGGACAAAATTTACAGCATGAAATTGTAATTGCAGCTCTGCTTACCATCTTGCACATTTTAACTCCACTCTTCCTGAGTGAAGTGTGCAAACTGTTCCAAGGCTGAAATGTACTGCCCCTGAAACATCCTGTGCAGATCTCACCAAAATTGTGCCCCATGGGTTGTTCCTAACAACCCATTTCAAAGCCAGACTATTTCAACCACGGAAAGTTTTGCACACCTCTGCAATGCTGCTGTGAAATTTCATTTTGGGTGGAAGAAAAGAGTTGGCACCAACATTTCACCCACTGTGAAATGTGAAGTGAATTGTTGGGACCTGCCAGAAGTGATTGCTTGAGAATCTCTGAAGGATGATTCTATGTATCATGTGGTAATATATACGTAACTAAAGTTTACTGATATATATACGTTACTAAAGTTGCTGATATATTCTTAGATGAAGATGTTGTTGTTGTTAGTTGCCGTCAAGCTGTTTATGACTCATGGCAGCCCTATGTATATAAGGTAAAGGTAAAGGTTTCCCTCGACGTAAAGTCCAGTCGTGTCTGACTCTAGGGGGCGGTGCTCATCTCCGTTTCTAAGCCTTGGAGCCGGTGTTGTCATAGACACTTCCGGGTCATGTGGCCAGCATGATGACTCGGAACGCCGTTACCTTCCCGCCGAAGCGGTACCTATTGATCTACTCACATTTGCATGTTTTCGAACTGCTTGGTGTGCAGGAGCTGGGACGAGCAACGGGAGCTCACCCCGCCGCGCGGTTTCGAACCGCCGACCTTCCGATCGACAGCTCAGCGGTTTAACCCGCAGTGCCACCGCGTCCCCTATATACAGCCATAAAAATTTGGCATGCTTGTCTTTCCAATCAACCTCCCCAAAGAAATATGACTGTTTCTGTCTGCAACAGTGCTGCTGTCCTGGCTTTTGCTCAGCTCAGTTGGGTGCACTGAACTGGTAGGAAAATGCATTTGAAGCAGGCACAGGAGAGGTACTGCAAGGAACAGCATGCCACATTTTTATCTGGAAGGTGGCCACCTTCCACTTGTTGCTGGAAACACAATTGCCAGTTGTGATAAGTCCTTTGTCAATATGTTTCTAGCATTCCTATGTAGAAGAACACAGAACTCCCAATCATTAGTTGGTTGCCCTTAATGCTGTCCCAAAACCTGCCTTGCAATTTCTCAAGAGTTTTCTTCCCCCTTTCTGAAGACTAATGGACCATGAATAAAACTGTGAATTCTAAGCACTCTTGAGAACTTGAGATGATCAAATAGCTATATGAAACAAGTTCATTACACAGAATCCCTTCTCCTGAACACAGGATTTCTCTTCAGTTTTCGAAATGGGATTTGTAGCGTTCCAGGAAACCTAGAGAAAATGAATCTCCTACTGTACTGCTATTGCTGTAAGACTGGATAAATAGTGGTTTTGGAGGCTAATCTTGAATTTGCTTGGAAATAACAGAGTTATGGCATTATATTTAATGGATCATTTTTAAAATGCTTGGTTGATTTAGGACTTTTTAAACATAATTCTGCTGGGATAACAATCTGGGGGTTATGTTTTCTAATCTGAATGATCAGAAATCTTTTGATTCTTACTGCAGTTAATATTCTCATGTGTGGTGCTGAATAGGGAAAATCAAGACTGGAATGAATACCATTAGCATCTGTCATGGCAACAGGGCACTTTTCTTCCTGAGTTGCACCTATGAAGGCCAGAAATTCATGACTCCACAATCAGATGAGCTTTTCCTAGTTGAATATTGGCCTAATTCCAAGGTGCATCAGCTGCAAATGATTTGGCTAAGGCCCAAGAGTTACCACATTTAACTCAATACTGCAGCAACATGGGACTACACTGTGGGGAACTGCTGTCAGAAGACAGTCAGAACAATACACATATTTCACTGAGAGAACAATAACTCACCACATTTTCCTTTTTTATAACATTGATTGATTAACTGATGTGCCATCAAGTCAGTGTCGACTCTTAGTGACCACACAGATAGATGTTCTCCATGACAATCTGTCCCTTACCTGTTCCTTCAGGTCTTACAATGGTGCACTCATTGCTACAGTAATTCAATCAATCCACCTTGCTGCTGATTGTCCTCTTTTTCTCCTTCCTTCCACCTTTTCCAGCATTACAGTACAGGTAGTCCTTGCTTAACGACCACAGTTGGGACTGGAATTTTGGTCGCTAAGCAAAGCAGTCATTAAGTGAATCTGACCTGATTTTACCACCTTTTTTGTGGCAGTTGTTAAGCAAATCACCATGGACATTAAGCAAACCATGTGCTCATAAAGCAAATCATGTGGTTCCCCATTGATTTTGCTTGCCAGAAGCTGCCAGGGAAGGTCGAAAATGGCAATCATGTGGCCATGGGACACTGTGATGGTCATAAATGTGAACTGGTTGCCAAGTGCTCATATTGTGATCACATGACTGGAGGGACACTGCGACAGTCATAAGTGTGAGGACTGGTTGTAAGTCAGTTTTTTTCCAGCACTGTTATAAGTCCTAACCATCACTAAATGAATGGCTGTTAAGCGAGGACTACATGTATAGACTTTGCAAGAGAGCTAGGTCTTCACATAATTGTTATTAATGTAAGATCATTAATCATAAAATTATTCCCCACTCAAATATTTACTACTCCCCCCTTCCATCAAGATTACAAGTTGCCAAGTTGCTGAGAACTTTTGGAAAACTAGGTCTTTAACACCTTACAGACGGACAACAGGGTTGGGTGGGAGCTTCTGTTCCACAATGCCAGTGCCGTGAGACAGAAGGCATGGCTCCTGAGACCTGCAAGATGGCACTGTTTAATAGAAAAGACCTGTAGCATGCCCATGCTGTCAGCTCTGGAGAAGAAGCAAAAAGTATCCGAGATAGGCAGTTGCACAAATAATCTGGTCCTGTGCCTATAAATCAGGAATGGGCAAACTTTTATTGGCCAAGGACGGCACTTCAACTTTTTTAGGAGTGCTGAGTAAGAGTCACAAAACAGGTGGAGCCACATCACATACATAGGTAGGTCTCAGTCTGGAGAACTTAGGCAAGTTTTCTTTGTTAACTGAGTGATTCCTGTTTTAGGGCATAGCTACCATCTGTTTTCCACCTCATTCTGGAAGAAATTGTCCTGTTAAGAAATTGTCCTGTTAGTTTCCAACAATCTTGGTCAGAAGCAACTCCATGCCGCTGTGCCCCCCCCCCCGCAAAAGGTTGGAGATGTCTGAAATGTAGCACTCCTACGCAGGAACCCTCCCCTCCACAGAGAGAATTTGGGAATAGCTCTTTAAAGAAGACAAGAGCTATAATCCCACCAACAAATGGAGATCTCTCCTAACAGAAATCCCACCAGAAAGAATATGCACATAAAGCCATTTTGCAAACTTTTCCTTTAGCAAACACACTTTTCTCCTAATTGAAAATAATAGAAAGAGGAGGACTTTTATTACTGTGAGCCTATAATTTAGCACTGCAGTGTTACGGAGCGTAGCTAGCTTTGTCTGGCCATCAGCTGCCTGTTCTCCCTAACCTTTCAGTAGTATTCCAGGAAAGAATCTTTCAGTGCAGAAATCCATTGACATTTAAATGGCACCATCTATGCAATGGCCTGGAAAACCAGAATCAAAGTAAGTTCACGGTTGCATCAAAAGATGCAAAAGTGTTTCTACCAGAAAAACTAAATCCAAGGGGAAGGATCAAAATGATCACTGAAGTTCAGATCTTATGTTATATCAACATGTTGTTTTCCTTCTATTTAAGTTTTAGATGATCCGATATTCTAGACCAGGGTTTCTCAACCTTAGCAATTTTAAGATGTATGGACTTCAACTCCCAGAATTCCCCAGCTAGTCATGAAGAAGGGAGGAAGCCTGGATGTTTTAAATCCAGGATCTTCTTGCTTTTGGCCAAATACAGTGTTTTAATTATTATATGGGGCCTGCAAAATGGCTATATTGTGTGTGAGATCTTGAACATACTCCCATGATTTTGTTTATACTATATTTATTTTTAATTGCTTTCCACATTTTTTAAGGGTCTTGTTTAATGGTTTTAACTGTATGCCATCCAGAGTCACATCCATAAGATGGGCAGCTATATAAATTTGATTTAGTAAACAAATAAATAATAGGCAACATATAACATTTAATAAGTCCTCTACAAATGGCAAAAAATGTTGCTCTTTTTCAAAAGGAAAGCTGTAATAAGATACCACAACAATGCATTCATCCTGCTGATAAAGCAGCACATTTTTTTTTACATTACTTGAAACCATTATATGTGACTAGTATCTCAGTTTTCTGCAACATTTTTTTTTGTCTTTCCAACAACATATGTAAAAAGGAGGAAATTACTAGGTTATCATCCTAGTGAAAGTATTTATTACTGCCACATTTTGGAAACTACAATCCCTTATTAGAGGAAACACAGAACACTATTAAAAACAGCAAAATCAACTTCATTCTCAAGATCAAGGCAAACTATATAAGATATTATTTTTTAGAAGTGTGTGTGTATGTATGTATGTATGTATGTACTGTGAATATGTCTATGTCTATGTACATGTCTATGTATATGCATGACCCTATTCATTCATTTGGTTATGATCAGTTCAACCTAAGAAGATTGATTTATTTCCCGATTTGTTGTATTTATATCCCATCTGTCCTACAGGACCTCAAGGCAGCATATATGGTGGTTCTTCCCCTCATTTCCCCAACAACAACCCCTTGAGGGAAGTTGGGCTGAGAGAGAATGAGTGGCTGAAGCCAGTGAGCTCCTCTGACTGAGGGTGGACTAGTACTGAGCATGACCTCCCCAGTATAACCCCTTAACCATCCTGGATCCTGGATCTCATACTTTATTCCATCCTGGATCTCATACTTTATTCATTAATTAATTAATTAATTAATTAATTAATTCATTCATTCATTCATTCAATTTATATAGCTGCCCATCTCAGACCAGTGACTCCCGGACACAGAAGGTTTTAGATTTAGTCCCCAGGGAGAGAAGGGACAATTTCTTCCTGAAAATTGCCAATAAATTGGTTAAGTTTTTTGTGAAGAGGTGAGAGGTTGGCCCTCAGGCATTTGGGTCTAGTTGAGTGGACTCCCCTTTTGGCTGTTTGTTATGGTGCTGGTTGGCATTGTATATTCTGTATTTTGTATTTATCATTATATGTTGTGTATGTTTTAACATTATGTGATTCTCTTTTTATGGTTTATGGTTTGTTTTTCATTGCTGTGCACTGCCCAGGGTCACATTGAGTTGGGCATCCATATAAATCCATAAATAATTAAATAAAGTAGTAATCAACCCTTCTTCGAGTTAGGGGGTGTTGCCATCACCTTTAAAAGAGGCTGTGGAAGCCTTCACTGACCCAATACCTTGGATAATTTTAGAGCAGTCTCAACCTTTCCTTGTTAGGAAAGGTTGTAGAGAAAGTGGTGGTCCTGCAATTCTAGAGGACCCTAGAAGTTCATTTGGACCCTTGGCAGTTGGCCTGTAAGTCTGCCTGTGGATGACCTCTGGAGAGACCTTTGGAAAGACAAGGACCAGAAGAGTGCAACTCTCCTGGTCTCTTGATCTCTCAGATACTTTTGATAGTATCAAACATGGTATCCTTCTCTAGACGGTATGTGTGGGATTGGAGTGTAGGCATCATTCTGCAGTTGTTCTTATTCTTTGAGGGGCAATTCCAGTTTGGAAATGGGGCAGGGGGGGTCAGCCTGGGCTGCCTCAGGTCTCTCTGCTTTCTACTTTTTTCAAAACAGCCGCCTGAAACTACAGTGGAGATCATCCATCAGCGCTTGTCTAGCATGCTCAATATGCTGACCATATCAGTTACATTCTTGGCCTCAGGCCAAGGAAGATTGCTGACCCAGTGCCTGGAGGCTGTCAGGGTTTGGATGGATAGGAAGAGACTCAGGCAAAATCCCTGCAAGACAAAGTAACTTCAGGTTTGTGGGTGAAACAATCCTAGGGAAATGCCATCCTTGATTCTAAGTGGAGTTCACTCCATCATTCAGTGGTGGTTCACAGTCGGGTTCCTCCCGGACTCCCAGGTCCTGCTCCATCAACAGGTGGCAGCTGTAGGCAGGACGGCTTTTGTAGAATTGATTATTTCAAGTTGGAGCCTTTCTGGATGAGGAGGTCCTGCTCACAGTCACTCATGCCTTAGCCACCTCCTGCTATAATTATTGGGTGGGGGGGCTGCTCTTAGAAAGAATTTGGAAGCTAGAGTACAAAAATCAGCTACCCAGATAGCAATGGATGCATCCCAACACAACCCTGTTGCTTCAAGCTGCACTGGTTGCCGGTTAGCTTCTGGGTACAACTCAAAGTACTGGTTGTCTCCTTTGAGGCCCTACATGGCCCTACATTGGGTCAGGTTATCTGAGTGGATTGCTTTTCCTGTATTCATCTGCCTGTCCAATGAGCTCCAAAAGGCTTGTCTCCCTCCAGGCCTCCTCTGTATGAAACTGCCATTTGATGGGGCCTCAGAAGTGGGTATTTTCAATCACTTCTCCCATACTCTGGAATTTCTTCCCCATGGAGATCTGGTCTGTTCCTTCCCTTCTGGGTTTCAGGAAAGCAGTTAAGACCTGGTGATTCCATCAAGTGTAGGAGAAGGGCGTGCTGAGAATGAACAGTCAAATTTGGCAGATACGTGTTTTTGTATATTATCTTTTGTACAATTTTGATACTCAATTTTGTTTTATTTTATGGGTGAATGTTTTTGGCCAGCAAAGTTTCTGATTGATAGCCATCCAGAATGGCAGCACACTACAGGAAGGACAGAAGGAAGGAAGGAAGGAAGGAAGGAAGGAAGGAAGGAAGGAAGGAAGGAAGGAAGGAAGGAAGGAAGGAAGGATATAGGGAATTTACTGAGAGCCATAAGTCCATGTGCACATATTGGTGCCCTTGGCCATCAAAGTGCCTATTCTAACAATTCCATTTCCATTTGACACATTCTCCATTCTACCACAAACTTTGTGGGTCATCACTTGTAGTAGAGTAGAGTCCCAATAATTTAAGATAGAATGTCCCAAGTTCAGCCAATGGTTCCTATTTGAATGCAGCATGAAGAATTATCTTAAGGTCATTGGAAAGAAACTACTCAAGCTGAAGGGGTCCCTCCCCACTCCTCTACTTCTTGGTAGAGAAGTATGCATCTACTTCCCAGTTCCTACTAATCTAATTTATAATTCCATTTGAATTGAGGGTTAGGGTTAGGGTCACAACTCCTAATCTAATCTGGTTTCTGAACTTCTTTTAGAGTTCAATGAATTGCAATTTCAGTTTGCACTAGTTTGAGCAAAACTAACTAATGGGTTGCTTAATTTAGAAAGTGGGTGCTTCCTTTTTGCAGCTACTGTACATCAGAGAAGAGAAGGGAAGGCACAGGTGTGAGTCTAAAGCCCATCTGTTCCCATAATATTCACCTGAGCCATGATCTTGCTACCTTGCTCTCTTGTATTTGCACCATGGAGGTATCAGTGGTGATCTTGTTCTAAGAATTACTAATACACCATGCAATTAAAGGTAAAGGTAAAGGTTTCCCTTGACATTAAGTCCAGTCGTGTCCGACTCTAGGGGGTGGTGCTCATCTCCGTTTCACAGCCGAAGAGCCGGCATTTGTCCGTAGACACTTCCGTGGTCATGTGGCCGGCATGACTACACGGAATGCTGTTACCTGCCTGCTGAAGTGGTACCTACTAATCTACTCACATTTGCATGTTTTTGAACTGCTAGGTTGGCAGGAGCTGGGACTAGCAACGGGAGCTCACCCTGTCACGCAGATTCGAACCGCCGACCTTCCGATCAGCAAGCTCAGCAGCTCAGCGGTTTAACCTGCAGCGCCACCGCGTTGCATACAGTGCAATACATGTGGTATATAATACATATATAATATGTACATACATACATACATACTATATATAATATGTATGTATGTGTGTGTGTGTGTGTGTATTACATATATAATATATAATACATGCAATACAGTGTGGTAAAAACTGTCAAGATGGTGGCTGCAACAGGGCAATCAAAGCTCCACCTGTTTTTATGTGCATCAGATCCTGAGGACACCCCTGCTGTGCATGAAGCCTTATAAACATTCAAATGACACTTTATAAATGATATTTAATTGATTTACAGCATGCAAATTGGTTTTGCAGTCTTTTATTTCAAGTGTGAGATTCCTTGGCATCTCTGCTGCTAAGGTTTTGTTTTTAGGTGTGCATCAAATCCCTTCATTTCACTATTGTGACTTATGACAAACATTTATAAGACCAATGATGTGTTCAGTCCCAGCTCCCCCCAAAAGGAAAAAAAAGAAATGATCAGGTTCAGAGAAATGATGGGAAATAGCACTGGAAAGAAGATGAAAGAGGAGATATTTTTAGAAAAATCATATTTCATTTTCTTAAAATACTAAGGGGTCTTTTTCAGTTTTATAACAGAACAATATGCTTTTCATAACTGTCCTTTCTCGGAAAGAATTAATGGGTCAGTCAAAGCAGATAGATCAAATTCTTTCCTTTCAAACTGTGCAAGGAAAGCATCAATTCTGTTCTCAGAATTACCAGGCATGAGATAGTTAGTCTTTATTGATACAATCAATGATCTGTACTAAAAGTGATAAAATAAAATAGAATGGGATGAAGATAAAAATGGTAGAGAGATATATAATAAAATAAAAATGTATAATAATCGGCGTGCTGTAATTGATGGCATATTTCAGCTGCAACAATACAGAATTTAGCAATGAAGCTAGGAAAACCTCTATTAGAATTGGATGGTAGATTTATGGAATAGGAATCTGTTTGTCCTGGATGCTGTCACAGAACAGGAGCAACACCTTTACAGGATCTCCCTCTATAAGTTGCCTCCAGAAGGTACTGGCTGAAAGGATTGAAATTTACACTATGTTATAATCTTAAAGAGAAAGAAATTGTCTAGAATGTATAAAGGCACTTCAAATACATGTTGGAAATGTGAACAACAAGAAGGGGCATTTTATCATGCTTGGTGGACATGTAAAAAATCTAGAAAATTTTGGATTCAAATACATACACTGATTCGGAGGATTTTAAAGATTAATGTAGAATTGAGACCAGAGGTCTTTGTTTTGGGACTGATGGACAAACAGTTGGGAAAAAGTCATGGAACTTTGTTTTTGTACATGATAACTGCAGTGAGATTATTGTATGCCCAAAGATGGAAAGATTCGGCAATACCCACAATGGAGGAACGGTTGGTGAAGATCATGGAACTTGCTGAGATGGCCAAATTGACTGCTTTAATTAGAGAAACGACAATATCTACATTTTGCTGACTGGAAACCCCTTACGGATGTTTTGCGTAAAACAGAAAAAAATCAACTTACGATTTATCATTTTGATGATTAGACAAGACAGATTATAGAAAGAAGAGGGTCATGATGTAACTTTAGAGAAAGAGGTAAATTTATAATTGTACTTATAACTGCTGTAAATAAGTTCAGAAGCTACTTCTTTGTATTTTTTTCTTTATTTTCTATTTTTCTTTTATTTTTTTCCTTTCTTGCTTTTAGCTTTTTCTTTGATTTCATTCTTTTTCTTTTTTCTTTCTTACTTTGTATTAGTTTGTACTGGTTTTTAATCTTCTTTATTAAAACTTTTAATAAAATCATATATGTATAGCTCTGTATATGTATATGTGTATGTATATGTATATGTATATAAATTGCCTTTAGAAGGGCAATAATCTCAGTTTCTTCTGAACCCCAAGAACAAGTGCATTCAACTAAAGGGGTTTTAAAAGCTACATTTAAAAGATGGAAGCTACACCAAGCCTGAAAAATGCCATTCCTCTGCCTAGAAAAGGTAAGAGGTGTTAAATTACTTGGCTGGCACCCAAGGTCACCCATAAATCCAGGTTCTGCTGTTAAATGGGATCCTGTTAACTTCCAACTGGTACTCCAGATCATGTGAGATATTTTACTGCTGAATGGTGAGACGTGCTCCTCATGCCCTGTACCACAAAGAGCTCTGCATATGATCAGAGGCACCCTTATCTTCATGGTTAGTTCTTGTGTTTCAAGGACACTCGGTGTTATAGTTTTTGGTTTGCACATCAGAAGGTTGAGATTTCACCCCTGATGGCTCTGGCAGCAGGTAGAAATAATTGGCAGGAGGTTCGATTGGCCTTCGCCAACTGAGCCCCTCCAAATGTTTTAGGATTACAATCCCCAGACTTCCCAGCCACCGTGGCTCAGTATATTGCAGACTTTTGAGAATGTAAACTGCTGTTGAGCCTTCGTTCGAAGGAAGTCTCCCGCAGGTGGCAGAACCATGCTGGAAAAGGAAGCGTTTGCAAGCCGGAGCAACATTTTTATTCCTGGAGTGCAAGGATTGCAGACTTTTAGAAAAGTCCTACCTAACTGCTGGCATGTGAGCATTAAATGTGCATGAAATAGAGTAATGGCCATGGTGTTGCTTTTTTTTTACACCCCAGGAAGGGAAGGAAAAAAAAAGACCTGCTGTTTCATGTCTTATTATGGGTAACCTTTAGCGACTGCTAATTACAATTGCAATTTCATATTGCAAACCTTGTTAGGAGCTTTGAGCTGATTAATTATCCTCCACCCCCCATCCACATGCACAGGCTGGAAGAATATGTGCATCCAGAAAATGAGGGCTGCTCTAGGCAGGGAGAAAACATGTTTTTCACAGAAATAGTAAGATGACAAGGTTTCTGATCCTTGATTTAAGTCCTGAAAGTTGGATTGCAGAGAGAAATGTATAGAGAAGGGCTGTAAGAGGCCACCACATGGGGACTAAAATATGGCTCAGGACTGCTTTGAACTTTAGGCAGGAGGACCAACTATCTAAATTTGGGCACTTTATTTGGGGCTCATGTTTGCCATCTGCCAAACCAGCAAATGCCTTTACCAAAAAGAAGTGACTCTGTTCAGTTAGGCAGGTAATGCTACATGTTCTGTAAACAGAAATGGACAGATCTGATGCAATTCTCCTGCATTCCTTTCAAATAGGTCTATAAATTCTGTCCTCTTTCTTTATTTCCATCCTGAGGACACAGTAAGGCAGTGCTTCTCAACCTTGGCAAGTTTAAGATGTGTGGACTTCAGCTCTCAGAATTCCCCAGCCAGCATAGCTGAAATCCGCACATCTTAAACTTGCCAAGGTTGAGAAGCACCACAGTAAGGCATGAAATGCTTTTCTGCATAGAAATGGGCATTCATGATAAAACACGTATTTTAGAATCTGTCCCCTTATAAAGTCTTCCCTTGTATGTGTTTTCTTCTAAATGCACGTTATCCTAAGGAAGCATTTTGCATATCTTTGAAGGCCTGGGTGTTTTAGTTTTGTGCCAGGACTATGTTACATCAGGGGTATCTGCAAGGAGTGTTCCCATTAGCCAAGATGGAGCCGGGACTGCCCAATCAATCCCCCCCACGCACATCAAAAAAGAGGTGGAGCTTTCATTAAATGGTTGCGGCCACCATTTTGACTTTTTTTTTTGACACACGCACAGTCTATGGACACCCCAGCATCACATTCATAGGACTGTGAAATTCAGTTCAGGTCCATTTGCGTGAGACTTAGGAAAAGACTGCACCGTTTGTTCAAGTGTGAGTTTGTGTGTGTGTGTGTGTGTGTGTGTAAGGAGGAAGATTAATGCAATTAATCATGTTTGCATATCCATCCCTGATGCCTATGTTGATACCAGCACTAGCACTGTGCTTTGAATGAGAGCCAAAACTTTCACAGCCCTTCAAGAGTAATGGCATCACTGAGGGGACACATTGATGATTCTTGTCACCGAATAGACAGAAAGAGAATGGTGTACATGCATTTGTGAACCAGTCTGCTGGGCATTTCACAGCTGAAATTAGGTTAGAATTCAAATCCTTGATTATTTTCTCCTAATAATGCTTAGGAAAATCATATTATTTTTCTCTGGCATCCTGCCTGGCAGGACCACTGCAAACAACACGAACTATTTTCAGTGGGCGTCTTTGTTCTCCTAAGAGTCTTTTAAGTACCGAATAGGGATGGGAGTGGATTTTGTTTTGTTAAAAAAAAAATTACCAGAATGATAAATTTATTCAGTACAAAGAAAGAAATAGAAATATACAGGGTGTGAGGACTTCCAGGGGAGATATATTAAATGAAGAGCTGACAACTACAGCAAAGACCGAGGAACTGGTGAGTAGACCAGTCCCTTGGAACCTATCTGGCTAAGGAGAGGATGGGAGATTGCCCACATGTGCTCCAGATGGCTACTGCTCACAGGAGATCAGGAGATTGCAGGACAGTAGTTTTCTGTGGGTTTGAGTGCCAGGAGATGAAGGGATTAGCCATCTTGCTTGCAACTGTGGCAGAGCCTTTTAAAGGACACTAAATTTGCAAACCTCACTTTCTAATCACTTTCGGAAATTGCCTATTGACCATTTTAAAGCTATTAGAGACCTTCGGAATGACAAGTTTGAAAAGTCTTCATTGGGTGAGTTTATCTTCAACTCTGAACAAAAGAAAAAAAAATAAGCCTAAGAACTTAAAGAATCTGAAATAAACAGCAAAAAGCTAAATAAGATTTTGAACTTTAACTCATAAAGTTATAAATGGACTAAGGGTCCAGACAAATTTGGAATACTGAAACTTTTACAATAAGATTTTGGAATTAGGTATAAAGAACAAACAGCTTCTTGTGGCAAATAGATTTGTTCTGGTTTTTGGAAGACATAACAGAGATAAGTAATTTCATGATTTAAAAACCAGACCCTAGAGGAGACTAAAGATTTTAGGTAGAGGAAAAAAATGCAAACCTGTAAAATGCTAAACATTATAACAATGAAAATACTGAAGGGGACTTTTGGAGAATTGAGTAGCCACAATATCAACAATGAAATTAGTAGCCACAATATCAATATCAACAATGTCAGTAATGATGTCTGCTTCTATGGATAAACTATGTCCAAAAGATGTTATTGAAGAAATGACAGATGTAGAAGAAATTTTATCTGACAAGGTAGAGATGGTATTGAAAGTGGATTTACAGCTGTCAGACCAAAAGACTTGGAAAAGGATCTACAAAAGAAATTGGTTGATGTTTTAAAAATCAAAAGGCATAAACAAATGATAAACCAAGAGAGTGACCTGGACATTTTTTTCCCATTGGATTTACAGAAGAGGCATGTTAAAGCCTTGAAGAAATCTGTATGAGAAAAAGAAGGAATGAAGAGAAATCAAATCCTATGACAATATTTGAATGAACTAAAGATTAAGACTGTTAGAAGTAAAAGGAAGGAATATAAAGTTGGTTTATTTGATCAAGGTTAAAACAAGATACGTTGTTACTTCTGGCAACCCTTTATGGACTTTCTGCTGACACTAGGACTGAAAAGATGATGTTCTCTGCATTTGTCTATAGATAAGGGGTAGGATATGGGATGAAGAGATAAATGTTCATAACTTTAGAGAGGGTGAAGAGCCACTAAATTTGTTTATACTTGTGATGAAGGTTGGAAGTCACTTCTTTATATATTACTTTTCTCTTTATTATAGTCTTACTTTTTTCTCTCTTCTCTCTCTTTTTTTTTCCTTGCACATTTTATTCTTTCTCTTCTCTTCTCTTTCAGATTAGTTTGTATTAGGTTTTACTATTATAATCAAAATTCTTAATATACATACATACATACATACAGAGTGTGAAGGAAAAGTCAGGCGCCATAGGCCAATCATAATATGCTTTATTAATTTTTTTTCCCACAGAGAATGTTATTGTACTTAGTCATGTTCCAAGAACAGGTGTCAAACAGGTAAGGAAGTGTTTAGAAGATAATGGCAACCAATTTGTATAATAAATTTCTATGGGGCCTGTCTGTCTATGGAGTCTGACTTTTGGTACACCTTGTATATAAAAAATAATGTGGGAGAAAGTGAAACATAGATTCAGGTGTCCGGTTAAAAAGAGCCTAAGATATAATTGTTACACATCAGGTTTGAGTCACCCAGTATTTAATTAGGATTGGGGTGTGTGTGTGTGTGTGTGTGTATGGTCAAGTTCTCTGCATCTTGCTTTCCTTGCTGGGAAATACTTTGCATATTGAACTTAGTTTCTGGAGATAAGAGAATTCTGGCTGGTTCATTTTTTTTCACTTATTAAAAACACAGCCTCATAAAAAATCTACAAATATCTGCAAAAGTGGAGACGAGAGAAACCTTGAAATGTTTAAAAAAATAAAGATGGGGGTGGTAGAATAAAATTGATGCTGTTGTTCATTATTGATGGAGAGATGACAGGGAATGAGTTTATTACTTTCTTCATACCATTTCCAGATTGGACTTCCATGCTTTGAGAACAAGTTTGAATTGTTTGTAAGGGGCACCAAAAGATAAACTTCAGAAGATACTATTTCTTTACAGCAGGGGGAGTCCACTGTCTAAAAATGCCTTCGTTTGGGCCATCTTATGATAAAAGAGCCGCTTCCTGGATCACTGCCTTGTGGCAAAGGGGCTTGCATAACTCAATGAAGCCATGAGCTATGCCGTGCAGGGCCACCCAAGACGGACAGGTCATGGTGGAGAGTTCTGACAAAATGTGGTCCACTACAAAAGGAAATGGCAACCCATTTCCTACAGGAAATCAACCCTGACTACTCATTGGAAGGACATATACTGAAGCTGAAGCTGAAATACTTTGGCCACCTAATGCGAAGAGAGGACTCAGTGGAAAAGACCCTGATGCTAGAAAAGACTGAAGGCAAAAGGAGAAGGGGATGGCAGAGGATGCGATGGTTAGATAGCATCACTGATGCAATGAACATGAATCTGAGTAAACTCCGGGAGACAGTGGAGGACAGGAAGGCCTGGCGTGCTGTGGTCCATGGGGTCACGAAGAGTCGCACATGACTTAATGACTGAACAATAACAACAACAATGATAAAAGAGAGTATCACCTCCAAGCGAAGGATAATTTCTTGTGACTTCATGGACACATCCCGGCAGTTTTCTTGGTGGTAATACAGAAGTGCTTTGACATTGTCTTCTTCCAGTCTTCTTCTACTTTCTTCTTTCCGTTTCAAGTTAGGCTACCATCTTCATATTCTTTGATAGTCTCCCATCCAAGGATTAATCAGATCTGATCCTGATTAGCTTCTGAGCCCAGATTTGGTCATCCAGATGCTGCCTTATGTTACAATATATTCTGAGTCGTTATTGCACAACACACATTTTACCTATTGTATGCACACACACAAACACACACATATTCCAAATCACCACCTACTAGACCTCACTGGGTCTCTTGGAACATGTCCCAAACCTCAAGATTTATTAACAGCACTTACTGGGCTTGTTTGAAGAAACAGTTTAGGCAATTTCACTGGAGCTGTTCACTGACACTTGAACTTTTTTTGAAACTTAAGAATTTACAAATGGCTGCACTCAGAAAATATTTCCTGAGAATAGAAAATGGCTTATGCTTGTACCTACAAGAGCATGGTGACTTACAAACACAGTTTCAAAGACTGCATATGTTTCCCAGACATTTAAGACAATGATATTAAGAATAATTTAGAATAGGAAGTTCCAAGGTGAGCTTCAGTGCAGCTGAGATAATGACTATTGGCAATTACATAGCTTTTGCATAGTCACCTAGGGAAACTAAAATGTTCCATCCAGATGAATAGGGAAGAACCTTTACAAAAATGTAAATTTCCCCCTCAGTTGTCAATAACTTTCATAGCCGTGGATGGGCAGGCTAGCAGTAACTTTTGCTGACTTATTTGCAATGTGGGATGCTCAAAATGCTCATTTCTTTTTGACTGGATGCACCAACTTTATGACCTTCTTCAAACTGAACATTGATCTCATGCTACAGTGAAGTACCTGAATGGTATGGAAAAACTGTGGCAGATGTAATATACAGTAGTAGCTAAACGCAACTCTTATGACTTCGGAAGAATTCTATTCAGATCTAGATTTCGCCATATGTTGTGATAATTTAAGGCATCTTTCTTCAGCTTGGCATTCTCCATATTTGTTTGTTACCTTGTTGGGTTTTGCTTTTTCTTTTTAACTTCCTGGTGATGAAGAGTACTGAAAATCTCAAAAACTTGTCTACTCTTTCGGTTACTTCTGTTGGTCCTAGTAATGGCATGGCCCAACTGTAGATTTTGGAAAACTCTTAAATTATTTTGATAGTTAAAATAATCTAGAGATGCTAAAATAGGTTAAACCAGTGTTTCTCAACCCTGACAACTTTAAGATGTGTGGACTTCAACTCCCAGAATTCCCCAGCCAGCATGCTGGCTGGGGAATTCTGGGAGTTGAATTCCACACATCTTAAAGTTGCCAAGGTTGAGAAACACTGGATTAAACTATAAATCAGCACTGCATTCAAGGGAATCTTAAAGAGGATTCAGTCCTTGGCAAGAAAAAAAAAAGGAGAAAACAGATTTCCTGTTCTCTTTCTTTTCAGAGGTAGCCCAGAAATGTGGGGTTCAAATGTCTGTGTTCTCTAATGCCAACCTGTTTCTTCCCTAGCAATTTTATTCTGCTGCCAATTTTGTGTTTGTCATCATGACTCTTATGATTCAGAATGTTTTCTGGCACCTGTTGCCTTCTGTGTAGGATGCAGATAAACAAAGGGGTGCAATCAGCCACCTATTCTTTGTATGGTTGCATCCACTGTCTTGGATCCTCACTATGCAGGCCAGTTTTAGAAGAGAGCTGTATCCTCCCAAAGGGAAGCAGGATAAATAACTCACATCTTGCATTGGTGGGTTCTAAAGCATCTACATCTCCTACATTTGCTGCCTTCTGGACAGGACAATGAGTTTCCCAGCTGGAAGGAAAATCTCACTTTATCTCCTTCCTTTCTTTTGCCTGGGGGCTGGATTAACAGCTGTGGGTTTGGGGAAGTGAGAACAGGCAGAATTAGTTACAGTGATACATTATCTGGTATTGGGTTTTGTGTGTGTGTGTGTGTGTGTGTGTGTGTTTTGAACCCTGCCATGAGCGTCATGCTTGTGATCTGATTAGCTTCAGTAGACCTCCCTATGAATATATGGCATCTTTCTGTACAACGTAGATTGAGAAATATGCCATCCTAGGGAGGGACAGCCAGGATAGGAGATGAATGGAGGGAACAAAAGAAGGGAAATTGCATAGTCACTGCAGAGAAAGCTTATGAAACAGTCAGGATTTCTCTTTTCAGACCAACAAAGCAGTATTTCTTCATATGAAACTAATCAATGAAAGATGTTTGTTTTATTTATTTGCTTGTTGGTTTTTGATCAGCTCATATTGGGCTCTTCTTTAATTTTATCCCCACCACAACAATTGTTTATTTTTTAATTAGATTTATACCCCATCTCTCATTTCACAGCTGAAAGCAGTAGACACAGCATTCCTTCCTTCTATTCCCCACAACAACCTGGTGAGGTTATAGGTTGGGCTGAGAAACACTGGCCCAAAGTCACCAGGGGGCCTCTGTGGCTGAAGGTGGACTGTATCCCAACATTTTCATCTCTGCTCCCCACTGGGTCTCTGAATTCCAAAATCCTAACCAAGTTCCTGGATCTTCCCAAATTCCAAAATCCTAACCAAATTACAATCTCCCCCCACATGCATTCCCCACCCATGAGTCTGCCTCTAGGGTTGTCTTTGTCTTTGGAGGAAAGCAAATTCTCTTTCATCCAACTAAAGGAGAATTTTATCTGGTACTACCTGAAGTCAAAGCAATTTGCTGCAGGAAATACAGGTAAATTTACAGTATATGTGAAGCTGCTCTTAATACGCTTAATAGTTTGGTTCTTAACTTCATTGTCACTTGTGCTAGACAGTAATTTGTACCAAATGTTGTCATGGGCAACAGCATATGATGCCTATTTGGCAATGTTTATGTGGGAATTTGAAAGTTCCAGCCCAGGTATTCCTTATACTTCTACTTACACTTCAGTATACTATACCCATTTTGGGTATAATTGGAATTTACAAAACTCCTTACTTGGCATTTTGCTCTATGCTGTAACACTAATGTAGCTCATGCCCTAGAACAAGCTTACTATGGGCAACTAAGAATGACAGTTTGACTGGCTTATTAAAAAGAAGAAATGTGATTATTCCATATATAGTTACATTTATTGGAAGGAAGTATTGAATTGTTATTGAGCAGGTGAAGGTATCCATTCTTAGTAGAAGAAATAGCTGGAAGCTGATGCTGGGTGAATATTTAAATGAAAAAGCCTAGAGATGTTGTTGTCGTCATTATTTACCCACTGGCTAGGCAATTCAGCTACTAGATCATTGGCTCTGTGACAAATAACTGAATAAATTAGATGGAGAATAGGATAGATTTTTGGTTTTGATAGGCCAGACTTCAACCTTTATTCTGATATCCCATACAATTACAGTGAATGATACTAGCTGAGGAGTTTTGCCCTCTCAGCAGGTAGTTATGAATACTTATTTATGAGAATTCTTTGTATAATGTTAGGAAAAATGTCTGTACTCCCTTGGGCCCAACCTCCAACATCTGTCAAACAGGAATATTATCAATGTGTTGAATAAATATCCTGTTCTATCAAGGCTGCACTCCAGGGCTCAGATCCAATTTGGCAAAGCCAAGGAGGTCACTTAAAGTATAAATCAGGACCAGGGACAGCTCCCAGAGCAATGGCTAAGTTACAGAATTCTGCAGCCCTAATAGGAATTGAAGCCACTTGAGATTCATAAAGCGGGAATGATGGCCACAACCTGCTCTTCTAACTAATGGAAGTCCACAGGTGACCTCATGGGAGGGTAATAGTGTCTCAGAAAGGGGTGGAGCATTTTTTTCTGCCTTTATTTCTGTGTGGGAGGAGTAATGGCTGTATGAAGGCCTTGGACAACAAACCTATTCCCGTCCTTATAAAAGCCCTCCTGCCATACAAAGCCTGGAAAGTGTTCTTGGAAAAGAAGGATTCACTTGATGGTCTGCAAGACCTGGGTGTCAAGCCACGTAGACCCACCCTGATCCCCTGTGTGTACTGGGAAGAAAGATCATCCCTTCCTCTGCTGACCACCCAGCATGACTTTTTCATTTTTGGTGCTATGGGATGTCCCTAACTGGCCAACTATGAATAGGGGATACAGTCAAGGTCCCAAATCAAGTGGTTGACATTCCTTATAAAATTCAGGAAGCAGCTGCAAAGTCTGGGTGTAGGCACATAGAGATTTAGGCATACACTATCTGTTCAAAATAGATGACATCACATATGAACAGCTGATGGTGCTGAAGGTAGGATGGGCATCCCCAGTGGGTGAAGAAGGAAGTCATACTTTCACAACCCACTCCACACATTGGAAAGCAATCTGGATATGTATCATCTGGCTCAGAACAGAAGAGGTAAGGAGAATATGGAATGTGTTTACATGTTCCAAGCTGGGCTGGAAATTTTTTAAAAGCCATCTTGGGGGAGGCAGGAAGAGAGAACTGGATGATGCTTTGATCTATTACAATATAACATATCTTACTAATAGAGTAGGTGGAAAATTTGTTGCTCAAATCCTCAAGATCTGTCACAACACACATACCCTTCCAGTCAGAGCAATTCCCTGTGACAGCCATGACCACAGTGAAATCTGGCAGGCCAGTTTATCAGCAGAGAGAGCATATTGGTGCCAGAATTGAGAAATGGAAGGAAACATCATTTCGGCAGCATAGAAAGGAAGGCTAAAGAAGACTGAGCTGGTGGTACCAGTAATTACAGGATAAAAACTCTGAGAAATCCCTTTCTTAGAATGGAATGCAGAGTTACATCAATGATGAGCAATTCTGGGAAGACAATAGAAACAGAAATTCCAGGCTTACTTTAAAAGTAACAGTTGGAACCCTTTGGTTCTAAGCAATGAATATGAATAAATGGTTAATGCAGTAACTGGACTGACACCTTTAGTGGCTACAGCACAAGGAGAGGCCATAGAAAACAGAGTAACAGCTTGTGTAAAGCAAGCATGGAAGAGCAGCACAACTCCAGCCAATGTGTGATAAATATTTATTTAAAGACATGGCGTCTCCCATTCCAAAGGCTTAATATGGGTGAACAACATATGGGTAATACCACCCCCAAAGTATAGGGGTTGTATATTGTATTAAAAGAGTACTAACCCATACTTTTTGTCTCAGGCCTCCTATTTGGAAGTTGATTCAAGCAATTAGCAAAATATGCCCAGGCTTCAAGTTCGGAAAATTCCCCAAGAGGAGGACAACCATGGCAGCCACCTCTTTTATGCTTGAGTTGTCTGAAACTGGCAAAGATTGTGCAGCATGTAGATTATATCGAAAAACAGGTTATCCAAATGTTTCTCAACCTTGGCAACTTGAAGATGTGCGGACTTCAACTTCCAGAATTCCCCAGCCAGCCATGCTGACTGGGAAATTCTGGGAGTTGAAGTCCACACAGCTTCAAGTTACCAAGGTTGAGAAACACTGGATCATCCTATTGGCTTGCCCTCACATTTCCCTAATCTTAGATCAACACACCTCAGTAGCCAGTACCATATGACATGTCCACATCATGTGGACTTCATCTCATCTGCAGTCCACAGCTAAAGCAGCTTAAAACCTTCTTTAGGTTTTCCATTTGTAAAGGAGGGTTTTCCCTATTCTCCCAATACAGCTTTTGTCATTTATTTATTTATTACTCACATTTGTGGGTTGCCCATTCAAGGTGACTCAAGGCAGTGTACAGATTTAAAACATTAACAAAAAATCAAACAACAATCAAAACCATTTTAAAAAATGCCCAGACAGGGGCACAGCCAACATTAAAACCAACACACAGTGAGCCCACACTGTCTTACCCAATGTCTCAGGAAAGGGCCAGACCTTCAAGGCTCTTCTAAAAGAGAGCAGGATGGGGCTGTCCCAGGCACATCTCTTGGGTCCCATCAGATGGACCTGAAGCATGCCAACTCTGTCAATTCTTATAGGACACTTCCTCAAATGATAAGGCCATATGCCATGAAGGGCTTTATAGATGACAATCAGTACCTTCGATTTTACTGTACAACTCTGAGTCATACTCGTGAGATGGGTGGCTACATAAATTTGATACATAAATAAATAAATTGCACCTGGAAGGCTTCTGGTAATCAGTGCAGCTCCCAGAACAGTGGTGTTTCAGGGGCATACCATGGCATGGTCCTAACTGCTCACACTGCTGCATTTTGGACCAACTGCAGCTTCCAAGTGGTCTTCAAGAGCAGCCCCATATACATAGAACACATTGCAGTAATCAAGATGAGAAGCAACTAAGATGTCTGTTTTTCCCCATTCTCCTCTCAGTGGGAGGGGAAACAAAAGCCAGGAGAATCCAGCAATCATTTTCCTTTACTATATCCTGGGGGGAAATCCCAGGACCGTCTGGCTGTGCCCTTAAATGATTTCAAAGAAAAATGAATGGGTTGGGCCAACAGCCCAAGTTCACTCATACTGTACCTTGCAAGGGAGAATAGGAAGTGAGTAAATAAGTCAGTACCCTTTCTGTCAAATGGCCAGAAAGGAAAACCCTGCCCAATTTGCTTTTATGCTTTGAACAGCAGCCTGATCTGCAGACATCAGCATTTCAACCTTTTAATGCTTTCAGAGAGAAGTCTTACTTCCTGCTAATATCAGCAGATTCAGCTGCTCTTAGGGGCAAACTGGAGAGTTAGTGGCCACAATCTGGGCATGATCTAGCACAGGACTTGTAGTGGCAATGCCAGGAGTATTGGGTGAGACTACAGCCAGAATGTTCATTCCCTCTTTTTCTTAGCAGTGTGCATCCACTGTCCTACTTTAGCATGTGGACCCAGCGTGGTGTAGTGGTTAAAATGCTGGACTAGGGCCAGGGAAACTCCAGTTCAAGGCTACTGTCAGCTACAGAAACTCCTTGGGGCCAGCCATTCCTTCTCAGCCCGACCAACCTCACAGTGTTGTTGTGGGGAGGGTGGGCAATGCACACCACTTTGAGCTCCTGCAGCATACACGGTAAATCTAACTAAAAAGAGAAAAATAGCAGTTCTGACATGCTACAGTTTGGACCACTCAAATACTCTCTTTCTGCACCCATCTTAAAAACTGACCTGACAGTCATGAAAAATGGGGGGGGGGAGGGCTTAATTTAAATACTTGTTTGAAATTAAAGTTGAAGCCAGATCTGATGTGTGAGCCCCAGAGGAAACACCTCATAATGTAGCTCCTGTCCAGTGAAAGACTGTAGCAATCTCAGACTTCTGTGTTTGATGTTCAGAGACCATCTGCAGCTGTAAGGGCATCAGGAGCAAAAAGGGAAGCATCTCCGGATAATGGGGCTGTATGAGAACCTCAGTGTCACTCTTATATTTGGTAGGGGGAGATTTTGTGCCACCATATCAAGCATCAGTGAAGCATATCATAAACACGGACTGAATCTTTGTAAGATTAGCTTCAGCATTTTACAAGTGCAGTTAATGTTCAGGCGCAAGGGTTGGATAAAACAACTGCATTTTTTATGGCTCTGCCTGAGATTTTATTGTGTGCCTATTTACTGGCTTCCAGTTCAGTGCCTTTGATCATTTGTTTATCCTTTGAACAGTTGCAAAAACGTTTTCCTAAAAACACTTTCCTAAATTTCAACTGTATAAAATCACACTGTGCTGTAAACTCCTTGCTGCAAAAACTAGGAGGAGGAGGCTCTGCAGATCCCCCGGAAAGCTAGGAAATGTTTCGACTGTGGTGCAGAGGCCCTGTGAAGTTACATGCATGGGATGGTGGTGGTGGAATTATTTATTCACCTACAGATGCACGCATGAGGTGTCACCCCAATCATCCCAACCTCGGCACCTTTTGAAAGGTCACAGTGGATACACTCTTATTTTGTATATTGCGTACAGCAGTGCTATATGAAGTGGGCTGGCAGTTAGTTGAAGGCACTGGTGAACCATTTCCATATCAGGGTTTCTCGACCAGGGTTCCATGGGACCCTCGGGTTCTGCGAGAGGTCACTAGGCGTTCCCTGGGAGATCACAATTTATTTAAAAGAAATATTTCAAATTCGGGCACCTTCACATTAAAGAGGTAAGTTTCATTATTTTCGGTTTCAGAACACTGTTAATGCATCTATACAGGCCTACCCAGGAAACAGATATAATAATTTTGTAATTTCTGGCCTATATTTGAGCCTGAATGCGCAAGGGTTCCCCGAGGCCTGGGAAATATTTCAAGGGTTCCTCCAGGGTCAAAAGGTTGAGAAAAGCTGCATTAGAAGTTGAGTTTAACTGGGAAGAGACTTTACTTTTAATTTGAAATCTGCTGGTTTTCTAAATGTTGTTCACAGTACATTTGAACGGATGGATAGAGTGATGGGATGGGACAAGAAGATGATACATTCATACCTTTCAACCTTTAGCAGATGGGTGGCTTCCAAGAAAACAATTATCAGATGACGGTGATCTGAAGTTGAATTACACTGGGTAGCCCATTGGCTTGTCTGGCCCAGAATTGCATCCACCCGTTGATCGTAATGCTGCCAATTTCCATCATCTGCCCCAAGAAACACCTAAGTCTTGCCTTGAGCTATTGCCGTTACCACTTTTACTCTCAGTGGTATGAAACAGGGCTACGTTACCTCAGCTGTCCTCTGTTCCAAAGTAGCTATCTTGAGATTAAGGTGCCTATCGAGGTGAATATTTGTAGCTCAGGGTTGAACTGTGGAGTCCTTGGTGCTCTCTGAGCCTGGTTGTTTTCTTGCAGACGTTTCATTGCCAGACTAGGCAATATCTTCAGTGCGGGTACCCACACTGAAGATGTTGCCTAGTCTGGCAATGAAACGTCTGCAGGAAAACAACCAGGCTCAGAGAGCACCAAGGACTCCACATTAAGGTGCCTGTTCCATCATTCCTCTGCCTTTAATCTTCTCCATTCAGCCTCTGTCAGGACTTACTTCTGCTGATGCCCATTCAGTGTCTCCTGGTGCATGCTCACTAGCATCAAGCTTCTTTGAGGATCAGTACTCTCGGCTTAATCTGCTTCCGAACAGCTTTCACTGGGAGTGAGAAGGGGAGAATGAGCCAATCTTTCTATTTAATTTTGCACTGGGTGTGATTGCGTCTTCCAGCCACTCCAGATAAAGGCCAGTTACCTGTTTTATTGGAGGCTGCCTGGGTGAGTTACTGCTCCGTAATTTTCTCCTTCCAATCAAGAGACTCGTGCAAAGAAGCAGAAACAGAGGAGGCAGGCAGTTTTTTTAATCCTTCCCCACTATTCAGAAATTTTGTTTCCTCTCTGTAAAGAGCAGATATGTTATCAGGAGAATGGAGAAGCAGCACCTCTTTATACAAAGGCCAGCTTCCTTTTGAAAAAGGGAAGCTCTGAATAAGTTAGGGCGATAGAAGTGTCCAAGTCAGGCAGAGGCCCTGGCATTTTTGCATCTAATGACAATACCTAGGAATAGGCCAGTAAGAAAATATGACTCATGGAGGGAAGTTGGTCTCTGAAGCGCCTGGAAGGGTCACAAGTAAAAGACATCTGCTCTCCCAGCTCCATCCTTTCATCTGCACATAATACAAATTATAATAACAATGGAAAATAAAAAGCTGATTGAGCTTTTCCAGTGCCATAAAGTGAGGGCCTCTTTCCTTCTTATAAAGCATTGTTATTACATTTCCCCTTCTGAGAAAAGTTGTTGCTACATTTCCCCACTGGCAATCACATTAGCCTTTTGTGGGTAATAAATCCACAACGTACACCCGAAAACGTGTGTTTCGGGGGGAAAGACACGTGTGTTCATTTAAGCATCTGAAAAGGGTTCATGAGTCTGCACAGGCTGGGACTTGAGAACAGGGCAAGAGAGCTTTCAACAAATCCCCCGCAAATCACTTGTCTGATTTGCTGCCCCAAATTCTAGGGGGTGAAATGGGGAGGGTTTAGAAGGCACAAACCAGTTTTGATTTTTGGCAGGGAGGGGGACAATTATTTTTTTTTTACCATGGAAACAAGATGCTGGTTTCTCTGTATTGCTCCCCCTTTTTTAGTACTCCTGAAAAATGCAGCTTAATGTTGTAGTGGTAGATCTGTTTTTGCTTTTAGACCTGCTTCAAAGGTTGCTGGGCAATTAGGAGGGGGTGGTGGTTTGATCTTTTAATTATTATACTGGTTGAAAATTAAAAGCAAGAGCTATTGCCACAGCAGTGAGCAGTGTTTTCAGAATACTAAAGAGCAAGAGAGTTTAATGCTGTGTAAATTAATTGCCTGGGTGACCTTGTCAGAGCTCAGGATTTAAATTAAATGCTCAGGTTAGCTCTTGGATTCGGGGTGGAGGGCGGCTCTGGTTAGCACTTGGATGGGAGACCACCACATAATGCCATCCAGACTGCAAAGTTGAAAACCATCTAAAAACAAGGCAAACCACTCTTGCTCCCAAGAAAACTGAATTAAATGTCCATGACATTATCAAGAGTCCAGCTGACCTGAAGGAGGCTTTGCCTTTTAAAGAGAGAAAAACAGGGAGATACATGGCTTGGTGGAAATACTCCAGATCCCATTTTAAGCTACTCTGAACCATCCTAATCCTTCCCAAATTGAGTTCTACTGACTTGTCAGTGAATTTTCCCTCCCTCTAAAGAAACTGGTGCAGAAAATGAATTTCAGGTCCAGTCCTACTCTGTACAGGCCTTGAAATAATAACGTGGCTTCCCTAGACCAAATGAGAATTACCTCTAAGTGACTAGTTGGAAAAACATCAAAACATGTTTGTCCTTTCTTTCAAATTTCAACAGTTTAGCAGGCTTGCTTTACCTTTTATATTAATTTGCAAGATAATCTGCCTTAAGCATCTATAGTGAAAATCTTTCCCAGGCTCTTATTTGACAAACTAATTCTGCTCTTGGTAAGTTGAGTGAAATATTTGGAAATATTAACATTTTTCCATTTACATTTGAAACATCTCTAATTTGATAATTCCTTGTCAGAATGTTTGGCTTTCAGTTCATAATATGAGATATGAAATTTCCTTAATGGTTAATAGTCAATTCCTGTCATCTCCTACATAGAATTACCTGCATCTTTCAAGTGTGGTCCTGATGCTAAGGTCATACCATGTGTTCTCATGATGTCTTTGTCAGGCAGCTTGGCTATGGTGCAGTTCAAAGCAAAGAAAAAAAATCCATCTTGCAATTAAAAATGCAGGCAGCTTTCCCATGTCCAGAAACTCTTACTTTACCCCAGGGGCTTTCCAACTTTTTCAGGCCACAGAACCAGCTTGTTAAAAAAATAAATTTCCTAGAATCCCTGATCAAGAGGGGTAGGGTTCTGAATATCAGTTGACAAGCCCCACCCTTTGCCTTGTACCTTAGAGAAATGGCCATGGATGCCCCATTGAGGCAGAAGTGGATGGCTGAGTGCATTTGAGAGGGGTCTTTTCCCCCTTAGCCCCATGGAAACCATGCAAGTCCACAGAACCCAGTATGAAAAGTCCCCACCTGAACTTGAAGCTCCATATCATGGGTATCAGGGCAACCGGAGGATTCATCAAAACAAAATGTGCATCATGACATTATATTGCAAGCTCTGCTCCTTACCTATTTGTGTGCAGCATCACAATGCAAGTGCAAAACGGGCAGAATTAGCATTGCAATGTTGTGGCACACATGCGGTCATTCATTCTTCTGCACTACCCCTGTGGATGCCAGGCTTTCAAGTAGATTTCACAGCAACTTTACCAACAGAATAAGTTCATCATAAACTCTGCCTCCCTGGCTCTAATGCAGACCCCAAGGCTGTGCTCTGTAACCAACCATTCATACCAATAACCACACACAAAACTTATCTTTTCCCCCATTCTGTGTGAAGTAAAGCTTTTCCACTACTCCAGGAGCTGTTGTAATTCAGAAGATGGGAATGCTGACTGTGAGATGATTTTTCCACTCTTCTATCAGTTGGCTGGAAGGAGTTTGATTGGCTCTTGGTCTTCGCTGCCTGTCCTCAGCTTCCAAAGTGTGGGCAACAGGAGTGAAGACTTCAAAACACTTTGGAGAAATGTGAGGGTTGTTTTCCAAGGACTGGACACACCATAACATAGAAGAGAATTGTACACAGTGCTGTACTGTACACACACCTCCAACAATAGGCTGTTGCCTTGGGTTAACTCCACCCTTCTAGGCTGTACAAGCAAATGTAGCCATGTAAATAAGTCTTGGATTCTCAGTCCCTACAGCAGGTAAAACCTGAAAATTCATGAAGTGGCATAAAGCCTTTGCCTCCCTCCAAAAATTCTTGCATTTGTTGGGATTAGGCGCTGCCACAGCCTGGTTGCTCTTTTCTGGTTGCTGATGAGCCCCAGGCTTGTACAGGTATGTCTCTTTGGGGGAAGGGATGAGCTGAGCCTAGCCTTGGGAAAGTGGGGGCAGGAAGCGTTTCTTCCTGGCTGTCTCTGCTTAGTTTTTGGCACTGCTTTTCCCAAACACAGAGAGTAATCTTAGCTTTGCTCCTTTCTCCCTTACAAGAAATAGGACTGTTCCCATGAAAAAAGCTCTCAAGTGACCTTACCATTTAAAGGTCAATTATTTGAGAGAGAGAGAGAAAGAGAGAGAGAGAGAGATGACAGCTAGACCAACTGTACCCACCATGAACCTCCATGGGTGCCTTTCCAAAGAAAACTTACCCTGCTCTGATGTTCCAGTTCCTTCCGGGGAAAGGAAAGAATGGAACATTATGTGACAGATAAATATAGAAACAAACAACCTGACACTTTAGAATTTCCAAACACTCTCCCTTTTAGAACCATGTGATTTCTGAGCATGCCTGACATAATTTAAATGTTACAGAACCTCTCGGTCCCTAAGGAGAAATATGTACTAAAGTATTTCTTCTAATAGCCTCTGCCTTATTTATAGAAAATGGATTGCCCTGGAATGCAATATTGCTTAAAGAAGAGCAGTTCCTTCCTAAATATATAACAACTTGTTTTGCATATCTACGTTTTTCTTTCTCTTCCTCTACATCAATATGTTTCAGCCCAATGTACTGCAAAGAAACAAGGATCACTGGTCATCAGACTACCCTGTACTGTTGCAAGGCTTGCAAGATAAGTTAGGCTAACTATTTTGTCAAGGATAATTAGCTAAAACAGGAACAGCAACAACAACCAAATAATAGAAGCTTTGCAATCAGTTCTCAAAAAGTGACTTGCTCGGCATCATGACCAATTGGAGGTTAAAGACTGTTGACTTTCTTGGTTCTGTTGCTGGGCTAATTTTATTTGGTTGGACTCAGGCAACATAGTCAAAGACCTAGTGGCTGTATTCACTCATCACGCTAAGCTTGCCTAGATTTCACCTTGGTTAATCTGTCTGTGGCTTTGCGTATTGTGTGGACCCAGCCCCTTTAGATCACTTGGCGTGAAGGTGGCGTGAACCCAGAAAATGTGTTGGTGGGTATTGCAGAAACCCAGCCTTTACTTTCTTGGTACAATAATGATTGTTTTCATAGATGGTGAAATTGCAGTCTAGGCTTGAAGGTTAAACAGAGCCTTTATACTCCTTGTGTATGGTTTGGCAAGAAATACACAATTTGCGAAGAGTTCACATGCTTGTTCTCAGACTTATGATTTGTTTGCTTTTCTGGTGTCTTTCTCCCCCCCGCCCACATTTTTTTAAAATAGAACAGTGAGGGAGAAAGAGTTTATTCTCATAAACAAGCAACTACTACTAATGAAAAGAAGCTAGAACTGGTACAGCAGAAGTGGAATAAGGACTCTCATCTACTTCATCTCTGCATCAGTGACTTAGGATGGAGAAATATAAACAGGACAAGCTGAAGATACTCATGCATCTTGCATCGATCCATGATGTACTGCTGGGACTTCACCTGTACACAGTTTGACAAACACAACCTAGGCTGGTGGTCTTCACAAGATGGGGTTAGCACCCAGCATTGAGTCAGGACAATGCTAACATTACCATTTGTTTTTGTAGGCCACCTAGGTTCTACAACTTGGCTACCAGCTCTGTTCTAGGTGTATTCTTGAAAGTGGTTTAATGTTAAAAGGTGGGGCTTCAGGTGGGTTTCTGTTGTTGCCTAGCTGAAGACCACTGCCCTAAATTTTGCATTTATAATAAACAGGGTCAGCCCAGCCATTAGGAATGAGCTAGATAGATGGTAATAGCAACATTCCTAATCAATACTCCTGATGTTCGCTTCTATTGGAGGACCCATGACATGTGCTAGATCTCTAAGGGAGCCTCATGGCCTCAGAACAGTAGCCCATCGTCAGTGTTGAAGTAGCATTCATCTTGTTTGCTTCTATTTATGCAGCTGAGAATGGCACCATCTTTTCCTTCACCCCAGGCAGCAAAATGTCTAAGTCCACAATGGCCTGGGTCTGCAGTGGAAGTGAACATAATCTCAAAGTGGTCCAGGATGCAGAATCATCTGCATATCTCTATTTTATTTTTACATTTGCATCTTGCTCCTCAGTCAAAATAAGGTGACAAGCATTATGCACAATAGGAAAACATTATGTAAATGAGGCCTGATTTAAAATCACTAGATTAGTGGGATGGTGAAAACAACTCGGTAATCTACTGATTGTACTTTTAAAAAAAGTTTGACATCAATCAAATATTGTTTTTTTATACTAATTCTGCATTCCTGCCCCTGGGCTCTACCCCAGTTAGAACTACCGAACCCTCAAAAACTAGCTAAGGATCCCACAACAACAGCTGAGTGTGCAGCTGTTGCTATCTAATGCCAGGTTGGCCTGTATTAAGGCTCATTTCATCCAGAAGTTAGTTATGGATGAGAGGGCTAACCTGGCATGCATTACCAAGACCTGGTTGGGCACATACAGTTTCTCCTCTCGGAAGTATGTCCGCCCAGGTTTAGAGTGTAGCACAGGTGACAACCCCAGAGCAAGGGTTGTAGAGTGGCTATAGTCATCCGGGAGGCTCTGGTGGCTTTCAGAGGCATGGCCCAGAGATAACTGGGTGTAAAATTGGGCTTTGGGAATCAGATGGGATGCTGCCACTCTACCAGCCTCTCTGCTGGTTGGACCAGGGCACTGAATGAGTCCAACAGATGTGGAGTGCTTGGCACTCTCTGAGCTTGGTTGTTTGCTTGCAGATCTTTCATTACCCGACTAAGTAACATTATCAGTGCTAGGGAGTGTGGGGTTTTGCTCCCTGTTTATATACAGTAGAATGGGGTCTTTTTAATCAGCTGTTGCCTGGTTTGTGGCAAAAATGTCAAACCAACATTTGGGAGAAAGGGTAAGGAGTGGAAAAGGTATGATAGAATCAAACACTCACAAGAGCTTGGTCAAGCAATGAGAGCAATTTTTGGATGCTTTAGTTTGGGTCTCTTCCTTTCTCCCTCTAAGGAAAGCTGTCTGTGCATCAGGCAGGAAAGGGACTTGAATCTCATTAATTATTTTGTTGGTATCAAGAAAATGTTCTTCTCACCCTCAGGTTACTGTTGTGCTTCCTTTTATTAAAACACAGTCTTCCCTGAGCACACATTTCCACCCCACTCTTTTGTCTTCTGCTGAAATTCAACCTCTGCCATTACCTTTGACCCCAACGTATGTCCTTGATTGCACTCTTTCCTCCAGTGGCTTCCTCCTGTCATTTACTCCTGACCCAGAGCAAGGTCCACTCCCCACTGCCCTAGTAACCCAGGCTTGCCAATGCTAAATGAACCCTCCTGCCTTTTCCTTCCTGCAGAAGCCCTACACAGCCATCCTTCCTGAAGTCAATTGGCTTGCCTTTTTTTAAAAATTTATGTTGAGTGTGCCTCCCTCCCTTTACTGGATTGAGTTTGCATATGTGGGTTATTCTTTCCAGCTTGGGCTATCAAGATCTGGTCTGTACCTCAAATTTGGTCCCTGAGCCAATGCACTCTGGTTTTCCCTAGAACCGTAATGGTCAATAATGTTTAGTTTAGTTTAATTTAATTTAATTTAATTTAAATACATTAGTTACTTCTAGGAGTGGATGAATTGATTTCAGTTTTTGGTCAGATTCTTATTTCCCAATCATTCTGGCCCGTTTCCACAGATTGTTTACAATCAGTGACAACAAAAAGCTACATGCAGATCCCTTTGCTGAAGGTCATGCTAATAATGACTGCATGGTATACTTATAAACCAACATACCTAGAGTGCTCCAGGTTGGGGCAGGCTGTACAATAACAAGCTGACTCTTAGTCATGTGGTACCTCCAGGGATTTTGCCAGCTAGTGACTATAAATGCCAAATTCCATGGTCTGATGCAGCATTGCCTTGTTACCTCTTCCACTCTAGTTTCTATACCTGCCAGATCAAAACAGAAAGAACAAAGCAGCTTTGATATCCTATGTTGGCCCTGACAGATTGAAGGTATCTGACATTTTGCTCCCAAACCAGAGAGCAAGTTGGTTTAGAAGCAGTTGTGGGTCCTGGCTTGCCATGGAAATCCCTTCCCAATGCTGTGGTTCATGCTTCTCTTATTGTTCCCTGATTTTTGTCTCTGATGCCTTCCTCTTCACCAGCTTTGCTTTGGTGCCTCTGGAGGGGAGGTGAATCAAGATGATCAGGATGAATTTACAAGGGAACCAAATGTAAATCTTCCTTCTGTGCACATTCTCAGCAGGAGAGATGGCAGCCTTTTTTTTTTCTCAGTGTTGTTGAGAGCCACTTACTGTCTTTGAAACAAGGGAAGCCCATGGAAGCAGGGCAACTCAGAGAAAAAGGACAGACTTTCCATTTATTGGCATTTCCAGTAAAAATAGATTTCAAATATCCAGAAGAAGACCCTTTGCAGAGCTGTGGACAATCCAAGTACTGGTTTTGCATGGTTGTGACAAATGCTTAGCAATGGATTCTGGATTTGTTTATGAGCCTTTAATTGCTTACCTTCCCCCTCCCAAGAGCCATAAAATATAGATTCTTTTTTATTTTGGCTTCAAGGAATATGGTAAAGGACACCCAAATGTGTGAAATCGGAGCAAACCCTGCTTATAAATACACTTCATGCTTTTTTAGTACTTGACAACAAGGCTAAGGACTGCTAAATAAATAAGCATTTTATGAAATGTACACATGGAACTTACACTTGTGTAAGGGGCTAGGGCAATGTTTCTCAATCCTGAGAACTTTAAGATGTATGGACTTCAACCCCCAGAATTCCCCAGCCAGCCATGCTGGCTGGGGAATTCTGGGAGTTGAAGTCCACACATCTTAAAGTTCCCAAGGTTGAGAAACACTGGTCTAGGGGTTGCATAGATTACACTGATGTAATGCTAATAATGTTGAAATCTTCCCTGCAGGTTGAACAGGTCTGTGCACTCTAAATGGGGCATACTATTTCATACCAGGCTACTGTAGTTGGACCTGTTCCGGGAGCAATGCCAAACTGATTCCCTTGGTGTAGGAGGGCTTTTGCATTTCATAAAATGCTCTGCACTTCTGCCTTGAACTCCTCCTTTGCACTGAAACCAACTCAGGGCAGTTGGTTTCCCTATAAAATCAGCATTGCTCCTGGGGATTAGACTTTTCATTCTAAGTGCAATTTCTTTGTTGTTGACTTTTACAGTTCCCATGACATTATCCCACATCTGTTCCTGTTTCCTAACCTATCTTTATCCCCTCACCCTTCAACTGTCCTGCCTGAAACAGCTGGCCTCTGTCTTGCTTAAGAAGTTCTTTCTTCCAGAACTCTTTCAGAGTGCTTTGGACTGCAGAGTGATACATCAATGGTACTCAGACTGGGGCTTTATCCACTGGCTGTTGTGGGTGCCTCCATGCACAAGTACTACCCAAGCCTGCCCATCCTTACCTGCCAAGATCTAATAAGATCAAGTGTTTTCAAGTAGTATGGCTGCATTGTCCAAGTCATTGCTGGAATCCAGGGTCATGATACTCTTTGGCGTAATAACTCCATTTCCTTTGCTAACTTTCCCTTGAATTTTCCTCCATGGTAAATACTGGAACTGAGCACAAAAGTGCTCCATTTGAACGTCTCCACCATATTTTTGAGCAAATAATAAGAACTGGTAGAAAAAATGCATAAGAATTTCATGGCCCAGCATTAATAGAAATTGAGATTGTAAATTCAAATAGATAAGGCCTCCCTCCCTCCCTCCCTTCCTTGTTTAAGATTTACCTAGGAGACTTTCATATATTTGATCTGCAGGTAGAAGACTTCCAGTCTCAAGGATTATATCTGAGTCACTTCATTTTCCCTTATGTTTAGATCAAACATTGTCATCAATTTAACTTGAAATGTAACATAAATTTACACATTAGAGTCATATTATTATTATCAACACACCTGGTACTAAAAGAATTTCCCCTGAAGTCATTTTCAGATTTTTCAGGAATTACTCAAAATTCATTACACCATATAGCTGTGTCAGCAGAAAACTGGAATTACAGCACAAAATGTATCTTCACCCCTTAGTTTCATTATATTATTGTGAGTGCACAGGGATAGCAAAGGAGGAGGAGGAGTGGGAGCGGGAATAATCTTTAGAGTAATCACCTTTCATAGATGAAGCTAGGGATTCACATTTTATTTTGAAATATTTAATTAACTTATCACACACTTGAAAAACAAAACATTTCTCCATGAAGTTATTGGTGAAGGGATTAAGCCTTTATGCATAAAATTTTGATTCATCAGTGGCTTAAATGTTGATGAGTTTCTCAGTTTTTTGATTCTCTTTAGACTAGGATATCTGTGTGCATAAGTGTGTGTTATAGGATGGAAGATCATACACATCTATGGTATGATACACATCCTAATTCTGTTGCATTTGCATTCTAAACATCTGCTCTCAGATGCAAGTTGTATAGTAATAATATTACATTTCCCCCTGCTCCACACCCAATGCTACATTCAAGTGGTTTTCATCAACATCCAAAATGGGCATAAAACCCATTTTATTCCCATAATCACTTACACTGACCACCCAAGAACCAGGATGCGAAAACTTTCTCTTCAGTAGAAGAGGAACACTAAAATGTCTTGCTAGGGAGGAAGCAGAATCAAGTCCCCAGAAGGCCTTGGTACCAGTTTTATGTAGAACCTCTTCCATCCACCTTGATGGAATCTGAACCATAGCTGTGAAATCTAAGCAGCTTTGTGTGAAAGTCCAGTAAGTTAAATGACGCAAAAATATGAGGTTACAAGGCCAAGTTTCTTGGGAGTAAGATGCCATCTGTGAGTTAAATACATGCTGGCTGCCCTTGGATGAACACAGCTGCCCCAGGCCCATAAACAAAGACACAGGTCTCTGTACAAATTTGGAAAAACAGTGTTTGCAAGCTGCGTTTTGACCCGTGCTTGGAAAAACAGAATTTGTTAAACAAGCTGGACTCTTTGATTCCTGACTCCAGATCCTGTCTGATTCTTTCTGTACTGCAATCTACAACCCCCAGAATGGAACTGGCTTGTTCCTTTTATTTTTGCAGGAAACTAATTACCATGTTGTAACTTCAGGATTCTAGGACTCCTCTTCTGTATCCTTAGAACAGAATGTTACCAACAGAGTGGGATCGGTTCCTGTAACCATAGGCCCAAAAATGTGGAAGTAAAATTATTTCCTAGATCATCTTCTTTGTATGTAGGGATATGGCAGCTTGTACATTTCCTAGGATTTCTTAGGTTGGTTCAGAAATAATGCTACTTTAGTTGCTGCCCAGAGTGTAATGCAAAAGCAAGAAATCTCATACAGCTATAGTTCCCCATTGGAAGTACCATAATTTTCAAACATTTTGTCCTACATCTGTAGGTACAGTGACCATATTTCCTTGGAAAAAATAAAGCACAAACCTGAAACGGGGGCAAATCTGAAAGAGCTTCATAAGGATTTTTAAAAAATTAATAATTGTTTCTGTTTATAACTTTGCTTTGCAAAGGGAAATTCAAGAACAAAACCAAGAAAATAAATAATTAAATTAAATACATCTAAAGGATAGCTTTCTGAAATAAAGGACTGTCTTTTATAATAAAGGATGTACGGTCACTGTATCTGTGGGGCATTCCAAATTGTTCAGAGACTGCATATATTGTCACAAACAATTGAGAAAAACCCAATCTAATTTTGATTAAAATAGATTTACATTTGGAACAATGGGTTCTATTTGTTTTAACTTTCTGAAAAGGGTGCCAGTAGCTTTTTTAGATTCCATCCATCCTTCTATATGTATGAATGGTATACTTGGATTAGATAAAGGTAAAGGTTTCCCTTGACATTAAGTCCAGTCGTGTCCGACTCTAGGGGGCGGTGCTCATCTCCGTTTCAAAGCCGAAGAGCCGGCGTTTGTCCGTAGACACTTCCTCCATGGTCATGTGGCCATCATGACTAAACGGAACGCCGTTACCTGCCCGCCAAAGCGGTACCTATTAATCTACTCACCTTTGCATGTTTTCGAACTGTATTCTCACAATCACCTTGAGTTAGATTAGGCCGAAAAAAATGGATTTATAATTATATATCTAGAAAGCTTCATAACTTGAATGACAATTATGAGCTCATTATTGTTGGCCATGATGTGCCAGATGAAGCTTAAATAGGGGTATCATATCTGGACTGCAAAATTCAGACAGCTACTAGATGAGCAGAAAATAGATGCAGAAAAACCTAGGAGTTAGCTGCCATATACTAATGGGCTGGATATTTGCAGTCCAGTTTGGGGAGTTCTCAGTTTGAATCTTCTTTTCTGTCTCCTAAGGTTGAAACAGAAAATAAAACTTAAACGTTCTCATGCTTTATCTCTGCTTGTGAAGCCAGAGCACACCTACACATTTTTTTATCTGAGCAAAATAGCAGCTGGAATGATCTCTGGGTTGCTGGATCCAGCCCACTGGGGATTTCATGAGGCATAAAAATTGCTTTTCAAGTCAACAGCACTATGTGCAGTCAAGAGACACAGGAAGAAATGTCCCTGAAAAGTCCAACTTTCTTTGACTCTGAACAATTCACTCTGCAGCAACAGTCACTTTTTCTGTTACTGTACATCAGCATGGATCTCTATGATGTTGTGCCAACCATTAATGCCATAGCTGCCTCTTTCACAAATTTCTTAAGGATATTAGCTTGCCTTCTTTTCATTTTGTTTTGCTTTACTAAAAATTATACAGATTTAAGTAAATCTGCAGAATATATGTAATGCCAGATATAATAGGCAAATAGAAACATAGGCTAAGGTACAAAAAGCATCTTTAATATGCATTCATTGTTACTGCCTTGTTAGGAAGGTTCAGTGCCTTAAATTTTTGCTGAATGGCAAGATTTGGATAATATCCTTATTAGTTTCTCTTAGCAACATAGTGCAACATTCAGAGTCTCAGACTGGATAGATTTAAGTGCAGGTTCCTACTTAGTCTATAAAGCTTCTTGATTAATTTGGATCAATTGCTCTTTCTTAGCCTAAGCTCCCTCACAGGGTTGTTTTCACGATAAACCATTATTTTGACAGGCTTGTTGAAGGTCTAATGCACTTGTAGTTGTGTCCTCAGAAGGGGAAGGGGTTAGAGGGGCACAAGCAATGTCAACACACAAGCCCCACCCTTTTCCACATGTGTTGCAATGTTGGGCACATGCCCCAAAGGAGTGGAGCATGCAATCCAGTGCTGCAACGGTGTGGTGTTTTCATCGTTCTGATGAGAACAGCAAGAGCCTGTGTATTGCTTCATTGATTGACTGATTAAATTTCAAGGCTGCCCACTTCCACTGTGACTCTAGGCAGCTGACAATTAAAAAAATTAAAAAGAAGATAACATATATAAAAGAAAAAGAATACAGCTGACCAGAAGACAGAAACGAACACCAAAGGGGTCCAACTACAATCATAACCCAAGGTCTGGGAGAACAAGCAGATCTTTAACAATTTATCTATCTATCTATCTATCTATCTATCTATCTATCTATCTATCTATCTATCTATCAATCAAATTTATCACCGCCCATCTCCCAAAAGGGACTCTGGGCAGTTTACAATAAAACATAAATAAGAAAAATATAAATCTGTAAAATACTATAATACATAATAAAATAAATACGATAAAAACCCCAATGGCTGGAAGTTCTCTGTGGTTCACAAGCAGAGCAGGATCCTTCTAAGAGATTAGCCATCTCCCGGAATGACTATCCTCCCTCCCGCCCCAGCATAATTATAGAACCAGGTCTTTAGTTGTTTCGTAAAGTCCAGGAGGGAGGGAGCCAATCTCACTTCTGGGGGAAGGATATTCCAAAAGGCAGGGGCTGTTGCAGAGAAGGCCTGCCTCCTGGACCCTGCCAGATGGAATTCTCTTGCAGACAGGGTCTGTAGCATGCCCTCTCTGCATGACCCAGTGGGACAGGTTGATGTGATGGGGAGGAGACGGTCCCTTAGGTAACCTGGCCCTGTGCCATGTAGGGCTTTAAGGGTGATAACCAACACCTTGAATTGGACCTGGAAGCATACTGGCAACCAATGCAGCTCGCGGAGCAAAGGGGTGACATGTGCTGATCTTGGGAAACCCAAGATCACCCGTGCGGCCACATTTTGCACCAGCTGTAGCTTCTGGATACTCTTCAAGGGTAGCCCCATGTAGACAGCATTGCAGTAGTCTATATGGGAGATAACCAGGGCATGAGTGACCATTCGAAGGGTCTCTCTCTCCAGGAAGGGGCATAACTGGCGCACAACATGAAGTTGCACAAAGGCCCTCCTCTTTGAGCAGGAGCCATGAGTCCAGGAGGACCCCCAAGTTATGTACCGGGTCTGTCTGGGGCAGTGCAACCTCATCCAGAACTAAAGATGACAATTTCCCAGAAATCAAGGAGCCATTAATCCACAGCCACTCTGTCTTCCCTGGGTTCGTCTGCAACCTGTTGTCCCCCATCCAGGCCCCCACAGCCCCCAGGCACTTGGAAAGGATGGCCATGGCATCACTTACTTCACCCGGGATGGAGATGTATAATTGGGTATCATCAGCATATTGATGATACCTCACCCCGTAGTGACAGATGATCTCACCCAGTGGTTTCATGTAGATGTTAAAAAGGAGAGGGGAGAGTACTGATCCCTGTGGCACCCCACAAAGAAGGGGCTGTGGGCCAGATCTCTCACTCCCTATCAACACTGACTGGGACCGACCCTGGAGGAAGGAGGTGAACCAGTGCAGAACCACACCGCCCACCCCCAACTCCCTAAGTCGGTCCAGAAGGATACCATGGTCGATGGTATCGAAAGCTGCTGAGAGGTCAAGAAGAGCAAGGATGGATGCACTGCCTCCAATTTGTGGAAAATCAAGTGGGTGGCAGCAGTATGGATCTCCAGAGGGATATCATTACACAGGGTAGGAGGCATCACCAAGAAGGCACACTTCCTCGGTCCTGCATGGTGACATTGCTAATCAAAGGGACCCAGAATGTGCCCAGCCTAGCTGAACTCATTGGGTGAAAACCTATGTAGGCCAGCAGGTCCTCAGGTAGAAGGGATGCTAGGAAGGGGGTGATGGGTGATAAACAGGACTTGAATGACACCTGGAAGCCAACTGGCAGCCAGTGCAGCTCACAAAGCAGGAGGGGATCCTGTTCCATACTTACTTATTTGCCCACAAACAGCAGTAAATATCACCACTGTTAGTAGATTTCTGTTGAATTTCAGTGGCATGCTCTTAAGGGACATTAAGACAAAACAGAACAATGCATGAAGTCTGGGGCCCCTGGGAAATAAGAGGCACTTTTGGTTGTGACATCTTCAACTGCCCAATCTACTGTGTCCTCTTCAACTGTCCTGCTGCTTCCCAGTGGCCTGTCTTTACAGCTGAAATACCTCTGCATGCCTCTGGTCTCACAAATCATCTCAGATATTCTTTTTCCTTCCTGATCTCTCTGGGTTACAAGGACTCACCCTCTTCCTTCCAGGACCTCCATATGAAGAGGAAGACCAGACTGGGTGGTGCACTTAAGAAACAAATTCAACTCCCTCTTTTTAAAAAAAAAATCTTATTACAAGGGAGGTTTCAACCCAACTGACTCACATTACCATCTGTTGCCAAGCCATTCCACAGAACCATAACCTGTCCTCCCTTAAGTCCAGGAAATAAATCTTTTTTTCTTATGTGTTTGAGAGCCTCCCTTCCACAAACAACCCTAAACTGCAGCAGCAAATCTGTACCAAGCCAGCATTATTATTCTGTTGTTCTGTACAGACGACCCATCCTTCCCACTTCCCACTTCCTTTCATATGAAAATGCTTTCAGCAAAAATTTGCTAATGGGGTGCTTTAGGAGACTAAGTCCAGAGAATACAACATGCCTGTAAAAGCCCAGAGAGATGGAAACATTACCAAGTTCAAACTGCTAGTTTAGATGTTTAACATGCCCCAAATAAGGGATCTTCCAGGAAAGTGTTTACAGTGGTCTGGCTTCCTAAGCAGCAGTTCATTGACATTGGTGGTTTTGAAAGTTTAGGACAGTGTTTCTCAACCTTGGCAACTTGAAGATGTGTGGACTTCAATTCCCAGAATTCCCCAGCCAGCTGGCTGGGGAATTCTGGGAGTTGAGGTCCACACATCTTCAAGCTGCCAAGGTTGAGAAACACTGGTTTAGGACATAATAAATTGACAAGGCTCTTTGGGGTCCAAAAAGTTGACCATCCTGAGTGCACCTTTCTTACTTGTAGGTTCCAGGCGAAGTTCACACACTAAATCTGTTTACTGTGTAAATGCAGGCCTACAGTCTTCTAGAAATTGCACTTGTTATAGCATACATCCTCCTTGGACTAAGCCACCCACTAGTAAGTATGTACCAGCACATGTAAATGTAGCTAGCACATTAATTAATCCAAGCACATTAATTTTATAATTAAAATTGTAAATGAAAATAGAAGCCCTTCTAATCAGGCATTCTATTTCTAGTTGTAGTCAAAGAAAGTATCTGAAGCTGTTATCATGATTATCTCCATCTCCATCTCAACATGGTCTTTGGATTTTTCCAGTAGATCTCTTGTCTGCAACTCTTCACAGGGTACACATGGTATTTTTGCTTACTTTTTGGTTTTCCATCTTATTCATCCAATTTCACAAAACAGCCAAATCTTACAAGGTCTCCATATTCGCACATGAAAACTCATGACATTTTGGCTTGTTCCTTCCTTCATTTTATAAACCAACTTAGAGTGATGAACAACTTCTCCATAACTCAGGTTAAAAAAAAAATACAAAAAACAGTTCTGTAAAATCACACAGCTAAGGCCCCAGGAGTAAAACACAATCAACCCAAAACAATTTCCACTGCTAGAAAGACAAATGGTTGAAAAATTTATATGCAGTAAATGTATTTGCTACAAAATTAAACATAAATGCATGCACACACCCACACCATTAAGTGAATCATAGGGAACAATTTTCATGGCTACTATTTATTGGTGGAATGAGTTCTGGATAATGCAGGTGAGATGATGAACTCATTTCACCAAAATAATATCCTGGGTAAAGCTGCTGCTGATGCCCCAATTTTGTGAGCTAATGGGAGATGAGGCTGGAATACCTAATCTTTCTAGCAGGGCACCTATTTCTGGGACAGCCTCCCTACGGATGCTAGAATGGCTGCCGGAATGACGGTCTTCCGAAAGGTGGTAAAAATGAAACTTTTTTGGAAGGCCTTTGGGGAATGATAATTTCCTAACAGTTGATGTTTTATACTGTGCAATTGTGTTTGTTTGTTTTGGTTGTTCTTATATTTTGGATCTTGTTGTTTGGGGATTAGGTATATTATACCATGTAATACTGACATTTTACAATATGGTGGTTGTTATAGGCTCTGTGAGTCTAGCAAGATTTGGTGGTATACACATTTAATTTATTTTTATGAATAATAATTAGTAGTAGTAATAGTATTTGGGGCTGCCTTTGAAGACCACTTGGAAGCTTCAAAGCCCATAATGCAATGGTCCAGTTATTGCTTGATACTCATTGCCATGAGTATCTTGGACTTTGAGTCCTATACTGGCTTTCTATTAGCTTTCTACTGGTTTTCCCTGGGTTCTGGTGCAGTTCAGAGTACTGGTCATTACCAAAGTGTTTTTCTTCACCAACTAGGATTGACCCATTTGACCTGTGCATCCCAGGAGAAGATGCTGATGATCCCCCACTTCTTCAAAGGCTGAGGCTTTTTGATTCTCTTTGTGGTGGCCGCACCTATTTTAGTTCAGTAGCCTTCCCTTGGAAATCAGGCTGGGTCCCAATTTGCTAGCTTTCCAAAAATTATTGAACATCATGCTATTTCAGAAGATTTATGGTGAACGATGGGATACCCATGATTGATTATGTATAGTCATTGTGTTTTTTATGGGTTCGTTTTAATGGGAATTGCTCTTGTTTATGCTCTTAATTACTGTAAACCAGCACAAGTCTGGTTGATTGCAGTAGGTATAAATCCAATAAATAAACAATAAACTGAGATTGCTGACCCCTGCAGTTTGAAAACAGATTGTCCGTCCCTCCAACATGCTTATCCCAGCTCTTGAAGTATCCCATTTTCTGCATTTTCATCCTGCTTTGAATCATAAACCAAATGGGTTAAGTTCACCTAAAATATTTTTAAAAAACACACAACAACCCTTAACTAAGCCTAGGGCATGACACAAATACAGCTGCCAGGTTTTTAAGTGACCTAATTAAATATCTCATGTGGACCCAGCAAGAGAGATGTCATTGATGGAGGTGGCAGGAACAGGTATGACCTGGCTTTAGGTAGCCTGCATTTTTCATTAATTGACTTGCTAGCCAAATGCAAATTTCAGGGTGGACATAAAGCTGAGAATAAGCAAGGCCCAGCATAAACATTACTCATGAGAGCTGAATGTATAAACTTAAGTCTTTAATAAAGACATTTGGCAAGTGTTCAAAGAGTGGCTTTTAAAAGGAGCACTGCTGCAATTTTCTGATCAGGAAAACAGCAAAGGATGTTAGTAGCAACATCGACCATGTCATGTGTTATTTACCATCACCCAGTTTACTCAAAAACACCCACAAAGACTGAAACAGAAAGTTCCTATCAGGTGCCAGCTATCTTGAGTTTATAGATTTGTCATTTGATTTACAAGGTTTCCTTTGTTTTCCCTGCTCTGAATAAGGAAACAAAAGCATCACATGAGTGGGATCTCTGCGGGTGCTAGTACACAATCTTAGCACTTGCCAAGCATCCTCTTTTGTTCTCACTTAGAGAAAGCTCATAAATTCAACACACAGCATGGGCGATGTGACCTTCCAGATGTTGAAGAACATCAGCTCCCCAAACTAGAAGGCTTGGGAGTTATGGTTCAGCAATATTTGTAAGGCCACATGTTAAAGCCTGCTGGTTGTGTGAACTAATGTTGACATGCAGCAGCAAAATGCATGGTTCTCGCACTTGCAAATATAACAAACTTTTCACATGTCACAGACTATTAGTGAAAGCATCTCTAAGCGGACTGTGCAGTGCTTGGTGTTGAAAGCAAAGAAGCTATTTCATGCATGGGCTTGTAATTCCTTAAAGTAGCTATATTTTTCCCGGAATGGCATGAAAAGCTATGTTTGATTTTAAGTTGCTGCAGGCAGCCACTACATGTGTACCCTTGTACATCTTTTTATCTTCGTACCTGAAGTGCTGCACAGTTCTAATTTTATCATCTTGCCCCCTACAAATTGTGTCCTTTCTCAGGTCTTGAGTTGATCCCTGTTCTAGCTGTTTCCATGAGAAATGTAGGGGAAGGGGGAACAGAGAGCAAGTCCTTTTCTGTGGTGGCACCATTCCCAATATTTTCAAGATAATATTGGGCAAGGCAATGTTAGCATTTGTCCTGTTCAGACTAAAGTTGACCAGACAGATTAAATATCAAAATACTGTTTATTAAATAACTATTTACAATAATTAAGTCCTTTGAATCAAGACCAACTAGGCAGGTGGCAAGGTGACTGGCAGGGTTGCTGGAGGAGAGAGCAATGAGGCAACAGGACAAGGTTCTTTAGTGAAGACTAGGTGGCTAGGAGGGACTGGATTGCAGGGTGCTACTGAAGTTGAAGGCAGCAGATCTTGAACTGGAACACTACTTGAATTAAGCTGACACTGGAACATCAGATGGGGCTGACTGGAACCCCCTGGACTGGGCTGGATTCAAGGACTCAGGCTGGACTAGATACTGGGAGCTGGAGACTCGAAGCAAGGCTGAGAACTTGGAACAAGGATGGACTTGGCTGGAAGCTCTGAACTAGGCTGAATTCCCTGGATTAGGAACTTGGAGCAAGGCTGGAAACTCAGAGCAAGGCTGGACTCTGCTGGAATCCCTAGCCTAGGCTGGATTCTCTGGGACAAGAACTTGGAGCAAGGCTGGAGACTCAGAGCAAGGCTGGACTCAACTGGAAGTCTTGGACTAGGCAGTGATTCAGCTTCACAACAAGGTAAGTGTGAAACAACTGAGCAAGGTCAGGCAATCGAAGCACGGTTAAACCAGACCAAAGATCCACGGTGAGGCTGGAGTTTGTAGGCACAAGAGAGCTAACAGCAGACCGGGAGCTATTTGGCAACGTAGAAACGTCACAAGGCTGCACCGGAGATTCTGGGCAGAACTGCGAGCTGGAGACACAACACAGCAGGAACAGAGACCCTGGACTCTGCTGGAATCCCAAAGCCAGGTGGGGAGCATGCCAGGAATGCACACAAGAAGCCAGTGGAGAGCCAACACTGGAAACAAGGCTGAGATCACTGAGGTTGGCGATAAGAGGATCCCCGATGTCAGCGGAGACAGAATTTAAGTCCTCTTCATTGGAGAGCAATTGAGCTGATTCCTCTTCAGCGACAGACACTGTCTCTGATGCTGGTAGGGACTCTTCTGCAGACGCTACAGGCTTGTAGGATCAGTTGTCTCTGGCAGATTGCTCTTCGCGCATCTGCCTTTTATGCCAATCCTTTGCGCACCTGGACCCTTCTGCAGCCAATAGGGCTGCCTTCTCCTTTGCGCGCTTTTCTGCCCATCGTTGATGTGTGCTGATTGGAGGATTCAAATCCTCCACCAAATCTTGGCCAATCAGCACCTTAGGCTCTTCCCGCACTACTGACTCATCTTCCAGTTTCACTTTCCCAGTTTCAGCCCAGTAAGTTTCCTCCTCTGACTCAGAAGGAGTTTCAATTTCTGAGTCAGAGGCAGGCTTGATTCTCACAGCATTATGGAGATCCTTAGTCAGGATATCTATTTGGCTTCAAAGCCCTGAACTGGCTTGCCAGCATCAAACACCATCCAAAAATGAAGAGAGATGACATCCATTCATCTTGGTTGATTACTTTGGGTGCTGACAAATTTGCACAGATTTATCAAGTTACATGCAAGGCCTTTTAAATTCACCATATTATGTGGTATAAACTGGAGGTAGGCCAAATAGCATGTGCACTCATGTATATATCCTCAATCCTTTAAGTAACATTATTCTATCATTTGAAATACCATTAAAATCTTCTTCTTCCACTCAACTTTTCAGGAATAAATGCATGGCTTTAATCATTTCCAGAGGGGTAACTGGATTAGTCCTTTCAAGCAAAAATAGCTCAGTGCAGTTCAGCTTATTTTTATCTTAGGCAAGAAAAAAGTGCAAAATAGACAGGACAAAATTAATCTTGTGGTAGTTTAGAGATTAAAAAAGAAAATAAATCTCAACACAGAAGCATCTCTGAAACAAGAAAAAGTTTCACTGTGGACCCTACCAAAATCTAGAAGGAAATAGTATGATCTAGATTGGCTAAAATCTAGTACTTTGAAACACTGAGAATGTAACAAATTCCTCATAAGAAGTATATAAAATTAGATCTTGTGTAGAAAAGGGGACAGTTTTTCTGATTTTAACCATGTTAAAACTCAAGGCCATCCATTAAAACTAAATGTGGGACATTCAAGATCCATAAAAAAAATATTTCATACAACTTTGGGAGCTGAACAATGGAATTTGCTCTGACTCACATGATGAAATTTAGTCCTGGGGAAGTAGCATGAATGGACACCTTGGCTGATTTTGTAAAATAGGCAGAATCACGTCTTGCTCATACTTGGATGGGAGATCACTAGGAAATCCAAGCAGCTATCAACTAGCCTGGGAAGTTGAAGAAACATGCCGGAAGAAGACAATGAGAATCCACTTCGTTGAAAAACCTACACTTGTGGCTTAAATGTTTAAAAAATATTCCAGGAGGAGGCAATGAGGGTCAACTTTTGCATTTTTGCAAAGGAAACAACTAGATTTGTCCATGTAATCCCCAGGAGTTGGTGTGCCTGCAGGGTATAGTCACACAAGCCAAGACAGCAGCTACAGTGGTGTGGTCGAAATTCTGCCTGTTTTTATGTGCAACAAACAGAACTTCAATTGCACCATCTTTGCCATCATCTTGGTATACTTGACTGCACCCTGCAGATGCCCCTGCCAGGAGATGAGCTCAATTCAAGAGAGACTTTATTCTCCCCACAGCATCTAGAGGTGTGCAATGGTTTGTTTTCTCTTCATCTTTTCCATTAAATCCCCCCAAACAATCAGCAACATTATCCACAAACTCCATCATCAGATCACTCTTCAGAGAACTGAGCAACCCTTTTGGGGCTTAGGGTCATACCTGATGATTGAGTAAAGGATCAAAACCAGACTCCAAAAAGTAAGTAGCTGTGGCCAAAAGAAGCTAGTTTTGGTTTAATTCAATTAAAAATTCAGTTCCGTTAAAATTTAATTCATTGGCTATAGAAAATATGGCTACTCCCCATGCCTTCAATTATTTTCCACTTCTATTGCATTAAGAATTACAATTGAGCAACATGTTTGGAAGCATCTGGGATGGGTTTGCCATTCTAAATTCGAGTTCCAGCTGTAAAACTAATTCGAGCAAAACATCCATTAACTGGAGTCATATTTCTTTCCCTTTGAAAAATCTGTCCAAAACCTAAACTGGTCTCTATGCTCCAGTGGAAGCTGGAGCAGTTAATCAGGCAGGGTGTCTGTAAAACTCAATCCATGTTATTATGGCTGATTCTTTTACAGAGCTGCATTGTCACCAGCCTAGAAAGTGTATGGTCTAACTTTACCAACAAGGCTTTAAGGAGCTTTTGAGAACTTAGCGGTAGTTTTCACAACTGCAAAAACAGTAGTGTGTAACTTAATGTTTACCATTTTTTACCTAGCATGAAATCTCTGCTACCCCACAGATCTATCTCAGGTTATGATGTTGGTCACTGAATGAGATACCAAAGGGACTAGAATAATTCATTAAAAAGTTAAAAAAACACATTTGCAGGAAGTTCACCATCTATAATTCTCACTGAAAGGGACAGAAAAAAATGGTTTGGTCCAAAGGTTTACAGGTAATCCTCAACTTATGACCACAGTTGGGACCAGAATTTCCATCGTAAGTCATTGCGGTCATAAGTCGAGTCACCATGTGACCAGACCTGATTTTACGACCATGTTTACAGCGGTAAAATTAAGTGAATCATGGATCATTAAGTGGATCACCACAGTTGTTAAACAAATTCAGCTTTCCCAATGGATGTTTTTTGCCTCAAAACAGCAAAAGGGTCGCAAAATGCGATCACGTGACTGTGGGATGCTGCAACCTGTCATAAATGTGAGCCAGCTGCCAAGTGTCTGAAATGCGATCATGTGACCACAGGGGGCAGGTTGTGTGACATTTTGCAATACTTGGAAGTGCTTTACAGGCCATAAAGCACCCATTTCAAGGCCATTGTAACTTTGGTCATAAGTTGAGGACTACCTGTATACAAAAGGACCCAATTTCCCTGGGCTAGCTACAAACTGGAATGCATTTGTGTTTTTCAGAATGGTGAGAGATGGTTTGCAGAAGATCTGTACTTTGAAATCTTTGAAAGGTTGCTTTGCTTCCACAAAGGTCTGGGTGAAGCACCTCTTAGAAGTGCTTCTGCAAAGCATCATGGTTCCCCACTTTATCTGGCAGAACAACCACAGGAGTTTGCTTCACTGGGCAATGCCACTTTTGTGCATATACAGCATATGTGCACAAGGCACATCCACTGGAAAAGGGCCAGTTGAGGTAGATCACCTGTGATGCCTCATGGCAACAGATGACTCTTGAGTTGATCTGTTTGAGGTGAAGGGCTCCATTAAGGCAGATCACCTGTGATCTGCACAGGCCTGGTCTGCAACTAAAAGAAGTGGATTTGTTAAGGAAAAGTACACATACTAGGAGAAAATAGGTACCAAAAATGCATTATTTAAAGAGAGCATTACTTGCAAAAAGTAGTGATTTGGAGAAAAATGTGCATGAATCTTCATGGGAAGAAGGGGCGGGGGTATGCCAGATTTGCAAACTGATGCTGGGAAATGAACTTACATTTGTAAAAATGGGTGACAACTGAATCAACAGATTCTCTCATGCATAGTAGTTAGGAAATAACCAGAACAGAAGTTATCATTTCCTTGACCTTTGTGTGAGCTCCGGTGACGTGGGATAACATGAGAAGCAGGATACTGGCCTTGTTGACTCTTGTTCTGATGCTGCAAAGCTTTTTAGAAATGTTATTACTACGATAAGTCCAAAGCAAAGACCACTTTTGAGTTCATTACGCTGCGTATGGAAACTCCTCCCCTGTGCCTTCTGGCCTCTAATCTATTGAAGTCTCAGATCTCAGAAAGGGCTAAGCAGCCCAGCTATTAAGAGCTGATTACCTTAGGCAACACGTCCCAGCAGTGGTACTTTTTCTCTTGGAGAAAGTATGCGTCTTATCCTCCAGCAATTCAGACTGACTTGTTGCCAGGGTTCACTCAACTACCTAATCAGCCAGCCAGCTTCTGTAGTAGAATGGAATGGGGTCCACCTTACCATTTGGCTCAGACAACAAATTATTTTAAGCCAGCCTAATGTGCAGCAGCATTAATGTGAAACCTGCCAACCGGATGTCCTCCAGAAGTTCCATTTGAAGTTCAACTCCTATTATTCCTGTCCAACAAGCATGCTATGTGGGGATGATGACAGTTGTAATTTAATTCATTGAGAAGGTGCCAAAATGGGGCAGGCTTCCCTTGCCTTTTGCTGTCAGCAAGCCAATAAAATCTAATGTGATGCAGAATCCCCGGTGCAGACTCAGTGTCCATATGAAATATTTCCATATATTCATACATACATACGCATACATGCAAATATTGCCTCTTGATCTTTTTTTGCTTTGGGAACTCTCTGTTTATGTGCAGAGGGTTGGGAAGAGTTTGGAGGGTGGGAAAGGTCACAAAGTGGTTTTTTTCCCCCCTTACTAAAGAATAAAATGTAGGTTGCATTTAATGAATGATGCAAAAGCCTTAATGGCATCTGCATGTGGAGATGGAGAGGATCAAGCAAAACAGGGAGCCTGGGGTTGTCTGCTGTTAGTGAAGTAGGCATTTTCTAAGTGCACTGGAAGATGTTGTTTTGCACTCTCCTTGGGCTCTGTTTTTGTACTTCGAGCAGCCTGTGCCTCTCAGTGTTTACACAGAGACGTTCTGAAAAACAAATCATCTGGAGTTGGTCTAGATCATAAACTTCGCCTCTCCAAGGCCACAGACTTAGAGGCCAAGCCTTCCTGTCTGCAGATTTTATTTACATAAAGAGTCTAAATCATCCAGAGTCTGGAATGTGGGTGATTTGAGCAAACCATCTACACAGGAACATTTTTCTGGGAACTTGTAGCAACCCACGTCTTGAACTTCTCATTGGCAGGTCTAATAGTGCTCTCAAGAATCTTGTTAGGAACCACTTGTTGTTGCAACCGATCTTGCTGCTGATTTTTTGCTGGGAACTCCAAACACCATTCTCCCATCTGTCCCCTTCCTTTTTACTTATATGCTTCATCTTATTTCAAATTTCCTTTCATTTGGGAGGTGAAAGGAAGATGAAACAGTGACAACCTGAGATATGAAAAAAAAATCTGCTTCTTTCTTAATTCATCTACTTTAGATTCCTTTAGTCCAGATGGTAAGAAGAGACATGGATCAGCAAAAAAAAAAAGGGGGGGGGACCCTTTTTATTGCTCTCAAGTTGCTCACCACCGTTTTCTGACATCACATAATCATATAGTCGTAGAAATGAAAGGCATCCCAGAGCTCATTTAGTCCAACCCCCTGCTCAGTGCAGGAGCTGCTAGAGCATTTCTGGCAGATGACCATCCAGCTGTTTGAAGACCTCTAGTGAAGGAGAACTCATCCTGTCATTTGAGAGCCAGTTATTCCATCCCAGGCATTTGATGAGGATTATGAATTCACTTCTGATAGCCTGAGGAGGCTGGAGAATGAGATGCCCTTTCTTATGTCCCAGTTTGCTCTTCCCCATTACATCAAAGACCTTTCAAGCATTTACCGCATGTTATAGACTGGAACAACCAGTTGCATAAAAAATGAGGAACATCGGTTTTGGCAAAAAGAGTGCTTTGCACCTTGTTGCTATCTTAATAGTTTTTCTAGGCTATAATACCCAAAATACACAGTTGGAAAGAGGGAAAACCTCATAATGAGATCAGGCATTCAACCAATCAATATTATTATTGATTGACTGAGATCATGTAGATTGAAACTTAAGGATGAAAGGAATGCCAAGCACAAAAGTTCTGCCTTACTTCTTATGAGTGTTTATTTAATCTGATGAAAGAGAATGGGCTTCTGGAATGACAAAGATGAGAATTGTAGTGAAATTTTCATGGAGGCTGATGATTTTTTCCTTATTTAGTTACAGCCTTATTTAGGTAGCCAAGGAGTGTATGCATAATTGTCCTGTTTTTCATTTACAATCATTGCTCCAGTGGATTGCAAGCTTCCTTGGCATCTCAAGCTTCAGCTAAATCCCAGAGAAAACCATAATGCGCTCTACATGGGGCTGCCCTTGAAGAGTATCCAGAAGCTTCAGCTGGTGCAAAATGCAGTGGCACGGGCAGTTATGTGTGTCCTGGAAATGGCACACATTATACCTCTGCTCCGTGAGCTACGTTGGGTGCCAGTTTGCTTCCAGGTCCAATTCAAGGTGCTGGTTCTGACCTTAAAAGCCCTTCATGGCATGGGGCCAGGTTATCTGAGGGACTGCCTCTTCCAGATTACACCTACCTGTTCCATCAGGTCTGGCAGAAGAGGTATGTGCAGGTCCTGTCTGCAAAAGTGTTTTATCTGGTGGGATCCAGGAGATAGGCCTTTTTTGCTGTGGCACTTGCCCTGTGGAACATCATCCCCTGCCCCTGCCCACGATGAGATTGACCCCGTCCTTGACATTCTTCCAGAAGTACCTTAAAACATGGCTGTGTCAGCAGGCCTGGGGATCTCAAGGAAATGGTGATTTGATGAGATGGCTACATAGTTTTTAACATCAATCTTCTCCAGTCTTGTTATTAATAATATTGTTGATGACTTTTAATTGTAGTTTTTAATATTTAGATTTTATGATTGTTTTTACTGTAAGCCACCTAGAGTCACTTTATTGTGAGATGGGCATGCTGGCTGGGGAATTCTGGGAGTTGAAGTCCAGACATCTTAAAGTTGCTAAGGTTGAGAAACACTGCTCATGAGGTAGATCTGATGTAACCTTCATGGGTGCTTCTATCTCATGATCATCTTGCCTACTCCACAGAATTGGATGGGGGCTCTAGATAATGGCACTGTTGATTCATACCAGCATGACCATGACCATGACCATCACCAGCACCAACACCTGTGCTTTTCCATTTCAAGGAAAGAAAGATGGAGAATCTGCTCTATGTCTTTGCATTTAAGATCTTTCCCTCTGGAAGCCCATCCATTTTCTGGAAAAGCGATTGTAGGAGGAAAGCCTTGTTATCAGAAGGAGTCTGGTAGCACCTTTTCCAACTAACACATTTTATTAAGAAACCTAGATGAAGTGCATCTAATGAAGTGTGCTGCACTCACAAAAGCTTAGGCCTTTTAATAAAATTAAAATCAGAAACAGTGCTACCAGATTCCTCTTTTTGTTTTTTTGGAAAAGCAACTATCCATAGCCTGAGCTAACTCTGAATTCTTGTTCTCCCTGTGACATGTCAGTGTTGTAACTGGCAGAAAGAAAGCAGATGGGATATGCAAAGGAAAATAACTGGATGAAAAGAAGATTCCAGGCTATTGAGTGGGAACTCCGAAGTGCAGAAAGGTGAAAGATAAGGCTTGCTGGGAAACGAGGAAACTGATTAGAACTCAGGGGTGGAAGTGTTTTGCTGCTTTCTGAGAAAGATGTGAAGCATAATAGGAGCAGGAAACTGTTGTTATTGCGTTCCTGTATACACAGTAGTTTGAAGGGGAAGTAGAGGAAAGGACTTGAACCTAGTTTAGATAAGAGCCCACTTGGAACAGGGGGAGACAACCAACTGGGGAAGGAAAATAGGACAATTAGCATCTCTCTCTCTCTCTCTCTCTCTCTCTCTCTGTGCTTGTGTGTGTATTTGTGTGTATTTGTGTGTGCACATGCCCCATGACAGGAAGTTATAAAGCATCTTTTCTTTACAAGGAAAAAAGACAGAAACCAGGAGTCTGTGAGTTCTAGTCCCGCCTGAGGCATGAAAGCTGGCTGGGTGACCCTGGGCCAGTCACTCTCTCTCAGCCCAAGAGCCAATCAGGCGTGGTAGGAGAGTTCTAGTCCCGCCTTAGGCATGAAAGCTGGCTGGGTGAGTTTGGGCTAGTCCTTCTCTCTCAGCCCAACTCACCTCACAGGGTTGTTGTTGTGAGGAAAATAGGAGGAGGAAGGAATATTAGGTATGTTCCCCACCTTGAGTTATTTATAAAAATAATAAAGGCAGGATAAAAAAATAAAGGATTCAGCCAGCAATTTTAATGGAGAAAAATAATTTTGCCTCTCTTTCCCCTTCACTTGAATGTATCCACATATATATGTGTTGATTGATTTGGATTGATTGATTGATTGATACTGCCATCATCTCTGAGGACTTCTGGTAATTAAGCACAAAATTACAATGATGGAAAATAATAGAATAACAACATAACAATTCAACCACCAGAGCAATAAACCAATACATCATGAAGCCTTGGTTCTTCTGGAGAAGTTCCTTTTTAGGCAATTTTTGGAAGAATAACAGGGTGGGAGTTAATCTAACTTCTAGATGGAAGTTATTCCACAGAATAGGGGCCATCACTGAGAATTATTGTCCCACTTCATGAAACTTGTTTTGACTTGGTGAAGTACAAGGATTATGTGTTTTCCTTAGCAGTTGTCCTGATTGCAAGTATGGAGGCTTTCCTCTTTCTACTCCAGCCTTCTCCAGTTTGGTGCCCTCCAGGTAAATTGGGTTCAGGTCATACAAATACCAGCCAGCATCGGGGCTGTTGGTGTTGAAGTTCAATGTATCTAGACAACATCCAGCTGGGGAAAGCTGCTCTATCACATTCAAGCAAAATGTACTTTCCTGGAATGTGAAGAAAGAGGGGGAAATGTTTGGGAAATGTTACGTTAGGGGCCTAACAATTTAAGGTCCTGCTGACCCATGAATCTGGGGCAGGAGTGCCAGTATAGTCCCCTGTAAAGATTTTCAGTTTGATCCAGGCTCTGTGGACCTCTGAGGAGCTACCTAAATTGCACTCCCAAAATTGCCAAAAGACTGAACTAAGTGGTAGCATCTAGCTCAGCCTTGGCTGAGCTCAAGCAGGTAATGATTTGGATGGTAGGTCACAAGAAAACTAAACCAGGGCTGTAACTAGACTATTGGGACCCTGGAAGTATGCCTTCTCTGTCATGGATACTGCCCTCTGGAATAAGGTTCCCCCTGAAATCCATGTGGCTCCCGCCCAGTTGGCTTTCCATATAACCAGGAAGACCTGGCTGTTCTCCCAGGCTTTGAGTTGAAATGATGGAACTCCTTGTTGGTTGTGTTTTTATACAGAGTGACCAGATCCCATCTTGTTTTGTTTTGTATTGTTTATTATACTGTGAGCTGGCCAGAGTTGTTTGGAATTGGGGAGTGCCTAAATCTAATGAAATAAATAAGTTTTAAAAAGAAAAACCTGAAAGAAGACAATAGCAAATTATTTCCTCATTGTTGCCAAAAATACAACATGGGCATGTCTATGTGGTTACCAGAAATTGAGCTTGACTCAGAACAGACTTAAAGACATAATGGCTAAAAAGGTCTTTGAAGAGGAAACATGTTGGGAGAGGGAAGGGAAAGGAAAGGAAAAAGAGAATTAGGATATGACTTATTTCAAACTGTTTCTATTGCATAACTTGAGTTATCCTGCTGTCTGCTAAATGAAAATGGTAGGACTAGGTTCATTTTAAGTTTATTGATTTATCATATTTATGCTGCATTTGCTAGATTCTTATTTACAGTAATTCAAGCAGTGCAAGCCTTTAAATAAAAAGTCCATGGAAGGAACAAACATTTATAACGTTCTAAAACCATAAAACCAAACACATCACAGAAAACAATCAAACTGGATGTCCTATCACTCAGTAGAGGCCCTCTGGAATAACTCAATTTTCAGGAGTTTCTGAAGGGGGGAGAGTGGCTGCCAACCTAATTTTGGACTGTTCCATAAAATAGGTGCTGCTACTGAGAAGCAGCGTCTACCAGCTTCCACCCCCAATTTACAGCATCGGCCTTCTGTCTTCTTCATTCATCACTGGATGAATGAGAGATTCTCACTGCCATGAGAGATTCTAACACCGAGCAGGAGACCATGCAGATTCAAGTGTTATGCAATTGTGGGTTATTTTTGAAGTAATACAGTTTCCCCCTTTGCTATTATGACCCATACAATCTTAGAATCATAGAATTTATGATTGCTGCTATGTTGAAGCAGCAACAGGCTTTTCATAAAATACAGAGCTTAATATGATGTTAGAACAAAACAGTAGGGAGTTCTTGCAAATTCCTGGTTTATCTCCCATTAGCAGTAATACTTGGAACACATGTCTCATTCACCCAATAACTACAGGACAGTCACTGCAATTGTCATATTGCCCTGAAGAAAAGGTAAAGCTTTGGGCATGGTACCCTAGAGCAGTGTTCCTCAACCTTGGCAACTTTAAGCTGTGTGGACTTCAACTCCCAGAATTCCCCAGCCAGCATGCTTAAGTCCACACAGCTTAAAGTTGCCAAGGTTGAGGAACACTGCCCTAGAGGATTAACAGAGAATACCCATGGGTCTTCTGTGATTGGCAACCTTTCTGATTGCGGAAGAGGTGGGAAAGAAATGGAAGAGAGAGTAGACATGAACAATTAGGAGAGAGGGAGCATGTCACTAAACAGTTTTTTCATAAACTGCAACTTAGCGGCAAGAAATCTGGGAAGAAGCATTTCAAATCATTTATAAAGAGTCTCCCTTAATTAACTCACTGTAAATCAGAGTGGGAAACTCCTATCAATTTCCAAGATGCTGTATTCACCCTTTAACCAGCATTAAAGATCCCTTCTTGAAATCTATGTAGTTTTCATTTCCTTGGCTGTATGCACATCACACTCAACAATAATGGTGGGATATGGAGGTGGAGGGTGGATTTGGTTTACATGTGCGAACGCAGCCAAAATGGTTTATATGCCATGGTATATGGCATACTGTTTGGATGAACCTAACTCTTACGTCTTCCTCATCTAATTTGAATAGTTTGTATTAATTCAATGGATGAAACCAGCCACTGTTTGAAATTCCTCCTGTTTGGCATTAAAAAAAAAAATCCTTCCTCTTTTAAGCTGAAACTTGAAGCCTCACAGTGAGTTTCTCAGGCCTCCAAAACCACACTCACTTCCAGGGTTACTATGAGTCTAACAGCAAATTTCTGCTAATTCATTTCAAACTTTTAAAAACTTGGGTTTCTTGCAACCCGTACAAAGCCAGCATTTCCCCTCTTGTGCTTCTGCTAGAGATACAACTCAGATTCCAGCAATGTGGCTTGTTTCCTTCTCATTGGAGCCCTGCCCCCTGTCTTTCCACTCCATTTCACACATCCCAGCTGCTGGGAAAGCTCTCAAATGCCCCTCTGCAATAATGAAGCTCTCACTGGGCTTCTGTCAGGCTCTGCCTGCTACCCAGTAAAAACACAGACGCTAGTGTAGGCTTAGGTTCTGGTTTTATTTGAGTAACAGTATGCGTGCCCTTTAAGAAAGCTGAGAGTGAGTGGAGCGCACCGGAACGGGATTTAAATAGTCTGAGCTGGTCAGCGCTCCACCCCTTCTTACTCTGGGTGCGCCCCCGAGCCCCGTCGGTTCCGTCATCGGTAGGTGAGGGGTCGTGGAGCCCCTCCTGTGCTCCAGGCATTTCCTTGATTGCTTCCCTGGCCGGTGATGGTTCATTGCTGGGCGATCAGGTTCGTAATCTCTTTGACAGCTCGGGCGTGCCTCATGGTCTGGTCTTGTCAATTGCTTTCTTTGCAACATTGTATCTTTCTCTTCCATGCCTCCGGCTAGAGTTGATACTTTGTTGCCAGCACCTGTTGCTCTCTTTTGTTACCTAGTTGCCTTTTCCCTTAATCCGCCCGGGACCCATTTCCCTGCATTGTCATGCGAGCTGTTGCAATGTCACAAGCATCACAACGGTGATCATGACATACTGCCCCCCTTTGAGAAGGTTAAGCCGCAGGTTTGGAGGGATAGGTGGTATGGAAGGTGCGGATCAGGTCGGGGGCCTGGACGTCGCAGGCAGTGACCCACTCAGGGTGTGGAAAGTGTTTCCACTTACTAGGTATTGGAGGGAGCCCCGCCACTTGCGGGAGTCAAGTACCTCCTTCACTTTGAAATGTTGTTGCCGGTCTATCATCACTGGGGGGTGGGACATGCATGGGTGCCACCGGGAGGGATCACTTGCCGGCTTGAGCAAGCTGCAGTGAAATACCGGGTGCAGTCTCTTTAAATTATGGGGCAGGTCCAAGCACACCGTGACTGGGTTCACGATTTGTGTCACCTGGAATGGTCCAATAAACTTGGGGGCCAGCTTCTTTGACGGTTGCGGCGATTTTATGAATCTGGTGGATAGATAGACCATGTCCCCCACCTGAAACGTTGGTTGCTGGTGCCGGTGTTTGTCCGCTTGCAATTTGTATGTGGTTTGTGCCTCTTTAAGTGCGTCCTTGATGACCAGCCAGGAATCTGTGAGTTTCTCACCCCAATCACAGGCGGCTACTGCTGGGGACGGAGGCTGAGGTAGTTCAGGGATGGAGACGAACTCCCGACCTGATGCCACCCCAAAGGGTTTTTTTCCCATGCTTTGGTGTATCGTGTTGTTGTATGCGACCTCTGCAAACGGGAGGAGGTCCACCTAGTCGTCCTGGTGGTAGTTTATGTAGGAGTGGAGGAATTGCTCCAGTGTGGCATTAAGGATCTCTGTGGATCCGTCCATCTGGGGATGCCAGGAGGTTGACAGGGCTTGCTGGGTACCTATCAGTTTAAAAAAAGCCCGCCAAAACCTCGAGGTAAATTGTGTGCCCCTATCGGTCACCAAGCGGGAGGGGCAGCTGTGTAGGCAGTACACGTGGACTAGGAACAGTTTTGCCAGCTGTTGGGCTGACGGGATCGAGGCGCAGGGGATGAAATGGGCTTGTTTTGAAAAGTAGTCTTTTACAACCCAAATGACCATTTTCTTTTGGCTGGCCGGTAAGTCTACTATGAAGTCCATTGAGATTTCATCCCAAGGGTAGCGCACACTGGGCAGGACGCCACATACGTCTTGACGTCCTTCCTCAGCGAGGGCCACCAAAACTGTCTCCGAGTTAGGTGTAGGGTTTTCAAAAACCCGAAGTGACCAGCCTGTTTGCTGTCATGCAATCTGTTGAGGATCGCCTGCCGTTGTGAGTCAGGTACATATAACCTTCCCTCCGCCCATGTGAGGTCCTGTGCCATAATGACCTTGTTGGGGTTGGCGAGGAGCCAGGGGTCAGATTTTAACACCATTGTAAAATCTGCCCATAACCCACCTGGCATTTGAGGTTGCCTGCGTCTAGGGGCGGGTTGTGCAGTAGTTGTTTGCGAGGGGGGGCAGGTTGTCCCTGAGCGCGTCCCCAGGTGACAGCTGCCATACCCAGTTGGGAATTGGAGAGCACCGTCCCTACAATGTCGGAGATAGGCTCCGCATCCTGGGGCAGTCGGGAGAGTGCGTCTGCTAGGAAATTCTTTTTTCCTGGTATGAACTTCAGCTGGAAGTTGAACCGGCTGAAGAACCGAGCCCAGCGTATCTGTTTGGGGCTGAGGTGCCAGGGTGTACGGAGCGCCTCGAGGTTGCAGTGGTCTGTCCAGACCTCAAACGGGCAAGTCGTCCCTTCCAAAAGGTGACGCCAAGCCTCCAGTGCTGCTTTAACCGCAAATGCTTCCTTTTCCCACACGTGCCAGCGCCTCTCTGTCTCTGAGAATTTCCTCGAGAGATAGGCGCATGGCTTCAGGATTCCAGCGGAATCCTTTTGCAGCAGGATGGCACCTATTGAGAAGTCAGAGGCATCCATCTGCACCACAAAAGGCCGTTCGGGGTCCGGGTGAGCTAGAATTGGCTCTGCTGTGAACAGCGCTTTTAGCCTGTCAAACGCGGTTTGACAGGCAGGAGTCCAATTAAGTACGGCCCCTGGGTTTTTGACCTTGCGTGTCTCCCCGACGCCTTTGGTCTTGAGCAAATCGGTTAAGGGCAAGGCAATTTCCGCGAACCCCCTCGCGAAGGACCTATAGAAGTTCGCGAACCCAAGGAAGCTTTGAAGCTGGTGCCTGGTGTGTGGGCATTCCCAGCTCAAAACTGCCTGGACCTTCGTGGGGTCCATCTCTACGCCTTTGTCAGAGATTCTGTACCCTAAGTAGTCCAAGCGCGACTTGTGGAATTCGCACTTGGACAGCTTAGCGTAGAGTTTGGCTTTCCGGAGCTTAGTGAGAACTTGCCTCAATAACCTCTTGTGTTCCCTCTGCGTCCTCGTGTAGATGAGGACATCATCCAGGTAAACCAGTATGACCTTGAATAGATGTTCATGCAGCACCTCATTGATGAGTTGCATGAAGACCCCCGGGGCCCCTGCAAGACCAAATGGCAGTACCTTGTATTGGAAGGAGCCCAAGGGCCAGTTGAATGTCATTTCCACTCGTCCCCCTCCCTGATGTGGATTCTGTAATACACCTCGCAGAGGTTGAGTTTGGAAAACACCCTTCCCTTTGACAAGTGTGCCAGCATGTCCTTTACGAGGGGTAGGGGGTATTTGTTGGATAGGGAAGCGGAATTTAATCCGCGGTAATCGGTGCATAGTCTCAGGGTGCCGTCCTTCTTTTCACGAAATAGGACGGGTGCTCCAACCAGCAGGTTTGCTGGTTCTATGAAGCCCCTGGAGAGGTTTTTGTCCAAGAATTCCCGCAGTGTCGCTAATTCTCTCTGGGTCATGGGGTAGATCTTGGGCTTGGGTAATGGGACGTCTGGGAGCAGTTCAATTGTGCAGTCCATCTTGCGGTGTGGGGGTAATTGGTCTGCCTCCTCTTCTCCAAAGACATCTGCAAAGTCCACGTATTGCTCAGGCAGTCCTTCTGGGGGGGGGGTCGTGGGTTTGGTTGATGACCTCTGCCCTCCCCACCGTCAGAGCAGATGGTTTGTCCAGTGTCGGTGCCTGGTAGACCCCGTCTTTGAACTTGATGGAGCATGTCCTCCAATCTATGTGTGGGTTGTGGCGTGCTAGCCAGGGGATCCCCAGCACTACTATGGGTTTCCCCACCTGGGTTACCACAAAGTCTATGGATTCCTTGTGGGTGCCCATTGTCAGGGTGACCTTTCCGGTCCTCTGGGTGGCCGGTCCCCCCACCCCCCACTGTAGAGCTGTCGAGTTGTTGGAATGCCAGTGGTTTAGGGAGGGGGGAGCAGGGCAGTTTTAATGTGGCGACAATGTCTGGGTGGATCAGATTTCTGGAGCATCCAGAGTCCACCAGAGCCTCGACCGCGATGGCTCTAGGGCCGTACAAGAGTTCAATTGTCCCTGCCAGGATGGAGCAATCGTCACTCACCCTGGGGTTGTTGTGCCCCTTCTTCACCACCTGCCCAGTGGCACTGCTTAGAGCAGGTGGGGGGCGTTTTCCGCCGGCTGTTCTTGGGCGTCGATCATGTCCCCTGCGAGGTAGGCATCTGCATCCTCATCTGGGGTTGCTAGCGCTCCTGTCAGACGTCTGGGGGGGGGGGGTTGGATGGCTTGTGCGGCGACTTCGGTGTTGGTCTGGGTGGGCGATCCATTGTCCTGTTCTTGAAACAGTCTGCCGCTTGGTGGCCCGTCTTCCCACACCTGGTACATTGCCCGCGGGCAAGCCTCCATTGTTGGTCTGTGTGCCAGGTTGGGACCGACTGTGAGACTGGTCCTCTTGTGCTGGGAGGGACTTTGTCATCTGCAGTTGCGAGCAGGAACATGCGCTGAGCGTGCTCCACTTTTCTGGCTAGGCAGATCCACCCATGAAGGGAGGCTGGGTCGTCCCTGTAGAGTGCCCATTGTAGTACCTCCCGGTTGAGGCCATGCTTGAACATGTCGATCAGGGTGGCCTCAGACCATTCCATGATTTTGCCTGCGAGGACCTTGAACTCGAGGGCATAGTCAGCCACTGTTTTTCTTCCCTGGTGAAGCGCTTGAAGTGTGCACTTGGCCCTTTCTTTCGCCAGGGGGTCCTCAAAGTAATGCTTCAGCTCGGCTAGGAAGTCATGGAAATTGGCCAAGGCTGAGGCTCCAGACTCAGACATCTGCACGTACCAGTCTGCAGCCCTGCCTTGGAGCTTGGTGGCCACTGCTGAGATTTTGGCTGCTTCTGTGCTAAAGTAATGGCTGTATTGGGCCATGTAGTCCCTCACATTCGTGAGAAGGAAGGACAGTTTTGTAGGGTCCCCGTCAAATTGTACGGGGAAGTCTTTGGCGAACCTCCCAATTTGCGGGACCCTTATCTGTGGGTGGTGAGGGATGGCTCCCACTGGCCTGGGGCCATGAAGCCCTGCGACAGAGTCTCATGCTTGGCCTCTTCCACTCGGGGTTGTTGGCGGGGTGGGTAGGGTGCCCCGATCCCCTCTTGCCCCCTGTGCCACCTCAGTCTTGGAGCGCTCACCTACGATCATTGCCAGGGACTGGAGCAGGTGTTCCAGGTCTCATACCCTGGCTTCCAGGGCCGTGACCCTGTCTGGCGTGCCCTGGTCATCCGACATTGGTGCTGCCGGATGCTGTTCGGTCTGTAGTCTTGCGCCTTCCTGCTCGGGTGTTTGGGGGTAGCGGAGCCTCCAGGTGGAGTAGGGTGTTCCCATCCAGGGTCCTGCTCCACTGGCCCATGTGAGGAGTTGCTGGTCCCCGACTTCGTCTTCCGTCGGGGCTCTCCCATCTGGGTTGGAGCTCCAGGTCTGGAACTGGGGTGCGGTGTGGGCAGGGAGGGTGTCCGTGTCCCATTTCGGGTGCGCCGCCTCCAGCAGCTGTCGGGTCGCCTCTGCCTCTTGTGGGCCATCCTTCACGCCTCTGGTGCGAAGTGCTGGCTCCATTGCTGTCCCCAGTTCCGTTTTCGCCAGTTGATCTCTCCCGCGGAAAATTTTCATCCGGTGGAGCTTGGCGACTTTGGTTTGGTGACTCTCAGCTTTATGTCAGGCTCTGCCTGCTACCCAGTAAAAACACAGACGCTAGTGTAGGCTTAGGTAAAGGTAAAGGTTTCCCTTGACGTAAAGTCCAGTCGTGTCCGACTCTAGGGGGCGGTGCTCATCTCCGTTTCAAAGCCTTGGAGCCGGCGTTGTCCATAGGACACTTCCGGGTCATGTGGCCAGCATGACTCACGGAACGCCGTTACCTTCCCGCCGAAGCGGTACCAATTAATCTACTCACATTTGCATGTTTTCGAACTGCTTGGTGTGCAGAAGCTGGGACGAGCAACGGGAGCTCACCCCGCTGCGCGGTTTCGAACCGCCGACCTTCCGTTCGACAGCTCAGCGGTTTAACCCGCAGCGCCACCGCGTCCCTCCAGGTCCCTCCCTACCCAGTAAAAACACAGACGCTAGTGTAGGCTTAGGTTCTGGTTTTATTTGAGTAACAGTATGCGTGCCCTTTAAGAAAGCTGAGAGTGAGTGGAGAGCGCCGGAACAGGATTTAAATAGGCTGCGCCAGTCAGCGCTCCACCCCTTCTTACTCTGGGTGCACCCCCGAGCCCCGTCTGTTCCGTCGTCGGTAAGTGAGGGGTCGTGGAGCCCCTCCTGTGCTCCAGGCGTTTCCTTGATTGCTTCCCTGGCCAGTGATGGTTCATTGCCGGGCAATCAGGTTCGTAATCTCTTTGACAGCTCGGGCGTGCCTCGTGGTCTGGTCTTGTCAATTGCTTTCTTTGCAACATTGTATCTTTCTCTTCCATGCCTCCGGCTAGAGTTGATACTTTGTTGCCAGCACCTGTTGCTCTCTTTTGTTACCTAGTTGCCTTTTCCCTTAATCCACCCGGGACCCATTTCCCTGCATTGTCATGTGAGCCATTGCGATGTCACAAGCATCACAACGGTGATCATGACAGCTTCATTGCAAGGGGGAAATGCGCACTACTTTGCAATGCTGATCTGATGCTATGGGAAGAAGACTTTTCATACTTCTCTGTAATATACAGGCTGAATATTCAAAGCAAGATATACTAAATGAAAAACAGTATAGCAAATGAGTAATTGCTGCTGATGTTTTTGAACTTTGAAACACTAAAAAAGAAAATTAAGGTACCTTAATATGTTTCATTATCTCAGGAAACATTATTTTATTGGGAACTAAATGGCTCCCATTAAAAAGAATGGCTTATGCATAGCTAAAGCTCCCCAGCTTGCAAATATAAGCCTACCTTTCTTTTTAGAGAATAGGAGCTTCCTCCCTCCCACCCCTCCCCTCCCTTTCCAGAAAGGACCATTTTTATTATGAAGTCCCAGATTTACTGACATGGAGACACGAGGACGTCATTTACAAAGCAGAGCAGGTGACAGTGGCCTTTGCAAGATGACTATGAATAAGTTGAACATGTCATCTTTAATAATTAACGATGACTCATTTAGCTTTGAGAGTTAAACCACAATGCTTTCTTGCTGAAGAGTACTGTCCTATCAAATGCTGCTGTCCGTACACAAAAGTTGTTAAACTGTGCAAAAAATGAATGCAACGCAAACAGTTCAACCTAGAAAACAGTTGAATCAGAGCAATGAAATTACTTATTTCATGAATTAATTAATGAGAGCAGGGCCTGGCATAGAAGGAATCTCTTTGCACTAAAACTAAATGCAGAAAGATTCTGGGTAGATAAAAGGAAGTACTTCTTTATATAACACATAATTAAACCATGGAATTTGCTGACATCAAATGTGGCAATAGTAGCAATTTAGAAGGTTTTAAAAGGGGACAGGAAACATTTATGGCTATTAGTCTTAATGGTGGTTTAGCACCCCTCGTGTCACACGTTAGCATGTTTTCTCTCCATGCCTGGAACTTCTTGAATTCATCTGGTTGTCCACTGATGATTCAGAATGCTGGCTGAGCTCAACCCTTGGACTGATTCAGCCTTAGGACTGTCCTCCTATCCTTACTCATTTGAATGGCAAGTCACTTGCATTTCATTCCTTAGGCTAATAATGGTTTGACAACATGGCTTGTGAAGAGTTGCCTAACATGGCATCCAAATCTATGAAAAATAAAGTCAAGGTTCTATCAACCTTGGCTGGCTTCTACATTTCTTGCACTTCTTTTCTTCTTAACTTGATAGTAAAACTTTATATTGCTTGGAAGGTAAAATGGTTCCACTAATTCCAGAAAGTAGAGCTGAAGTTTTAGGTAGTAGATTTATTCTGGCCAATGATGGGGTAGTTTGTTTTTTTCTTTGTTTCTGTGGTGTTATCTGAAACATCTAAAGAGAGGGCCAAAGTAGATTGAGATATATTGTTACAGCAAACGTGGGTAATGGATGGGAAGAAGAAATGGATCTGATTATACATTGCTTTTCTTTTTCAACCAGGTAAGTTGAGGTAGGCAAACATTGTGATGTCTGGGAGGGGATGAAAGAGCTGCAGTGGGTAGGGCCTTAATCTCAAACACAGAGGGCCACATCACATCTTTCCAGTCTTCACACTCAAGATGATCACAACCAAGCAGCATGTCCTGGAGATCACAGGCGATCCCTGGTGTATAATACCATTTACTGTTATGTCTCAGCTGACCAGTTTGCAGGTCCTAAAGGAGAAAGTGATATGGAAGATGGTGGAGCTGTTCCATGCTTCAGATTCAGACTCCCAAAAAGTGGTTCAGATCATGTGAGATATCTATTCCCAGGATTGAACAGTTGACTGCAGCCTCAAGATGCTGCAGACAGGTGCTATTCTTATGCTCCTGCATGCTCCAAAGTATTTTTGGGATATTAATTCCAAGGTGCTGTCTAGTCTTAACAAAGAGGGTTTTTTTTCAAGATACAATCAAGTTCTTGTTATAACCGCATCCCTAAAACTAGAAATGGGAAAGAGAAGAGGCATACAGAGTAAGGTTCTACGATCATAAGCAGTTCCTGAAAAGACTTGCATAGTCCAAACATTGCTACCAAATGGCACATTTTTAATACAAGAGAAGAGAAGCACAAGGGAGGGAATCATACTACCTATATTGAATTTTAATTAAATGTCAATTCAAATGAAATCAGATCAAATCTAGGTTTTCTCCTGGCCCCACCACACTCCATTTTTTGGAGGGCAGTTGCAAAGACATCACTAGCTCAAAATGAGAAACGGAAGCTGCATACACTAATGTAAGGAGAACATCACAGAATGTGTTGATATAACCTAGGTTGCAGGGAGAGGGAATTCCAACACATGGGCATCACCTGGGGGAAGAGGTATCAAGAAGTCAAGATGGTATTTGAAATTAAGATGGTAGTCTCAAGGGAGTGCCGTCTGGTGGGATCCAGGAAGAGAGACTTTTCTGTTGTGGTGCTGGCCCTCTGGAAAATAATGCCCCCAGATCAGACTTGACCTGATTCTGCTGGCTTTTAGAGACCTGATTCTGCCATCAAGTCTGGGGCCATAATAGTGTGTGTGAGCCCAAAGGGACTAGCCATTTCTTGGCTGTATTGATTGGGGATGATTGTTTGTGTTGCTGCTCAGCCGCTATTTAATATTATATATAATTTTGCCTATTGATTTTATTCTGCTTTTAATTGTTAGCTGCCCAGAGTCATGAACCTGAGATGGGTGGCCAAATACTGTAAATTGAATAAATAATTAAACCATACAATCAAAGCCGTGCTTCTTTTTTGGGGTGCATCATATGAGCATGTAGGTGTCGTGGGATACAGAGAGAAGCCGTTCTTCAGTGAGGAGAAGAATAAAAGCCTAGCCTTATTTTTGTGGTTGTTCTGGTGACTCCCAGGACAGCAGATGTTATAGAGGAGAAGTTAGTTTGGGAAGCAGTCAGCTGAGTAGGAGAAGAGTGGGAAAGCATGAAATGTATTGCTTCTCTAATGATTCATACAAAAAATAAAATCTGGCTTTTACCCACCATGGGAACAAAGTCGTGACCACAAACCACGCAAAAAGGGGTTTGTCCAGTACTTTGATGCACAGCATTGTTATAAGCAACTTCAGCAAAAGGCAATAAGTCCACCCAATCGTCCTGATGGTAGTTAATGTATGCTCTTAGAAACTGGTCAAGAGTGGAGTTCAAAATCTCAGTAGAACCGTCAGTCTGAGGATGGGATGATGTGGATAGTGCTTATTTGGTGCCAATCAATTTTAAAAATGATTTCCAAAACTGGGAAGTAAACTGTGTCCTGCTGTCACTGACCAAACGGCAGGGGCTACCTTGGAGGCAGTAGATATGGAGGAGAAATAGGCGCACCAATTGTGGGGCTGACGGGATGGATGCACATGGAATGAAATGTGCTTGCTTGGAGAAAAAATCTTTTACAACCCAAATTACAGTTTTCTTCTGACTGGGAGGAAGATCCACAATAAAATCCATAGAAATCTCATCCCAGGGATGGGAAGGGCTGGTCACTGACTGTAGAAGCCCTTGTGGTTTCCCCCCCTTTTGTTTTGACATGGCACAACAGGACAGGAAGCAACATAGTCTTTTACATCACGTCTTAAGGTTGGCCACCAAAATTGACGATGAACCAAATGCAAGGTTTTGACAAAACCAAAGTGTCCAGCAAGTTTATCATCATGGGAATGCTGCAAAACATCAGCTCTTAAAGTTTCAGGCACATAAAGGCGGTGTTCCACCCACGCCAGACCGTTTTCAAAAGAAACATTGTCTCTATTAGCTAGCAACCAAGTGTCAGATTTCAGTGCCTGGAGGAAGTCAGTAACTGACAAGAAACTTGCACTTTCCGCTTCCCAGACTGGGCTGGGGGTGGGGTTGCCTGTGCACAGGTCTGTCTCCGAGTGACAGCAACCAAGCCCAGTTGTGGTTCAGTGAGAACAGTCCCAACCACATCTGCCACCTGATCAAGGTCCTGAGGTAAACATGACAAAGCATTGGCCAGAAAGTTTTTCGTTCCCGGGATAAATTTTAACTGGAAGTTAAAGTGACTGAAAAACTGAGCCCAGCGAATTTGTTTAGGGCTGAGACGCCAGGGTGTGTGGAGGGCTTACAAATTCCTGTGATCAGTCCAAACCTTGAAAGGGCATTTAGTGCTTTCAAGGAGGTGATGCCAGGTTTCCAAAGCGGCTTTTACAGCAAACGCCTCCTTTTCCCACATGTGCCAACGGCGTTCGGTTTCAGAAAATTTCCTGGACAGATAAGTGCAGGGTTTTAAGTGATTTTCAGAATCCCTCTGTAACAAAATAGCCCCAACTGAGGAGTCAGAAGCATCAACTTGGACCACAAAGGGGCGTTCAGGATCAGGGTGCTGTAGAATAGGCTCAGCAGTGAAAAGGGTTTTCAACTTTTCAAATGCTGCCTGGCATTCAGGCATCCAATTCAGCACAGCCCCAGGGTGTTTTACTTTGTGTGTCTCCCCCAAGCCCTTGGTACAGAGTAAATCAGTGAGGGGCAAGGCAATCTCAGCAAACCCCTGGATAAACTGGCGATAATAATTACTGAACCCAAGGAAACTTTACAATTGCCTCCGGGTGTGGGGACATTCCCAACTTAGAATCGCCTGAATTTTTCCAGGGTCCATCTCAATACCCTTGTCAGACACCTGATAGCCCAGATAGTCAAGTTGGGTTTTGTGAAATTCACATTTGGAAAGCTTGGCATAGAGTTTGGCATCTCTAAGTTTGTGTAACACCTGTTTGAGGAGGCATTCGTGTTCCTCCTCAGTTTCAGTGTAAATGAGAACATCATCTAAGTAAAGCAGGACCCCTTTAAACAAATGATCATGTAAAACTTCATTAATCAACTGCATGAAGACTCCGGGTGCCCTTGCTAACCCAAAAGGGAGGACTTTGTACTGAAATGATCCTAGTGGGCAATTAAGAGCAGTTTTCCACTCATTCCCAGCTCTTATGCAAATGCGGAAATAGGCTTTGTGAAGATCGAGCTTGGAGAAAATCTTGCCCTTTGACAAATGAGCTAACATGTCCTTCATGAGCGGGAGAGGGTACTTGTTGACAATAGAGACAGAATTTAACCCTCGATAGTCCGTACAGAGTCAAAGCGTGCCATCTTTCTTTTCCTGGAATAACACAGGGGCCCCAACTGGGGAAGTAGCAGGTTCAATAAATCCCCTTGACAGATTTTTGTCAATGAAGTCCTGTAATGCCTCAAGCTCCTTCTGAGTCATCGGATAAATTTTAGACTTGGGCAATTGAGCACTGGGGACCAACTCTATTGTGCAGTCAGTTTTCCAGTGGGGGGGGGGGGTAGCTGATCTGCTTCCATCTCCCCAAATATGTCTGCAAAGTCTTGGTATTGATCAGGCAAGCCTTCTAAATGTGGCAAGTTAGGGCGCGTGGCGATCGCTGCCCTTCCAACCCCTGCACGTGCAACTCTCTCCGCTGTAGGAGCTTGGTAAAAACCATCTTTAAAAGTCACAGTTCTGTGCTCCCAGTTTATATAAGGGCTTCAATATGTCAACCAGGGGATCCCCAGAATTACCAAGGGATTGCCAACAGGTGCTACAATGAATTTCAAAGTCTCACGGTGGCTGCCCATTTGCATTGCAACAGTTCCAGTGAAATGGGTTGCCGCCGCCCCCCCTGCCATTGAACCATCCAACTGTGTGAAGATCAAAGGCTGCTGGAGGGGGAAGCTAGGCAGGTCCAAAGCAGCAACCAGATCAGGGTGAATTAAACACCTGGAACACCCAGAGTCAACTAAAGCCCATACCTCTGTAGTTTTTGTGTGGGAACCCAATTTCACTTTTACTGCTAAAGTGGGACAGTCAGCACTCACCATAGCATCTTCGTGCCCATCCTCCTCCACCTGCCCACAGGCACTCTTCATGGCAGGTGGCTGGCATTTCCCGCTGGCTCCTTAGAGTCGTCTTCAGCCTCTCCTGAGAATTAGATTACTTCCTCAGCATCGGCTGTCCCCTTGGCTGCTGTCATCCACCGCGAGGGGCAGGGGGCGATTTGGCCGGCGGCTTCCCCACTCGATCTCCAGCTTTGGCTTTTGGGCAATCAGCTGCTCGGTGGCCCTCCTTTCTGTATTGGAGACACTGACCCCTCACGTAGTGCTGATCTCTCTCCTCATCCCAAGCTCTATAGCTTGGCCGGGCAGCAGTCATAGCACTTCGGGGTCCCCTCATGGTGGCGGGTGGTTTTTCAGATTTTCTAGTTTCCATGAAGGTATGCTGAGCATGCTCAGCCTTGCCTGCCATACAGATCCAGTCGTACAATGACTCTGGGTCGTCTCTACACAACACCTACTGTAGGATGTCCCAGTTGAGTCCCTCTTTAAACCGTTCTATTAGGGTTGACTGAGACCAGTCAGGGATTTTCCCAGCTAGAGCCTTAAACTCTAGGGCATAATCAGCTACAGACATTTGGCCCTGGGTAAGATCCTTCAGCACCTTCTTAGCTCTTGCCTTGGCCAGAGGATCCTCAAAATGCAGCTTTAACGCCCACATGAAATTATCAAAATAATCAAGTGCAGGGGAGTCAGCATCACTTAACTGAACATACCAGCCAGCCGCTCAACCCTTCAACTTCGTAGCAATGGCAGTTATTTTAGCCACTTTGGAAGTGAAGTATGCTCCAAACTGCCTCATATAACTTTTAGCATTAGTTAAAAAGAAAGATAACTTTGTTGGATCCCCATCAAACTTGACAGAAAAGTCTCTCACCCCCACTCTGGTTGGAGTGGAATTGGCAGCCACTTGAGTGGTTGGGCACCAGGTTACAGTAGCTTTCCCTCTTCAGGGTGGGGACACTGGTGATCGAGCCCTGCGGGGTGGAGATTCATCCCAGAGCCATCTCCGGCCCTGCTCCGCCGGCGGTCCAGATGGGAGGATGGGGGATGGTTGCGGGAAGCTGGGATCTCCTCTGCGCCTCCCCTGCCCCTCCAGTGACAGAGACAGGTTTCTTAGCATGTACTCTATCGATTCTATTTTGGCCTCCATCACTCTTAGTCTTTCAGGGGTTTGAGAGTCCTCCCTCCCTCATGTGTTTGGCTTTCTCTCTGTTGAGACCGTAGTAGATTCTTTGTCTGGGGTTAGTGGGAACCGATACTTCCAGGATGCCTCCGATGTCCCTGGCTGGGGTTCCCCTACTTCATCCAAGGTGATCAACTCTGTGAGCAATTCGCTGGGGGCCAGTTGCTGTGGCTCTTCCCCATCGTTAGATTCCTCCACCTCAGAATTGGAACTTGATCCATCCTGGGAGTCTGAAGGTTCTGGGGTGAGGTTCAGTTCTCCACTCTTGACCATCGACTCGAGCATCAAGCTAGCCGTCTCCTCAAGTCCCCCAGTTGTGAGCTTGGACTCAGCCATCGTTAACTATTTTCCCTCGCAAGAAACTGATCTTGGTAGGAGCTAACGGTACAACTTTGGGGATTCTCAGCTTTATGTAATGGTTGCCTATTCTAAAACACTGTCAGACTCATGAACAGGAATTCAAAGATATCTGATTTATTAAAGAATAGTATGCAGGATCACAGAGAAAGCTGAGAATGATGAAAGTGCGCCAAATTCAAACTAAACCTCCCCGGTGCAAATGAAATCCCTCCCCCTGTAGAATCTTCTCAAGTTCACAATCCCAGGTGCTCCTAATGGTCTCTGATGGTCTGGGGGAAAAGGCCTTGAACGGATAACATAACCCAAACACATTCCATTGTAATGAATTCAGATACAGAGCTTGGTACAAGGTTTCACAGCAGCTCCCTCCCAAACATAAATGCGCATCAGCGCCATGGCATGTGAAACGTTACGATGTATAAACTACATTGAAACAGTGAACATGACACTGGGAAAGCAAAATAACAATATTGCTGGGTACAAACGGTCTTTTGAAATACCCCACTAAATTTGGATGGGCAGAGAAAGTGAGTGGATGATTTATTCAATTATTCTCTAGGACATATTCCTGGGATATTGTCAGGGTCAGACTCGCTTCGCAATAAGACACGGACTCACTTAATGGGTATTAAGGATTTCCGGTTTATTGGAATGGTAGCTGACAGAACGAAAAACGGGAACGGGGGTGTAGTGTGGAGGTGCCCATTTTATACCCTCTTGTATGACCCCGGGCTCCTCCACCCTCTATTGTCCCAATCCCTCTTGATGGGACCCTTGATTGCTGCCTGGGCGTTTTCCCGGTGTCTTCTCTTGTCCTCTCGATTCTGGTGTGTCCTCCAGGGCACCAGGTGCGGCTTATCTCTGTTCATCCGATGTCCTTCTTTTCAGCTGTATATGGGTCCATGGGTGTGGGTGCTTTGGGTGCTTGGTTTAATCCCTGGTTTAATTATCTTCTTCCTCTATTCCTTGATGATCATGATCTACGTTGTGAGGCTCTTTGTGCCTTGCAACGAGGTCATGACAGATATTCAGACTGTAGGAGAGATGATGATGGTACAATAAAATATAGGATATTCAAACATGTCTAAATAAATGCTAGCATACTACATCCCACACATTTGTTTTTATCCAATTTTCATTTCCATTTTTTTTTTATTAAATTGAATGAGAATTAGTAGAGGAAAAGGCAGGAAATTTGTCATGCCCAACACTACTTGGCAGACTAGTTAACACCTGACACACAGCATGTTAGGCCTGGGAGTTTGAGGGTTCTGCGCAGTATCTCAGCTGTTCCTAGCACTGCACCCTTCTGGACAGAGAGCTCTGATGTTGCTCCTGGGATCTATTGGAGCCACTCTCCCAGCTTAGGAGTCACAGCCCTGAGTTCTCCTACCACCACTGGGACCACATCCTCTCTAGTTCTTCCTTCAGGACCTGGTACTTCTCCAGCTTCTCATAATCCTTCTTTCTGATGTTGCTGTCACTTGGCATCGCTACATCTATCATTACAGCTGTCTTCTGGTCCTTGTCTACTTCCACAATGTCTGGTTGATTGACCAGTATCTGCCCGTCCATCTGGATCTGAAAGTTCCACAGGATCTTATCCCTGTTATTCTCCACGACCTTCTGTGGCATCTCCCATCTGGACTTGGGAGGGTCTAGCCCATACATTGTGCAGACGTTCCTGTATACAATGCCAGCTACTTGGTTGTGCCGTTCAGTGTATGCTGTTCTTGCATGCATCTTACACTGCCACTATGTGTTGGACTGTCTCTGAGGCCTCTCTGCACAGTCTGCACCTTGGGTCCTGTCTAGTGTGGTAGAGCCCTGCTTCTATGGATCTGTTGCTTAGTGCCTGTTCTTGTGCTGCTATGATCAGTGCCTCAGTGCTGTCTTTTACTCCAGCCTTTTTCAGGCATTGGTAGGATTTCCTAATGTCTGTCTGTCTGTCTGTCTGTCTGTCTGTCTATCTATCTATCTATCTATATTTATTATGTATGTATGTATGTATGTATGTATGTTTGTTTGTATGTATTTTCAATGACAGCAGTATCAATGATCATCCTGCATAATCTTAATTCTGCACCTCCAAATGGAACTGTCTCTTGGATAAATTAACAGCAAGCTTTCTACAGACCTTTCCCACCAATAATCCTTTCACATTACTGGATCCGACACAATTTTTGCTTTTTCTCTCTCTCTGTTTTCCTCAGCTGGATGATACTAGTTCTTCAACTCGGGACAAAGGTGTTCATTTTTTTCCCCACACTTGGGACAAGTGTAGTTAAGTAAAGGAAGGGCATCTAAATAGTGTTACTAAGTAAACAGGAAGCTCAGGTGTGTCTGGGGAAGGAGGTTAAAAAAGTCAAGATGGTGATGGTGACTGGGCAATGCCTTTTTACATCCATAAAAAAAGGAGTCCTCGATCAAGAGGCTGTGGCTGCTGTCTTAACCACAGCTGTCTTTAGCCAGCCCTCCTGATGTCCCTAAGGAAGCCAAAATATTTGAATGAAAACATTTAAACCTGTCTAAATTTCATTACATAGTCTCTCTGTCTTTGCAAATATACACACACGAGTTCTCTTTGCAGGGCAGCTTTTGATCAAAAATTACTGTCAAGTGACAAGGAAAAAAAATAACCGACTTGAAATGTTTCTTCAGAACACCAAGGGAAAAGAATAATAACAATCTCTCATATGCTGCACTAGACTCAGCATTAACATTAAAGAAATCTAAGCTGAATTTAGCATAGATTTAAATTCTTTAAATGCTATTTAATGTCTCCAGTCAGAGGTGTGTGTGTGTGTGTGTGTATGTGCATGTGTAAAAGGCTTGTCTTCAGAAGAAACTTGAGATAATGATGGGCCCTTTGATCATAGTGCCTTCTGGGTAGATCTGAGAGGGGATGTGAAGCTCTATCAAAAAGCAGGATCAAAAAGAGTTAAGTGCAAAGACAACAAGTTACAGAGGGCATTAAAAAGGGACTTGGACTTTTTTTCATCAGGAATTACTGGCAATAAAGAAAACATTTCTCCTTGGCTGTTAAACATGCTATTAAACAGTGAGTTCCTGTCATGGCATCAAAAGGGGAAAGACACTGATCATTAAGTCTGCAGTGAGTGTGCACACTGCCACTTCCAAATGTCATTATAATTGTAGCAGTCAGGTATGTAATAGATACTGGTGGAGCTGTCCTTGATTCTGTTAGAACATTTATGACAGCCTGCCCTTCTGATATACAGTATGATAACCTTTATAAGGGAGAATGCATCAGCTTTGTTCTCCTCTGGTTCCTGGGAGTTTAAAGTCTTCTCTATGAGCATCTTGGTTGCAATTTTTTTTTAAAAAATCTAGGACAGATGTACAGATTCTTACTAAGGTTGTATCTGTAGACAAAGGAACCAAACATAACTTTAGCTGAGTAATTGGTGGAAGCTCATCAGTTGCTGAAGCTACAAGGTGGTGGGTTTTGGGGGATGTTTTGGCAGCTGGTTTCCCAATCTAGAATTGTTTAGGGATGTTGAGTTACATTTCCCATCACCAGAAAGTAGTTATAAGCCAACATTAGGTTGGGTAGATTTCTCTAGTATTTCTGAGCCAGGCTAGATGCAGATGCATGAGCAAGATGCAACTTCCAGGATCCACCTTTAATTCCAAATAACAATATGAGACTCTTTTTTAAAAAAAAACTTTATCTTCCCCTTCTGCCTTCCTTCCTTCTACTTTTAACCTCTAGGTACATTTGAGGAAGACTTCTCTCTGAAGCTGATCTGATGCTAGACAGTGCAAACAATATTGGTCTTTTATTAGTAGTTAATATGTTACACTTCTATCTTCTCCTTTCTGTAGGGATGCATGGTGGGTCTCTCCTCATTTTATTTTATTTTATTTATAGGGATGCATGGTGGGTCTCTCATTTTATTTTATTTTTTATTTTTATTTCATTAACAGTCCAGTTAGGAAGGTCGAGCTGAGTGACACAACTGATCCCAAGTCATCCAGTAAGCCTTATGCCAAGCAGAGATTTGAACATGGTTCTCCTTAGCCTGGGTCTAATTCTTTAACCACTATACTACCAAGATCACTTGGTTTGGTAGTCTCTCTTTCTCAGAAGTTTCTGTTTCTCTGTTAGAATATATAAAGGAGAGTAAGCAGTTTTTATTTTTAATATATAGAGATGCACTTGGTAGAACAGCCATGAAGGCCTTGGGAAAGATATTTGAATGCCTTAATTTGTCTATACATACATCATGCAAGCCATGGTATTCTCTGTGGCACTCTAAGGCAGTGAAAGTTGGACTTTGAAGAAGCAGGATAGGAAGAGTATTGGCACCTTTGAACTTTGGTGTTGAAGAAGACTGCTGAGAATACTGTGGACAGCCAAGAAAACAAACCAATGGATCATCAAACAAATCAGCCCAGAGTTCTCACTGGAGGCCCAAATAACCAGGCTTAAATTATCCTACTTCAGATACATTATGCAAAGACCCAGCTCTTTGGGAAAGGCTCTAATGCTGGGAAAGGTGGAAGGAAAGAGAAGAAGAGGATGACCAGCAGCAAGGTGGATGGACTCAGTTACAGTGGTGATGAATGCAGCCTTGGAAGTCCTGAAAGAAAAGGTTAGGGATAGATCGTCCTGGAGAAAATCTATCTATGTAGTCACTAGAAGTCAAAAACGACTTGATGGCACATAATCAGTCAATCAATCAATATAGAGATGCCTATATAGAAGAGAGAATTATAAACACATATGCAATTATATTTTCTGCAAAGCTAGTTTGGATAAACATAACCAAACTACAGCTCTCCTTGAGAGTAACTCATGAAAAAGATGCTTGTGCAAGCAACTCACATGACTCATGCATTAGGTCAAAGCATGACCAATGGAGGCCAGTGAGATATAGGGGAAGGCCATGTCCTCTCATTCTGGGTTGTGAGACTGTGAGTGGCTGATGTCACTTAAAGACCAAGCAAAATCACGAGCATCCACAACACGGAGTAATCTCTTGACCTCTTCTCTGCAGGCCAAGCTCAGTCTACTAGATCTACTCATGCCCGAGCACATTAATTTGGCCATGAAAAATGATCCTTGCACAAATATGTAGGAGGGTTGGGTTCCTAAGAAGTAGAGAGTTGCATCTGCAACAAATGGCTTTCTAAGCAGAGGTCATAACCCCCAGGTTTTAAGTAAAGTCTTGCAGTAAGCAAGCAATACTCAGCTTTTGAAAGGGTGTGCTGTAATCCTGTACTGCATTTATTGCTTAAGTAGAAGTCTTGCCAGCTTTTGATTACACTATGGTCAAATATAGATGCATATGCTTCAATTTTTGTTTTCTTCTCAACAGTGATTCGTAGCTACATATCTTACACATTCCAAGCCCTACACTGAGTTTGTTCCTGGACCTGTTTTACTCCAACCAATCCATAAATGTATTACAAGTAAAGAGTTTTCTATTCCCTTTCCTAAGCAATGCATGAATACATCCAATACATCCGTACTCACAAGTATGCAGCCATTGAGTTCAGTGGGGCATACTTCCAGGTAAGTGGGTGTAGGGTTGTTGTTTTTAATGTTTATTATTTGTTAGATTTATTTCCTGCCTTTTTCCCCAGAGCTCAAGGCAATGTACATAAGGATCTCCCCTAATGTTATGCTCATAGCAACAGTTCTGTGAAGTAGGTTGGGATAAGAGAAAGTGGCTGGCCCAAAGCCACCTTGTGAATTTCCATGGCTGAGAGTGCACTAGAACCTGGTCTTCCAAAACTTTAAATACTGTATTACATCACACCAGCTCTGATTTTGTTTTATGTATAATTATGGGCAACTTCTAAATATAGTGGACTTCTCCTCCCCCCACTTTTTTTTTTTTTTGTCTTCCAGTAGCTAGTAATATTTAGAGGTACACTGCCTCAGAACACAGTGGTGAATAGCAATGAAAAAACTAGATTTAAAATTAGCTGCTTGTTCTCTTTCTCTTTCTCTAACAACCCAGTACACTGGTGCTGAATGGGTGGCCATTTCATCAAAAGCTAAATTTAATAGGAAGGAAAGCATAAGATTGTGCTGTAAAGCTGGGCTGACACGAAGGGAAAGCTTTCTTCATGTTCCAGCTTCCTAGGTTGCCTTTCATCATAACATTAACAATTTTTACAGATTAAGAAGATTTGTTGGAAGGCGTTTGGCCTGGCAAAGGGCAGATTGTTTTATCACGGTGATTTCACCAACCCTTGCCCAGTGAAATCCATGGCGTCTATGCCCGCTTGTTTCCAGTTGCACATTGCACAGAAGGTAGAAGATGGAGAGAAACTGGTTTTGCAAATATTCTCCTGGATGGACTTGGCTAGGTGGAAGAAGCTTCTTGTTAGCTTTATAGTGGCATTATCTCATTGATGTCCATTCACTGTGCTTTACGGCAATACATTAGAGGCTCCAACATGTAAAACTACCAGATCTCATTTGCAAAAATCCAAATGACCACTAGATGGAGGAGTGAAGCATTTTCTGTATCATTTTGCTGCCACCTAGCGGTCAACTGTATTTTTGCATCCCAGATTGGGCTTTGTGGGACTTATCTGATGGCTTCTCCGCATATCCACAAAAGCTGTCTTTAAGTTTAATTGACACCTGCTTAGTTGGTCATTGGTTTTTGCTTCTGTGGCATTCCAAACACCCACCCTGGCTTTTGTTGTTGCAGCTGTGGCTTCCAACCTTCCCCAGATGCTCTCCACAGGATGTGCACTCTGAAACAGGAGCTGAAGATTAAGAAACAGGAGCAGGGGAAACAGGAAGTGCGAGTGGGGCTGAAAACACATGGCCCCTAATGGCCTCGGTGATGGAAAGGAAAGGGCTGAACGGCAAAAGTTTCCTCTTCTTCGGAACGTCCAGTGTATTCCTTCCGAGCAAGGGGCAAACATTTCATGGACTCAGCAAAAAAAGTGCATCCTGGACTTTCCAGGTTATGCAATTAATGTTAGAGTGGATTAGGTGAAATTCCACTCAGCAGCATGGTCAGAGGTGACCAATGGAATAATGTTGGGTGTGGATATATAGCACTTTAAAGTCACCATCAGTATTTCTGAGTCAGAGTTCCCTGATGATCCCGTCTGCCTCAAGAGCAACTTGTCCTAATATCTGTGCAAAAATGGGCCAGTTTGTACAAATATCAATATGGGAAGTGGATTAAAAAAAAAAACAAGCGAAGGGTGGAAGTCAAAATTCTGTTTCCTTTCTTTTCTCATGTCTTATCTTTTTAATTTCCTATCTTTTCTTTTTCTTATTTTTCTTTTCATTTTTTATACTTTTACTGTATTGTAAAATTCTAATTAAAATATTTTTAATTTTTTTTTTAAATGAGCAACTTTCTGGGTCTCCTGGTTGCTTTATGAAAAGTCGTGGTCCTGGAATGACAGTGTAAAGAAATAAATTCAAGATGGCCACTTTCTGTAGGGGGAAAACTTTCTTTCTGGGTTCTCAGGCACTCTGAAGCCCCACCCCACAAGGTGGTGATGGCCATGAGGATGCCAATGTGCTTCCTCATTCCCTTCAACAACGTAGAATTTCAAGGACATGTTCCTTTGGTCATAGAATGACATATGGATTTTATTACTAATATTATTTTATTTTCTATCCCACCTTTATTATTTTTATAAATAACTCAAGGCAGCGAACATACCTAATACTCCTTCCTCCTCCTATTTTCCCCACAGCAACCCTGTGAGGTGAGTTGGGCTGAGAGAGAGGGACTGGCCCAAGGTCACCCAGCCGGCTTTCATGCCCAAGGCAGGACTAGAACTCTCATACCACACCTGATTGGCTCTTGGGCTGAGAGAGAGGGACTGGCCCAAGGTCACCCAGCCAGCTTTTGTGCCCAAGGCGGGACTAGAACTCTCATACCATGCCTGATTGGCTCTTGGGCTGAGAGAGAGGGACTGGCCCAAGGTCACCCAGCCGGCTTTTGTGCCCAAGGCGGGACTAGAACTCTCATACCATGCCTGATTGGCTCTTGGGCTGAGAGAGGGGGACTGGCCCAAGGTCACCCAGCCGGCTTTCAGGCCTAAGGCGGGACTAGAATTTTCAGTCTCCTGGTTTCTAGCCTGTTGCCTTAACCACTAGACCAAAATGGCCTATAATATAATATAATATAATATAATATAATATAATATAATATAATATAATATAATATAATATAATATAATATAATATAATATAATAATATATATATAATGTATTATATATTATATATTATATATATATTATAATATAATATAATCATTATAATATAATCATATATGCCAGCCTTCCTCAACCTATTGCCTTGCAGGGGTGTTAGACTATATCTCCTAATATTTCCAGCCAGTCTGGTGCAAAGCTTAATGCTCAATTTATGTAGGTGATCTCCAGATGGGCAGACAGCTGTTAGGACTTCCAGTCAAAATATATTGCACAGCAGCTTTTCCATTTCCCTGGCATGCATGCCAATGGATGGAAACAAGTTAAATGGTGGGGAACCCCATACGGTTTACAAATAATTAATTGCATAATCTCCATTCCATCCACTCATCCCCCTTCATAAAACTCTGTGAATGAGGCAAGGCAATTGCCCCTGGTTCTGTTTAAATGTGTAGCTCTTAATTTGGCAACAGCACAAACCAGCACGTTTATTTCTGATGTATGTCTATTTTTATTCTGTGGTGGAGAGTGCAAACAATTTTATGCAGAAATTATATCCTGAAATTTGAGCTGAACAAAACTGCAAAGTAACCTGAAGAATTGGGCAATTCCCTCAGTTAAAAATCAGTACCTCTGTCTGTGAACCAAAAGAGAATACATACCCATGTTTTGAACAATAGCTGGCAAGAGCGTGCACATGTCAGAGACTGCAAGAGTTGGCTCTATTTCTGCGCCTTCATAGGCAACCCCCCACTGCACCTGCCACCTTTGTTTGGATGGTTCAGTGCTCCTCTGGGAGATGCAGGTTTAGTGCTCTTTTAGAAGAGCGCTAAACCATTTACTCTATAGAACTGCTGCCAAGCATGGAGAATTGTACCTTGAAGAGGCAGAGAGGGAAGGAGAGAGCACAAGCTGTCTTTCCTGCTTCTTCATTCATCTCACCAGAAGTCTCAACAGCAGCCATTCTGGCTGCTGAATATTGGGAGTTATTCTCCATATACTTTATATGGAGAATTCCAAGGTTGGTCTTCAAAAGGCTGATCTTTAAAACAAAAGTTGCTGTGTGAGCCAATATTGTGCTGTTTTTCTCTCCCTGCTCACCTCAAACAAATGTCCTCCATACTTTCCCACTGTTTGTAGCCTCCATATAGTAGAAGGATCCACAGGAGGAATGGACAGTACTGAGCTGCCTCCCATTTTGTGGGAACCTTCCGAGGGAAAGCAAAGCTTTGAATCACAATTAGGCAAACTTATACCCAGTGTAGTGTGGTTGTTAAGATGTTGGTCTAGGCCCAGGGAGGCCCAGGCTGATGTTCACCCTCAGTCATGGATGCTCTCTGGATGAATTAATCTTATTCCCTCTATCTCAACCCAAATTACCTCACAAGGTTGTTGTGGAGGAAAAATCATAGGGGATGGGGGAAGGGAGAGAGGAAAGACAGGAAGTATATCTAATAAATGAATCAATAAATAATAATAGACGGGTGTGAGCAATCATCTCTCCCTTCCTTCCTGGGCCTCATTTTGGCAGTGTTAATGAGGATTACATGCAAACCAGTGGGCAGGAACAGAGTCAGGTCAAGGTGTGTATTCTTTCTCTCTCTCTGTCTTTCTCATACCTTTTTTTCCTTTTTCAGACACCTCCTCTTTCTAGCTTTTCCTTCCCTCCCTGCTCATGTTTGTGCAGCTGGTTGCCGGGGAAAAGTGGGCAGCTTTGGAATTTTGAGCATATGTAGAAGGCTCATTTACAAAATGGTGGCTGAGTGGGGGTCTCACTCTCACATACTGTACAATGGTGGCTACAGTGGTGTCATGTGCACTGATGGTGAGCAGGAAGGGGCCCCTATCCAGGGGGGAAAACGCAAGTGTAGTAGTGAATTGTTGAGCAGTCATTCAAAGAGACACAGAACAGACCCACCTTGACTTTTGGGGTTTATCTGTCTGGGTTGTCCCATGCTTCTTCAGTTTGTTAGGATTTTCTGTCTAATGTAGCAGTAATAAAACACTAGAGACCTATTCCTCATCTCAGTGTGGTTCCTGACTGTTAGGACATCAATCCTAACAAACTCCTACTCCCATTGAAAGAGGGACGAACAAAAAAAAAAAGAGAGAGAGAGAGAGACATTTGGGAAAATGTCTTTGGAAAACCAGGAAATTCAGCAAGCCATCCAACAATTGGCAGCAGCCCTGAAACAACACCACCAACAAGTAGATCTCCAGATCAACACATTACAAGCAGCTATACTACAGCAGTTACAACAACCAGCTCCAGTTAACCCACAACCGATGCCAGCAGCAGCAGCAGCAGCAGCAGCAGCAGCAGCTCCGCCAGTAGTCTTGAGATCCCAGGGCAGTCTACCAGAGAAGTTTGGAGGAGAAGCAGGACAGTTGAGAACCTTTCTCACACAGTGCACAATGTTTTTTGACAGCGGACCAGCAGAATTTCCCACAGACCGAACCAGAGTCACCTTCATTTTAAGTCTGTTAAAGGGCCCAGCAGCCAAATGGGCTATTCCCATGGTGGAGAACAACGACCCAATTCTCAACGACTACCAGAATTTTCTGGCAGGGTTCCGAGCACACTTTGACAACCCAATCAGAGAGGTCACTGCCAGCCGGGAAATCCAGAAGCTCAAGCAAGGCAACAAGAAGGTGGGAATTTACATTGCTGATTTCAAGCTGTTAGCAGGAGATCTGGACTGGAATGAGAGTGCCTTGAAAGACCAATTCGAACAGGGACTGGATGAGGAAATTAAAAATGAATTAGTGCACCAGGGAACACCAGCTACCCTAGAAGGTTTATATCAGTTGTCTGTGTTCATAGATGCCAGGCTAGAAGAGCTTAGACAGATGCAGCCAGGGAGAGGCAGGGGCCTCAGAGTACTTCCAGGATTTCCAGCTCTCTCTGCAGCATCTCTACTCAGGACCAGAGGAGCCGATGCAGATCGGGGCGAGCAGAAGGCTTACTTCCAAGGCTGAGAGACAGAGAAGGAGAGAGAGACCTCTGTTTCTACTGTGGAGTCCCAGGGCATATGGTGAGAGCTTGCCCAGCGAGAAGCCAAGCAACTTCAGTAAGACCCCCAGGGCAAGCAGCAGAACCAAGAGCCACCTCCACCTTGACTTCCAACCAGGGAAACTCCGTCGGTCTCCCTCCACAGAGCTCAGCAGGGAGACCATCAATCAATTAAGAAGGGCTCATTCCAAGGATTCCAGGCAATCCTTTTACTACTTACCAGTCATAATGCACGTAAACCTAGAGGCCCTCATGGATTCTGGAGCTTCCACCAATTTTATTGATGTACAGACTGTACAAGACCTGAACATCCCAACCATGGAACTGCCACATCCCATAGAAGTTGAGACCATTGACGGCCAGCCCCTCAAGGCAGGACCGATTCGAAGTTTCACAGAACCTTTGCAACTAACAATGGGAGACCACACTGAGTGGATCCAACTTTATGTTACTGCATCATTTAATGTGCCTATAGTCCTGGGCACACCTTGGCTGAAGATCCACAACCCGTTGTTGGACTGGACTATGGGAGCAATCTCCTTCCCAGTTAAGGAATGCCAGCACCACAAGATTCAAGCTGCTCTCCTCTCTCCAGCAACTAACGCAGTCAAGGAAGCAGGGGGGGGGGGTCCAGTTGCCAGCCAAGTATGCAGATTTCGCAGACGTTTTCAGTGAACAAGAGGCCACAGCACTACCCCCCCATAGGGACTGTGATTGCACCATTGAGTTGATACCAGGAGCCAAGATTCCAGCAAGGAAACAATATCCCATGTCTCCCAAGGAATTAGCCACCTTAAAAGATTACTTGGATTCTAATCTCCAAAAGGGTTTCATCCAACCATCTACTTCCCCAGCATCTGCTCCTACATTCTTCATACCAAAGAAGCCTGACCCTTTGGCACCGGCAGCTCAGAAGGCACCCATGAGAGTGGTGCATGATTTCAGCTCCCTCAATAAGGTCACGGTCAAGGAAAATTACCCACTCCCCTTAATATCTGATCTGCTGGATTGCTTACAGAAAGCACGCATTTTTACTAGGTTGGACCTCAGGAATGCATACAATCTGATCCGGATGAAAGAGGGGCGTGAATATCTGACTGCCTTCGATACCAGGTTTGGTAAATTTGAGTACCTTGTTTTGCCCTTTGGCTTGACTAACGCAGGAGCCATATTTTCCCGATTTATGAATCAAATTTTCTCTGATTTACTAGATAAGTATCTGGTCATTTATCTAGATGACATATTAATATTCTCTGAGGATGCTACAACTCATGTAACCCATGTATGAAATGTCTTACAAAGACTGAGAGAGAACAAGCTGTTCGCCAAGCTAGAGAAGTGTGCCTTCGATTTAACTGAATTACATTTCCTGGGCTATAGAATATCAACAGAAGGCATATCCATGGATCCTTCAAAGGTCCAGGCAATTCTCTCTTGGCAACCCCCCCAAAATGTGAAAGATGTACAAAAATTTCTAGGATTCTCCAATTTTTATAGAAAATTTATAAATAAATTTAGTGACAGGGCCAAACCTGTCTTCACAGGCTACTTCAAACCACAGCTTTTGAAGAAAGGATCAAAATTCATTTGGTGGGAGAGGGAGCAAGCAGCCTTCCAAGAATTTAAGCAACTCTTTGCATCCCAGCCGCTTTTAAAGCATCCTGATCCCACGAAGCAATTCATAATGCATTCAGATGCTTCAGATTTTGCTATCGCTGCTGTTTTATTGCAATATACTGACAAAGAAGGGAAGACATTGCTTCCTTGTGCATTTTTCTCTCGTATGCTCTCACCGGCAGAGAGAAACTATGATGTTTTTAACAAGGAGTTGCTGGCAATTAAAGCAGCATTTCAAGAGTGGAGGCACTGGCTAGAAAGTGCAACCTTTCCTGTGAAAGTTTGCACTGATCACAAGAATTTACAGCTTCTACAAAACACCAGATCCCTCACCCCTCGCCAAATCAGATGGAGCCAGTTTTTCTCCCATTTCAATTTTGTTATTTCTTATGTTCCCGGGGTGCAGAACTGTTTGGCAGATGCCTTGTCTCGATCCATTCAGGCAACCCCCACTACTCACCAGGAGGTCCAGGCTACGATATTACAACCTCACAACTTTGAGCAGTCTATGAGGGGGAACCAGACAGAGATTTTAGCAGCAGGCAGACAAGCAGAGGACCTATTTACAAGAGTCAGAGCTCAGCAACAACAGGACCTGTATGCCAGGGCCAGGATGGATGACCTCCAGAGGGACCCGCAAGACACTGCCGATGTCATGAGCACTGATGGTGAGCAGTAGGGGGCCCCTATCCAGGGGGGGAAATGCATGCGTAGTACTGAGGAGTTAAGCAGCCATTCAAAGAGACACAGATCAGACCCGACTTAACTTTTGAGGTTTATCTGTCTGGGTTTTTCCCACACTTCTTCAATTTGTTAGGATTTTCTGTCTAATGTAGCAGTAATAAACACTAGAGACCTATTCCTTGTCTCAGTGTGGTTCCTGGCTGTTAGGACAGCCTCCCCATTTAATGTGGAAGCAGGAATCCTCTGGCATAGTGGGCAGAGGGAAGAAGTACTGAGACTTTGCCGTGCCCATCAAACGGCAGGCCACGGAGGTGTTTTCAAAACTCTCCATAGAGCTCTGAGAGACTACTGGTGGCCTAAGATGACTGCAGACATAAAGGGTTACGTTGCTTCTTGTCATACCTATAGTCGAGCCAAGCGTCTCCCAGGGAAGCCCACAGGACTCTTGCAACCCCTACCCACCCCCAGTAGGCCTTGGGATACAATCTCCATGGATTTCATCACTGATTTACCCCCGGTCGAGGGTCTGACTTCCATACTAGTGGTGGTGGACCTTTTCACTAAAATGGCACATTTTATTCCTTGCAAGGGCCTCCCATCTGCGCAAGTCACAGCGCAGTTGTTTATGGACCATGTTTTTAGGTATAGAGGCATGATAAATCATTTGGTGAATGACAGAGGCCCTCAGTTCACTTCCAGGTTCTGGAGGGCCCTTTTCCAGTCATTAGGGGTCCAGATCCACCTATCATCATCGCATCATCCTGCTAGTAATGGGCAAGCTGAGAAAATTAACCAATGGTTACAGCAGTATCTCAGATGTTACACCATTTATCAGCAAGACAATTGGCCAGCCCTGCTCCCCATGGCAGAATTTACTTATAACAACTCTGTCCAATCCTCGACCAAGATGTCCCCTTTCCAGGCACTCTATGGGGTTAACCCTCGGGTGTTGCCCACCTCCTCCCAGCAGGGAACTGTTCCAGCCGCGGCTGATTTTCTTAAAGAGCAACAAGCTGCACAGGAGTGGTTAAAGGAGCAGCTGAACAGGGCAAAGAGTGCTTACAAGAGAGCTGCAGATGCTCACAGACAAGAGGGGCCAGCGATTGCAGTAGGAGACAGAGTGTGGCTCTCTACCAAGTTTTTGACCTCTACCAGGCCTTCCAAGAAGTTGGACTCTAAGTTTGTGGGCCCTTTCACTGTGGTACAGCAGATAAATCCAGTGGCTTATCATTTAAAGCTACCAGCATCCATGAAAGCCCATCCAGTGTTTCACAGAGCCTTGCTAGCCAAAGACCCTCCCCCAAGTACCTTATGATCACAAATGCCCCCTCCCCACCTCCAATAATTGTGGAGGGGGAGGAGGAATACGAAGATGAGGAAATTCTGGACTCTAGGAGGAGGGGAAGGGGCATCCAATATTTAATACACTGGAAAGGGTATCCTGAGGAAGAGCGCACGTGGGAAAATGCCAGAGATGTGCATGCACCAGCGCTGGTTCAACGATTCCATCAGCTTTTCCCTCACAAACCCAAGCCTCGCACTCTACCAGAGATTCCTCACTTGACTGAGCAAGCAGAGGAATCCCAAGCAGAGGAGTTCGTAAGTTGGCAACCTCCACCCCCACCAGAGGCTCTGAGGCCAGAGCGAGAGGATGAGGGGGAGCCGCAGCCCTCCACCTCTGGTTTGCATTTCCCAAGGGGGAGGGGGGAAGAATCGTCTAATTATCTAGCTATTTTCCAGCAGCAGCCACCTGGGCCAGAAGTGTTATCAGACCTGGAGAGCAGCACTGATTCGTCCTTGGAGGAGTTTTCCTTTGAAGAATTTCCATCATTGCCCAGTTCCCATGGGAGCTTGGAGGGGGAGATGGACTCTCATCAGACTTTGGAGGGAGGAAAGAACTCTAGAGAGGAGGGGGCTGAAATGGAATGTAAATCTGGAGGGGAGGGTGATGTCATGAGCACTGATGGTGAGCAGGAGGGGGCCCCTATCCAGGGGGGAAAACACATGCGTAGTACTGAGGAGTTAAGCAGCCATTCAGAGACACAGATCAGACCCGCCTTGACTTTTGGGGTTTATCTGTCTGGGTTTTCCCGTGCTTCTTCAGTTTGTTAGGATTTTCTGTCTTATGTAGCAGTGATAAGCACTAGAGACCTATTCCTCATCTCAGCGTGGTTCCTGACTGTTAGGACAAGTGGGCCCAGCCAGTCAGAAGGAGGAGTGAGGGAAGCATTGATTGGGAGATTTGCTTCAATTCAATTGATTCTATCTATTGAATCACGATATTAAAATACAGTGACAGGTTGAATTGAATCATTGAGCTAGATGCCTCTGAATTGCTTTGTTGGTTCCAAGAGCCATTTTTTTCTAAGCCAACTTGGAGATTCAAATCAATTTTCAGAACTGATTTGAATCAATAAGTTGAATTGCATGCTCATAATAACCAGCCAAACTGGGAGGTCACTTCCACCAATCTTTAGAATCACTCCCAATCTTTAGAATCACTCCCAAATATTTTCTGCCACTATAGCATAGCTATCTTTTTCTTCTTTTCTTTGGCTGGTGGAAATACTTCTAATAAAAGCACCAAGTTTCAATCACTTATGCTTTTTTCTCTTTTTGGTACTTTCAAAAAGCATATATGCATACGTACATTTTTGTGAACGATGACCCTGTAGGTTGATGCTTTGCTTTTCAACATACTAGATTTCCATGTTGTTGTTTTATTTAAACAAATCTTTTTAAAAAGTCAAGTAGGGCAGGAACTTGGTGGAGGTGGTTATTTTCAGCTTGAGTCAGACCCATCTCAAGTCCTGTATCCAGTTCTGGACACCACACTTTAAGAAAAAAATCAGAGAAATGTGAACAGGTTCAGAAAAGGATAATGAAGATGATCAGAGGAATAGAAACTAACCCTGAGGAAGAGAGAATGAAGGAGCTGGAGATGTTTAGCCTTGGGAAAAGACATCTAAGGAGGACACAACATGATGGCTTTCTTCAAATACATGAAAGGATGTCCCATCGGAGAAGGTTTTCTTGCATTCCACAGAGCAGGACATGAAATAGTGGATGCAAGTTACAGGAAGGCAAATTCCAATTAAATGTTAGAAGAAACTTCTTAACAATGAAAGCTGTGCAACAGTGGAACTAATTACCCAGATGAGTGGTGGACTCCTCTTCATTGGACATGTACATGGGGAAGCTAGAATCCATCTGACAGGGATGCCTTAATCTGGATCCTGCACTGAACAGCCTAAATCGCTTGATTCTTTGAATACCAATTGCTGGCGCTTGGACTAAACTGATTCCTTGAAGAAGGACTAAGGAATGTTCCTGTAGTAAACTTCATCACCTAAAAGTTTACTCCTCTGGCCTACTGAGATAAATCCAATTTATACAGTGACAGCAGTCTTTCCTAATAATTCTTCATTTTAAGGAGATTGGCATAAAAAGCCTTGCTAATAGATAGTGCCTGTTATTAGTTCTCATAGTATGGTGCAACAGCTATCCTTTTAAGTCATTGTGGAAAGGAAACAAGACACATGAGAATGTGGGGTGTCATTCAGACACAGCTAATTATAGATTTACATCTCTTCACAAAGGCTGAGTGCACCAAGGAGAAATAGAGACGGAAATAAAAAGAAATGAGATTGATTTCTTTTTGCTCGACAAGCCATATTGCATCTGCCAGCATGCTAACAGATGTGGAATCCTGATGGCTTCTCTACATACTGGCCCAGAAAGTGAGAGAGAGAACGCTCAGTTTAATAGGCCACACATGATAATCAAAGAATTTTCTGCTATGTTGCATTGCAATCTAGCTACAAAACTGGCTGTGCGAACAGATTATTCTTTCAACAGTTATTTCTGTTTGGTTCCGAGTTAGGCCTGGTTTAATATGTAAACCAGGCTCCTATGTTACTGTGGCCTAATTTTTGACAATCACCTTTCATAAATCATGATTTATGCAATTATGGAGGAACTGTGGTGAACTCAGCTGCCTCTCACTCATCCTTTGTACTCATGCTTTTACTCTGGAGCAAACCATGTTTCTGTGACATGCACAAATTCAGGGAACTGTGGCTTGTCCTAACCAAATCAGTTCACAGATCAAGATATGAGGACATGGTTCGCTCTTGGTTTGTTTAAACTCATTTTAGTTTCTTTAAAAAAATAATAATAATGCTCCATGCTTGAAAGTAGCATGGAATTGCAGTTTGCTCAGGAATGGAATTGGAAGAGGGTATTTTTTTTCTATATTGTTTCCCATGCACTGAAATATCTTGATTTGAGACTGCCATGTGGGAGAATGCACTCTCTCAAGCTGTATAGAAAATCTTAGCAGCATCTTTAGCTTCTCTCAGAGACATGCTGAAACTCAGTGAAGTTTTTACACAGTTGGTACACTAGGCACTGTATGCATTGTATCAGTATTTTTCAAACCTGGCAACTTTAAGGTGTGTGGACTTCAACTCCCAGAATTCCCCGGCCAGCATGCTGGCTGGGGAATTCTTGGAGTTGAAATCCACACACCTTAAAGTTGCCAAGTTTGAAAAACACTGCACTATATGATAGGCTTGGTATGGATGCAGCTGTACACATCTCCTACCCCAGCTTCCTCCAGGATCAGTAAAATTTTCCAAGTTATGTTCAAGGGCAGTCCCTACATAAAATATATTGGACTAGCTAAGTCCAAAAGTCAACAATGTTTGCAAGTTCTTTCTAAGCCAAAGCTAACCAGAACACCTTGTGCATTCTTAAGTTAATTGCATATGATATATGTGAACAATGACTTTACCTTGCTTTGCTCATAAACTTGCACCCACCCATTTAATGGGGTAGCCTGAAGTGAAAGAAAAACAAATACAAGTAGTCCTCACTTAACAACCATTCGATTAGTGATGGTTCAGACTTATGATAGTGCTGAAAAAACTGACTTACTACTGGCTCTTACAGTTGCAACCATTGCAGTGTCCCCACGGTCACGTGATCACGATTTGGGCGCTTGGCAACCGGTTCACATTTATACCATTGCAGCATCCTGTGGTCACATGATCGCCATTTTTGACCTTCCTGGCTGGCTTCTGGCAAGCGAAATCAATGGGGAACTGCGTGATTTGCTTAATGACTACATGGTTCACTTAATGCCCGCAGTGATTTGCTTAACAATCGCCCCCCAAAAAGGTCATAAAATCAGGTCAGATTCACTTAATGACCACTTTGCTCAGCAAGCAAAATTCCAGTCTCAGTTGTGATCATTAAATGAGGACAACCTGTATTTCCATTTTTCTTTCCATCATCTTTTTGGCCTTGAGTTAAATGAGAAGAAAATTGTCAGTATAATATTCTATCTTAATGTAAATTCTGTTGGCTAATTGCCTGGGCTCAAATCAAGGGTGTTTTGGGACAATCACCAGAAATGTGAACCTTTGTGTTTCCTTTTGGGATTCTTTAGAAGTTCCAAAGCTTCCATTATAACCACAGTGACCATATTTTCTTGGAAAAAATAAAGGACAAACCTGAAAAAGGGGCAAATCTGAAAGAGATTCATAAGGATAAAAAAAAATTAATTGTTTATAACTTTGCTTTACAAAGAAAAATTCAAGACCAACTAAGAAAAACTTTACAAAAATGCATATTCTAACAAGAATAGCTAAAATCAAACAGTATGTAAATTTATTTTAAAAAGACAATTCAATTTCCATATTTTTCACATGAATGCAAAAGATTGTGCATTAAATGGTACCATTTGTACAGTAAAAATTAAATGACCAAAATAAAGGACAAAAGTGGGTTTTTGAAAAATAAACACATGTAAAGGACAGCTTTCTGAACTAAAGAACTATTCTTTATAATAAAGGACATTTGGTCACTGCAGTTATAACTATTTTTCCCTTTGCCTTTCATAACTATTGCCTATAAAAGCAGAATCTCTTGCCCAGCACTAAGTAAGTCAAACTGCAGCTCCCATCATCCACCACCAGCATGCCCACTGACTATCCTAAAGATGTACTTTGGCATTTCTGGAGTTGTGGAAAAATGTCTTTAAGCAAAGGTGGTCTTTTATTAAGTGTTAATGTAGAATTTTATCAGTGCTCACTAGAACCAAAAGGTGAATTGTAAATTGAATCAATCAACTGATAAGAATGTGTACACGCAAATCTCATGACTTGGTGCTGTGATTTCAAAAGGGGGATTAGATGTCCCATTCCTGATCAGGGGTCATAAGGGAAATTCCTTGTGTGTGTTTTCCCAGAATGTGATCCTTTTATATACCTAGTGTAGAATGACAAATCTTTGGGAAGAATGGCTGACTCAGTCTCCTTGCAATGGTTTTTAATCTGACACCCATTCTTTTTCTAGGGTGCACCACTTAATCTCATAGGTGTGTCCCATACAAACAATGGAAGCACAAGAAAAGGTTGTTATTGTGTCCCTTCCTCTGACCATAACAAAGGGAAGTGAAATGTGTCAAACCACATCTTTGACTCCTGCCAATCAGCCTTAAGCACAATGCACAGATATTACTTTATGTTAATGCCTGTTACAAACATTGTTAATTGGATGTGACATATTGCAATTGGAATGGACAGGATTCCCAGGTACTCTACATACCCCCATATGTATGAGGAACAGAAGTCAGGCTTCCGGATCTTTAAAAGGGCACACCCACACCCACTCACATACCTCCTGTCTCCTGACAAATTGCTTCTGAATTTGTAAAAATGTTTCAGCAGCAGGCTGGAAGGGACCAAGAGTAATATAAGAAGTTCATAAGAGATTGAATGCATGGAAAACGAAATGCAATGCATGAAAGTAGAGAAGAGAAATAGGAAGGGCTAACTTCAAAAGAGTGAGAAATGCTACGTGCCACCAGGCTGTAGTTTGCTGTGGATAAACAACTCAGAGGAATTCAGAGGGAGGGGAAAAAATAGGTCTGCATTTTTACTCATTTATCATAGCTGATGTATAAATTATAGAGACAGAGGGACACCAAATAAGCTTGAGGCTTCCTAAATGTTTAAAAACACGAATGTGTCAGAAAGTGATTTCTATTAGATCATGATAATTGCATTTAAAGTGACTTGAGACATTGATTACCCACCCATTCTAAAAGCCTATTTTTGCAAATCTGACATAGAAAACTGAAGTTTAAATGGGCCTTTAAATAAAATGACCAAGTATGTGGGAACCAGAAACTTTCTGAAAGGGTACTTTTCAAAGTCACTTGTAACTTTCATTTGTAGAGGAGTGTAGGGCACAGCTTCTAACTGGCAGTGTTTCTCCATGCATGGTATCACAATGTTCCAAGGATTCATCAGTAAACTCTCTACATACTTTTCAGACAGCTTAGTTTTGTTTAGCAAAGGTTACTGCTGGACACTCTGCAAGCAAAGCAAAGCAAAGCAAAGCAAAGCAAAGCAAAGCAAAGCAAAGCAAAGCAAAGCAAAGCAAAGCAAAGCAAAGCGAAGCGAAGCGAAGCGAAGCGAAGCGAAGCGAAGCGAAGCTGATGACGTTACCGAAGAAAATTGCTCGGTCCAGTGGCATCAGAAGGTAGCAGGAGGTCACTCAGAGGAACTCAGTCTCATGTTTTCCTTTTTAGGGTTCTTCTCTGCTTTTCCTGCATCTCTTCTTTCTCTTGTTCTTGCTGTTTTATAAATAAAGTTCTGTGAAATTTCACTGGGCATAATGGGAAGAAGATAGTATGGTCTCTTTTATATGTAAGGTACCATTTTTGGATTAAAATATATCAATTCAATAGGTGAATATAGGAAAGAGACTTTTGTCTATTTTTGTAACCTTTGTGTGAGCTTCCATCTGTTATGACCTGTGGTTGACAAAATAAAAATATTGATTCCAATAGAAGGGAATATCTGTAGCTCAGGGTTGAACTGTGTAGTCCTTGGTGTTGTCTGAGCTTGGCTGTTTGCTTGCAGACATTTCATTACCCAACTAGGTAACATCATCAGTACCTGATTATGTTACCTACTGATGATGTTACCTAGATGGGTAATGAAAAGTCTGCAAGCAAACAACCAACCTCAGAGAGCACCAAGGACTCCACAATATAGAAAGATAGATAGATAGATAGATAGATAGATAGATAGATAGATAGATAGATAGATAGATAGATAGATAGATAGATGGTATGGTAAGACATGACTGCTAAGATGTGACTGGTGATGTTTATGTTAATTCTCCCTTTAAATATGAGTGTGTGTTAGTTAATAGCCATAGTATTATTTTCCTTCAATTTTTTTTCTTTCTTGTTTGTATAGTTTTAGTAAATAACATTATTACTTTACTATTGTTTATTTTTGACATTATGTAAATATATTGAGAGCTCTTGCACTGAAGTCAAATTCCTTGTATGTCTAATCATACTTGGTCAATAAAGTATTCTATTCTATTCTATTCTATTCTATTCTATTCTATTCTATTCTATTCTATTCTATTCTATTCTATTCTAGACGAGATAGACCACCCTCCGAGCAGTCACTCATGCCCTAGTCATCTCCCGGCTAGACTACTGCAACACGCTCTACATGAGGCTCCCCTTGAAGAGTATCTGGAAGCTACAGCTGGTGCAAAATGCAGCCACATGAGCAGTTTTAGGTGCCCCAAAGATGGCCCATATAACACCGTTGCTGCGCGAGCTGCATTGGGTGCCAGTCTGCTTCCGGGTCCAATTCAAGGTGTTGGTTATCACCTTTAAAGCCCTACATAGCATGGGTCCAGGTTACCTGAGGGACTGCCTCACCCCCATTACATCGACCTGTCCCACCCGGTCAGGTAGAGAGGGCATTACAGACCCTGTCCATGAGAGACTGTCAATTGGCAGGTCCAGGAAGAAGGCCTTCTCTGCTGTGGCCCCCGCCCTCTGGAATAATTTACCCCCAGAGGTGAGGCAGGCCCCCACTCTCCTGGCCTTCAGAAAAAGAGTTAAGACCTAGCTATGCCACCTCACTTGGATAGTCGATCATGGGGGTGGCTTGTACCTTGATGTGGCCCTGGAAATTTTTACTGAGACTGTCTTGGATCTTATCTTCTGTATTTTATCCTTTATATTTTATATTTATATTCTTATATTTATGTATATTTATATTTTATAATGATTTTTTTTATTTTTTATTCACTTGTAAACCACTCAGAATCATCACAACATGAGACGGGAGGTGAAGAAATATGATATATATATAAATAAATAAACTTCCTAATTAACCCCAGCTTTCATAGAATCGTAAAATGTATGAGTTGGAAGGGAGTGGGTTTGCTGGATTCAGATTAAATAGTGCCATGCAGCCTGTTCGAAAATTTCCAGCAGTGCAGAACATTTTATAAGTACCCTTTAAATTTAATCCCAAATGATAACAGTTTCAGAACAAGCTTGAATATTAAAGCAGCTTCCATGTCTTAGTGATATGTGCTTTGCTTATGGGAAGGCTAGGTTATTGTTAAGTATATAACATGGGTTTGCCCTTGAATATAAGTACAAAAATTAGAACTGAAAAGGAATATTGTGGCAGGAAAACTCAGAGCTAGTATTCAGATTATATTACATGACTGCAATCTGTACTGGTTGCATGAGCTGCATATTCTTTTCAAATTTGAAATTTTTTCAGATTTGGAATTTTAGGTGCCCAAAGAATAGAGTATTTTTCTGAACATATAAAAACCTTCTTTTCCTCAATAAGGAAATCAATTTATAAGAAGCTCCAAAGGGCTGAATACCCTAACTCCTTCCTAGAGGGTAATCCACCTTTTCAATGACATGACGTCCAGTGGGTCTAGGCCAGGGTTTCTCAACTTCAGCAACTTGAAGATGTGTGGACTTCAACTCCCAGAATTACTAGCTGGGGAATTCTGGGAGTTGAAGTCCACACATCTTCAAGTTGCTGAGGTTGAAAAACACTGGTCTAGGCTTTCCCTGACCTCCAATTTCCCAATAATGTTTGAAGCATTCTGCTTCATTTCTACTTCCTTGGAGTGAAATCACTATACCAGGTGGCAGAGCCCTCTTCCACTCTTCTGGAAGGCTAATCTAGAAGATGACTTCCAAAAGTGATCCATTCTGATCTTCATACCCCAACCACTTTGCAAAATTAGAAAGAGTTTGGATTTATTTACAGGTGGATCGTGGGCTATGCATGGAGGATGGGAAGGAAATGACTAGCACTTATTTTCTTGCTGTAGATGGGAATTGGCTATGTAGGACCACACATACTCCTTACTTCCCAAGCCTTTTTCTAAGCTGTGCAGGCATGAACACTTGCTTTGCTAACTCAGCAGAGGGGTCAGATGGTAATAAGAGGGGAGGGAACTCCATGGGCTGATCAATTTTATACCAGTCAAGATTAATCTTCACCAGCTTTTCCTCCCTGGTTCAGACCAAGCAAATAAAGATACAGCTTAGGATAGTGATGATGGCACAGACTGATCATCCCCAAAGTATTTTTGCCTTTTATTTTGCTGCAGAATGGCAAAGAATTGCTACAAAATGTGTTGGTAGGAAAGGCCCCACTTGGGTGACTTAATATACTGTGCTTGAAATGTTTCCGCTGTTGCTGATTTTAAATTAAGGATTTTAAATTAAAGTTTAAATTACACTTGCTGTTACAAGATTTTAAAACAAATCAGGGCTGTATGATTGCCAGCCCCAGAACAGGCAAGGCTTTAACTTCTTCATAATCATCATTCAAAGATGTATATTCGGCATGGAGTATACATCTTTCAACAATGATCATAAAGAAGTTCAAGCTTTGCTTGTTCTGGAACTGGCAGTCAGTCCTAGAGTCCTGATTTGTATGAAACAAGAAGCTATGGTTAGTTTGAGGATTCTTAGCTTGTTTGTTCATGGGCTCAGTGCATGAGTTCATGTGTGCTGAGTTTATTTAGCTAAAATACGATCACCCAAATTCTGGCATCATCATTGTCCTGCGTGGTGGATGGTTTCTCACCAGTTGGTGAGGGGACAGCAGCAGAACCAAAGATCTTGCTTAATAAGCCCTGCACACCCTAAACGAGGAAACCTCCATTCATTGGCAAGTCAAGCAGAAGCATTAAATGCAGGATGGGGATCAGCAAGAAGGACATCAAAATTTATGCCAGTATAATTTTCTGCTGACCCAGAGGTGGGTGACTCACTTTAACTTTGCCTTGAGGAGGGCCCATAAAGGATGCCTATATAGATGCCTGGGGGAGTTTATTTTAATTTAGAATTGCATTACACATTTAGAGCATTTTTACATAACTGTAAATTGACCAGATTGCTTTGGATGATAATTTTATGAGATTTAAAACACAGTATTTATCCAGGGAGGATATTGTCTGAGCTTTATTATTATTATTTTATTCACACTCCTCCACTGTTTTTCCACAGTGACAGTGGTCTTACAACAATTTTTTTTAAAAGGATGTCAACCATGTACGTATCACAGACATGTAATTTACTGAGAAACAACTGATTTGGATGATTGGCACTATTACTCCCAGGTGACCTTTCATTCATTCAGAGCCCAGTCAGTTCCCAACTTTACTGAAAAGCTAAAGGCAATGAAGCAGTGGGGAAGATGCTAGAAAGCAGCTGGCAGAAAATTCAGTTCCAGCTAGCAGAAACTCCTGTAAGACCTCAGTATCCAACCTGCTTTATGGCAATGATGGTAGCAAAGAAGCAGGTCTTCTAGGCCAACGCTGCATCCTCAGATTCCATTAAACTCTTTTGGAATATCCTAGGAATCTGCAACAAACTGGCCAAGCTGGAGAAAAAAGTACTGATGGAGTCTGTGATAACATTGGCAAGGAATAGAGCATAAAACCTTGCTGTGATTTGGTTGGTACAGTTGACAAGTTATCCATGAAGCCATCCAGATACTTGTCTGGTCCTATATCAGAGGATTGTTTTTAATTGCTTAGGATGTTAACAATTGGTTGGACATGCTTGGCATGGAACATCCATCCATCCATCCATCCATCCATCCATCCATCTGACCATTCTTAGCTATATCAGGGAGGCAGGAAATACCCCCTTGAGAAAGGGAGCAGTCCCAGTCATTTTAAAAATTCAGTCTACCCTCTTCTGGATTACCTTGGGTACAAAGATTTAAATTACCATCAGCAAGATGCCCAAAAAATAGGGGCTATAAAACTCCAAAGATTCTAAGAGGAAAAGTTTCCAGATTCATTTCAACTGAGTTTTAGCTTTAGCTTTCAGTTGCTTAGATAAAGGACTTAGGTGAAGAAAGAGGCTGAAAGAATATAATCTTGCTGATTCTCCTGGACCTCTCAAGAGCCTTTGATACCATCACCATTGCAGAAATTGGGAGACTGTAGTTCAATAGTTCCATTCCTACTTGGTGCACCAACTGCATTCTTTCCTAGATTGGGGAGCCCTTCAGACAGTCATTCATGCCCTGGTCACCTCATGGCTTGACTACTGCAATGCACTCTACATGGGGCTGCCCTTGAAGACCACCCAGAAGCTTCAGCTGGTCCAGAATGCAGCAGTGCGAGCAGTGATGGGCATGCCTCAGTATGCCCATGAACCACCTCTGCTTTGTGAGCTGCACTGGTTGCCAGTTTGCTTCTGAGTCTGATTCAATGTGCTGGTTGCCACCTATAAAGCCCTACATGGCTAGGGCCTGGTTACTTGAGGGACCGCCTGTTTCCCTTAGTATCTGCCTGACCAATTTGATCTGGCAGGGTTGGCATACTCTGGGTTCCATCAGTTAAACAATTCTACCTATCGGGGCACCAGAATCATGCCTTCTCTGTAGCAGCGCCTGCCCTCTGGAATGAGGTTGCCCTGGGATTCAAACAGCTCTCACCCCGCTGGTGTTCTGAAGGGCCTTAAAGACCTGGCTGTTCCCCCAGGCCTTTGGAGAGGATGACTGATGCCCCTTTCTTTCTTTCTGTTCCCTTCTGGGTTTATTTTATTTGCTATCATTGGTCTTCTGCCTTGTGCTCTGTGTGTGTGCGTGGGTGGGTGAGTGGGTGTGTTTAAATGTTTTAACAATTGTAAGCCACCCACAGTCATTGGGATTTGGGTGGCATATAAATTTAATCAATTATTATTGTTATCATCTTCCAAATAATCAGTTCAAGATATATTGGAATATATCCCATGTGCTTTTTAATATCACTCTAGTGAAGAGTGAAATCTTACAGAAAATTTGGGTAAAGTACCATCAACCCAAAAAATGCAGTTGACACTCACCTCTGTTACTCTTTTTCATCAAATTCAAGTAATGGAATAGCTGATGCTGAGACTGGAAAAGATGTAGGTCCTGTTGGAGGTGCCTTGTTTACCTTGAACCAATGTCTTCCCTTGGGATTTAACTGAAGTGTGAGAAACTAGGGAAGCTGCAGACTATTGGAGAAAAGATTGTGTAAGAAAAGGCAGGACATTCCTAATCCTGGCCTGCACCTTGACTAATCATGTGCAAGAATTCCACACTCCATAAAGGAGGGTATCTCCAAAATTTCCTCTCCTTTGAAAGGAATTTTGAAAGCAAATTCTTTTTTATTCAACTGAATGAGAACTAGAAGGAAAAAAATGTAGAAATCTTTTCTGTATGGCACTCATTCATATTCTTTGAACCATCACTGTCATGGAGCAGCATATTGTAGATTTCTTCCATGGCATGAAACACCTTTTATCAGCTTAAGCTGGTTCATCAGCTGTATCTTTCTACCAAGATAGAAGTATCTTGGCTTCAGTTATCCAAATGAAAATCTGCAGTTTAGTGTAGAATGTTTTGTGTAAGGCAACCTCTGAAGACAGAATGGAAAGTGCAGCTGGTTCAGAAGACATCTGCTAAATTGCTAAGCAGAGTGATGAGTGTTTTGTCCCAATACTTCACCCAGTTCCACTTGTACAGTTTGCCAATGATTCAACAACTTCCTCTTTCATATTATGCCAACACTCTGTCAGCTGCATAGGCTTCTCATCTGTTTCTAGATCATTCAACATTTGCATTCAGTTGAGATCCTGGAAGACAGGACATCTGCTAGATTGACTGCACTGAGATCCTCCTTAGAGACTTGGCTGATGCAAGGTCGCTTTGATTGGCCTCGATGAAGCCCTTCGTACTTCCGCACAGCACCTGGAGAAGCTGAAAAAGGTTTCTCTGAGCTACTGAGAGTGCCAGTTGAAGCCATCAGAGCAAGTGAAGCCAAGCTTTACTACCACACTCTCAAAAGCGTGTGTGTGTTATTGTTCACACAGCAACTTCAGGGTTTGTCAGAGTGAAGCAAAGAATACCCACAAAGCTCTCCATGGCCTCTTAAAGATCTTTTCTGGAATGAGGCAGTAGGTGACTATCAAGCAGAAGGATTTTTCAGTGATGTGGGCCCTGTTTTGCAATGCCGCAGCCAGACAAAGCATGTTAATGCCCACTTTATCTTGATCCCAGGGTTTGTCTTTTTAAAAATAGCACTGCTGCTTTGAAACTATTTGAACTTTTAATGTATTTTATAGGATTTTTTTTTAAAATTGGGTACTTGCAATGTGGAGCATACTGTAGATCTGAAGTGCTTGATAAATAAAAGAAGTAATCAAGAAACATATTCCTTGGCACTTTTCACAGAGTTAATTGATCTCCTAATCTACAACACCTGGCACTTCGAATGCAGTCAGTCCTAAACACAGGACCTCTGTTTAAACATAGTACATAGGACACAGCCAGCCAACTCAACCAGATTCCCTCTGTTGTGTTGTGCTTACAACTCCTGGGCTTGCTAACCAGCATGCTGAGAAGAGATTCTGGGAGTTAAAGTTTGGGAACCAGCAAGAGACCTGGTCCCAATTTTATCTGTATTTATTTATTATTTTCACGCTCTTCCCACCAGCTTCTCAGGAGCCTTCATGGGGCCACTGATGAAGATGGCATGCTGGGCAGCTCTACAGGAACGTTTTGTAAGAGCCGTAGGGGCTAACCTCTGAAAAATTTGAACATTATGTTCAATTGTGAGAGTTCTTTCCCAGCCTGGGCACAAACTAACAGCAGCGGCCTGAATTCTGAGACTTCGGAAAGGCCGAAAGAACATTGGGAGTTAGTTCAGTAAAGGCATATGGAGGTTAAATGAAGGAAAGGGAAAGCTAAATAAAGAATTTCATTTCTGCAAAGCTAAGCACTGTGAATGCATTTGTCCAGATAAAGATCCTGGGAATTAAGGAAATAAACTAGTTTTAGTTATTTTCCCTCTTTCTGTACCTTTAATTTCTCTGATTTACAAATTCTTACTCCTTTTCTGTCTGCTGCAAAACTGCTTAGCCTGAAAAGGAATAGCATGATTGATACTGTATGTGCGCCTGTGTATAATTAAGGAAGAGGGAGATGAACTCTCCTACTGATCTGTTACTCTATTTCCTGTGTAATTGGAAGTAATTGGAATAATGGATGTATATGTGTACTGAGTGATGACCTTTCCTTTCTCCTTTGCTCCTGCCTTGTGACCTACAGTGTTAACCTTTGTAGCTCAGATGTGACTGAGGCCAGGAAATGAACACCAACTGCTTACAAACACCCATATGTTACCTCTCTTAATTACTTCGGAGTGAAATAAACACGTAGCTTGTCCTCTCACACTATCCTCAGGACATCCAGAGCCCTCCTAGAAGAAACAAAAAAAGAAACACAGAAACACAGAAATTTCACACCTGCCCATTCCAGCATCATCTCAGCATTGCAGGACATCCCAGGGCACACATCGCTGTCTGCGTATTCTGTCACTGGCACCTGGAAGAACTCAGTCATCCTTCAGATTCTATCAAACACCTGGGCGAACCTTGAATTCAACGAATTGCCATCTTTCCTGATTTGGTGTTTGTTTAATTTATTTATCTATCTGATTCATTTCTAAGATGCCTCAAACACCAAAGTAACTCTAAGAAGCATATAAACGTAAAACGAAAGTTAAAAACAGGCATCAATGGCCAACAAGGAAAATATCACAAATTCATGTTGGGAAAATTACAATAAGAAACAGCATACATCGTGCAGGATCACAGATAACCCTGTTCCAAGGCTTGTTAGAAAAAACGGCAGCAGCAATTCAGGGTTTTTCTGAAGGACAGCAGGGTTAGAGTTGTGTGGACTTCTGATGGGATGCGATTCCACACAGTAGAAGTGACTTCAGAGAAGTCACAGAGAGAGAGAACCAGTCTGGTGTAGTAGTTAAACTGCTGGGCTAGAAATTGGGGAACTGTGGCTTCTAGTCCTCCCTAAGGCACAGAAGCCAGCTAGGTGACTTTGGGCCAGTAACTTTCTCTCAGTCTAGCCCAAGTCACAGGGTTGTTGTAGGGAAATGAGCAAGAGGAGGATCCCGTGTAAGATCCCTTGAGTTTTGTATAGAATAAAGATTGGATCAAATGAATAGATGAACAAATGAAATGACCTTGTTTCAGTGGTGGGACTTGACGCATGCTGACCCTGCCAATCTTATTAGATGGGCAGAAACAATTGGGAAAACATTGCCAGGATGTGTCAGGCAGAAACGTATGAATAACCCCCTGAACTTCCAGGGCAGCTTCCAGCTAGACTCTGCTGTCATGCTTTACAGCCACCCACGGATAGTGACCAGAGACTGATGAACCAGTAGGTATCAAGGTAGTTCTGAAAACTTTTGCTCCAAGCCATGTTTCTCAGTCTAACCAACTTTTTAACACTGTAACATCACACTCAATCCTTATCCCACATATGTCATTCCTCACAGCTTCTGCTTCTGATCGTTAGTTCTCATCTTTGTAATCCCATATATGACCCTCCTTGTGGCCATCTCTGCCTTTGGACCTTTTTTCATGTTTGTTTAATCCTGACTTCCACTGAGTTCTTCCGCTCTCCCCAGGATGCTAGTTACAATTTGCCACAAAATTAGGTCCAGGGCAGGAGTATCCACAGGGAGGGTCAAAAAGTCAAGATGGTAACCACAACTGCCCAAGTGAAACCCTGTCCCTTTTTCTGCAACATGCCACCATCTTGACTTTTTGGAGTCCTCCATGTGCTCCTAGATATTTAGTTCAACCGCCTACCAGGTCATTCAAAGTGAAAGAACAGGAACTTCTTCAACTGATACAAACCTATGCATGCTTTTGCATTAACCAAATCTTTATTAAGTACAGGTAGTCCTTGCTTAACAACCATTCATTTAGTGATGGTTTGGACTTATGACGGTGCTGAAAAAACCAACTTATGACTGGTCCTCACACTTAACAACTATCACAGTGTCCCCACACTCATGTGATCACAATTTGGGTGCTTGCCAACCAGTTCACATTTATGACTGTTGTAGCATCCCATGGTCACGTGATCACCATTTTCAACCTTCCCAGCCAGCTTCTGGCAAGCAAAATCACTTGGGGAACTGCGTGATTCGCTTAACAACCACATGGTTCGCTTAACAGCCACGGTGATTTGCTTAACAACAACCACTAAAAAGGTCGTAAAATTGGGTCAGATTCGCTTAATGACTGCTTTGCTTAGCAACTGAAATTCTGGTCCCACCTGTGATCGTTAAGCAAGGACTACCTGTAGACATCTTTTTTAAAGTGAAAGTGCACATTTTATGTAGCAAAAACAGCTGATAGCAATTGAATTTTTCAGGGTTATGTTCAGGGTTAATTCTGCCATTCCATCCCCCCTGCTTTCCATCCACAATGGGGAGGGGCAGGGGAGTGAAGAGCTGTGATTAGAATTTGTTATTAGAGCCACCTATTTGCAATACAAGAGCTCATTTGGTGAATGGCGGAGGCTACTGGAAAGCTCAGAGGCAGCTGTTTTCTGCACAGGGAAGCAAAAAGCTATTCCCTTTATAGATCCTTTGACCTTGAATACAGACAAGACAGTTTGCCACATTTGGCTGCCTTCCTGCAGCCTTGTAGATAAGAACAAGAAAAACACAGCTCTCACATTGGCCTGGGAGTCGATCTGCATCTTGAATCTACACTTGCAAAAGCAGCTATTCAAATAGATCTTGGAAATGCCTGGTGTTGGAAAGCTTGCACAGTAATTGTTAAGTCTGCTGAGGTTCCAGGCTTCACTAAACTGAATGTGCCCAAGGAATCTACAGTCTCCTAGATCTCCTCCCAACCTCCCTGTTCTGTGCAGACAGCAAAGTGAAAGGTTTATTGCTTAGTGGGCTGTATTTAAGTATGTGCTGCAGGCTTGATTAACAAGACCTCCAATTTATCATGGTTTTATTCATATTTTGAGCTCTGAGAAAAGGTTTTATTGACAATACATTTCCATATAAAGTGATCTAAGGTGCTTTTGGAAATCCTTTAAAAGTGGCTGGCTGTATTCAGAGAAGACCAGGGTACAAGTCTGCATGAACAACCTGATATTGTTTTGGGGTAGTTCCACCCAATTTTCTTTCTTTTTTCCTCTCCAAAGCTTTCCAGGTTGACCCCTGAAGGAAGGCCTGCCAGAAACCCAGACTTCCTGCTTTGGAACGCCTTCTGGTCTCACTGCTTTAAATATCACTTTCACCTAAGCTAAGAGGACAGTAACATCTCTGTCAAGTCAAGTTTCACTCCTTCATGGACATGTTCTTGTTAGCAGTAGAGAAGTGGTCTCCCCTTGCCTTTTCTTGAGAAGTTTGGTGGCCTTCTCAGTCTAGCCTACAGCCTTGTCCTTGAGGTCTCTCATTTAAGAATCAGACCCACGTTCAACCCCACTGAACTTTGGATCTCAGACAGAGTTGGCCAGCTGCCGCTAGTTGCTAAAACTGTCATAAGCAATTATTGAACCTTGCCCATCATGTTGTTACTGAAGGAACATGCATGCTTCTTCACTCATTCCTTTTCCCCAAGGAGCATATTCGCAGTGTTACAGTATTCCTACATGGGTGCAGCCAACTGTGTTCTAGAAAAGGATGTTTTCCCCATCCCTCCTTTTTAGAGATTATGAAAGACATGAAGGAGCACAAAGAAAGCAGCACAGATGATGAGGCATCCAAGCTTTGGGGATTGTATAGCTATGACCTCTTAAGGGACTAAGCTTACACCCAGCAACCTCACTCTGTCCACTGGATATATGGGCCATTTGCTTCAGACATTCTGCTTGCAAGGAGCCCAACTGAGGCAATTTAAGGCAATACCCACTCCTGCTTCTATGTAGAAGTCCCATCCAGGTGATCAATTTAGTGAGCTAATGCCTAGGAATGGCTTGCTGGATTGAGGAGAAGGTTGATCCCTGAAGGAAAGCCAGCCAGAAACCCAGATTCTCTTATTTCTGGTCTTGATACCTGCAGCAGTCCATTTTTCAGAATAAACCTGATAAATATTTTGTTATAGGGGCATCTATGGGGGAAGGGGGTAAAAAAAAATCAAGATGGTGCTGAATATATAAAAAAGGAGCAGGGCTTTGGTTGTGTGGGAGTGCCAGCATCTTGACTTTGTTTACATCCTCTGTAGACGCTCTTGTTTGTTAGCTCAAGTTAAAAGGGTTTCATTATAAAAAGAACAGGACAAGGAAATAGAAGAAAGTAAGTTAAGGGCAGAGCATGGCTAGATCTTGAATATGCAGGAGAGAAGATAGTAGGAGAATAAATACCATGTGACTGGAAAGGAGAAAGGGCTCCATACTGACCCTGCTTGGAGAACCAGTTTACCTCTTATGAGATGTGGGAGGAAGTCTTTTCTGACTTTGTGAGAATATTGAATTGAAATCTGGAATGTTGCTATTCAGACAACATTAACTCACATAAATCCAGTGTTTTCTCATAATCTAAAATAAGTTGTTTATTACTAGTACAAGCTGAAGACATTCAGCTTACAGGTACTGTCAAAATGTAGACGGTCCTGTCAAACTGAAGCTGAACACAACAGATGAAACGTGCATCATGACATTGCAACACCAGCTTTTGTACATGTATCCTGTTGCTGCACACAAGTACACAAGGGGCACAGTTCGTGCAGTGATGTCACAACTCATGTTTCATCGTCTGACAAAATCATGGCTTGCTCTGGAGACCTCTACCAATGCTAGTTTGCTGAGAGAGAAATAAATTCATGACTAGGTTTCAAAAAACATAAATATATGTAAAAATGTTGAGGTAAAGAGTATGTGGCTTAGCTGGCACAGAGAGTTGTTGATCCTGGTGATCCCATCCTGATAACAGAGGAAACCAGAAGTTCAAGATTGCATTCAGACTTGGCTAAACACCAGAAGATTTTAGGATTTAAGTGACTGATGTGGATTAGCCAGTGCTAAACTATGCATCAGGCACTGTATGGTAGATAGGACAGATTACTGTAAAGCAGTGTTTCTCAACCTTGGCGACTTTAAGATGGGTGGACTGGCTGGGGAATTGTGGGAGTTGAGGTCCACCCACCTTAAAATCGCCAAGGTTGAGAAACACTGCTGTAAAAGGTCTGAGCAACATGCAGGCTAACAGGTAATGAGGACAGAGAATTGTGTATCAGAGTTTAGAGGTCTGCTTTGATTAACATATTTGTCGCTTTTCTACATATAGAGTAATGTCACTCATTGTTCAGATAATCTATAAAACAGGGCAGAATGATACTGAATTCCAGCTTAATGTGTCTCCCTTTTTTTCCTTTCTAAATAGGAGCCTCGCTGTCACATTTATCACTGTCATTCCTACAAAAGGCAAAGTGTGTGTTATCTGGGGAGGGGAGGGGAGGGGAGGGGAGGGGGGGGAGCAAAAGAAAAACCTGACAATTTGACAGGAGTTTCTGCTCCATAAAGTCCATCAAAGCCCCACCCCCTTTTAATGAGCATTGTGATGCACATTAAAAAGGGGGCAGGGCTTCAATCACATGGTTGTGGCTGCCATCCTGACTTTTTTGACCCCTCCCTGCAGTCACCCCTAGTTCCCATAATTGCACTTGGCAGGATTGTCCTTTCTACACTCCAGCCCTCCTTGGTCTTGTTTAACAGTGATTTTCCCCAATCTTTTGTGACAGATGAGTCTGGCATTCCACTGATGCCTACAGTAAGGATATCTGACAAAGAAAAAGGAAGCGTGTGTGTGTGTGTGTGTGTAGGCACAGATCTAGGCTTTGGGTTACTAACTCAAATGTCTAAAATAAAAGGTTCCTAATAATCATTTTAGGAGGACTATTAATATTACTAAGATGTTTTATTTACTACTTATTAAATATATATACCTCCTTTCTGCTTATATAAGCACTCAGGGCATTTTGCAACAACAAATCAAACCACAAATAGAAAACCTGACAGCAGAATCACCACAATTAAAATAAAAATTAAAGTCAACTCCATTAACATCAGTTAACTCATTAATCTCTTCTTAACTGAGTTTATGAGAAAGTACTCAAAAGATTTGCAGTAAACTTCTCTTTTGATACATTTCCTACCACCCCCCACCCAAAATAGAAACTATATAATTTTATGATTTAGAAAAATGTGTTTTCCTTATTCTACATTCTCTTGGTTCAGACAGCATCCTTTTATAGTGCCTACATTCATCAACATTCCATTGCACAGATCGTTTTACAGAACAGGAGAGCTTTCTTGAAAGTGCAGGTACTCCAGGTATGTTGGAGTTCAGTTCCCATTATTTGCTGTGGATCATGGGAGCTGAAATCTAACACATCTGGAGGACATCAGGTTGGTGAGGAAACTTTCATGAAAGTTCAAAAGAAGAATCCTGCTGGATCAAACTAAGGACCCAATATCCTGTTGATAACCACCACCAGATGGGATAGGGAAGGCACAACACTTTGAAGATGTCAGAGTCTTTAAACCTTCAGCTATTAACATGGACAACATAATGTGTAACTAGTCCAGACTGGTTTATTGTAAATCTATTCCAGTGATGATATGTCCATACGGGTGTGTTGAAAATGAGAAACAAACTGGCAATTCAGGGCCACAAAATCTTGGCAAGTGTAAAGTGTGTGGACTTCAACTCCCAGAATGCTTGCTGGGGAATTCTGGGAGTTGAAGACCACACATCTTAAACTTGCCAAGGTTGAGAAACACTGGTCTAGAGAATGCATATGCTATAGTTTTGTCTGTCTTTAAGGTGCCAGACAGCTCTTGTTATTTCTGACCTAACAAAGACTACTGGAATTGATTACAATTTCTATTACTATCAGTATCACAAAATCTAGCCAAAGTTAAGCACTTTATTAATCTGATTTCAGTGAGAACAAAGCATAAGTTTCAGAGAGTTAAGCATGTTTGTATTTCTCATATTAAAATTAATGGAACTTTGTCTGCTTCGAACCTTTGATTGGTGCTAATTAAAACTGTGATGAATAGTTTGGTGCTGTTTGCTCTGCAAGGAAAAGTGCTCTCAATCTCTGTAAAAATGGTTTGCACTGGATGGTCTATAACAGATTAATATGAGGCATACAGCCTGGATTTGCTGATGGCTTAGAGCACTGTTTCTCAACCTTGGCAACTTTCAGATGTGTGGACTTCAACTCCCAGAATTCCCCAGCCAGCTGAGGAATTCTGGGAGTTGAAGTCCTCACATCTGAAGGTTGCCAAGGTTGAGAAACACTGGCTTAGAGACTCCAGCATTCAGTGCTACTCTTAATACTGTGTTCACATGGCACAATAAAATATAGTGTAGCTTGGTGTACCATGTCAGCCAAATACTCAAACACAGTCACTGGTTAGGTTGGAGACTGCTAAATACCATCTGTTTGTCTTTGTGAATTAGCTTGGTGTGTTTCCTCAAACCTGACCAATGGTTAGTTTCTGGTTAAGCAGATATTAATCCTCCAGGAAAATGATTGGTGGTGCCAGAATGACTGAGTGACCACTGCTCCATGAAGGTATTTCTAGTTGAAAAGGGGAAAGTGGGCTATAAGAAGAATCAAAAGGTAGGAATACAGCCAGCCATAATTTCCCATGTTATTTGGAGTATAACTCCTGGGTGAATGCCTTAATCTTGGTCAATGTCAACCCTGGCTTTGTATTTTGTTTCTATGGCCAAGGAGTCAAGAGATCTTTACTGGATGAACCTATTGTTTTGAAGTAAGTGCTGCTGGACACAGTCATTTGGTAACACTTCCGTGAAATAAGGACTGGGAGAATATTTTTTTGGAATTGCTTCTCTCAAATTGCTCATAGTTGGCTTGTGAGAAGAATTTACAGATAGTTCAGCTGCATAAAATCAGTGACGAGAAAGGAAGAAGCTATATCAAAGAGCACTTCACAATTTGGTGGTAGACCTCAGCCAGAAGAAATGAAGGGGTTGAGAACAATTCAGCTTGCAGCCATCTGTTGAAGACAGAGACTAGTTAAAATACTGAGAAAGAAGAAGAGAACCCATGTGGATCTTTACCCACATCACTATATCTCCAGGCAGATTTTCAATCACAACCTTCTGAAATTGTGTACAGGCAGTCCTCACTTACCGACCACAATCGATACTGGAATTTTGGTTGCTAAGCAAAGCAGTCATTAAGCAAATCCGACCCAATTTTACGACCTTTTTTGCAGCAGTCATTAAGCAAATTACCATGGTTGTTAAGTGAACCACATGGTCATTAAGAAAACCACACGGTTCTCCATTGATTTTGCTGGCCAGAAGCTGGCCAGGAAGGTTGAAAATGGTGATCATGTGACCACAGAATGCAACAGTCATAAATGCAAACCGATTGCCAAGTGCCCAAATCATGGTCATGTGATCTTGGGGATTCTGAAATAGTTGTAACTGTGAGCATCGGCTGTAAGTTGTTTTTTTCAGCACCGTCATAAGTCTGAACCATCACTAAATGAATGGTCATTAAGTAAGGACTATCTGTATGTGTGTGTATCTGGTAGGGTAGATTCACAGTGTTTGAACTGATCTCAGAAAAGGTACAGATAATAAGCCAGGATGCATTCTTAAATCTGGGAACATGGGTAGAATAGAGATGTTTTGACAGACTGAATTATGTTATTCTGCCTTTCCCAATTCAATACCTTCTACCATTGCTATTTAGGAAGGAAGGGTCATGAAGTCCTATGCCTCTGAAGGATGCTGAGTTGGAGATGGCTAACATGTTCTCTGAGTTTCCCTTAGCTACTGTGCCAACAGTCAAAATTTATAACTTCTCTAAGTCAGTATTCAGAAGTAAGTTTGTTCTGCTTAGCATTTATCCCCCTTGGTAGCATGGTCTGCTTGTGGTTCACACAGCAAAGCTATCAACACACAGTGCAAGGAGGGATTTGAGCCTGATGCTGATTAAGGCTGAAAGGAAATTCCTGGCGAACGGTCTCCCAGCTGGCTTCCATGCCTCATGGAGGATTAGAACTCGGGTTTCCCAGCTCATGGGCCAGATCACCACTGCACAACACTGGCTCGCTAAGTAAGGATTCACAAGTAATGTTCATTTTGTGACTGTTTTGTTCTCATGGTATTGTATTTTGAAATGTAGTTGAATGCAGGGAGCAGAAAAGAAGGACCTTGTTTAATGTGACCACAAGATTATTAATTAGGGAAAAGAGGACAGATATATTTGCATAGTTTTAAGGTAGCCAAGAGCTGAAGCAGTAAAGGAGAGATGGGGAAAAACAGAGATAATATGGCTCCCACCATTGAGGTCCACCATGAAGTCAGCGTGGTACCATTGCAATGTACGTATTTCCTGCTCTTTTATACTGTACATGTGTTGCGATGTCAGGAGCAGAGTGGAGCCTTTGTTAGTACAGTTTTTAATGCTAGGCTAGAGGGACCTCAAAAGAATGGGTGAAAATACAGAAGTTGTGAATGTCATCAAGAAAAGGAAATTGGAATATTTAGGAGACATGCCACACCAGGAGAAATATCAACTACTGTGATTAATTATACAAGAAAAGATTCAAAGAAAACACCACATGGCCAGATGATGCATCTCCTACCTGAAAAAGTCTATGCACGTAGTTTAACAATAATACAATGTCCTTGTTTTATAAAGTACATCAATAGAACAAATGGTATTGATGCTTGCCAACTGCTGGAAGAAGATGGCCCTAAAAGAAGAATATAGTCTATTTCTAAAAGTGAATCTATTTCTCGTAAAACAACAAGAAAACACCAAACTCTCCAAAAATAACATGGAGCTGGAAACACCCTCTGATGACATCAGTTTGTAAATATCATGCCCCCTGTAGCCCCCAGAGGTGGACAATAATAATAAACAATGAACATCAGTATGCTGATGATACTCAGCTGTATAATTCTTCCCTGGACTGTCCAAGCGATGCCATCAAAGTGTTTTCCCAGTGTCTGGAGAGAGTGAGGGTCTGGATGGAGAAGAAGAAGCTTTAACTCAACCCTGGCGAGAGCATATGGCTTTGGGTTAGACTATTGCAATGTGCTTTACATGGAACTGCCCTTGAAGAGCATTCAGGAGCTGCTGCAGTTCAGAATGCAGCAGGGTAGGATAGTCTGTTACTGATTGTGTTTGTCCATCCCACCAGATTTGACTGGGTGGGCATGTTCTGAGTCCTTTTTGTGAAACAATGACAACTGGTGGGACCCAGGAAGTATGCTGTCTTTGTCATGGCATCTGTGTTACAGAGTTCTGGACAGCCGTGAACCAAGGACTTCTGGAAAGCCTTGAAGATCTGGCATTTCCTTCAGGCATTGTGGCCAAGCTGCCAGTGGAAACGGACATGTATGAGATTTTGGCTGTGAGATAATGTTTTAGGGGCCTTGGCTATTGTTTTTATATCTTGTGGGGTGGTTTTTTTTTTGGTATATGTATCGTAAGCTGCCTAGAGTCACAAGGTTGAGATGGACAACTATATAAATTAAATAAATAAATAAGAAAAATAAGAAATTAAATATATAAACTAATACATACAGTCCAAATGTCTAAATAGTGCTCTAAATAGGAATCATAGTGGTAAAATGTTGTTCTATTTGATTGGTAAATTCTTCCAGAAAAATTGATGGAGAATGGGTGTTCTTTCCAGCTTGGAATCTCAATTCTTTTGCAGTTATAAAACTGCAATATTCATTTCCATTGTCCTCATGTTAATTTTCAGATTAGTGGTAGAACACAAGCATTTACAAAAACCAATGAGTCACCCAGAACAAGATTAATAGGTGCAATTATTTCTGTGCAAAAGAAAACCTGTATAGCACAAGAACACATCTCCAACATTTTGAGTACCACATCTTTTCTAGTTAGCTAAACCCCTCATTTTTTTTTCTAGAAAGACATAAAAATACCCAATGAATTAAAGTAATATTTTTATTAAGTGAATGTAATTGTAAAACTACTGAAATGTGATATTTAAATGCTAAAATGATCCTGGAGCTGACTGTAGTTCAGATCACGAACTTCTTCTTGCACAATTTAGGATCAGACTAAAGAGATTAGGGAAGACCCACAGATCAGCTAGATATGAGCTCACTAATATTCCTAAGGAATATGCAGTGGAGGTGAAGAATAGATTTAAGGGACTGGACTTAGTAGATAGGGTCCCGGAAGAACTCTGGACAGAAGTTGGCAGCATTGTTCAGGAGGCGGCAACAAAATACATCCCAAAGAAAGAGAAAACCAAGAAGGCAAAATGGCTGTCTGCTGAGACACTAGAAGTAGCCCAAGAAAGAAGGAAAGCAAAAGGCAACAGTGATAGGGGGAGATATGCCCAATTAAATGCAAAATTCCAGAGGTTAGCCAGAAGAGATAAGGAATTATTTTTAAACAAGCAATGCGCGGAAGTGGAAGAAGACAATAGAATAGGAAGGACAAGAGACCTCTTCCAGAAAATTAGAAACATTGGAGGTAAATTCCAGGCAAAAATGGGTATGATCAAAAACAAAGATGGCAAGGACCTAACAGAAGAAGAAGAGATCAAGAAAAGGTGGCAAGAATATACAGAAAACCTGTAAAGGAAGGATAACAATATCGGGGATAGCTTTGACAGTGTGGTCGGTGAGCTAGAGCCAGACATCCTGAAGAGTGAGGTTGAGTGGGCCTTAAGAAGCATTGCTAATAACAAGACAACAGGAGACGACGGCATCCCAGCTGAACTGTTCAAAATCTTGCAAGATGATGCTGTCAAGGTAATGCATGCTATATGTCAGCAAATTTGGAAAACACAAGAATGGCCATCAGACTGGAAAAAATCAACTTATATCCCCATACCAAAAAAGGGAAACACTAAAGAATGTTCAAACTATCGAACAGTGGCACTCATTTCACATGCCAGCAAGGTAATGCTCAAGATCCTGCAAGGTAGACTTCAGCAGTTCATGGAGCGAGAATTGCCAGATGTACAAGCTGGGTTTAGAAAAGGCAGAGGAACTAGAGACCAAATTGCCAATATCCGCTGGATAATGGAAAAAGCCAGGGAGTTTCAGAAAAACATCTATTTCTGTTTTATTGACTATTCTAAAGCCTTTGACTGTGTGGACCATAACAAATTGTGGCAAGTTCTTAGTGGTATGGGGATACCAAGTCATCTTGTATGCCTCCTGAAGAATCTGTATAACGACCAAGTAGCAACAGTAAGAACAGACCACGGAACAACAGACTGGTTTAAGATTGGGAAAGGAGTACGGCAGGGCTGTATACTCTCACCCTACCTATTCAACTTGTATGCAGAACACATCATGCGACAAGCTGGCCTTGAGGAATCCAAGGCTGGAGTTAAAATCTCTGGAAGAAACATTAACAATCTCAGATATGCAGATGATACCACTTTGATGGCTGAAAGTGAAGAGGAACTGAGGAGCCTTATGATGAAGGTGAAAGAAGAAAGTGCAAAAGCTGGTTTGCAGCTAAACCTAAAAAAAACCAAGATTATGGCAACCAGCTTGATTGATAACTGGCAAATAGAGGGAGAAAATGTAGAAGCAGTGAAAGACTTTGTATTCCTAGGTGCAAAGATTACTGCAGATGCTGACTGCAGTCAGGAAATCAGAAGACGCTTAATCCTTGGAAGAAGAGCAATGACAAATCTCGATAAAATAGTTAAGAGCAGAGACATCACACTGACAACAAAGGCCCGCATAGTTAAAGCAATGGTGTTCCCTGTAGTAACATATGGCTGCGAGAGCTGGACCATAAGGAAGGCTGAGCGAAGGAAGATCGATGCTTTTGAACTGTGCTGTTGGAGGAAAATTCTGAGAGTGCCTTGGACTGCAAGAAGATCAAACCAGTCCATCCTCCAGGAAATCAAGCCAGACTGCTCACTTGAGGGAATGATATTAAAGGCAAAACTGAAATACTTTGGCCACATAATGAGAAGACAGGACACCCTGGAGAAGATGCTGATGCTAGGGAGAGTGGAAGGCAAAAGGAAGAGGGGCCGACCAAGGGCAAGATGGATGGATGATATTCTAGAGGTGACGGACTCGTCCCTGGGGGAGCTGGGGGTGTTGACGACCGACAGGAAGCTCTGGCGTGGGCTGGTCCATGAAGTCACGAAGAGTCGGAAGCGACTAAACGAATAAACAACAACAAAATGATCTTCTCTTAATGTTTAACGTACTGAGGGCTCTGCTTCCTTATTCCGCAGCTCCCTATATTACTGGATATCTAATTTTATATAGTCTAACAATCATTTGTAAATAATAATTATGGAATTATTATTTCATAAAAGATATGATAAATTGCCTAACACTAAAGGGGATTGTGAGCTCTTAAGGCTGAGGATCCATATCTAAATCTCTACTTAAGTGAAGATTTTGCCACTTTGAACTATTCAGCAAAGGATGGTTATGTTGCAGTTCTTCAAAAAACAAAAACTATGTTTACTAATCTAAGGCATACACTCTGCCCTTGGTCTCTAGCCAGACGGTTGCCTTGCTGTTTTCAAGTCTGGATTCTGCCACTATGCTAAACGTATTCATAGGAGTAGAACCCCTGTGATTTTTTGAATTAATTACAGCTGATATTTCCATTTCATTTGAAATCTGAAGTCTCTAGAAACAAACAAATGTTTGCCTTCCTGGTTCTCCAACCGCTAAATCCTGTTATTTTTCCACCTTGCATTCCAATATTTTGCTAAATGGGTACACTGCAACCACTAACACTTTTTGAAAATAGAATTTTTTTTTCTGTATAAATTGCAGCACTGCTAGTAGTGGGAATAACAGGCATTGTTATAACAATGCCACAAAGTGGAATGAGGGACTGAAATCATGTAATTATGCTAGCTTGCTCCCCTCCAAGTGAAGGAGGCTGCCTGTTTGAATTTTAATGCTAGCACAAAATAATCTGAATTAGTCCCCATAGATTCAAGATGCACCTATTAATAACTTATGTAGAAATGACACTTGGAGAAACTAATGAAGGAGACCCATGGGATTTACAGCCAATATTCTTGCTTCTCAGTCAGAAGCACATTAGCCTATTTAACTGGAAAACAAGAGATTTTTGCCTGTTAATATGCTCTTTGTTGAGTTATTCAAACCAAAGTCTTGAGCAATCTTAAAATCTAACCATTTTATGAGGGTATAAACTTTCATGGTCTGTAGCCCACATTCTTAGATGCCTCTTAGCTACATTCAGAGAAGTACTGTTGTTGGTCTCTTGCAGCAGAAACGACAATCCTGTGGACTTTTAAGGGCTAAAATATTTATTATCACATTAATACACAGTTTTCTTCAATAGCAACCCATGCCATCAAAGACACAAAAGATAGTCCTGAGAAAAAAGTATAATAGGGTGCTGAGCAAAGAAATTCTCTGCATGTTTTTTTCTACCAGATCTCATTCATTTTCATGAAACAAAATATGCTTTTCAATTTCTTTTCAAAGAAGGAGAGAATTTTGAGATATTCTCATAGATGGGGGTGGGATGTTTCTGTATTAATTTATTGACTTGATGGCCTAGGGTGTGTTGATGTGAATGACCCCTCTGTCATTCTCTAGATGTCCACATTCTTCTTGACTTCACCCGCTTCCAATCCATCCCCTAGAGAGGACATCAGAAGGGGAATTTCCTTTAAGGGATCCTTCCAGTACAGGTAGTCCTTGTTTAGCAACTGTTTCGTACAGTGACCATTCACAGTTATGACGGTGGTGAAAAAGTAACTTTGCAACCAATCCTCACACTGACAACCCTCTTAGGTCTGTAAAGCAAAGGAAAGCTGAAGTAAGATTATAAGCATAGTTGCCATTTCACTTAGTGACCACTTCACTTAACAACTGAGTTGCCAGTCCCAGTTGTGGTTACTAAACGAGGACTACCTGATTAGAGAAATGATGCCTTAAGTCATAAATTAGAGTTAATAATGACCAACAGCAAGGTGGAATCAATTACAGCAGTAATGGGTGCACCATTGGAAGACCTGAAGGACTAGGCTGGGGACAGAAAGTCCTGGAGAACATCTATCTATGCAGTCGCTAAAAGTCAACACCGATTTGATAGCATATAATCAATCAGCTGGGTTCATACAATACATCTGGCAAAACCAAAGAAGCCACATTATGATTCAACATGATTTATGTGTCCATCTTACATGTATTACCAGTCAGGATGTCAGTGTTACACATAAAATGCTTGTTAATGGTCCCTATCTGTAGCCAGTTTGGTCCCTCGCCTCTCCTTTTCCCACTCTCTCCTTCCTCTGTTTCAGGAAACAGTGGTAGTTACTGTACATGCAGTACTCCTTTGTGACAGTTCTATTCCATGTATCTGATGAGGTGGACATTTTTTAATCTTTAAGGTACCCAAGGAATGTGTGAAGGCCTGAATGGAGGAGGGGACTTTGCATGCCAGCCTTCCTCATATCTTCACTTACTGTCTTTCCTGTCCCCTTATCATCCTACTCCTGATGTCTGTATATCCTGTTTTCCCTCTTTGCATGATCCTGGATTAGACTTCATTAGATATCTAAATTGCAAGCAAGCTACCTTCCTCATATTTATTAATTCAGTACAAAGAAGTTTGGAAGAGGAGGTAGAACATGTGTGGACTCACCTTTTTCCAGAGTTTTCTAGTCTTCATGCATTTTAGGTGTATGCCTAAATAAGGCTAACAGCCTTTACTGTTTCTGACAGTTGGTTCCGGTCCAAGAAGGCATGTAAGATGTGTTTGCCTTTAAGGCTCAGTAACAATATTTGTTTTTCTTTTGCTGCAACAGGTGGAAGTGCAGAGGAGAACTTCAGGGAAGTTCTTTTGTTGTTCCTCCCACCTACTGTACAAGTGCAATGATATCAGAGAATCTGGAAATGTTTTGTTCAAGAACAAATATTCCTTTGGCCCAAGCAGAAAGGAGCCTCTTGGGAATTTAATACAGCCCACAAACCAATTAAAAAGGGAAAAAATGCTTCAGTTCCTGCCTGAAGCATTTCTATGAAGAGACAGTCTCCTTAATCTGCTGAATTTTCTGTGCAATAGATGGTTAAACCTACTAATTATTTTAGGCCAGGTGATCTGAACTGAATTCAGTCATTTAAAAGATTTGATGTAGAGGTTTGCTTCAGTTTAGGAGCTGGAGTATTATTATGTCAAGAGTCAAAAAGGTCTATATACCCAGACTGACTAGGAATAATCAGAGGAAGTTACTATCTGCAACGGGTGATTTGGGTTTCTTCCTGTGATACTTTTATCTTGGATACAAAGAGGGCCATGTGCAGGCCACACAGTGGGAAATGTGGTGGTAGGAAAATAATTAATTGTGTTTTCTGAGAATTACAGCTTTTATTATCTGAAGCAAGTTCCTACATTATATGAATACAGGTTTGAAAATATGTGGGATGCTCCAGATGAAATCTCAAAGGCCAAAGCCTTGAGAAGATTAAATGTAATCTTCCTGTGAACAGGGCTTAGTGTCCTGCCTCCTCTTTGATCTTCCCATAAACAAGCAATGTATTGATAAATCGTGCAAGCCAATAGATTAAATTATACTCATTAAATTATAATACGGAATGTAATGAAAAAGTATCTAGAAACAAATCTCAGGTATCAACTTCTTTTGATGCAGAATTGGGATAACGTACTGTAGGTACATAACTTTGAGAGTGCAGCATGGGATTATCACTCAGTGGGAGACCGTGTATTTTGTATGGGAAAAGTCCTGGATTCTATCTCCAGGGAATCAAAGATGAAAGTAAGGAGTTCTTCAAGCTTGGCTCCTGGTGAAAATATATAGGCTTTTAAAAACATCAATAGGAAGTGGTTTATTATTGCCATCTGGGATTTTTGGGACTTCCTAGTCTAATCAGTTTTAGAAGAAATACAGCCAGAATGTTCCCTAGAGGCGAAGATAACTAGGCTTAGACTCTCATACTTTGGGCACATTGTCAGGAAAAACCGATTGCTTGAAAAGGACATCATGTTTGGTAAAGTCGAGGGCCAGCGGAAAAGAGGAAGACCTTCAATGCGATGGATTGACACAATTACCGCAACAATGGATGCAAACATTGGAACAGTCAGGCACATGGCGCAAGACCGAACTGCATTTCATTCTGTTATACGTAGGGTCACCATGAATCGTAAATGACTCGATGGCAACTAACAACAACAACAGTCTAATCTACAGCCTTGGACTTCCTGGAAGACTTTCATCCAACACTATGTTCCAATGACCCAAAATCAGATAGATGCTACCTTGTTGCCCACCACTATCGGGTCTCCCTCCCTTTTTGGTAATAGTAGGAAATGCTCCTTTCTTCTGCATTTTCCTAATTACACCAGACTGTCAATGGGCAGGAATATCAACCACTCCTGCTTGCTACATCATGAAGATCTAGAGTTGGAGTTAGCCACCTACACATTTTCAAGAACAGAGGGCCTGATGACAGCTTTTATCTCTGTCAGTCTTTTGTGTTGCTTGGACCTGGGACAGGGTGACTAGACGGAAGGGGTGGGGCTTTGACCAGGTGGTTGTGGCTGCCATCTTGACTTGTTCTGACCCTCCCCCTGACACCCCTGGTTAGGAATGTGCAGATCAGTCTAATTCTGGACATTGTCACGTGTGTGTGTGTGTGTGTCTGTGTGTGTACTTCTTATTCCAATACATTTTTTTTTCAATTTTTAATTCTGTATTTTCTCATGTAGAATTTCCACTATGAACACAGCTGACTACAAAACTTTCCTTTCAGTATACGGGCTTTTTTTAAAAAAACAGCCCTATTAAAAGGTATGCTACTTTAAAAGAAAAAGCTTATTAGCTCTTTTATGGGCTAGGTTGAGTTTCCCTGGATTCCAAGATGTGTGCATTTCCATATAGCTCAAAGCCAGGTAAGCAAGCAATATCATAACACAAAAATATAACAGGTGCATTTCAGTGTCATGTTAAGCCAAAACAGTGAGTATGGGATAGTGGTTAAGCTGTTGGACTGGCAGTGGAGGAACCCAGGTTCAGGTCCACCTGTAGCCACAGAAGCTAGCCAAGTGACTTTGGACCATTCATCCTCTCTCAGCCTAAGCTAATCTCATGGGAGTGGGGGGTGGAAAAATGAGAGAAAGGTACATATGGTGTCTTGAGCTCCGGAATGATATAAATCAGAAGCTGAGATACAAATCAAATACATGTATTTATTTTTATATCACTTCCCATTAAAAGAAACAGTTTACAATTAAAATTACAAGATATTCTTTTGTCTACCTTAACTATCCATAAGTCGTTTCTGTTATTGCTCTATAGAGCTTTCCAAAATTTCTGCTGGTTTCCATGTTTTTCTTTAGCAGGAAAAATAGATGACATAGAAATCCATGCATTATTGCCATAATGAAGAATGATTGAGCCCATAGGGTAGAAGGTTGGGGATCTAGAACCTCTGTCCCAGAAGCCCATCCGGTCTCCATACCCTGGCCCAGCCTCCTGCTCTGGAATAACCTCTTGATAGTTTCAGCTGCCACCACTTATTTTCCAGGGGGCACCTTACTTGGCATATAATGTGCACTGACACCTGTGCTGCCCTTCTGGCAATTAAAAGATCAAAGAAGTAAGAAATGATTTATGTTTATGTTTTATTTCTTCTGTCTTCCTCTTTAAAATTAAGTTTGATTTTGTATACCTCTAATGATATTGATCTATTTCTCATGATAGATTTCTTATGTCCCCAGTTGGGTTGCTGTGCTAAGAATTTCCCCAGACTCAGCTGATGGCCAAGTTAAGTGTTGTTATTTCTTTCTGGCCCCAATCTATACAAAGATCCTTGGACCTACCCTCAAAATTAACCTGGGGAGAGGAAAGGCAGAGAGGTGATCTTTAGCATCAAGTTGCTGAGATGAAGGAGCTGAATCTTGAAGGTACCAAGAAGCTATATAGCTTGGCTGTGTTGATGGACTGTGGTATTTTCTCTGCCTGTTATCAAGGCACCATAGCAAATATTAAGTCAACAGCTTCTACTGCCTGAGAACTGGCCTTGTGGTATTGGATCCTGCTGCTTAAGCCAACCATTGATGTTCAGTCACCTGTGTCTCTATGAATCAGTGGACATTATTGTGCCAGGATTGTCCGTCAGTAACTGCTTCTTTGAATTGTCATGAATGTATGCTTATGTCATCAACGGTGGTACACAGCCACCTTGCACCTTCTGTCACCCTCTTTTTCTATTCCCTTTTCCAGGCCTTCTCCAGTGACTCTTCACTGGACTTCCCAAACACTTAACTTTTAGCTTCATTGTTAGTGCTTAACTTTTAGTGACACTGTTAGTGCTAATAAGCAGCTAATAAGCATGGTTTTACATCGTGTAGCATTGAATTATTTGTCCTTCTTGTGGTCCAAGGTATTCTCAGTTGTATTCTCCAGCATCACAAGGCATCATATTTTTCTTCATTCAGCCATCCTGATGATCTAACTCCACAGCCATGTTTCAACTGAGAAACCCATAGGCTTGAAAATACATGACTTTGTTATCAGTGTGATGTGACATATCTTGGGTGCAAATATCCAAAGAGCCACTAGATGTCAGTAAAGGGCTAGAATTCCCTATATCTTCGCTGCCACCTAATATCATCTTGTGTTTTTTTTTCCAGCCCAGATACAATAACCCCAGTCAACAATTCAAATGCCTTGAAAGCTGGGGGTGATTCACCCTGAAGCTATGGTGCTGACAAAGAAAAGTTTCACCAAATCCAATTCTCTGTCCCCTTCTTTCTGAGGGCACTTGAGGCTAGCAGAGAAAGCCAACAGAGTTTGACAGAATCAACTCAACAATGTCCAATCAAGTTAGATACCATAGTCACCGCAGACAGTATCAAGCAAAATGGTCATTTAAACAGGGTGGACAAGAACATGTCTTGGGATAACACCCAGTGAGTCCTTCCGAATGAAGTTGCCTTTTGCCTATGGTAACTATGGGCTCATGGTCTCTGAGCAGGCAACTTAAAGCTTTACAGAAGATGACAAAATAGATAACACCTTATTAGCTCTTCTTGCCTTGTCTGATTTTGAAATCTTTGACTTGTGCAAACCTGGAAAGGCAGGATATAGATTCTGCTGAGGATTTATCCCCTGAGTCAAAGGGTGATGTCAGGGCTACGTCTTGTATTTAGGACTGTTATGAATAAGGTATAGGTGATCTTTGCCTTGAGGAACCAGCCTCTGCTTTATTAAGAGTCCTCGGCAATGCAAAGCAAACTTTCTGAGCTAAAAATCAGAACACTTTACTTAGCCTGTGATGCAAGGAGGGGATGGATTGGTTCCAAATGGTGGAGCAGATACACTGTAGATTTTCCTTCCCAGATGAGAACTGTGGGTGCTATGTTTGCTAACAAGAAGTCAAGCAGCTCTGAAAACCAAGGCACGGATTGAAGGTGAAAATGGCTTGCAAACGTCCTTGTAGAAAGCCTGGATGATTTTGCATGTTGGCTGAAGAATAGCTGTGGATGGGAAAGGGTCAGTTTGCTTTAACTTTTAACTCAGCTTTAACTTTTTGTGATGCTTAGAACATAGCTTTGGGCAAGGATACACACACACACACACACACACACAAGTGTAACCCATGCAAATAGTTATTGGTGAGGGCAAAATTGCTGATTGCTTTCAACAACAGTTGAATACTCTCCATTAAAGTGGGGAAGCTCTTGATTTACACATGGACACACACACATTTTCCCTGGTGCGGAGGGGGTTGCTTCGAATTCAGTACTGCCTTCCTTACAACACATCCTAACCAGAAAAATGAAAGAAGAAAAAGAAGGTTGCTTCTCTCCTCCCCTACTTCACTGAATCTCCAAAAATGAGTATGTTTCAAAGTCATGTAGATTTTTTTCACCAGACTGGCCAATAAAAACCTCAGTGCATTTCTCTGCTCTATCTGCCAAGCCATCAGCTGTTGTTTTATGGAATCTGAAGCTAGTAAAATAAATGTCAATCAATTGTCCCGCTTCCTGTCTAAAAACAAGCTTTTCAGCTATAAAACCACAAAGGAGTTGGCACTGGGAAAGTACAAATACATGTTCTTCTGACCTTCAGAAACTTAATGCAATTTGTGGGTTTTTTTTAAACCAAACATTAAACCTTCCTTGCAAATAATTATGAAATTGTTTTGGCTTCCTAAATCATCCCACAGCAAGGACCAAGGGCATTCCCACAAACAGCACCACCATGACCAGGCAATCAAAGTTCCACTCCTTTTAAAATGTGTCACACACATTACACAAATGTAAGAAGGGGCTGGGTTTTGATCACCCATTTGTGCCCATTGTTTCTATTCTGTTGACCCTACCCACTGCAGATGTGTGTGTGTGTGGGGGGGCGATCTTTGCTAACATTTTCCACAGTTGCAATCATTGCATTGTGTATAGGGGAAGAGCCATACATTTCCAGCCTTTTATTTATTCAGATGTGTGTTATTTAGATGTATGCACAGTCTAGCTTTGCATCTTCACTGATAGAAGGAGGGGAAGCAAGTAAGAAGTGTTTCACCAGCCCTCCAACCGAAAGAAGCAGCTAGCTTGCTCTGGTTTAATGAGGAAGTAAGATAATTGGATGAAACATGAGCTTGGATAGTTATATATACCACTAGAATTCTGGAAATACAAATCTGAAATATGTTAAAGTTTTTTCCCCTTGGAAAGCACAGTATTTGAGAAAACAGTCACACTCAGGCAAAAGCCGTGCAAGGGACCAAAATTATCCTATAGTGTACAATCCTGACATCTCGCCTTCCACAGGAGTGTATATTCTCCTTTTCAAAATCAAATTGTGAACCTGAAAGGGAGAATTTATTTTATTTATTTATTTATTCTTCAAATTTCTATCAGTGCCCATATCTCCCAAAAAGGGGATTCTGGGTGGTTTACAATAAAATCAGAATTAAAACATATAAATTACAATATAAATAGACCAATGAATAAAGATAAAATAGATGTAAAATCCAAGCAGTGAAGATCTTATTTGTTGGGGAGAGATCTATGATACTAGCCACCCCCAAGATGAACTGATGCCCCTCCCACCCCAAGTGAGGCGGCAGAACCAGGTTTTCAAGTTCTTCTGGAAGGCCGGGAGTGAAGGGGCCTGCCTCACCTCCGGGGGGTGGGGGGGGGGCAGAATGTTCCAGAGGGCGGGTGCCACTGCAGAGAAGGCCTGCCTCCTGGACCCCACCAGGTGGAATTCCCTTACTGGTGGGGTTCGTAGCATGCCCTCTCTGCATGACCAGGTGGGACGGTTCGATGTCCCTCAGGTAACCTGGCCACATGCCATGTAGGGCTTTAAAGGTGATAACAAACACCTCGAATTGGACCCGGAAGCAGACTGGTACCCAGTGCAGCTCATGGAGCAGTGGTGTCACATGTGCCGATCTTGGGGCACCAATAACTGCTCGCGTGGCCACATTCTGGACCAGTTGAAGCTTCCGGATACTCTTCAAGGATAGCCCCATGTACAGCGCATTACAATAGTCTATGCTGGAGATGACCAGGGCATGAGTGACTGTTCAGAAATTCAGAATTACATTCTGAATGTATGCACCATACACAATATGGTCTGAATATGGGAACCAAATTTCATTCCAATTATCTCAAAGTTATTATGAGACAGGCTAATATATTAAATAGTGCTTTCAGTTAAAGAGATGAATTCTCAAACCCAAATCCCTGGAGGCATGCGAACAAAAAGCAGACCGAGCTTTTGGCAGCCTCACACACAGGAAAAAAATGGTACAGTCTAGGAAGACAGGTGAAGCACCAGCTGAAGAACATAAAATATTCTCTGGTAGCAGTTTGCATTAGAAAATGCCTCATTTGCATTTTTATTGCAAAGCGTTTTGAGAAAACCTGGATTCTACAAAAAAGAGCTTAAGACTCCAAACCTGTCAACTTCACTAAAGAGTAAGCCTCACTGAGAGTAGCGGGGTCAACTCATGAGTAAATTGCATGGCATGGCAATTAGCCAATTAGTATCCCTCAGTTCCCCTGGCTGAAATCTGAGAGACCACATCTGATCCTCGTTCTTCATAGCCTCCAGGATGTCGCCTTTTATGTGAAGGTGGCCACATAAATGTCGTAATTTCTCCTCCACAGTGTTCTTCTCATTTTTGTTCTTACAGGTTGTCCTTGTTGAGTGACTACAGGTTGGACCGGCAACTTGGTTGTTAAGCAAAGCAGTTGCTAAGTGAAATCACGACTGTGCTTAGATATTACTTGAGCTTTCCTTTGCTTTATAGACCTGCAGAGGTCCTCAATGCAAAGACTGGTTGCAAAGTTACTTTTTCATCACTGTCATCACTGCAATTGCTAAACAAGGCAGTCACTAAATGAGGACTACCTGTATTATTCTTGGAAAGGGGAATAGTTAATTCTTACCACTTGTTAATTTCTCTTCCTTAATTGGCAGATGTGGTAGTAGTTCTTTCCTTCTTCCCCATTCTGTTTTTGGTAGCATCCCACCTGTTGACAAGCTGAAAGCTGCCCAGTCTTTGATGCCAATTAGTCTGGCACAAAAGACTAAACAAATTAGATTATCACCTTGGTTTTCAACGTGCCCCCTCCCAAGCTATGAAGAACAAACCTGGATCTTTTACATATAGGCATGAAAAGACCCTCAATTTACACAAGGTCCTGTCTTCTTTTGCAGCCAAAGCTATTTTTTTAAAAAAAATAAGAGACAGGGTGCCCACAAGGGAGTCAAAAAAGTCAAGATGGTAGCCCAACCACGTGATCAAAGCCCCATCCCTTTTTTACGGGCAACACAATCTTGACTTTTTTGACCCCCTCTCTGACACCCTGAATAAATAAATTTTACACACACACAAAATGTACAACAAGCAAACCATTTCGGTGTGATATGAGGTACCTATTGCTTGTGTAAGACTGCTTGGTTATCCTGTTTGCACAGGTGTATGCAGCTTAAACTACAATATATGGGGATGAGTAAAAACTGCCAGGAATGGCCTTTGAATTTCCCAACAGGCTTTGAAATCCCTCTTAATTACCTACCCAAGCACTGGAAAAACTGTGCTAAGGCAGCCTTTACCTGACTCCAACATGCCTTCATTCCCTCACTTGATTTCCAGAATTCAAATGTCAATGTGGATTTCTGTCTTGGCCCCCCCTCCCCCAGAGGTTGACAGAAGAGAAAAACAACTTCTTTGACTCAAAGGAGACACTGAAGGAAGAAAGGGTGCTTGTAATGGCAGGGCTGAGCTGAAGTCTCAGATCTGCTCCCCCACTTTTAAGTCCTGCTGTTCTGCCTCCCCATTTCTCCCTTTCAGTCCAGCTCCACCTCCTCCCTTGGTGTATTGGCTTGCAAATTCCCTCTGCCCATCTTCCTTTCCTTGGCATCCTCCCCCTGAACTCTGACAGGTGAGAGAGCTAGAACACACACACACACACACACACACAACCTATGTGCATTATTAGCAAGGAGAAAGGTGGGGAAAACGATGATAAAAATGAAATCAAATTTAATAGTACCACCCCTAGGCCCTCCGTTGGGAGACCGATCAATCACACAAGAAGTGAATACAATAAAACTTTGTTTAAAAAGAGAAAGGTAACCATTCATTTTTAACTTTAAGTGGGCACCGGCAAGACATTTAGTGGTACAGGATAGAAACAAATTCAGAGCTGCTAAAATCACAGAAAGCATATTTTAGCATCTCCAATAGAATACAGGAAAAGAAAATGTTGATAGACAAATGATGCTGGCTTGTTCTAGTTTAGACACAACTTATATTTCCCTTAGCTTATTGAGCATAATACTTTCTTCTTATCAGTATCACATGCCAAAGTTCGGCAAGCTAATCCTTGCTGAAGAGAGCATTCACCTTTTAATTGGTCCACAACTGATCTATCAGTTCTTCTTGCAGTCCACAGTAATTTTAGTAGCTCTCCCCAAACTGGTAATTCAAAGGTATCCGTTTTCTCTTTCAGCCTTTCTTAGTTTCCAGCTTTCACTGCTATTCATTATCCCTAAAAAAACATTGTTTTAACTATATATACTTATATTCCTTCAGAAAACAAGCCAAGTCAGAAAAAGAAAATAGAAAGTGGAAATAATAACAAAAAATCAATTTGCAAACTGTCTTCCTAAACAGTTTCTGTTCCGTTTGTTACCGTAATGGAACTATATGACTCTTTTAGAGCCTGTTTTGGTTGGGAACACAGGAATAGCTTTCCTAGAGCAAAAATCTATGAATTCCAAGAACTCCTCTGAGAAGGAGATCAGGATTTTGAGAGAAGTTCATGGTCCTAATCTGGAAGTTGGAAAGAGCTGCAGGAACATCCCCAGGGAATTTCCAATGGTGGCATTAACCAAGACAATTCTGTTTTATATTCTTTCCAGGAAATCCAAAACATTCCATCCAGATGTTTAATAATAATTTCTAGGCTTTCCAAAAAGAGGCTCCCACTCAAAGAGAATGTCAAGAGCCATACATATCAAAAACACAGATGTTACATGCAGGCCAGCAGCCAGGGAAGCTGTAGTTAAGAATTGCTTTCTCTGCTTTCTGCAGCTAATAACTGCTTTCTCTGCTCTCCTGTGAGAATGTAAGATAAACATGTAAAAAGAAAAAAAAGGACAGAAAAATAAAAAATGATTTTTCATCAGTAGCGTGAAAGCTGTGAAGGAGATGTGGGCAACCTGTAACTTTCTTTCTGCCACTCCTGAAACTAATAGCAGTGGCAAAATAATTATGGATCATTTAAGGCCGGATGGGAAGCTGTAATCTCTTCCTCCAGAGCGATTCCATCAGGACTGTTGTTTTGGGGAAAGACTTAATGTTTTTCCAAGTAGGACTAAAGTACATGATAGGCTGAATAGGTAACATATAGCTGCTGCTGTTGCTTTATATGGCTATAAGAACGCACAGTTCTGACTGAGACCTCCATGTGTGCAGGTGGTAGGTCCAAACCTTCTCTCCCCTTTTGCAATATTCTCCAGCCTCTCTCTTTCTTAGGGAGCATTAAAAAAAAGGGGGAAAATCAGTTCCTGCTGGTGGATTAAATATTCCACGCACGATATGGGACCTTTTCTTTTTCACTCTGCCTTCCAGAGCGAAGACATGGCAAAAGTTAAAGATACCCTTGAGTCAATTGAACTCCTGCTGAATACACAGATACATCCATGTCATTTTCTTGGCAGTGATATAGAAGTGCCTCCTTCCAAGATATTTTTTCAACTTTCACTACAGCCCTGGGGGTTCCTGGTATCTCCCAACGTACTAACAGGGTGGGTCCAAGGCTGCACCACATTCAGAATTTTGCAAATCGAACAGCCAGGGCAGCCTTTCTCAACTCTTTGACCCTGGAGGAACCCTTGAAATATTTTTCAGGCCTCGGGGAACCCCTGTACCTTCTGGCTCAAATATAGGCCAGAAGTTACAAAATTTTTGTATTTGTTTCACGTGCAGGCCTGTATATATGCATTAACAGGCTTCTTAAACTAAAGAATGAAACATACCTCTTTAATGTGAAGTTGCCTGAATTTGAAATAATTTTTTAAATAAATTGTGATCTCCCAGGGAACCCCTAGTGACCTCTTGCAGAACCCTAGGGTGCCACGGAACCCTGGTTGAGAAACTCTGTGCCAGGGAAACGAGGATGAGGCTTTCTTCCATTTCTACATGGAGGGCTTCATTAGGATTGGGACCCCACCCCCTTATACAGTATTAGCATGAAAAAAAGCAAAAGAACAGCTGTCTTCTCTGCATGCAATGCATCCCATAGTTTATCTTTAACAGAGGGCTTGAGGAAACACTAACAACTGCTGTAATTTATTGTGGTTCCTGGCAGTATTTTATCTTCCTCTGTCCTCTGTTTGCATTACTGTAAGCTGAGCTTGGTGTTAAGTTGACATGATTTTAAGATGAATCTCAAACATTGGGTAAAAAAGGGAAAGAGGATAAACCTTGTACTCTTATTTAAACCACCAACAGGAACACAATTAGACAAGTGTCCTTCCATTAAAGAGGGCATCCTGGCACCTACCAAAAGTATATTAAGGGGGAAGCTACTAGTTCCCCATTTAAACTTTCTAAACAGATGGATGGGAAAGCCCAGGGCCATTTGAACATAAGGGGGGCATTCTGCCTCCTTTCCAAGACCCTCTGGCATTATTATTCAGGCTCTTAAACCTGTGCCAGGCTGTTAATGTCTTAATGCTTATTCAAGTGTCAGGGAGTGCTGGCAGATGTCAGAATAAATGGGAAGCCGTCAAGGAGGAAATTATTTACCATTCATAAAGTGATCGCTGCAGTTTGTCAGATAGCAGTGGAGCTCCCTTGTCAGCAGGCTGAAAGGCGGAAAAATGGGGAGAAAGGAATGTCAGGGTTTTAAAAGGGGGAGAGGACTGATGAAAGGAAAACCAGGGCTCCCACAAGGTTCACCATAAATCAGGAGATAAAAAAAACCCACAAATCTTTTCTAACTTCCATTCTGTTTTTTCCCCCCTTTTTTGTTAAGTGCAATTACATAGAGAGTTAACATGTTTGGGGCTGTCTGCAAATTGCAGTAAAGGATTGCGCAGTCCCGAATTTCACTGCTACTTCTATTCAATTTTATTCTGCCCTCTCATAGAGGAATATTACGTTGCAGGAAGTTACTTTTCTTCCAGATCAGGATGAACAATGTGCAGCTCCAGGGACAGATGAATCCCCTTTTTTACAGCCCCCCTCAAATCAAAAGTCAATGGCACAATTTCCTGCCCTTTTGAGGCAGGAAATCAGTGAGAATTTCTGGGTAAGTCCTAAAATAGACTTAACAGAAATCTGGGAAGGGGAAAAAAAAAAAGGGGGGGGGGGAAGAACCATCTAACTTGTTCCAGTAAAAATCTCAACCCCTCCAAAAATCCTCGCCTTCCTAAATATTAAATGCACGCCCTCAAGGCTAAAGATCCCTCTTCCTTTGGTAGTAAGCTTCAACTTTCTGAAGGAACAGCTCAAGGACAAGAGCAAGCCAAAAGATCTGTATTTTCTGCAGAACTGATCAAGGGGTTCTTCTTCTTCTTTCTTCTCCTGCAGCCTAATGAAATGATGGCAGTGACAGTGAGGATAGCATGAAACATCCTGAGAAACTTTGGACCAATTATAACTTCTCAGTCTAAATTAGGGATGCTACGAGGACATCAGGGCTGGGAAGGACCATGTCCCTGAGGAGTGAACAATGGGTAGGCTTGGCCATGGAGGCATGTGGCAGGGACCTCACTCAAAAAAGTAGACAGGGCAGAACAAAAGCAATATGTAAATCAATGTAAATTAAATACAGTGATGATAAGCCTCTTCATATGTCATCATTTTCTCCTGGATCCCATTTCCAATCACAACTTGGTGGTAACTTTCAGAGGGATTTTAAGAGCAGTTCCCAAGACTTGCTGTTAATATTTTTGTATCTGAGCTGGTCCTGTGAGTCAAGCTAGAGTCAACACAGAACTTTCAGATCCCCACGAAACTGCATTTTAATTAAAAAGATGATGAGGTTTTATGATTTTTAATCCATTGGTGCTCACCTGACATTTTGGACAGAGGAAGCTTTATATTTAAATTACTTCAAAAAAAATAAATAAAAAACCCAGTAAGAGTCCTACCTTCTCTAACTTTTAACTGCAATTAGATCTCATTAATATCACTGGAGATTTAAGCAATGCTACTTAATCAACCATGGTTTAGCACCACATATGAATATGACTTAAGTGGATATAGTTATATCAGCTAAGTGAATGTAAAATCTCCCAGTGACATACAAGAGCAAGTATTTACTATTGCCAGTAATTATCAGCAGCAATTAATTATGACCTGTGTAACTCTGGGTTGACAGCAAAAGTCTAGTAGTTGTACCAAGCAAGGCAGGATTCTGCTGTTCCCTATGGAATCAATCAAACTTGGAAAGCTTTGTTTTAGCTTCTTCTTTCTAACCAAATTTAATTTCCTATCTAGCAAATCCTGTTTTTCTTTCTTGGAAAAAGTTTTCTTTAAAGATGCCGTCCCAAAGACTGTTCACTCCTACCATCCCGTCTTAGGCCAATGGTTAGTAATGACAGAAAGTATTTCGTCACTGATTCCTAAATAACCTTTAGTCTATTTTCGGTACAAATGACACAGTTCCACTTAAAGTGGAAGTGGAAGTAGAAAGGGGAGAAACAAAAAAGCCTTCAAGGAACCTTGATGTCTTCCCCTTTTGGACAGGGAAATTTTGCAAAGAGCAGCTTGGGATTTACTTCTGCAGTTAGAGGTGAGTGGGGGTGGAAGAGAAGGTGGGATCGTTGAGTTCTTCTCAGATATCCTGTTCACAAGCATTTTGGCAACAAGAGCATTGAATGATGAAAAGGAAACTGAGAGTTTTTGAAAAGAAGAAACTTCTCACATGATAAGGTCACATGCAGCATTTGGAGAGCATGGGCTCCATTCATGGGATTCAAGAAAATTAACCTACATTTACCATTTTTCATGCTTATTGTTCCCGTTGCAACTGGATTATAAAAACCCCCCAAATCAACACTGAAAGCAGAAGAAAAGGCTGGCAAGTCCATTCGGTCTTTCACATTTATACCATAGTTAGACCTCACTTTCTGAGAAAAATGGGACATATTGTGCCCCACAATTCTAGGCTTGATCAAACCTGAGATGTTCAATCCCGTTTAGTATCCATTTTTTGTCAGGGAAAGATTGTATTCCATCTCCTCTTCAGTCATCTTTGGATCATTCATGGTTTTGGAGTGGGAGGAGCAGTTTGGTAAACCCATTTTATGCTCTAACATTTTACAGCAGTCCTCCTCTATCAAATGCCCCCTAGATGGTTTGGACGTCAAGACTCATCGTTCCCAAAAAGTAAGGGCAAAGGCCATGATTATTATTCTCATTTGTTTAATGCGTAATAAAGAGGTTGCTGTCTGGGAATGAGGAGACATTGAAGTTAAATATGTTACAGTGCACTGGGCTACTCTTCCTTCCTCAGCATGGCACCTTCCAGATATATTCATTATTTACTGATTCAGCTAGTTATACTACTGGCTATTAAAGTCTCTTAGAATGAAGGCAATAAGCCCCATCACCCTTGGCCCACATGGCCTGGAGGTAATGGACACTGTAGCACAAGACATTTGGAGGACACTCTGGGAATCTCTATACTCCAGAGTCTGGAAATGCTCTTTACAATACTGGAAGCATTTGAAGGCACAGTGCAGCTGAACTTCCAAAGTGCTCTTCCTCAAAAGCTTGTATAGGCAAGATGGAGCTTGTCCTCTTTACCTCCTCCTCAATTCTCAGCCTCCCAGCTCCATGCCTGCATTGCGTTCATCAGCTAATTGCTTTCCCAGGACAGCACACTGGAAGTGACAGAGCTATCTCGTTGGCCTCTGGATATGACGTTGCAGCAGTTGCATCCACTACCCTCACCTCCACTGCAGTTAGCCTCACTTGCACATTTCTGACTGCACAACAAACATAAAAGAATGCCATCAAATAACCTCACCTACAAGAGCCATAGGACAAATGAGTAAGCGCTCCAGACGACGCTCTGAGTCATCTACCAGAGATGTCTATTACAAGGCCAAAGACTTGAACGGCACTGATGGGATTGGAAAATATGGAGGAACGTGTTGCAGAAGGCTGGAAGAAAAGCCTTCATTGCCCAATAGCTGGGAAGAGATAGGGAATGCAGAGGACTGACATCACTGCTCACATTCTGAGCAGCAGCAGATTTAGGGGTATGGGGAAATCTACAGGTTTAAGATAAAACCTCTGAATCAAGTTGATAACTGCAGGAACATGTCCATGTAGTTTCCTGCCAACATGAGAGAAGTGCTTGGGAATGCCTAAGCTAGTCTACAGCCTAGAATATATGGATGGCCAAACCCTGCTTAGCCTGAAATTAATCTAGGCTGAGAGCCAGTTTGGAGCAGTGGTGAAGGCATCAGGCTAGAGAGACTAGAGACCGGGCGTTCTAGTCCCACCGTGGGCACAAAGCCAGTTGGGCAACCCTGGGCCAGTCCCTCCCTCTCAGCCCTAGGAAGCAGGCAAGGGCAAACCACTTCTGAAAAACCATGCCAAGAAAACTGCAGGGTCTTGTCCAGGCAGTCTCCAAGAATTGGACACAATTGAACAGATTAAAATAAAAAATCTAGACTATGATCTACCCCCTCATCAGGCCTATAAGATGGAACAAACTTCCCCAAATCCTTTGAACCATGACCATCTAAATGTAATTTTGGGCAGCTCTACTTGAGACTATCTCCATTCCAATTAAAATGACAGTGGGTGCCTTTTTTTAGAGCAAAGCAATTTAATAATAATAATTTATTAAATTTATATGCCACCTGGCTCCCAGCAACCCAACACATGGAGGGCTCTTGAAATATCAGAATGAGTGTTATTGAAGCCCACTCTCTTTTTATGTGTGCCACATGCTGGGTGTACATCGAAGGGGTGGTGGTGGTTCCACTGCATTGTTGTGGCCACCATCTTGACTCTTGCATCCCCTGTTCCGCAAGGACAGTTCAATTTTTGAAACACCTGATGGACTGATGCTTCATTTAAACAAATCCATTAAATCATAGTAAAGGTAAAGGTTTCCCTTGACGTAAAGTCCAGTCGTGTCCGACTCTAGGGGGCGGTGCTCATCTCCGTTTCAAAGCCTTGGAGCCGGCGTTGTCCATAGGACACTTCCGGGTCATGTGGCCAGCATGACGACACGGAACGCCGTTACCTTCCCGCCGAAGCGGTACCTATCGATCTACTCACATTTGCATGTTTTCGAACTGCTAGGTGAGCAGGAGCTGGGATTAACAACAGGAGCTCACCCCGCCGCGCGGTTTCGAACCGCCGACCTTCCGATCGACAGCTCAGCGGTTTAACCCGCAGCGCCACCGCGTCCCTCATTAAATCATAGATGGATTCTAATAAAATGAATCAGAGAGTCGTTTTATTAGAGTTTCTCCTAGGCAACCCTATTCACTGGGTCACTGATTTCAAGGCCAAAAAGCAACACAGAGAAAACAGGAGCATTGATTTTAGCTGCAGTAAGAAGAAACTGTGCGGCAGCAGGTTCCAAATGAACTTCTCAATGACTTAAAATGAGTCATGGCCAATATTTGCTAGTGACTGTACAAATTTAAAAAAAAAATAGAGAGAAGGGTTGTTTCCAAACTCATCCTTCAGGCCTGCACATCCCTACCAGAGCTTCTTTTGGTTCTCTTCACTTCTGAGCCACCTGTAGAGCACTCAGAGCTTGTGATCCATTACTTTTGCTTGGTGTTTTTCCACCTTGGCAACTTGGCTAGGGAATTCTGGGAGTTGAAGTCCACACAGCTTAAAGTTGCCAAGGTGGAGAAACAGTGCTTGCTGCATCTGGAAGAAGGGCCATGTTTAAAACTCAAGAAAGCTGGGAGGTGCTGAAACAAAAGCCGTTGCTCTCTTTGGGATCTGATCCAGGACTGACATTTCCCAAAGTACATTTGCCCATCTTGTGTTTGGATAAACTAAAGACAACCACAGAGACACCACAAGTCTCCAAGGGAAACTGAAACTTTCAGGAGCATCCTCAGTCTCTGTATTCACTCTTTCATTTTTCTGGAGCTACTTAAACAGTGTCAACGGATATTCCAGATACCATTTATAACAGAAGATCCCATTCTGGTGGGCTGGAAGATGGGGGAAAGAGCTAATAATGACGGTACTTATTTTCAATATCAGTTCTTCCATTCCTGTATAAGACATTTTATTATGGCTGGGTTATTCCTCTAACCCATGGTTTGCTTAACTGTTATTTGCTGCGTAAGGCACAACCGGCTGGGTTTACACCAGAACAAACCACAGTAGTTGTGTTCCCACCACACATTAAACTAAAATGTGGTTGGTTAGGTGGTGCACCTGTATTTTTCATAAATCCAGCTACTGAAGTAATTGGACTAGTTCACTTAACCAGGATTCAGTTAACTATGGGCTAGCAGGTAATGCAAACAGAATTAAACCAGAAACTGAACATACCATTGTAAGATTTAAAGCAATGTGGGAACTCAGCCTTGTCAACAGAGTAAGCGCATAAGGTATGATGGCCGTATTCCCCCAACACACTATGTCTTGCTTTTCTTAACCACGGTTTCCTAAATATACCATCTCTGGCTCGCTTCACATGATGAAGTATAAACTATGCTTTCCATATTATAATGGCTGAATTAGTACAACATGCTCCCTGAACCATGTTCATTACCTCTGGTTCACTGAATTAATCCAATTCAGTAAATATTTTAACTGAAAATGTTGTGACCCAATCATAGTCTGTGACAGTAGTTATCTCTAGCTAATATGCTTGCTGTTATAACACTCAGAAGCCAGTATGGGTTATTGTTTCAGCTGGTGAAGCAACTACAGCTAATGCAGTCATCTCTTACGTTTGTCACCTACAATATGACTCACAACATCAAAAATGCCACTGCGGACCTAACTTTTCTCTCCTCCACAGCTACAATTCTTCAGAAAGGTCTTTTCCTCTTAGCCTGTTGACAGTTCTCGGCAAATCCACATCATGCCAGAGCTGCAGGCATTTCCCACCGGAGAGAATGATTCAGTGACCTTTTCCCTTAAAAAGCTGGTGACGGTTATTCCCACTAAAAACACAGTTGCCAGGTTTACAGCTCAACTTCTGGGCACAAACTTCAGGATGATCAACAGACTGGAGGTCTCAAGCACCTGCCTACAGGAGTTCTTGCTTAATAGCTGCATGACGTACGGACGCAGCCAGGCATCGCTCCCGAACCGTAAACGGAGGAGCCGCATTTGCTCAGCACGTCAAGCCAGGAAGGAAAACCGGAGCAGAACCCAACATTTGGCGGCACAAGCGAAGTACGGTAGGGACGATGAGAGACGCGGTCCAGCCCCATCTTAAAGAAAAGAAACGAACAGCCCCGTCCGGGTCTCGGACTTGATCACCATCCCGGTTCAACGACCTTCCTTACTAAGAGGGGCAAGAAAGGAAACGAAGAGGATCCCGGCGAAAAAAGCGCAGCGCGACCCCCGCTTTCCTTCTCCTGCTCCGGCCCCGCCCACTAAAGGCGGCGAACCCCCGGCCCGGGATTGGTGGGAGAACCCTGGAGAGGCGGGGCCAAGGGGAGGGGGCGCCGACGCTACTAGAGTCGCTCCTAGAGACGCGGCGCCGGCACTCTCGAGAGGCGGTCGGGTCGGAGGGGGCGTTCCCAGCGCGCCCGGGTCGAGGGGCCGGCAGAGTCGGGCGCGCGCAGAATCCAGCCGTCCCGCAGCGTCGGAGGGCGCTGCTGCTCGCACGTCCGCGCTCTCCCAGCGCCGCCGGAGCCAGGTGCGTGGCGGCTTGGACTTCAGCTGCAGAACCTGAGGGGGAGAGGGAGGGTCGGATTTCCCCCGGGCAGCACTTGGTGGGCATCGGCGTCGCCTTCCGATTTATGCGCCCGAGCAAGTGGGTGTTGGTGGTAGGCGACGCCGCGAAGAAACAGGGCCTGGCGCCGTGCCTGCTCTCCGGTGATCCGGATTCTCTTCCTCAGGTGAACGCCCCGGGGGCTTCGGGCGTGAGGCTGTCTTCTTCCCTTGGCTCCCGGCGCGCGTCTCCTGCTCTGGCTCGCTTACCTGTCTCGGAAGATTTTACGAGCAAAGCCGCCGTCGGGTTCAGCTGCGCGTTCTTTTTAAATGTTGCGCGGAGGGACCAACTCAGAGCCGCTGCTGCAAATCGCTAGCTCCGGAGGGAAGCCCCGATGATCTTCGCGGGACCTTAGTGGCGCTACTGTAGAAGGTAGCCAACCCCTGTTCCTTCGAGGCTGGGGCTCCCTCACGCAGGAAGGCGGCGAAAGGTCGGGACGGGGGCGGTGTACTGTCAGTCTCAGTCCCGGGTTGTTTAAAGCAGGATAGGAAGGCGCTCTTCGTGCGCGGGACTTCACCGGCTGGGCTGCGCCTTAACGCTGCGCTCCTAGTAGGGGCTACGAATTGGGTAGCGCGGTAAGCGACCAGTGGATCCCCGGGCTACGTTGTTGGGGGAGATTTCTTTTCAAGGCAAAGCTGCCGGTATTCTCTGTACCGCTCCAATTCGGAATCACCCCTCCGTATTTACTGCGGTGCAAAAAAGAGAACCGTCTGCCTCTTCCTGTCTAGGATTAGCTGTCTGAAAGCAAGCAAAGAATTCCAGAAGGGGCTGCTTTAAAACTCCAGGAATCCAGATCGGGTTTGGTGAAAGCTTGCTGTGTGTGTATAGATAGGGTTTAAAAGGAATCTGACCACTTGTTTCTCGCTGGCGGGGTGCTCACAACTGCTTGTCTAGGTCAGTCAAAGATAGGGTGGCGGTTTTAGTTTTAGCTTTAACTGTGGTCGGCTGTTTTGTGACTTAGTAACCCTGCCTGTTTGGTTAGGCTAGCCTGGTTCAGTGTATTTTGTGAACCCAGGAGATGGGTTAATTCAGTAATCAGACTAAAGGTTTGTGTGTATTTGTGCTGTGGGTCCCTGAGTGGTTTGACTCAGGTCAGCAGCAGTAAAAGTATCCAAAATAAGCTTGCTGGGTGTTTTAGCTGCTTATTTGGTCAGCGGTGAAAGATGAAGCTAAAACAGCATTGGAACCTGATCTCTGTCACTCATTGACTTGGGGCCAAGTGACTACTAAGTCAGTGTACATTCTGAAACTTTACAGTCAGCTGACCATAGCTCTGTTTTTCGGGCTTGTTGAACACAGTGCCTAGATAAGTACATTGATGATGTTGGCTACAGTGATTGTTAGATCAGTTCAGGGAAGGGGTATCAAAGGCAGATAGGCTTGAGCAGAATGAAACCATGTGATGAAGTGGTTAAGGTTTTGGGTGGGACCAAGGATGCTCAGATTCAAGTCCCTATTGAAACTAGGAACAGATGGATCTACTGGTTGCATTAACACAATTGACTGATTCTAGTTACCAAATTAATCTATTTTCTGAGCTTGCACAATGTACTGAACCCTGCCCTTCTTGTGTTCATGCCATAATTCAAGGTGCTGAAAAAGCAATCTGGCTCAACCCTAATCAAACTTAGAATGTCTAAGACAGAGCTGCTTGGTCTTTAGCTGACCTGCTCAAGTATGTTGTGTGGAAACAGCTGGTACGTAACTTGAGAATGGTCACTTTCTCCCAGGCCAAATGGTATGTTCTGATGTAATGGCCTTTTCCAGCCAGGTGTTGCCCAGGTATCTTGAAGTTCAGTTCCCAGAATTGCAAGCCATTTTGAAGGTGCCAGGTTGAGGACAGGTCATCCTGGAAAAAAGTCTGTTTATGGGGTTGCTCAGAGTCAATATCAACTAGATGGCGCTTAATAATAGTAATAAAAGTTGGGTCTGGTCTTTACATAGAGTCAGCTTGGTTGTTCCAGTCTTGTTTATTAGCTTCTACTAACATAACAGAGATTAGCTTTGTCAAACTAGGATCTTCCAGAGGTGTGATCAGATAACATTTGAAGCTGAATGTAATGTCCTTATGCCTTGTCTTTTAGATAGCAATGTAATTGTTTCAGGAGCTTCAAGCTGTGGAAAGCCAGACCTCCACACTGCTTTTGCCTGAAAAATCTGATCCTGTAACACCTTTAGGATAATCCATATTAATGGGTTCTCATTAGGTTGTTCCCTTTTAACCTTAGCTGATAACCCTCTGTTTGTATGTAGCCCAGGCGAAGAGCTGGGAGAAATTGTGGCAAATCAAAACAAGATCTGATCAACAAGATCAGAAATGAAACTACAGAGACAGCAAGTGTAATGTTGTCTTGGCTGACGGGTGTATTTCCTCCCACTGTGGGGTGAGTCTTTAATCTTCCCTTCCTCTTGAAGATGGGCTAGTAGGCTGGTTTTGGCTCTCTGCCAACTCTGATCTCCCACAACGTATCTGCTTCTGTGTATTGCAAAGTCCTCTAAATTTAGCGTCGGGGATGCAAAACTAAGGAAGCTAATGCAGAGAGAATCTTTGGAGTTCATAGAGAGGGAGGGTTGGACCGATGCCTTGTTTTGATCATAGGATGGTGAGACAAATAACACTCAGATACACAGCGATGCATTCCTGCCCTTCCATTGAAAATGAGTGTATAATTATTTATATACAACTATGGGTTGTAGCTATTGATGGACACCAGGGGATAAAAGGATTATTAGGGGAAAGAATTAGGAAGTTTAATTTCAAAGGGAGAATGCAGTCCTCTGTGACTACTCAGAAGTAAGTCCCACTGCATTCAGGGGGCTTGCTGGTTGTGTATTGATTACATTGACTGCCACAAAGATTACTCTTGGGTCTACATTGTCTTAAATCATTATTGATTAAGCCATGATTGATTGGGTTTTCATAACATGGTAAACCTTGAACAACGTTTTTGGAAGGATGGTGGCTGGCTTTGCACAATATGATGCTCTAACACAAACCATATTACATCTTACTGCTATGTGTGAGCTCAGATGCTGTTGTTCATAAGTCATGGTTTATATCTTCTTGAGGTCTACAAGCCCAGCCTATTGTGATTCAGTCAATAAATCATGGTTTGCAATTACAGTTTAACAGAATGTGTGGATCCAGTCATAGAAAACTTCTGGGTATGCTAGGAGTAGGTACGGTGTCAGCCAATCCCTTATTGGCTACTGCAATCAGTAGGGCAACCAAAATACGGTTTGGAAAATTAGATGTCTTTAGTGGATTTCTTTCTCTGCATCTACAAACTCCTCCAGCCATCACCATTCTGGAGTAGGAGAATTCAGTAAAGTGAAATCCCATTTCATCTGCAGGGCATCAGGTTGGTAAAGGGTTCATTATTGCTTGCTTGAAGGTTAGTGATTGGCAATATATAGCTTTACTTGTGCTTTGGGCAGGGGTGGGGTGGGGGGTAGTGGGGTTTGCTGCTTGTACAGAAGAGGCCTCTATGAGCCGCAGTCCTGCACATGCTTTTTTATCTATTTATTTGGAGCATTTTTAAGCTCCCTGTAGCAAGAACCCTCATTTGTGAATAAGGCTTTCTGATCTAGCAGGGCTTGCTTTGATTTAACAGTGCAGAGATTTTCATTGCATTTATTATTCTGTGGGAAAGTAAGATAGAGGTAATCTTTCCAAATACATGTTTGAATGAGATGTGGAGCTGGCTACTAGCTTGGCTGGCTTCAAAAAAGGGTTGGACCCATGTTTGTCAACCTTGGCAGCTTTAAGATGTGTGGACTTCAACTCCCAGAGTTCCCCAGCCAGCATGCATGGACTTCTTGCTGGCTGGGGAATTCTGGGAGTTGAAGTCCACACATCTTAAAATTGCCAAGGTTGACAAACACTGAGACTGATTCGTGGAAGTCATGGGGATCAACAGCTATTGGCCTTGAAGGCAGCATGAGTGCTCTGAAGGCCATCTGCTGGTAGACTGGTGGGCTGCCTTGTGCAGTTGACCACTATGAGAATAGACTGAACCCCTGGCCCATTTAGCCCATCAATCTGCAGGATTCTGGTTATGTTCTTATGTTCATATAAGAATAAGATTTGCCTCCATAGAAACTGGTTTCAAAAAGGATGACAGGAAGGAGAAGCATTGAAATGGATGTGATAAGGGGGAAAATGTCCAAATCATTCATCAGTTCATTTTAGTTTAACCTGTGCTCTCCATTCTATTAATTCCATCAGGGATCACAAACAATGTTTTAGGTCTGGTTTTTTGAACTAGGTGTAGTGGTCTGATTCACAGTAAGCCCCAAACAAACTAGATAATGATTTAGCATTATGTGTGTCCCTGTATGAATAACCCAATTACAGATATCATGCTTTTTAAAACAGGAGTTGGATAACACGTTCTTGGGAACAAGAATATGCAGGAAAGTTTCTGGGAACTTGCTCTGTGAGACAGTAGGGACATCCTGAAGCTACAAAATAAAGTGATGCCTTAGTGAAGTAGTTAAGAAGCATGTACATATTAAAGTAAACAGGCTGAAAGATGTAGACACTTATCCCCCAGTGATGCTTATGGCAAACACTCTCCCTCTTCAGAAATCAGTGAATGAATAAATGTGTGGTGGTTGAAGTGACATCTGAATGCTAACTCATTTAATGGAATCTGCACAAAGCAGGTTTCCAGGTTGTACTGCAGTGCGTTGTGATGAAGGCCCTAAAAATGTCAGGCATTGATTCATCTCTTCTCAGTAAGATACCTGGAACTCCTGCATTGTGAGCATTCCCCTTCCTATTTCCTTTACCAGTGTTTTCCAGATTGCAGCAGCAGCCATTCAGGTTTAGTGAATATACATCTGTGATGGGGGAAATGCAGACTATTGTTATTTAAATAACACTATGCTTGGTAAGGAATATGAATACTTATCTCAGGTAGGCTGTGATGAAGATAGTTATTCCTTTTGCATGCTCTTTTGTGCTGTTGATTTCAAATTGTTTTACTGTACCTAGACTCTGGTATTACCCTTGACTCTGGTAACTACTGCAGAACAGACAAAATGTTTGGGTTTTTTTCCAGTAGTACCTACAGAACCATCTTTGGGTGGCTGTCAAAGAGAGATGGCAATCCTACCCCAGGGGATAGATAAATGTTGCAAAAATTCATGTTGTCATAGGGTGAAGAATGGAGATATATGTATGGAAATTAGAAGTGGCAAATGGTTTCAGAGAGAACAAAACTCCACAGTCCAGTTGATAATCGTTTGATTTAGATCAGGTTACTGTATACTTCAGGCACAGTTGGACTAACATTGTGAGGCGGAAAAGAAAGGCTTGGAATAGACATTTTTTCACTGAGAGTTGACAGACCTGCTTTTCTATCTATTTCTCCTGTCTTGCCGTCTGCTGCTTTGCTCGTTGGATAAGACAAAGCATCCTCAAGTCAGAGCGTTTATAACAGAATGGTACCATAGCTGGTTTGGATTTGATTTGTGCTTTATAAGGCCGCTGCCAGTTTACGTAGAGATTTATCCTGGGAAGAAAGGATCTGTTCCTGGCAGAAAATGAAATAAGTAAAATATCTGCATTGCGCTCCATGTTAGAAAGCAGATTGCAATCAAGGAGACTTTTTGCTTGTGAACTTAAATACAGAAATCCACAGAGGGCTATAGTTGTCACTTAATATAAAAATAGTCAGAGGCAACCTTTTAAAAGATCGTGGAGTGACTCAAGTCTCTGCTTGGTCTGAGGAATTTTGTTTTCCAGTGTCCCCTTGAAACGTGTGGGTGTGCATGTTGGAAACAGGTCTGAATAAGGAGGTTAAAAGTTAAGGCTGTTACTCATCCTGAAAGATTTTCCCATTCCTCCCCCAACAGTGTGGGCATCTTTCTCTTAAACAGAGAGCAGCAATCACTTGTTTTCTTTCCAACCACTCTGTTTCTTTGGTGCCTATGAAACGCCCTCCTTAAATCTGTTGACTTTATAGGTATGACCGCTTGGAGGGTTTAGTGTCTAGAGTTCCACCTTCTGTACAAGATGAGAATTGCTGGTGGATAGCTGAAATAATCCAGCTGAAGAAGAGCCTCTGGTGTAGTTAATTCTTCTTCCCCTCCAACCCTTTCTCTGGCCAAGTTCCAGTGGGGGAAATTAGCATTGGTGTAATCATATGAGATTTCACTGAACATGGAGCACTTGACTCATTTTGTTTCTTTAATCCCTGAACTCTGTGAATCTTCATGCTATCTTAGTGCAGAGCAGCTGGGGATCAACCCTGCATTGCTTCTTCACACTAACCTACAAAAATATCTTAAGGTTACAGATTCATCCGACACATAGAATTGCGGCTGTGGGTTCCCCGTGGCAAGTGTACTTGAGAGTTTTTGATTATTTACATGATGCCCTCTGCGCATTTTCGTCCTTGCTTCCCTATTTTGTAAACAACACATTTTATTTCCACAAGGAGCAGACACAGCTAAAAATGGAGATTGCTGCTTTCCCTCTTCTTTTTCACAGGAGGATACAGAGGGCCAAATAGATACCGCTTGCTTCCTGCTGCAATGTCTCTTCCTTTGGGACTTTTTCTCATCTTTGCTTCTCTCCTCTGCCCTGGGGTGTTCCCCACCTGCACAAGAACCACAGTCCTCCGGGATTGCCTGGTCCTGATAGAATGCAAGAGGGATCACTACGGATGTGCAAATCAGCTAGGATTTGGTTCAATTCTGCAATTCAAAGGTGATAGGATTAGAGTCAAATTCATCCGGTTTAACAGAAGATTCAACAATAACCTCAAAAGGGAATATGTCAAAAGGCTTGCAAGTGTTTCATTTTTGGGCAGAATGGGGTGAAAAGTACAGGGATGGTAGAGCCTTTAGAGGCCACTAATCCTGCAAAATTTCAGCTGGATTGTTTCAAAAGGTTTGCCACAATGCATTTTTAAAATATTTCCTTGCATCTCTTTTTAAGGCAGAATTAAAAGCAAAGGACAGCTCAGCAGCCTGTAAGATGTCCAGCAAGAAATCTACAGAGCAGTTACTCCAACTTAAAAAATAAACACTTCTAAAATATTTTTAAGAAGTAAGTTCTTATCAGAGATGGAGGCATCTAATCTACCTCTCCCATCCTTAGTGAGAATCTTTAAAACCTGACCACCTGAGATCATTTTAATTCATGATGGGAGCAATGACATTGTTCACACATAATGCTAAGCTAAGGATGACAGATTTGTTTTTCTCTGAGTTAGCTGAGTTGCTCATCCCCTGGCTATAGTGTAGGATTTCATGTGAATCAGGCCTCTGTGTCTGAAAAGCAAACCAGGGTTTAAATAGCCTTGAGTTAGCAGTAGGTGCAGATAGCTGGAATTTTATAAAAACAGAACGTGTGGTTTCTCATTCAGCTAGTGTGCCCTGTAATCAGTTCTTTGGAAGTGTTGTCATTAATTTTGGTGGGCTTACTTCTGCTTAAATGCACTGGCTGAGCTCACACGTGGTAGAATACGGCTTGATTTGTTTGGTTTAGCATCTTGTGTAAATGCAGACAACTTTGGTCAACAGGCTAGTTAAAACAAGCTACTGCTTAGGGCTGTTTGAGTTCCAAACCACTGCCAGAATTCTTTCGTCTTTGAGCTCAAAGAAGAAACCAAGCGAAGTCAACATCGGGGGTCCGAATAGAGATAATAGGCAGAAAATGCAGATGTGAAGCTTGTGCCTTCCCTTCAGGATGGGCCTTTGTTTGAAAGAGCTTCCTAGCCAGCTGCTTGATTGTAAATAATGACTTGGTAAAAGACACAGCCCTCAGATGCTGCCCACCACATGGAGTTAGGGCATGCTTGGCGTGGCTTTGGCTCTTCTCAAGTCTATTGTGTATGCCTTTCCAATTAATTCAGTCCATAAATCACCTGAGCTTTCCCTTGCAACAAAATAAGTAGCTGGCTGAATTTTTCCAGGGTCTTTGGAGGATAATAATACTGTATGTCAGCCCCTCTAGCATTATTGCCCACTAACCTATGCAGCAAAGAATGGCCAGGATCCTAGGAGTCTGAGACACTCATTTCAAAAGTGACAGCCAGTGGTTTTAAAGGAAGATCAACACAGAAATCCTCCTTAAAGGTTTTGTTCTAGAACTTTTTGTTACAGGTGGAGGGAGGGAAAAAGCCGTGCATGATACTGAGCGGAGGGTCAGTCTCCAAAGTGTTGGCTTCAGTGTCATCTTCACCATTCCTTGCACTTTTTCAAATCTGTCCTGGTAGCTTGAAGGGGAGCAGCTACTTTGTAAATAGCAGTGGAATTGATCTGTGTGTTAGGTGTTACAACCAATAAAACCTAGATGATTCTTCATTTGCCTGTTGGGAAGGATTACAGGAGAACTGTTTAAGGCTCCCTGACCAGCTTGTTTCCTTAGTCTCTGCTGAATGAGGCTACAGACAGACAGCATGGAGATACCCTCTTCACACATTCATATCTCTCCTGTCGATTGGAGAACGAATGCTGTTCCTCTTCCAACAAGTCCTGAGTTTATGGCTTGTTCCAAATGAAGGATGGTGCAATCCTCTTTTGCTTGTCCTTCCAAGGCACCGCCAAGCAAAGAAGCTGTGCGTTATTGAGCTGAATTGTGAGCTGAGCCAGGCTGTGCCAACACACTGCAGTGACCAACCATGGTGAATAAATGAGATGTACCATAATTGTTGAAGAAACCTCACACATTCTATTAACAGCTGTTTTGGGATGGTATGCTAAGTCACAATGTAGAATATTTGGTTTGGGTGATATGTGAATTCACCCATGGATTTAGTTCACGCAGCCCATTTGGGCCACCATCTTTTGATGGCTTCATTTACTATTGTTCAGAAGGTGTGGGCTCTGGTGGGCAAGCACAGGTCTTATATGGGGCAGGGCCAGGTTTTTCTGTTTTGCCATGGGGATAGATGGGTGGGAACCTCTTAAGCAGCACCCCTTACCATTTCAAGGATGATTTTTAGCATGTATCAAGATGGAGAAAGAGAATCCATCCATATCCATGAGTTGGTCAGTTTCTAATTACCTCTTCCTTTCTCTTCTTTCTCTCAACTTCCTTTCCTTTGTGTGAAGTGCCTTCTCCTTCCAAAGCATCCTGTGGCATTCTTGAACTGGCTCCTGCCTGCTGGCTTCTGTCTTAAGGGATCCTATTTTTGCTGCACCAGCCCCCACAGCTCTTCTTCTCCTGTTATGGCACATGGACCCCTTCCCTTCGGGCCCCCTTCCTGGCCTATTTGTGCTGGGAGGAATCCAATTCCTGGTTGAACAGCTGCTCCCAGGGATGAATGTGACTTTTCAAGATCTTTGCAGGCTGCCCTCCCTTATTTTGATGCAAATCTCCTTTGGCATTTTGAAAAGAGGGATTAGTGGAGGGGGGGGTCCCCACATGGCGGGAAGGCTCAACCCAGTGTGCCCTCTATTCCCTAAGCAGCAAGTTTTGCTTTCTCTTATTGTTTACCCGCTGAATCCTTTAGTCTTGGGGTGGGGGGTGGGGCTTTTGAAAGCCTTCATTGTCCTGACCTGCTGCCAGAAGCAAGCCAGCTTTTGAATTCTTTGTGCTTGGGAGTGTTTTCCTTTGGGGGGGGCAGGGATGTCCCTAGGAATCCGGCTAATAACTTAATAGCTTCTCTACTCCTACTGCAAATGCTTTGTATGCCACAGAGTGGACAGATGGAGAAAAAAGCAAACTTATCTGCAGGCTGTCCCATTAGCTCTGGCTTTTCAAAATCAGGTGTTTTCCCAGAGTATCTTTCCTTGGTTTCATTTGTGCTTTCTTTCATCTTTCACCTCTGGCTGGTCACCCTGAGAAGAAGGATGGCATAATGGCTTGGGGGAGGAGAGGAGAATTCAGGCTCTTTATGGGCACAAGGGGGTGCCGTGTGCCAAGGCTGCGTTCCCAGCAGTTGGCCTGCATAAATGAGGGCTGCCATTTGGAGATTGTCTCTGGTTAATTGTGGAGTGGTAACTGTGGGTGGGTGTACATATGCATCCCCATATGTGCCTAGAAAGAGGTCACAACCCATGTGTGTATATCTAGAAAAACTTGGGAAGGGTCAAGTAATTGGTGCATGCAGCTTAGGATGGTCTTATTTTGGACCATAGTGGTCCAAAATAGTTGGTCTTATTTTGGTCTCCTTATGGCAAGGATTTAGCCAGGGGCTGCATAATGCTGTGCCGCTGAGCTACAGTGCTTGTCATCTGAATGCTATGAACTCCAGGTGAAAATTCTTGGGTGCGTGCCTGCCTGTTAGCCCAAGATCCTAGCTTCAAACTTTGGAATTCTGTCTGGATGATGATGATGATGATGATGATTTTGCATGATCTTTGTGCCATTTTGAATTTTGGAAGTCTTTACATAGGGTTCTGTCTGGTTTACTGGTTTGAACTTAGACTAAATGCCTATATATGGCATTTTAACCAATCAGCCTAGAAGTGAGGGAGCAGCCTGTGAGCATGGTGAGATACTTTAGGAAGCTCCCAATTAATTGCTGATTCATTCTTTCTGCCACATGGCTGTGACACAGCCATGTAGGATGAGTGGAAAGTCATGGGTTGTGCACAATCTTCGAGAGTATGCAAGCTTGCATGCAATTTTGGGGAGAATATCAGTGATTGGTGGTTGGCTAAGCAAAATGGTAGTTGAAATCCAACACACCTGGGAGGCACCAGATTGGGGAAATCTGGATTAAATAGGACTTGTTACCAGTCTGGAGAAAAAAACCCAGATGGGCAACGATGCAGCCCTGCTGTAGAAGGAACGCCTTAAGAGAATTGGAAAGGCAGAACTTCTGGGAATGGCAGTCAAGATGAGGCTTTGTCTTACCTGTTACTATCACACCCCCTTTCCCCCTAAAATTATTTGTGCCCCTGATTTTGCCAGCTGTATGTGGACCCCTAAAAAAAAAGTAAGCTCCATTAACAAGCTGCTACCCTTGTTTTAGAAGATGGGATCTTCTGCCCTACGGCAAACAAGCCAAGTAGGCACGGTGCAGGACCCCTGCAAATGACCACTTGGGTCTTCTGGTGAGAGGCATCTAGTCTTTTCCCAATAATCTTTTTGGGGGCAGGGGAGAGACAAGGATCTCACCAGGAAGAGAGAAACATATTACCAAATGGAAAGTTCACCACTCCTAAACTGTAGAATATAAAGTTAGAAAGCCAGATGAGGGTTCCTAAACTGCACAATCACTGAATAAGCAAGCTCTCCAAATGACTTCCTAAATACAGTTATGTACTGCCCAAGAATTTCACCAGGGTACATCACTTTGCTGATTTTCTCTGAGCCTGGATGCTAAGTAGCCTTGGTTAGGATTTGGATGGGAGACAACCATCTGGAGCAACCTTTCTCAACCAGGGTTCCGTGAACCCTGGGGTTCCACAAGAGGTCACTAGGGCTTCCCTGGGAGATCACAATTTATTTAAGAAATTATTTCAAATTTGGGCAACTTCACATTAAAGAGATACATTTCATTCTTTATTTTCAGTTTAAGAACACTGTTAATGCGTATAGACAGGCCTACCCATGAAACGAATATAATTTGTACCTTCTGGCCTATATTTGAGCCTGAATGTGCAGGGGTTCCCCGAGGCCTGAAAAATATTTCAAGGGTTCCTCCAGGGTCAAAAGGTTGAGAAAGGCTGATCTAGAGATTCCAAGTCTCCAGGGAAGACCCAGAAATTGAAAAACATCCCAAAGGCAGTGACAAATTTCTATTGTTGCCAAAAGAACTCTGTACAGTAGTTGTGCCCATGTTGTCCCTAGGCGTTGACTTTGACTTGAGAGAGTCTCTACCTTTACTACCCAAGTTCTAGCCAGGCCATGTCACTGGTTGCTTTGAACTACAGCATTTTGTTAGGAACAATAATGTCGTTTTTATTTTAGTGAGAGTTGGGAAGAAAGTCCAAGTATTGATGGAAAAAGAAACAATATTTGTTTGTTCTAAGATCCTAATGTGGTACAAGAGCTCCATTATGCTGTTCTTGAACAAAAATGTGCCAAACACTCATATTTTATTTACTGCTTACAATGAAGAGTCAGCACTGCCGTGTTCCTTGTTAATATTGCACAGTTTTGGAATATTTCCTCAGCTAATTGAAGCCTGTAGCTTTCGTTACATGAGCTGGTGCTTCCAGAAAAACTTGATTTTCCAAATATTGGCATTGGAACATGTTCTTACAATGGGATACCTGCAGCATGACACTACGTAAATGTAATTTGCACAACTTATTTCTAAAGGAAGTCAAATCAATGTAGCTGTGATTTGACTTGATTTGTAACTGAATTTAATGTACTGCAGTGATACGCAAACTGTTTTGAATTTGAAAAACCCTCTTTTGATTGCAAAACAGCTGTTCTGAAGGCAAAACAATTTGTTTTGACCACTTTGAGTGTATTTTGAAGAGGTCATTTCAAACTTGGAGTGTTTTGCACACCCTTTTTATAACTGTGATTTGAACTTTGCAAATCCACACAGTTGAAAGAAACTGGCTGAGTTCTTTGAGAACTTAATATTATCTCTCAAACAGCATATCTCTGACTTGAAAACTTAGGTACAACTCAGGCATCGTAACTTTTGCAATATGATTTAAGCAAGGAGCAATGGCTCTAATTTAAGATTCCTTTGAGAGTTGATAAAAATAGTTAATTCAGTGTAAACAATAGTTAGTCCAAAATATCATCCTTGGAGAAACCTGATGATATAAAATTAGTTAATTAAGAGGTCATGGTCTCAAAGAACTATTTGCTTGATGTTTTGTTGGATCTTTAAAAACTGACTGACTATTTTTATTGTGTTGACAACTTGATGGCAGATAATCAAGCTGAATAATAATAATAACAAAACCCTACAGATGTAGAGCTGAATTCATAATATAGTTCTTTGACCTTATTAGTTTGGGGGCAAATGTTTGCCAAATCTTGTGGCTTTTCAGCCATAAAAGGGGAGGAAGGGCTAAAATACGGCTACAGGCTTAAACCATCCGACTTCTCAACGTTTTCTTGTCACTGTTTTTCTTCAGGAAAGTATGCCCCAGACTCCTCCCTTTGCGGCGATGTTTGACAGCAGTGGCTACAGCCGATACCTATTCCAGTCCAAAGAGGACAGCTGTGAAGGGCTGTATTACCATGACAACAACTTGCTCTCAGGATCTTTGGAAGCTCTCATCCAGCACTTGGTCCCCACACTTGATTACTACCCAGACGTAAGTCTGCTCCATTTGCAAATTAAATCAGTTCACCCTGCTGTGTCAAAAGTGGAAGGCATAGCAAGGTGTGTGCGTTACGGAGAGTGATTGGCCCTCTGTGGAGAGTAAGTCCTGCCAGCCCCAGTTTCATGCTCTTTTTCTTGACTTAGCTGCGATGCGTGTCTCTGAAAATGAGCTGGGCTATCATGAGTGGGTGGCTTCATCTTTTTCCCCGTTTGCTTACTGCCTGAGGTTTCCAGCTGGGCTGCAACCTATCCCTTGAGAAAAGATCACAAAAGAGCTGTTGTGTCTGGATTGCGTCTCTCTCGTCTTCTCCAGGTGACTTCGTTGAATGCTGTTTTCATCAGGGGTGCTATGTGCACTGTGGACATTGATGTTTGGCATTGAAGTCTCCCCAGATCAAGCCAGCTGCAGATGCAAGTGGTCTCTTTGACCTTTTTCTGGGATAGCTCAGAAGCAGCTGCGTGTATTTGCAAAGATGTATTTTGCCCTTGGCCCCCAAGGAGGAAATGGTCTTTGGGGCTGGGAAGGTGACAAGGACAAGCAGGCTGCACTTCTGTGTCTCAAGAGAACTTTTCCTGATCCATAGTGGGATGCAGAATCAGGATCTCTCACTCTCCTGTATCTTGGGGGAAGAGGGGCATGATTTCAACTAGAGGTGGAGAAAATGATTGATCCTCCCCCCCACCGCACTTCCTTATTAAAGTAGAATTGCTCTCAAGTGGAGCTCACTTCCTAGTGATGCACATAGACACATTCATGCAGTTTTCTTGGCAAGATGCACAGTTGGTTGGCCATTGCTGTCTTTCTTTTTTACTTCCCAGTCTAACCTGCAGCCCTGATTATGGGGTTCCCCATCTAAGTACTAATCAGAGGTGGCCCCACTTAGCTTTCATGGCAGCCAAAGTCATCTATGTAAAGCCACTTAGCTGAGTGGGATCATCTTATCTAACACTGCACTAATAATTGTAGTGCTATGATTGTGCCAGGGGCATACTATAGCCTACAGGCCTTTCATGCTGTTACTTTTTGATTGCTAGCATGTTCATAGAACACTTGTGTTGTACCCTTGGTATTAGGAACTATTATTTCAAGAACTGTGGGTAAAAAGACAAGATGGCTTTTTAAACACCATCACATGGAGGATAACAAGAAGGGTGATAATTATACAGGGTCTTTATAATACCTCTAGTGCTTCTTGTACTTATTTATTGAAATACTCAGGACAGATAAAAACAAATGCCGGTTTTAATTTGCATTGCATTTTTCCAATGCAAAGTCTACCTGGCCAGGCCAGGTTTGAGTTTGAGAAGAATTGAGATGGGATACGTGTTCTCATTCTTTGTGATAGCTATAAAGTACTACAGTTCCTATCTATTTGTGTAATTTCAAACAAGGTCTGACCAGTCCCAGCTTGGTATTATTCCATTTGAGCACCTTCCTTTCATCCACTTCATATAGAAACCATCTCTTGTTATGAGAATCACTTCATGTTTTGAGAAACAATTTTTGTTGTGTCTTCTTAGAAATCTTCATTCCACATGCTGTAGAAACTGAAATCTCCCAGAGCAAATTCTTTTGCCTATTTGGTCTACTTTGCATGAAACTCGGGCACTCCATCTGTCATGCCTTTCTTACACACACACACACAGAGTTACTGCATAGTAATTCTGGTGACAATATGGTGACTACACTTCTTCAGACATGACCATTTTCTTATCCTGAAATTGGGTGATGCTAGGAAATTCCCTGAGAACTGTTTCTAAGATAGTTAAAAAATCTGTAGCTTAAATTCCTCAAGAGGAATAGCTTTCCAAGTTGTCAATAGTCTAAATTGTGGATTAATTCTAATGATATCAATTATATATGAGCTGACCACATGCAGATTATGGGCCTCTCTTGCAGTTCAGCACAAGCCTGTTCCCCTTCCTGCAAATCATCTGGCATACCAAAAAGGCTTGAAAGAGGCAGAGATTTTTTTCTCCATGCCAGTCTCTAATGAGGATAAGATGCCATGTGAGAGTCTTCTGCTGTATATCTTCTCTAAACTTTTAAAAGGAAAGAATATGTACTATGGGGCAATTTTCTTCTGTGTTGGGTTCTTGATGTCCTCTGAGTTAGTTGTTTTCCTGCAGAGGTTTTGTTACCAGGCCAGGTAACATCATCAGTGCGTGGGGGAGTGGAGTTTGCTGGTTGCTTTTATATATAGTAATCCATGATATAAACAGCCAACAACCTCCATTCTCCCATGCACTGATGATGTTACCTAGTTTGGTAAAGAAATGTCTGCAGGGAAACAACCAAGGTCAGAGAACAGGAAGAACCCAACCATTCTATCCTGAGCTATAAGTATTCTCTACTATTGGGACTTTCTTCTCATAGGACAAGTGCTGTTGTCCCTTGATATGTGGATCTCAATAATGGATATGTCTGAAGGCAGGCGTACCTTTGCTTTGATTGAAATGATATTATGAAGTTTCATCAAAAAGAGGCTGCTCTACTTGCTTTCAAGTGGTAAAGGAACACGTGTAGAAGGACCCTGGGGAAGCAAGGTCTCTATGAAATTTGATTAGCTGTGCATTGATGCTTCACAGAGGTGTAACACCTCAGTTCTGCAAAATGGATCAGTTACAATTTATGTGGGCCTAATGGATATGGTTCTATGTCAACACTGGCAACATTTTAAGCCTACTATATCATCATTTTCATCAAATGATGGCCTGGGTGGATCCTTACCGCAACTTAAAAATGGCCCAATCACATGGGCTCACCAACTCTCGTGCGGTTCTAGTAACCTCACTCAGATATGATGCAAAACTATCTGAATATGTGAGATCTAACAATCTCTGGGAATTTTGGCCATTCCATTAATTATTTTTTCTGGAGGTTGCAGATGCCATTCTTCAGTGAAGTGGAGGTCCCAACAGATGTGAATACCTATTGCTGACTCATGCTCTGTGTACTAGCTTTGATTATGCCAGCTGCAGTACTTACTCTCAGCTAGGTGCCAATCACAAATAGATATTCATCTTTAATTTGTCTTTGATCTAAACAGCAGATCCTCAGGAATGTGCTGAGTGATGGGTTATTTCCACCTTAGGTTTCCTTAAGGTGGAAATGATGTGTTTGTCTCCTCTGATACAGATTACTCAAACAAGTTGTGCAATATCTTCAAAACCCTCCTGTTGCCTTTCAAAGCTGATTCATGCTCACACATGGAAGCGATACAATAAAACGAATAACACCCTTCTTGATAACTCATACTGGGTTGGTTAAACTCTGGAAGTCTGATGGAATTTTCCATCCTGTGATTGGCTGGTTGATGACCTTAAAGCACAGAACATTCCATGTTGGAAAGTTGCGGGGAGGGTTGCAGTCCACTGTCTCACTTTATTGATAAAATGATGCCTAATACAAATTCATTGAATGTAGAATTTGTCAGGTTGTTTACCAAGTAAATTGCTGGGATTGTTTTTGTAGGTTTGCAAGAGCTGGTAGGTGGCTTCTTGAGTCGCTCACTGCTGGGTTGGTACAAAGAGCAGCTTGTTAGATGAGGCTTCCTGGTCCTAGTCTGTGAAGACCGTTTCGGACCTGGCTGGATTGAGATAAATTCTTGAGGGCTGAATTGGTTTCACAGAGAATGAATTGTATAAAACATGCAATCTGTTTTGTACCCTCAGAAATAACTCCAAATCAGAGTGATGTCTACCAATTCTATCAAAAATCTGAGGTGGTAAATTTCGCCCTGTGTTGCATTCATCTTCTGCTCTTCTTGAGTCGGTGTTCTTTATTATGCTTAATTTTTAGGGCTACAGGGGAGCCAGATATCAGGATGAGGAAAAAATGTGCTTCTTCTGCAGAAGAACTAAGATTGAAAGCAGGGACCATAATGTTATTTACTTGGAAAGAAGTGAATTGAAGGGAGCCAGTTTCCAAGCCAATGGTGTGCTAAAGCAAGTCATCTGAGACTTTTTCTTTTGGAAATGGCAACGCAGCAGTAGAAAGCAGAAATATAAGCGTTCTCAGGGGCCCACTTTTCACTATATGTATTTTATGCTGCAGTAGTTCCTTAAGGGAAGCCTCTTTCATCACAAGAAGCTTACCTGAGGCCACTAAGTAAGATCACAACTGAGGCATATGCTTAGCCAGAAATCAAAGTGTCAAAGCTGTACACCCAACTGTGCACAAGGATTGTTGATAAAGCTGAGTAACATGCCCCGCCTTGCCTCTTGCCTTGCCCAATCAAAATGTGATACATTCCAAGCAGGTTCTGCAGAGAGTGGCATTTGGTGCAATTGAACTTTAACCCCAATGCAGCGCTGGCTGATCTTCCTTGCGCAATCACCTGCACTATATTTCACATTCTCCTCCTCCCGATAAAGCATCAACACACAACTGAAAAAATAAGCAGTGAACCTTACTTCTGTCTCTCTCTCTCTCTCTTTCTCTCACTCCCAGAGAACGTACATCTTTACTTTTCTGCTCAGCTCTCGGCTTTTTGTGCACCCTTATGAATTAATGGCAAAAGTCTGCCATCTCTGTACCGAGCAGCAGAGGCGAGCGGAGCCTGTGGCTGATCAAGTAAGTGGCCCACCAAGCCGCTGGAATTTAGCCCTGTGCCATGTTTGAGTACAGAGGAGAATGACGGAATAGAAACCTGAGTTCCTGCAGTACGTTGACCCTGAACTCCAAATAGATTGAGGCTAGCTGTGTAGCTAGGTAAGTTTATAAGCCCCCTTTGTTCCAAGGAGTTCACTCTTATGGATATAGCTCTTTTTTATTCTCAGAACAGCCTTGCAAGATAGACTCACTAAGAGCCAACAAGGATTATGGCTGTGGGAATTTGCAGTGCCGATGCACAAAATTCTACATTCCAGGGAGAAAATGTTCCAGAAAAGGCCAAATCAGTGCATTTGGGGAGGAAGATGGAATATTCCAAGGAAAAGTAGAATGTTCTGTCCCTAAGTTGAAGCTGGCTGTTCCCTGGTCTGGTTGAGCATAGTTATCACCTCGAGTGTTGTGTGTGGTCCACTTTAAGAAGGACACAGACAAACTGGAAAGGGTGTGAGAAGGACAAAGCTGATGATCAGAAGACTGGAAACTTAGATTCTTGGAAGATAGATTGGGGAAATTAGCATTTACCACAGGAAAAGATGATAGATTGGAGATACGATAGTTCCCTTCAAATACCCAAAGCGATGTCACATAGAAGAAGGCTAAGCACTGTTTCTATATAGTCCCAAAATGCAGGACAAGGAATATATTTACTTATTTTAAAAGGAAGTCTCATTCCAATGGAATGTTAGGGGGAAAAAAATCTTAATGGCAAAAACAATTCAATAGTGAGACCAGGTATCAGAGGTATGGGAATGTCCAGGGCCGCAACTAGGGTCTGTGTCACCCGGGGCAAACATGGATTCCATGCCCATTTTGGCACCCCCCAGTGCTCATTTTGCCCCCCCGCAGCGCGGTGCCCGGGGCACATGCCCAGCTTGCCCCCCTCTAGTTGCGGCCCTGGGAATGTCCCTTTCCTTGGAAATGTTCATGCAGGGGCTGGAAAAATATTTGCCAGGGTGGTTTAATTTGGATTTCTCTACTAAACAGCAGGGTGCAATCAGTAGCCTCTTTCAGTTCTTTGCTTTAGCACCCTTGTTTGACACTGTTGTGTCACATATTATGCAGTAATAAACACTCACACTCTGCCCAGGTTTCATGGAGATTCCCCAAGCCAGCCCTGTAATCACTTACCTATCTCTTTCACTTATCTTTCTCTCTAGAGCCGGTTACGGAAAATTGCCCCCAAAGTCCTGCAGCTGTTGGCGGAGTGGACGGAGACGTTTCCATATGACTTTCGGGATGAGCGCATGATGAGAAATCTAAAAGAACTGGCCCATCGAATAGCCAACGCAGATGAGGTGAGTCTCAGGGCGAGGAATGGTTAATTCTGTGGTATTTGCAGAATACATCTGGAGTTAGAACTTCAGGAGTCTTCGATGCTATTTCTGTAGCAATGGGAATGCTCATATGGAAGGGCAGCAAAAGTGGTGCATTTCAACCATGATTTTTTTGTTGTTGTTTATTTGTTCAGTCGCTTCCGACTCTTCGTGACTTCATGAACCAGCCCACGCCAGAGCTTCCTGTCAGTCGCCAACACCCCCAGCTCCCCCAGGGATGAGTCCGTCACCTCTAGAATATCCTCCATCCACCTTGCCCTTGGTCGGCCCCTCTTCCTTTTGCCCTCCACTCTCCCTAGCATCAGCATCTTCTCCAGGGTGTCCTGTCTTCTCATTATGTGGCCAAAGTAGTTCAGTTTTGCCTCTAATATCATTCCCTCAAGTGAGCAGTCTGGCTTCATTTCCTGGAGGATGGACTGGTTTGATCTTCTTGCAGTCCAAGGCACTCTCAGAATTTTCCTCCAACACCACAGTTCAAAGGCATCTATCTTCCTTCGCTCAGCCTTCCTTATGGTCCAGCTCTCGCAGCCATATGTTACTACTGGGAACACCATTGCTTTAACTATGCGGACCTTTGTTATCAGTGTGATGTCTCTGCTTTTAACTATTTTATCGAGATTTGTCATTGCTCTTCTCCCAAGGATTAAGCATCTTCTGATTTCCTGACTGCAGTCAGCATCTGCAGTACTCTTCACACCTAGAAATACAAAGTCTTTCACTGCTTCTACATTTTCAACCATGATAGGTTGCAATAAAAGGTACATTGCTATATTCAGGGAATGCCAAATCCAGTTCAACAGTTTTCTGATCAGTGATAGCTCTCTAGCCAAGTCATTGCAAATCTGCGTGAGTCCCAACAAAGAAAAATGGAAGCTTGCTTTGGATCCATCTGTCACTCTCATTTCTTCAAAACGATTCTGGTTAATTTTTGGTGGTCTGATTTTGTAAAGACCTTTCTGAGCTTTGTCAGAGGGCATGTGATATAGGCAGTCAAATCAGAGAGGTCTTTCCATCTTGCATCCATTCTACGGGTGGTAAACTGGGTTTAGCTTTCACTAAAGTTAAAGTTTCTTTAACTTCTTACTCTTGCATAAAGCTGCTTACCCTAAAAAGATAATAGTGTGATAAGCGTGCACCTCCATTTGAATATAGATGCAGTAACATCACCTGATTTGAATAGATCAGTTGCACATGGATGGAATGGAATCCCAGGATATTCCCATATGGAACTATGAATTCATCCCAGCTGGGGATGCTTCAAGGCCCCCATGGAGGCACATGCTTTTCCGCAGCAGCCCCCACCTTGTTGAATAGCCTTCCCCCAGATGTTTAGTTGTTACTGTCCTTGGCATCATGCCATAAGGCTGGCCATTGGTGACTAGGATTATAGTGACTGAACAGCTGATCACTATTTTTCTATTTTTCATTGTATGCAAGAATACTGAGCTTGTTCAATCATTGTGTAACTCCTTTATTGTTGTGCATTTGATGCTTTACCTTGTTTTAAATGTTGCAATCCACCATGAGTCATTGTCTGCTTGTGGTGTTATACAAACATGGTGGATTAATACTGTAGAAAACTGTTGTCAAGGAATGCAGAACTATCCTGAGAAATGTGGGGAGAGGAAATTGGAGGCAATAGCAGCTGGAATACTCCGTAATCACGAGGAAAATGCCCACACATTATTCTGAGCTAGGAAAATACCTAAGTACTTTTTTAAGGGTGACAGTTAAAGACAGCTATTCCCAATCCGAGGATCTTCCAGATATATTGAGCCTCAATTCTGAGAATCCAATGTAGCACAGGATTCTGAAAAATGAAGCACGGCATATCCAGAGGGCATCAGGCTGGAGAAGGCTACTTGAAAGTCTCATCAACTTTAATCCTGGGTGAAAGAACCTAGTTCTGGGGAATCAAAAGTTTGTGGCAACTCAGTTTCTAGAACTTCACAGTATGGATGTGTGTTAAAGGATGGTTTCTCTCCTCACTGCAGTTCATAGTAGCAATGCACCATGGACAGTTGTGACTCCTTTGTTCTCCATCAACTTTTAAAGCTGTTTTCCATACTTCTGGTCTTTCTATCTTGGTTTTTCCAGTCTTCCTCCTCCCTTCTAATCTTTCTAAATGGGTGATTCATTTTTGGAATTCCTTTGCGCCTTTCCCTGCCTTCTTCCAACCTAAATGTTTATTTCCTCTTCCACAAGCCATTTGCTCAGCAATTGGTGGTTGTGAAGTGACCTTGGGCGACCCCCAGTGAGTAGAAGGGGCAGTCTCTATGTCTGTGTGTATTATTTTCTTGGATTTTGATATCCTACCTTCTCTATTCTGCCTATAATAAATGTCACTAGAAGTCTTGGATTGGTTCCATCTCTCAAGGAAGGAAGGATCTTACAGAATGACATTGAAAACTTGAACATTTCAAACATGTCTTATTAATATTCATCATGTTCCAAGCATCACCTCAGTAGAAATTATAAGGAACCTTTCAGCCGGCATCTAAAGAATCTCTAGTAAGTTCGCTCCTGCATGTCCTTGAACGGAGTGAATGTCTGCTTTTAAAACAGAGTTAGTATATCTGGAATCCAACCCTTAGACTAATCATTTCCCATCACCTTCCTATGAGATTTACTTACAGGTAGGTGGGCAATCAGATAGAGATCTTTAAAAACTATATACACCTATAGAAAAGCAGTTATTCCCCAGCTGAGTGTATGTTAAACTATTTTATAAATGTTCAAACTGTCGATATGTCCAGTCCAATATTAAGTATGTCTTAAAGTTCCAAGCAGAGGTCATTTCCAGATCAATTTAGCTAGGGATCCTTTGCTACATTGAATTTTGAATTGGAAGTAACTGAGGGCTTTGTAGAGATGCATTTTATAATAATATTGATGAATGATGTGAAAATCCCAAGGGCTGCCATGTGCAAAGAAGACTATTTTCCCCTGAGTTAAGACACTCAGGGTCAATTCAGCTTTCTGTAAATGTTTTATTACAAGGGTACTTTTAGCAGTTCAAATATGGGGGGGGCAGGGCATCTTGGTTGCATTGGTAGTGAATGCAGCTCACATGCGTATGGGGGGGGGTACCTTTTCCCACCACATCAGCTTTCCCCACCCAACATCTTAAAAGTCCACCAAATGACATCTGTTGAGTTCTTCAACATTTACACAAAGTCTTGTATGAGATCTCTAAGGCCTCATGTATGATTTTGGGAAAGTGTAGTTTAATTTATGGCAGGGGGCTTCGGGGGGCCTGTAGTCATTGCATTGAATGGGACTGTAACAATGATGGCAGAAAGATGTAAGGACAAGAATTGAAGTTAAATGTGTAGTTGGTCAACCAAGTGCAGTACAAAGGAAGAACAATGGGGTTTACTTTCTGTCTCTCCAGTTCCCATATTACCTTGTTAGGTGGAAAACCAGCCAGAAAGTCCTGCTCAAAAGATTTCAGGAGGATGGAAGAGGAGAAATTGTCATATTAGATCTTTCATCCATGAGTGACCTGGAGACAAATTTATTCTCAGTGAACTTCTTATGGGACTGCGTAGTGGCAGTTGTTTTAATAAATACTTGACCTTAAGGTTTGTACGTGGTTGCCTTTGATCCTACGAATTGGCTTTCGGTTACACTTATTAAGCTGTTAGAAGGATTTTTATTGTTTATGTTCAATAATTTCTAAACTTTCAAGCCACCTTGAGAGGGTTATTTTGTCCCTGGCCAATCTATATGTGATTTTAAATAAGTGCTTCGGTGTTTGCATACTGAAAAAGAGATTGAAAAAAGAAATGGAAAAGCCAATATTGCAATACAATTCTAATTGCCATAAATTATTTGTGATATTGGCTAGCAATTCTCTTGGAAAAGTAAATTGTGACCTTGTGTCCATCGCACTGCATTGCAGATCAGGACAGGAGTGTTGTGTTCCTATTCCCATCAAGTCCTCCTTCATAAGTTTATGCTTTTCTCTTTTTTTTAATCCAGGAGCTGAACATTCCACTTTAATGCTTTTTGACTAGGGTTATCATATCTCCAGAAACATCATATTTTTTTGCTCCCTCAGTCTGTCTATCTGGATTTTTTAGTAGTCTGCGGTTGTCTGAGATTCTGCCATGCATGGCTATTGTTGAGGTAACTGGGCAATGTCCTCTGATAGTTCTGCCCCTATCATCAGCAGAACAACCTGTAGAAGAAATGGGGGTGAACACTTTCCCCTACATTGACATATAGCTCTCTGATCTTCCAGCTACCCCATCTGTGGTAACATCTGCATTGTGGAGCTACCCCAAGAATACAGTGGGTTTGACAAGGAGCCCTTAGCATTCTTCTCAGCTGTCCCACTTACAGACAAGAGAGGGAGGCAAGGATGGTGCTCACTATTGTTCTGTCCTGAGACCACTTGTCAAAACAAGTTGGAAGATACAAAATAAATGGAAAGGAAAATTGGAGCACAAAATCAGTGAGCGAAAAATGAACCTTACCACCTCCATCCTTCTCCTGATACAACTGTCTTCGTTGTCCTATATGACACCAGCGGCCATGCCTGTCTTGTTCCTTTGTGGCTACCTCCCTTTCAGTTCCGATGGTTCTCCACCTCCATCGCTATCTGTGTGTAAATGGTGATTTGGTATTGCACTCTGCAAATTATTGTCTCTCCCTCTTCCGCAGCTGAGTCGGGGGGACCAAGTGTCTCCCAAGAAAGATAGCTAGAAAGAAACCAAGTCAGTTTTCCCAGGACCTCAAAGAACATACAGGTTGCGGGAGAAAAGAAAACATCAAATCCTGGGAGAATGGTAGAACATGTATTTCAGCATCCTGGACTCTTTATTAGGCATTGAAAGCAGTGCCAGAATAAACATTCCAATCAATTGCTTTCTTTCCTGCTGGACTGAAACCTAATGGTTCCCCTCATGGACAATATAATTCTGAAGTTTAGGAAGACAGCCCAAATAGCAAAGCTGCTGCCAGTGTGTGTGACCTTGGTCTGAGCCTGGTCCCCTAGAAAAGGTAAAATTTCTCTCTACTCAAACAGGCAAAATTCAGTCTGTCAAGAGCCACACTGTGGAATGGTGGAAGAAGAAGCCTGCTGTATAATACAGGATCTTAGACTGGAACAAAGAGATACGCAGGTTTCAGCTCTCTGTATGATAATCTTTCAAGTTGTCCCTGGTTTATTTAGGCCGAGAACGGAGTAAAGCCAGAGCTGAACCTTGAACTTCTTTTTCATATCAGTATGAAATAGAAAGGCACATGCGCAAGTATATTTAGATTTTCTTTCCCTCATTAACTCTTGAATACCCACCATAACCAGTTGTCACACACACCTGGCATTAACAGGGAATTGCGACTGGACATATTTGGATATTTTTGGGGGGTTGGGCTTGAGAGAAAATAAAAGCAAGGCCTGTTACTCTCATTATTCAGATATTTATGTTGCTGCTGTTCTTGCCATAATGGTAAACACTACTTTAGTGCCAATTTCTAATGTCTTCTTCAGTTGGATCTGTCCCTCTAGGGCAGTGTTTCTCAACCATGGCAATGCTAAGATGTGTGGTCTTCAACTCCCAGAATTCCCAGTATGCGCAGTGTGAAAGACATCTCTTATATGGTTCCCCCATCTATCATAGTCTTTGGATGCCCTTCGAGGAGATAAATACAAGCCTTTTGTTGTCTTTTCACAGCTTGATCCCAATCTTTAATCAGAATTTTAAATTTAATTTTTTTAAAAATGTGAGTTTTGGTTTAGGAATAGAACTCTGAAGAGTACTTGATGTTTATATCCATTCTCTCACACACAGACATACACTTGCATGGTTGTCAATCAGAAATTATCTTCCAGATTGAAAGTCAGTTTTATGGTTTCTTGTTAAAGTTACATCATGGCCTCCGAAATGCTGGAAAGTCGGTTGTGTTGGAAATTCACCTTGTCCAAACAATTTAGTCACGTGCCACAAGCTAAGTCTGTAGAAGGAAGAGATTAAACCAGAAAAAGAAAGAACATTAAAGTTGTGGTTTTTACTGGAAGAGCCTGTGTGGGCTTCCTACAGCGGACAACTTGATTGGACGCATTTCCTTTTCTTTCTGTGGCTTTAGAGTCTACCCCCACTTTTTTTTTTTAAGGGATAGGCTTGCGAACCATAGTTTTTATAGTACAGAGACACAGTGCAGATGAAGCAAAAGTAAATTTAATTCTGGATGTCTGTTTTAGTTCCCTTTGTATCTGCCTGCTTCTCTGCTTCCATTTTTTTAAAAATTGTGTTCATTAAAAACATTTACATGGGGGAGCTTGTGTTCTGCATAGCAAGAGGCCAGCTTCAAAGCATAATATTGTTTTCTGTGGAACAAATGTTTTATTGTCGGTCACATCCACTACAGTAGCCATTTTGTGAGTGCCCATAATACCATCCAGCTGTGCCTGTTGACTCAGAATGGCTTGGTGGTGGGGGCGGGGTCATCACGTGCCCCTAGTTCAGAAAGGCTAAGAGGGAATGGCTGCAGGAGTATCATGGTTATGCTGTTCTTTGTTTACACTAACGTGTACCACAGCATCCCCTGCAGATGCAAAATAAATAGACTGGGTCCACTGTTGTCCCCTACCTGGGATGGTGATTCCCAGAACTCTCAGCTTTTCTATTTGGTGAAACCTGGCCATTGTATCTGCTCTTCCTGCTGACTCTCTTCCTCCTCCTCATCTTTATGGGATTTAGTAGGTTCAGTTGGAGGAACTCAGCAGGGTACAAGGAACTTGCAAATTCGTTCTCTTTTTTAAAAAAATAGAGACCTCAGAGACTCAACTGATTGGAGGAATATTGTTCCTCATTTCACAGTTCAGAGTACTGGTACTTATTAATAGTGTGTTCTGCTGAGAATTTTCTCTTGCAGTTACGCAGTCAACTGCTGTGCCCACAAAAGCCGTAGGGTTGGGATTCTTACCGAGAGCACTGAGAAATCTGAGGTACTGGTTGTGTCTGCAGAGCAGGAAACACAGCACCCTTGCCCACAAATTGGAAAGTCCTAGGTTGACTTTTACCTCCATTATGACTTCTCAGTCTTCATTTTCTACCCCCTTCTATGTGAAGAAAGTAATGCCTATAGTCCTGTCTGGAGATAATGAGAAGACTGTGCCACATGTTAAAACAGGATTTGATTTAACTGTTGTTTGCTGACCAAGCTAGTCAAAGCATAGTTAGCTCAACATTTGTGGTTAGTTTTCTGTATTTCTTCTGCCAGTTCCAAGGAGGAGGAGAAGAAAACCCCAATGCATAAAACACTGGGAGTAAAACAGAATTCTGGGTTTAGATACAGCTGCAAGTCATGATTACTGATGCAGAAATCATCAACAGATTGTGGTTTCCAATTTTTCCTTGGTTGCAAACCAATAAACTATGATTTCACGAGTGGAGGACATTTTGTGGCACAGTGTTATGTGTAAGCTCTGCCAAACAGAAATAATGTCAAATATGCAAAAGTGATGATCACTTTCCTTATTTCTCTTTCCATTGACAGACGTATCGGAAAAACGTGCAGCAGATCATCCAGAGCCTCATTCGTAAGCTGGCCTCTCTCAGCCAGTACGAGGAAGTTCTTGCAAAAATCAGTGCAACTTCAACAGATAGGCTGACGGTTTTAAAGACCAAACCCCAGGCCATCCAGCGAGATATCATCACAGTCTGCAGTGATCCTTACATGTTAGCCCAGCAGCTGACTCACATAGAGCTTGTGAGTTTATTCCCCCACCTCCCCCAATTGTATCTTACTTTTGTTTGATCACTTTTCTCAGTGGTCTTATCAGAGGATGAACTTTGACCATGCAATGAAATTTTCCTTTCTTTCAGGAGAGACTGAGTTACATTGGACCTCAAGAATTTGTCCAGGCATTTGTACAAAAGGATCCACTGGACAATGACAAGGTGAGTATCAGGAACAATTATAAACTATTGTGAAAATTGCTGGCTGGGACTAGATGAGCCGGAGCAGTTTGCTTTTACTCGTTTTTTCATTTGTGCTGACCCCTTTCCTCATTATTTGCACTTTTCTTAAACCCTCTCAAAACTCTGTATGTATTTTCATACATGTATCTCAATGTAGACATTTCTGCAAGAATTTCTCCCCCAAACAATGCACTTTTGTGCAAGTTAACTATGGATTTTGGTGCCAAATGGTGCCAGTTTGCATATTACAAATTCAGAAAGTGCACATGGGTAAATTTGCATTAAAATATTTACCCAATAAATGTGTCCCTGATCTCCAATGTTAACATGGTTTTTCCAGTTCAGCTTTTACAATGGGCTTCGTCGTTCTGGTGCTCTCCAGATCTGTTGTAGTCTCTCAGTCTTCCCAGCCAGCATGCCAGTACCCATTGGTGCTGGGTGTTGTAGTGCCAGCATGTCTAAAGAGGAACAAGTTGGGTAGGATTTGCTGCAGAGGGTTGCAGAATACAGAGGAGACACACTGTACAGGGAAGAGGCATGTGTCCTAACAACCAGGAAACACACTGAGACAATGAACTGGTCTCTAATATTTATTGCTAGTACTTAACAGGAATCCTAACAAACTGAAGAAGCATGGGAAAAACCCAGACATATAACCCCCAAAGGTTAAGGCGGTCCCGATCTGTGTCTCTTTGAATGGCTGAACAGTTCCTCAGTGCTACGCATGCGCTTGACAGTCTGGATGGGAGCCCCCTGCTCGCCATCCTTACTCATGACAGCATGTCTGTTGGGTTACTGGATCTCTTGACTGATGCTACTACTTGGTTGTAGCATTTTATTATTATTATTTGCAGTACCATAGGATGGTTTACCATTGCCCTTTTCTGACTTGTTTCTTCAACTTCCCAGGGTAATGAGTAGTCCCGGGCTCTTCTAGTGGTTTCCCCTCACAGTACTAATCATGACCAGCCCTGTTTCGTTTCTGAGCCTAGACTCGCTTGGTCAGGTGCTGCCGCTTCTTGAAACGTGTGGAGTGAGAAGTGAACACCTGCTTTTTGTTTCATTCTCAGAACTCCTATGGGGATCGGAAGAAGTCCCGGAACCTGGAAGCTTACGTTGAATGGTTCAACAGACTTAGTTATTTGGTTGCTACAGAAATATGCATGGTAAGCAGAACTGTCCATTGGTCTTCCTTCCGTCTGTCTGTCCATCTGGTTGGGCCACAGAGACCTGCTTGGAGCTATTCTATGCACAAGATGGTGTGGTACGGAAGTGAAACTCTGCACCAGACCCCTTGAGACTACGGCTTACGTTGAATGGAATTCACACTCATAATTCTTCCTCGCTACAAGAATGCCTCCTGTTTGTTTTGCTGGATGTTCCTCTAAGGCCCTTGCTTACTCCATGCAGGGAATGTGTGTGGGTGGTTTTATTTTTCAACATGGAGAGAGAGACTTTGAAAATATAATATATGCAGGCCCATGTACTCCAGCCCAAAATGTAACTGTTTCTTTAAAAGTGAAATATAGTGCTCTAAAAAGCACAGAGATCCTTCTTCCCATTTGAGCAAGTTATCAGCTAAATGCCAACTCTGTTCCCTTGTTGTGCTTTGCTCTCACAGCCTATAAAGAAAAAACACAGAGCAAGAATGATAGAATACTTCATTGATGTCGCCCGAGAGTGCTTCAACATTGGCAACTTTAACTCTTTAATGGCTATTATTTGTGAGTACAAATAAGAAGGCTCTGCATCCATTCTTTGGGAAAAAATGCTTAGATAGTTCTCCTTCATCTAATTCTGCTCCAAAGGTTCTAGATCAGTATTCTCCAACTTGGCAGCCTCCACATTAGTTAGGGTTCCTCAGATTTCTAGGAAGAGTGAGCCTTAAACATATGACTAGGGAAGGCAACTCTTGATATACCCCTTTGTCTCTTCTTTCTCATCTGCCCCACAGTGACATTTCTTGCCCAGTGTATGTCCTTTGCCCAACCCAGCTTTACTTCATTGGTGAATCTTTGCAAAGTTGGAAAGCCCAACCAGGATCCCTTGCAGAAGCTGAGTTTTTGCATCAGTCAGATGGCCATACTATACATGCAGAAAAAAATGGCTGCCGTGTTTTAAGTCCCTGGCTTAAAGTTGAGTTTACTTAAGTCTCATATAAATTGGAGACTGCCTGTAATCCTTAACACTTGTAGAATGCTCTTCAAAGCTTATTTTAAACATATCCTCTGGTAGGAATCCAAAGGAAATCCACCATTTCTTTGGAAACAGATTTATATTGAAGGAGTTGGTAGCCAGGCATCTCTGCCCAAAATGCTTAGGAAAGACGTGTCTAGAAAGGAGTATAACTTTCTAAATGCTGTCTATGGAAATGTTAAGCATATGGTAATTTGAGGTAGTTGTGATAAAAAACAAAACAGAAAAACCCAATATCTGTGGTTTTGCCTCCAAGTGGATATCTTAATGGTTAATTACTTCTCATTTTAGGCAAAATTGGTCTCACAATATGGCTGTGTGTTTTATCTCTTATCTCTGTGTTCTTCTCTTTTCCACTCTACTTCAAAATAAAAGCTGGAATGAATATGACTCCTGTCTCCAGACTAAAGAAAACTTGGTCAAAAGTCAAGACTGCCAAGTTTGACATTCTGGAAGTAAGTCTGACCTCTTAATCTGAATCTTTGTTATCCAATTGTATAGAATGATGAGTTGATTTCTAGAACTTCTTTAGGATTCAACAGTGAACTCATTATTTCTGATGTTAGTTCTGTTAAAGGGGAAAATAGAATAAATGTCCTGATTGCATTTTCTTAGGCTGATACAGTGTTAAGTGGAACACTATGAGAGATGCTGTTGCTAGATATGTTGGGACTGCAACACCCAGAATTCCCAACCTGCATTATTCCCAACCTAGTCCCAACACTTCAGGATGCTATCATAGTGGGGAAGCTGAATTGTGAAAATGGATCCTTGTATTGACCAATTGATCTGTTGCTACTTTCAAATAACTTTGCTTATCAGCACTTTTAGCTAAAAGTGAAATTTTACAATTACTTGCTTCATCTGCTTTTTTCAGAATCAATTAGCCCTTTGATCTCTAACCTGTTTTGACTCTAACCTTAAAACTATTTAGTCTCTGCTTCATATTGGAAATGGTCTCCCCAGATTAAGAGCGGGACTTCTAAAGTAGCCTATGATGGGATTTTAGGGCATTTTCTGCATCAGGCACAAAACTAGTTCTCTACATTTCCACTCTTTCCTTTCTCCAGCATCAAATGGACCCTTCCAGCAATTTCTACAATTACCGCACAGCTCTGCGTGGGGCAACACAAAGGTCTTTGACAGCTCATAGCAGCAGAGAAAAGGTATGGTTCTAAGAAAGAGATAAGTATTTATTTCATCTATTCATTTAATTTGGCCTCCACTCATCATATGACCAACAAGAATTATAATTAACAATAAAATGTTAATTACAACAACAGAAACCCAAAATATATCATGCCATGGGCAACACACCTATCCATATCCACATATGGATTTCATCTGAAAAACAGGCTTCTTAAACATCCTGGCTCAGTGCATGGGAATGACTTCTGGAAAGCCATCAGGGTGAAGGCCATTCAAATCTTGGGCAGAGGGTATCTTCCTTCACATTTCAGCAAGTTACCAGCTTAAATGCCAGCATGGCCAGAGGCATCCAGGAGGCATCAAGTTGCAAGTGGCTGATCATTAGAAGTGGAATGTGTGTGTGTGAGAGAGTTATGGCTAATTTAATCACTGAATGCTGGCTTACTGGGATGTTTGAACTGTTAAATTCTGCAGAAGTTTTTGACCAAAGGGGAGAGTCAGGCAAAAGATTTGAGTATGTTTAGCTGAACAACAACATCCCTTGTACAACTTTATGGAGCTACCTTTGCCCCAAGAGTGATACAATACGTTACTTGTCCTGAATGTGCCAAAGAATTTTTTTTCTCTTGTTCCATTGACAGATCTTTGCTAATCTGGTTCTCTTTTTCCCCCTTCCTTTAGATTGTGATTCCATTTTTCAGCCTGCTTATCAAGGACATTTACTTCCTCAATGAAGGCTGTGCCAACCGCTTGCCCAATGGCCATGTCAATTTTGAAGTAAGTAGAGCACGCTCAGCACTTCCAAATTTCTCTTAAACTCTAACCTCATTTAATTAAACGTAGGAGCAGAAAGCCTAGCTCAAGATCTTGGAATGCAGGTGTTGTTGTTGTTTATTCGTTTAGTCGCTTCCGACTCTTCGTGACTTCATGGACCAGCCCACGCCAGAGCTTCCTGTCGGTCGTCAACACCCCCAGCTCCCCCAGGGACGTGTCTGTCACCTCTAGAATATCATCCATCCATCTTGCCCTTGGTCGGCCCCTCTTCCTTTTGCCTTCCACTCTCCCTAGCATCAGCATCTTCTCCAGGGTGTCCTGTCTTATTATGTGGCCAAAGTATTTCAGTTTTGCCTTTAATATCATTCCCTCAAGTGAGCAGTCTGGCTTGATTTCCTGGAGGATGGACTGGTTTGATCTTCTTGCAGTCCAAGGCACTCTCAGAATTTTCCTCCAACACCACAGTTCAAAAGCATCGATCTTCCTTCGCTCAGCCTTCCTTATGGTCCAGCTCTCGCAGCCATATGTTACTACAGGGAACACCATTGCTTTAACTATGCGGGCCTTTGTTGTCAGTGTGATATCTCTGCTCTTAACTATTTTATCGAGATTTGTCATTGCTCTTCTCCCAAGGATTAAGCGTCTTCTGATTTCCTGACTGCAGTCAGCATCTGCAGTAATCTTTGCACCTAGGAATACAAAGTCTTTCACTGCTTCTACATTTTCTCCCTCTATTTGCCAGTTATCGATCAAGCTGGTTGCCATAATCTTGGTTTTTTTGAGGTTTAGCTGCAAGCCAGCTTTTGCACTTTCTTCTTTCACCTTCATCATAAGGCTCCTCAGTTCCTCTTCACTTTCAGCCATCAAAGTGGTATCATCTGCATATCTGAGATTGTTAATGTTTCTTCCAGAGATTTTAACTCCAGCCTTGGATTCCTCAAGACCAGCTTGTCGCATGATGTGTTCTGCATACACGTTGAATAGGTAGGGTGAGAGTATACAGCCCTGCCGTACTCCTTTCCCAATCTTAAACCAGTCCGTTGTTCCGTGGTCTGTTCTTACTGTTGCTACTTGGTTGTTATACAGATTCTTCAGGAGGCATACAAGATGACTTGGTATCCCCATACCACTAAGAACTTGCCACAATTTGTTATGGTCCACACAGTCAAAGGCTTTAGAATAGTCAATAAAACAGAAATAGATGTTCTTCTGAAACTCCCTGGCTTTTTCCATTATCCAGCGGATATTGGCAATTTGGTCTCTAGTTCCTCTGCCTTTTCTAAAGCCAGCTTGTACATCTGGCAATTCTCGCTCCATGAACTGCTGAAGTCTACCTTGCAGGATCTTGAGCATTACCTTACTGGCATGTGAAATGAGTGCCACTGTTCGATAGTTTGAACATTCTTTAGTGTTTCCCTTTTTTGGTATGGGGATATAAGTTGATTTTTTCCAATCTGATGGCCATTCTTGTGTTTTCCAAATTTGCTGACATATAGCATGCATTACCTTGACAGCATCATCTTGCAAGATTTTGAACAGTTCAGCTGGGATGCCGTCGTCTCCTGCTGCCTTGTTATTAGCAATGCTTCTTAAGGCCCATTCAACCTCACTCTTCAGGATGTCTGGCTCTAGCTCACTGACCACACCGTCAAAGTTATCCCCAATATTGTTATCCTTCCTATAGAGGTCTTCTGTATATTCTTGCCACCTTTTCTTGATCTCTTCTTCTTCTGTTAGGTCCTTGCCATCTTTGTTTTTGATCATACCCATTTTTGCCTGGAATTTACCTCCAATGTTTCTAATTTTCTGGAAGACGTCTCTCGTCCTTCCTATTCTATTGTCTTCTTCCACTTCCGCGCATTGCTTGTTTAAAAATAATTCCTTATCTCTTCTGGCTAACCTCTGGAATTTTGCATTTAATTGGGCATATCTCCCCCTATCGCTGTTGCCTTTTGCTTTCCTTCTTTCTTGGGCTACTTCTAGTGTCTCAGCAGACAGCCATTTTGCCTTCTTGGTTTTCTCTTTCTTTGGGATGTATTTTGTTGCCGCCTCCTGAACAATGCTGCCAACTTCTGTCCAGAGTTCTTCCGGGACCCTATCTACTAAGTCCAGTCCCTTAAATCTATTCTTCACCTCCACTGCATATTCCTTAGGAATATTAGTGAGCTCATATCTAGCTGATCTGTGGGTCTTCCCTAATCTCTTTAGTCTGATCCTAAATTGTGCAAGAAGAAGTTCGTGATCTGAACTACAGTCAGCTCCAGGCCTAGTTTTTACTGACTGTACAGATGTCCGCCACCTTTGGCTGCAAAGGATGTAATCAATCTGATTTCGGTGTTGTCCATCTGGTGAAGTCCATGTATAAAGCCGTCTCTTAGGTTGTTGGAAGAGAGTGTTTGTTATGCAGAGTGAATTGTCTTGGCAAAATTCTATCAGCCTATGTCCTGCTTCGTTTTGTTCTCCCAGGCCATACTTACCTGTAATTTGAGGTGTCATTTCACTGCCCACCTTAGCATTCCAGTCTCCTGTGATGAAAATAACATCTCTTTTAGGCGTGTTGTCCAGTAGGTGCTGCAGATCCTCATAGAACTGCTCTACTTCAGCTTCTTCAGCATTTGTGGTTGAGGCGTATATTTGGATCACTGTGATGTTAGATGGCTTGCCCTGAATTCGAACTGAGATCATTCTGTCGTTTTTGGGGTTGTATCCAAGCACTGCTTTAGCCACTTTACTATTAATTATGAAGGCTACTCCATTTCTTCTGTGGTCCTCTTGTCCACAGTAGTAGATCTGGTGGTCATTTGATGTGAAGTGGCCCATTCCAGTCCATTTCAGTTCACTGACGCCCAGAATGTCTATCTTTAATCTTGACATCTCACCAATAACTACATCCAATTTGCCCTGGCTCATAGATCTTACATTCCAGGTTCCAATGGTGTGTTGATCCTTAGAACATCGGATTCGCCGTTCACCACCAGCACCGTCGGCCGCTAGCCATCCTTTCGGCTTTGAGCTAGCTGCGTCATCACGTCTGGGGCTAGTTGAGCTCATCCTCTGTTCCTCCCCAGTAGCATTTTGACCATCTTCCGACCTGGGGGTCTCATCTTCCGATGGTATACCGACATATCTCTGGTTGTACTGATCCATTTAGTTTTCACGGCAAGAATACTGGGGTGGGTTGCCATTACCTTCCCCAGGGATCGCATTTAGTCTGACCTCTCTGTCATGACCTTCCCGTCTTGGGTGGCCCTTCACGGTTTAGCTCATGGCGTCATTGAGGTGCTCAAGCTCCAGCACCACGACAAGGTAACGATCCTTTGAGGAGGGAATGCAGGTGTAGGAACTGTTAAATCAAGGAGGAAACACCAGACTCTCTGCTTTGACTTGTCTCCTTCCCCTCCCATCATTGTTCCTTTTTCCAAAAACCGTATCTCTTCTGAGTATGTCCAGGATGCCTTGCTGTCATTGGCCATGGGGAAGAAAACTGGTCTTTTTCTTCCCCAACACAAAATTAAGGAACAGTCCATCCTTGTAGGCATGAAGGAGCAGGACTTGAGCAGAATTCCAGGGCACTCAACAATTGTATGATGTGTCCTTCTGAAACCATATCGCCTTGTTTCAATGGAATGCTTTCACCTGCCTAGCTCATATGCTTTTTCCATTTTGCTAATTCCTTACAGAAATTTTGGGAATTGGCTAAACAAGTGAGTGAGTTTATGACATGGAAACAAGTGGAGTGTCCTTTTGAGAGAGACCGGAAAATCCTTCAATACCTGCTCACCGTTCCAGTCTTCAGTGAGGATGGTAAGAGAAGAACACGTGTGAGCTCAGCATGTTGTGTATCAGTTATTTTGATAACACAGGCTGGTATGGAATTGCCTCCTTTTGTTCTCTTTCCCACTTCCAGTGCCACAGGCTGTTAGGGACAGGACAGATTACTTTTGCCTGTCTGAACTGATTGGGTAATTTGCAATTAGGCCAAAGGGTGCTTGTGGTTTAGGACCACACATTATCAGATCCTTGTATTACAAAAACCCCAAACATCTTCTGTTAAAATGCCCCCTTGTCGCCTTGCAGATCTCAACATTGCTTCCAAAATTATTCTGACTGATCTCCCAATCTTTTGGAACAGTTTTTCAGAGAACTGAAGGGAGAAGGAGGAAGCAGCTAACACATTTCCCCCTCCTTCAGCAACAGCATAGCAAGGATGTTTATAAGAACCTTGAATCTCATTTATGAACCATTATGTCTGCTCCAGTTCTTGCGAGCCTTTAACCCCATTAGATGTAAGAAGATCCTTTCCTCTCCAGGTCTGAGGACCATGCATTTGAAACGATGGCAGAATCTCATCGCTATCCCACAGGGAACATAATTCAGGTCATTAGAAGATGTCTGTAATGGTCATATTTTCTTTCTTCTGGTTGCAGCACTTTATTTGGCTTCATATGAAAGTGAGGGCCCAGAGAATCACATTGAAAAGGACAGATGGAAGACGCTCAGGTGAGTGCTAAAGGTTTCTGCAGTCCATAAACAGACTGAAAATTTCCTCTTGCATTTGACCCCCTCACTACCAATTTTTTTTCTGATGTGGTAGGAGAGATGAACTATTATTTTGTTTCATGCAGTGTGCCAAACCCTACTTTGTGTTTAGCATGTTGTTTGAACCAGCCTCTCATTTCCACCCTTAACCTTCCCCTCCAAAACTGGGCAAGAGTTAAGTTGCATTATGTGTTTGTGAGAAAGAGACTGATCCAGGATTGCATTGATGCAGGCACTTTGGGAAAATGATAACAAGTTGGGCAGCAAAAAGGCACAGAGTTTGTGCTGCTGTGAGGAAGTGCTTCTAAAGTTATGGTGTGGCTTGCCCTGAACCACTTCTTCCGAACCACTTCCCTGCACTGCATTACAGAAAACCTGAAGCCTCTTCTGCCCACCCTGTTGGCTACTGAAAATTCTCTATGGGCTTGCCCTGTCTTACTCTGGTGCAAATGAAAAAAATAATTGATTTGTACTTGGAAGGAAAAAAAAGTCTGGAAAAGTTGGGGATAGGCAGACGTAACTCATTGGCTGCTACTCCAGTGCAGAAGGTGGGCCTTTATGTTTAAGTATTTATGCTCATTCAGTCCTGCCCCTTATGAGAAAAAATGCAGGAGGGTTTTCTGCGTGGGCCTTTTAAAAGAGGGGAGCAACCTTGGGGACTTGTACTTAAGCCCCTAAGTACATCTTCCTCTTGAGGCATGCAGAGTGGCCCTGATGGCAGTTCAGAGGGACGCGTGACACAACATTCAAAGCAGTTGGCAGACTGACAGATTCTCTTCTTGGTGTCCTAATGGAAGATCTTCTCTGTTTGACTTCTCGGTAGGTCCACGCTTCTGGGAAGAGGTTAATTCGTGACGGGCTGCCTGCTGCAATTGCTGCTATGATCTTGACATGGATTCCTACGATTGAAGCCCGCCCATGGTTGAGGTCGCTTATTTATTTATTTACCCCCTCCTTCCTCTCCTCCCTCTTGAAGACCAAGAGGCATTTTAAGTTATGAGAGCTAAGTAGTTGGTGAGAGGCTTGTCGGGACATGATGCTAAGAAGAAAGACAAGCTGACTTGAGACAGGAAAGGCAGCTTTCTCCTACCCGACAGATTATCAGATGAAATGGCAAGTTGTGCGGCATGCGGTTGATCAAAGACACCCAGTGAGGAAAGCCTTTTGAAGATCCTAGTCTACTGTGAATCCTTTTGAAACACCTGGATGGGATTCCCCTTCCCCATGCCATCCCGCCTGCAAACTCTTATTATTAGACCTGCTGGATTGCAATTTGCTGGTACTTCACAGCTGGATTCCAAGCAGAATTTCCCTTCAATCTATCCAAGGCCAACTTGACTGTTTCAGATGCCACATGAGCAGAGGAAGACCTTCACTGGTGATTCTTGTGGAAGGAATCCAGGAACTTTGCATTCTTCCCTTGAGGGGATAATGGCTCACAGTGGAGTGTTGTGGGGGTTCCGAAGATGTTCAGCTATTTATTAAGAAAGGGGCAAGGGTGCTCTGGATTTGCTTGCTTGTTTGTTTGTTTGTTTGTTTTTGTGAGTTAGCTGCTGGTTGGCCAACTCAGACTGGATATTATTTGGAAATTTAAAAATTAATTAAGTTCAGCATAGTGTTAGAAGGATATGTAGCAAATGTAGCTAGACTATGTAGAAAAGGCATCCTTCCAATCCCACCTCTCAAATGTATTATTATGCTATTTGTGGTCTGGGGCTCAACTGCTCTACAAAGCAATTTGAATTTGGCATGAAGCCAGTTTCATTTCCTGACTTTCTCCAAAGAGCCCAGGAAGTTTTGGACTGAAATCCTAACTTAAAGAGACACATTGGAATCAGTGGGACTCCAGCTTTTGAGGTTATTCATCAATAGGACCTCAAGGGTGCTCACAGAATGTTTATTTCCAAAATTCATTCATTGGAGATGGAATAATCGGAGAGCTTTGAAACTGGCTTAAATTTTGTAATGTAGACCTTCCCAAAATGCCTGTATTTTTTTGTGTCTTTTCCTCCACTCTTTATATTATTGTTGAATTATTTGATTTGTTTTTCTCCTTGAGGGACAAAAAACCCAGCTTGGATTGTAAGTAGATATAAATTATAATATTACAGATTTTTTTTTAAGTGTGTGGAGGTAATGTCTGATCTAGTAATGCTAACTTGAACTGTGAAATCCTACAGGCAACTGAAAGCTTCCCCTAGCTGAATCTCTAGCAATAAGCTGCCACTTTCTGTCTTTTGCTTCAAGAACGTCTGAAAGTTGCTTTGACTATGAAACAAGTCCTGTGATGTCTGTAGTAGCTCTGAATGCTTAGTCCCCATACAACCCCCAAGAAATTCTGGAAATTTGAAAGAACCCCCAGGCCGTTAACGAGTGGTATCCAAGCAAAGGGATTTGTATGAAATACACTACTCCTCAAAATTAATAATCAATAAAAATACATACTTTGATTGCCCTTCGTTTCTTGTAACTATGGCTTTGTTGATGAATTTGCACATAAACACTGGTAACAAGTAAGTGTCACAAGTGATCCAGATGTTACTCCTAATTGGATGCTGGCACAGCCCTGAGTGGGTAGAGTAAGACTCCGACTCAAGTACAACTTTTATTCTCTAATTTCTGTTCCAGCCTTTCTCAACCTTTTGGACCCTGGAGGAGCCCTTGAAATATTTTTCAGGCCTTGGGAAACCCCTGCACGTTCAGGCTCAAATATAGGCCAGAAGTTACACAATTATTATATTTGTTTCATGGGTAGGCCTGCATATATGCATTAACAGTGTTCTTAAACTGAAAATAAAGAATGAGACTTACCACTTTAATGTGAAGTTGCCCGAATTTGAAATATTTTTTTTAAATAAATTGTGATCTCCCAGGGAATCCCCAGTGACCTCTCGCAGAACCCAAGGGTGCCACAGAGCCCTGGTTGAGAAACCCTGCTCTGTTATCTTAAACCCAATGAACAACTCTCCCAAAACTGATACAGCTTTCCAGCATTTTTTTTTTAAAGTAGATGTGAAATTTAAGACTGCATGTTTTAATTAACTCAGCTATTAAAACTCTCCATTAACTAAACAGCACTCGTCTGTGTCATTCACTGGGCAACTGTGTTGATTACATTTTAATGTTACTGGTTTTAAAAAGCTGCTGAAAGCTGGGGACAAGAATGTTGCCTTTTTTCCAGGTGACACCTGCTACTATATATTAATACACTCATCTTACTAAATTCCCTCTTTTTCAAATGGATTGCTATTATCATATGCAAATTTGAAAACTGGTTGACTGCTTCTTGCAAATGTGATACTTTTAAACCCTCCCCGTGATAGGAGCTCGGATGGGTGGATGGATTATGTGCCAAACTTTTTTTTATTTTGATACTAATTTTATTAAAAATTACACTTACAGTGATAAAAAACTAATACAAACTAAAAAAAGAAAAGAATAAAAAGAAAAAATAGAAGATGTGGAAAAAAAGGAAATAGAAAAGAAATAGAAAAGAAAGAAAAAAATAGGAATATAGTAAAGAAAAAGAAAAGAAATATATATACAGAAATGACTTCCTTCAAGTATAAACAATTTTAGTAACTTAACACCTTTTCTTAAATTACAACGAATGATCTCTTCTTCCCATATTCCATCTCTTATCTATAAACAAATCCTTAAAGCCTCGTCATTTCAGTCCTGATGAGCAAAAGTCCATTGAAGGTTACCAGAGATAACATACCTATTTTAACCTTCATCAAATAAACTAACTTTATATTCCTTCCTTTTACTTTTAACAATCTTGATCTTTAGTCCCTTCAAATAATGTCCTAGAACTTGATTTCATTTATTCTTTTTCCCTTCTCACAAAATTCTTCAAAACTTTAACCAGCCTTTTTTGTAAATCCAATATAGGAAAATTATCCAGGTTGCTCTCTTGGTTTGTTATTTGTATATCCCTTTTAATTATTAAGATAACAGCCAGTGTCTTTTGCGTGTCCAGTGTAGCATCTTTTTCCATATCATTCTTGTAGCCTATCATTTTTAAATCCACTTTCAGATCAGCCTCAGTCTTGTCCAGAAAAACTTGTTCCTCTTCCAAAAAAACTTTTAATTACAGTCTGTCTATAGAAGCAGACACTCTTAAAATTAACTTCTAGGTCCATTGTTCAAAAATATCCTTTAATATGTCCAGCGTTAAAATATTTTGCTCCATTCTGTGTTAGTAAGTCAAATTTAAGTGTTCTTCTTTAATTGTAATCTTTAGTTCCTTCTAGTTCCCTCTAGTGTCCAACCTTCAAAGTCCTATCATGTTTTTTTTTAAAGGAATTCAAAACATTTTCCCATGGGAAGGATTCTTATAATTTCAAAATCTTATTTCAAATCTATCTGGACCCTTACTTTCCAAAAAGTTTTAATCACCCTTTTGCTGTTTTCATATTCATATACATATATATATCGTTAATCTTGTATTTAAAAGTTCTTTCGCTAAGGATTGAAGGTGTTTTCAGACTTGCTGATCAAAATCTTCCTAATAGCTGAAAAGCAATTAACAAGCAATTTCCAAAAGTGATTAGAAAAGGAAGTATGCAAACCTAGTGTCCTTTTGAAGACGCCAACCATGGTTTGAGCAAGATGGCTATTCACTTATCTCCCAAAGCATTAAACCTGGTGGAGACTGTTGTCTTGAAATCTCCTTGTGAGGAGCAACTGTCTGGAGCACTTGCGGGCAATCTCAAGTCCTCTTCTTGTCGGGAGAGGAATTACAAAGAGCTGGTCTACTTGCCCTCTCTTCATTCTGCCACAGTCGTCAGTTCCACTTTTAGCAGAGCCATCTTCAGTTCACCATTTCTTCCCCAGAAGTCTGATTATGTGCCAACAAGTTGATGTCCACTATTAGCAACCGCATAAAGACACTTTCTGAAGGACAATCTGTCCTCCACCTGGTCCTTCAGATCTTCCAAAAGTGCTCCCATTGCTGCTATAAGTGAGTCCATCCACCTTGCTGTTGATCAACCTCTTTTTCTGTACTTCTACCTTCCTAGCATTGTGGACTTCATCAGACAGTTAGGCCTTCACATAATATGTCCAGAATAGGTTAGTTTGGGACATGTATTCTTCCTCTAAAACCACCAGATGCCTGATCTTTAGGGATAGCTCACACAATGAGATCTAGCTGCAAGGGATAGTTCATGCATTGTGTGGTCAACCACTCAAAAGCAGCTTAACTGTCCTTGAATTATGGGCAAATAAAAGTTGGGCACCCTAAGAGCCATTCATTGAGATCGTAGTCCATAACCCATCGGACAAATGATACATTTCTTACTTGTTCTGCTTCTTTATTTTCCCCTCATGCTGGTTTTCAGGCTTCTCTCCCATTTGCCAAACCAGACTGTTAACAGGCAGAGTGAAAACCCATAGTTAAACCTGCAGGATTTGAGAGTGGGGCAAGGGAAAATGGAATAGAAACCTTGCAGTTAAAACTTGTAAAAAGAACAGTTCTGAACAATCTGAAATAAACTAGATGAAGGAGGAAGAAGAGGAGGAAAGACTTGGCCGCTCAAAGGAGTTCAAGCTGACATTGCTTGAAAAGGGAGTATCCAGCATCTCAGAGTAAGCATTCCTGAATGACACATATTTTGCACACCTCCTCACCTGCTGCAGCCTCTGAAATAGGATCCCTGTCCTCCCCCACCCAGCAGTGACTCCCATTTTTAAAAGGCTAAGCCAGAATTACTGCTCCAGGCAAGCCCAAGGCCTTTTACTTTGGATGCAAATGAGTCTGGCTCCCAAAAGAGAGATGTTTTTATTTGCAGTTGCTTCTCTTTTTCCCTTCTGATGAACAGATGCAATCATGCACTACATTAAAGGACATCAGGAAGGAATATGAAGGGCTCGGTTGGAATAATGGAGTCATGTGAGAGGCCAGGATTTGGTGTGCTGCATTTCTTATTGCTGCAAGAGCCAAACTTCCTCTTTTTCTTTAGAGAGGGAGTTGCCTCTTCAGTAACAAGAACTAGTGCAGTTTGGTGGCCTTCATATGTGTTTCATGTCAATGTCATAAGGCTAGAATTTTGGGAAGTTGAAGCCCTACCAATCTGAAGTTGAAAAAAGTTACCCAAAGAAGCTAAAGAAAATGAGAGGCAGAAATTCACCTTTAATGGAAGAAAAGGTGGGGAAAGAAATAGGGTTACAAAGGAAATAAGTAAAGTTCTGTGAGTAAAGTAACTACACTAGGTTTGTCGGCAACCAATGAGGTTATAGGATTCTGGGGCAGAAATTTCTTTGGAATACTAGAACTGAATGGCACGTTCTGCCCAACCCATTCCTGCCTTTCTTGGAATAATTTAGAGAAATTGCGGAATCAACTTTTTAATTTGTCTTCAAGTTTGGAGTTTGCTGATCCACTTCAGGTCCTCCAGAAATCTACTAATGTGTCAAGCTACTCATGTGCATCAGGCTGTACAAATGATACTGATTACATATCTGTGTCATTTGCACAGTGACAAAATGATCCATGGGACATCACTTGCCCCTTCTGCAGATGTTCATGTAAGTATGTTCAATTCTACCTTCTGTCCAAATTATCTGTATCACAAGCCCTTTAGAAGCTGCATTCTCCACCGGGTTTGGATATGAGTCAGGGATCAATGACATTTTTATGAATGGCAAGATGTACAGAATCATACTCTTAGGCCCCAACTAGCAACCATCCCTCCTATGCAAACTGGCTTATTTTCTTGTCTTTATTTTTTTTAGAACTTTATTATTTTTCAAGATACAGTTAAGATAAAAACAAAAGAAAATATAGAACAGATAGAAAACAGAACGAAAGGAAAAAGAACAAACTATAGAAGTGTCAGAGAGAAAACAGAAAAGGAAAGTGACTTCTGACTTTCTCTGATACAGATATAGATAAGTTTACAAATCTAGTCTCTTACAATTAATTAATCTATCTTAACATTATTTCTATTAGAGCAAAGCTTTAATCTCTAAAACCCAAAATCAAAACATCATTTTTTTCTTTTACAAGAAAGTAGTCCAAGAGGGGTTGCCAATTTAATATAAATGGGTTATTTTCTTGTCTTCAGATGAATTGGCATCTGTTTCTTTCTATGGATATTTTGTTTATTTCAATCTTGAAACTACCTGTACATTCACCAACACACATAAGCAATGATATACTGTAGTTATGCCAATTAAATAGTTGAAAAGAAGTTAAGGAAAAGTAAATCATGGGTCCTAATTCTTGAATGGCTGGCTGGGGAATTCTGGGAGTTGAAGTCCACACATCTTAAAGTTGTCAAGGTTGAGAAATGCTGCTATAGCAGATGCTGGGCAGGAACAATCTCCTGCGTTCTTTCCTCCCAGTTCAAATTCAAAGGAGAAAAGAATTTTGGAGAAATTCTCAGGGGTGAGATGCAGTGTTCTTGTACATTTTGGGATGAGTTGGCCAAGGAATATGGGGGAGTGTCTTGTTTTTCATTGTACAATTCTCTCTCCAAGACCTGTAGCCTCTCTGACTTTCATACCAATTCCCAAGGGGAGACATCGGTATCATGTGTGTCTGGGGGTGAGGGCAGAGGGAGACAAGGGAGACAAGGTCAAGTGATGTCATGCGTATCATGATCTCTATGTACAAATTATGTGAATGATATAATTTATGTGAAGACATCAGGACACACATGCTGCCATCTATTTCAGGAAGGAATTTCTCCCGTGTGTTTTTAGTACAGGCTATACTTTAGAAAATTCTTCTCCTACACTCCTGCCTCTTGAAAACTGCTTTCCCTGGAGAAATTCAGAGAGAGGGTGCCTCCAATTTCTCAGCCCAGAAATTTGGCAAATTTTGGCTGGCCATCTGCACCCAGCTCTTATTACTTCCATAATATTATGGAGGTAATAAGATAATTTTTGGAACTATAGTCTAGTAGGATGTTGGAAATTCCCTATCGACATGTGCTTCAATCAACATCAAAATGTTGGGACAAACGCATGCATGTTAAGTATGTGGTCTGTCTTTCATGTCTGAATGTGAGCATAACCCAACATGGATTTTCAAAGAAAGGGAAGAAAATTATTAAATCCATGGAGAAGTTACACTGACTTAAAACTGTGAAGAACACAAAGCAGTTTAGGTTGAACTAGACTTAGAAATCATCTATTAAACTGCTGCATTTGGAAAGCTGTGAAAGTCCTATGTGTTTTCAGTTACGTTGACCACAAAGGGGCATATGTGATCAGTTTCATCCCAACTGAGACTTGTTAGATACATATCTGAACACCTTTCTTCTATCCTGGATTTCTCCAATTATTTTAAACTACAACTCCCACTGACCCAAGCTATGGTCAGAGATGGTAGGAATCCTTTGTTACAGCATTTCATTACCAATCTTTCTAAAAACCGTTAACACAGTTAGAAACTAGCAACCACATCAAAGACTAAGTTTTCATCCAATGAACATCTAAAACCCATTAAACCGTTTTTGAAATCAGATTGCAATCCGGAATAAATAGAAGTGCCGAAGTGGAAGAAGGCTACGCAGAGTTTGAGCAGGATCAGCAATGTGGGACTTGTGGGCATGAATAGGCCCCCTCTTGCCTCCTCTTCCCAGACTTCTTGCTTTCATGACCTAAAAAGAGTCTTCTAAAGAACAATATACTAAACTAAATATACTATACTCAAAAGAATCTTTTAAAGAACAGTATACTAAATTGGAAAGATGCAAATTAAGATGCAGCCTCTGGCATTATCTTCATTCTAAGAATGCTTCTCTTGTTATGTTGTGGCTTTTTCTTGTTTTTTAAAAAGAGAAGTTTGTGGTCAAGCACTTTTGAGCAGGGAAATTTTGGATAAGAGATGATTGAAGTGCTCCTCTCTTCTTAATTCAGTCAATTAACTGAATTAAGGTCAAATTAAACTTGCTGCACAATGAAAATGAAATTTGACCTTCAGTTATTGGAGCAAAACATTGTGTCACTGGGTGTGAAGTCTTGTTTGTGCTTCAGTGGGGTAAAAACATACATAGGAGTCAGCAATTTCAATAGGAGAGAGAGGAGATGCTTCTCAGAGACCAGCCCGTTCTTTCAGAACACTATTGGTTATATGTCATCAAGTCATTTTCGACTCCTAGCAACCACGTAGATAGATTTGCTCCATGATGATCTATCCCCAAACTGTATTCCAACATTAACCACCTAGATTCTTTGGCATTTTTGCTCTGATCCACCACACCTCCATTTTTAACCTCTAAACCAGTGTTCCTCAAGCTCAGCAACTGGAAGATGTGTGGACTCTAACTCCCAGAATTCTGGGAGTTGGAGTCCACACATCTTCAAGTAGCTGAGCTTGAGGAACACTGCTCTAAACTCAAGTTGGGAAATGTTTAGCATTGATTGATCAATGGTGACCTCTTGTGGACAAAAGTCTATGTAAGGAAATAAAAACAGGATTTTCTGCATTTTTCATTTGCTCCTAGATAGCACTAGGTGGTGCTAAAAATGACTTTAAAAATTCTAAAGATAAAGCATGCTGAAATCGTCAGCCAATGTTGTTGTTGTTAGTCATTGTCGAGTCGTTTACGACTCATGGTGACCCTAACAGAATGAAATGCTGTTTGGTCTTGCGCCGCATGCCTGACTGTTCCAATGTTTGTATCCCTTGTTGCAGTCAGCCAATATTCTTCTGCAAATACTGTTTTTATCAGAAAATGTGTTTTTCAACAAGGAAATGGCTCTGGGGAAGAGGGGAGGGGGGGTATCTGGTACCTGAACTCTGAAATACCTTCTCTGGAGCTAATTTTATTCCATTATTAGCACCAAGACAAAAGTCGCATATTTTAGTAGTACTTTTCATTTGGATAGTCTTAGATCAGCCTTACCTGCATCTGAAGACTCTTGATGGTATTGGCCTAGTCAGTGTGGCCAAAAGAATTCTGGGAATTATAGTTCAACACTTCTGGAGATTTCAGGTTGGATGAGTACAGGTAGTCCTCTCTTAACAACCATTTGTTTAGTGACAGATCAGACTTACACCTCTGCTGAAAAAAACAACTTACGACCGGTCCTCACACTTATGACCATTGCAGCACCCCCATGGTCACATGATCACGGTTTGGGTGCTTGGCAACCAGTTCGCATTTATGACCATCGCAGTGTCCCATGGTCATGTGATTGCCATTTTCGACCTTCCCGGCTGGCTTCTGGCAAGCAAAATCAATGGGAAACTGCACGATTTACTTAACGAACATGTGGTTTGCTTAACGCCCACAGTGATTCACTTAACAACCACTGCAAAAAAGCTTGTACAGTTGGGTTGGATTTGCTTAATGACTGCTTCACTTAGCAACCAAAATTCTGGTCCCTATTGTGGTTGTTAAGTGAGGACTACCTGTATGTCTTAAGCTCCATTTTCTCACTCCACATTGGTCCGCTATTGTTATGCATTGTATTATTGCTGCTTTATTTCATGCTGTTTTGAGCATGTGGTGGTATTGCTATATTGTAAATACATTATTAATGCTATTATTAATTGAATGCGTATAGTGCTCTTCGTAAAATAAAACTGTAATCATTTACAGATTTGAAAGAAGAATATACCACAAAGGAAAAACAAAACTTTAAGCTCCAAGAGGAAAACAGTTTATATAGCAGCCTGCAAGTACTGTACCAGAGAGAATGAAAACCCTGGGTAGAAATTAAATTGAATTTTCAGAAGACAGTAAAATAGTCTTCTTATTCTTAAAAGAATAAGATAGATATAAGGAAGTACAGCCAGACTGCTCACTTGAGGGAATGATATTAAAGGCAAAACTGAAATACTTTGGCCACATAAGGAGAAGACAGGACACCCTGGAGAAGATGCTGATGCTGGGGAGAGTAGAGGGCAAAAGGAAGAGGGGCCGACCAAGGGCAAGATGGATGGATGATATTCTAGAGGTGACGGACTCATCCCTGGGGGAGCTGGGGGTGTTGACGACTGACAGGAAGTTCTGGCGTGGGCTGGTCCATGAAGTCACAAAGAGTCGGAAGTGACTGAATGAATAAACAACAACAACAAAGATCCTTTAAAAAGGATCTTATAGGCATAGATTTGGCATATTAAGCTGCTTCTTTGACCACCCAGTCAGTACCAAAAGAGGGCATCTTCACCAAGTCAGAGATTTGCCTAACATCTTGACAGGCTGCTTTTAAGCTTTATGCAGAGAAATGTAACTTTAGATTATTGTATCTATGTAACTACAGAAAACTTCACACAGAGCTGAGCTGCACTTTGCCTTCTTTATGTTTTGCTGAATACAATCCAAAGCAGGCTGGGTTAGGACAACCATATCTCGGGCTGCAGATAAATCCAAATGCCAATAGCATGGAATAGAGAAAATTCCAACCCTGCCATCTAATGGCCATCCGGACCTTTGCAGCCCAAATACGGTGGGATTCACACAACACACTGAGCTGTAATAACCATGCTATGTAAACCCCAATGGCTGAGTTTGTTTGTTTGTTTAGAATTTAGTCACCACCCATCTCACTCAAAGAGCAACTCTGGGTGATTTACAATAAAACTAGAATAAAGAAAGATTAGGTAAAGGTAAAGGTTTCCCTTGACATTAAGTCCAGCCGTGTCCGACTCTAGGGGGCGGTGCTCATCTCCGTTTCAAAGCCGAAGAGTCAGCGTTTGTCCGTAGACACTTCCATGGTCATGTGGCCGGCATGGCTAAACGGAACGCTGTTACCTGCCTGCCAAAGCGGTACCTATTAATCTACTCACATTTGCATGTTTTCGAACTGCTAGGTTGGCAGGAGAAAGATTAAAGTACAATAAAAGGAATAAAAGCAAATTTCTGAGTTCCTTTGACATATGAAGTTCCTCCTCTGCTTTGCAATTTCTGCCCATTTGGTAGTTGTGTCCCATTTCTTGCCGACACAAAGATCAGGGGAAGAGCCATGGGAGTTAGTAATGCCCGTATGATAGTGGGCTAAAAAATTTGGTTGTAATGTATGGATGGAAATATGTGGCTGAAAGGATTGAAATTTACACTATGTTATAATCTTAAAGAGAAAGAAACTGTCTAGAATGTATAAAGGCACTTCAAATACATGTTGGAAATGTGAACAACAAGAAGGGGCATTTCATCATGCTTGGTGGATGTGTAAAAAGGTAGAAAATTTTGGATTCAACTACGTATACTGATTCAGAGGATTTTAAAGATTAAAATAAAATTGAGACCAAAGGTCTTTCTTTTGGGATTGATGGGCAAACAGTTGGAAAAAAGTCATGGAACTTTGTTTTTGTATATGATAACCACAGTGAGATTATTATATGCACAAAGATGGAAAGATTTGGCAATGCCCACAATGGAAGAACGGTTGGTGAAGATCATGGAACTTGCTGAGATGGCTAAACTGATTTCTTTGATTAGAGAAAAGACAATATCTACGTTTATTGCTGACTGAAAACCCCTTACAGACGTTTTGCGTAAAACAAGAAAAAATCAACTTATGATTTATCATTTTGATGATTAGACAAGACAGATTATAGAAAGAAGAGGGTCATGATGTAACTTTAGAGAAAGGGGTAAATTTATAATTGTACTTATAACTGCTGTAAAGTTCAGAAGCTACTTCTTTGTATTTTTTTCTTTTTTTTCTATTTTTCTATTTTTCTTTTATTTTTTCCTTTCTTGCTTTTAGCTTTGTCTTTGATTTCATTCTTTTTCTTTTTTCTTCCTTATTTTATATTAGTATTAGTTTTTATCTTCCTTTTTAAACCTTCCAATAAAATTATATATAAAAAAAGAAGTTAGCGATGCCCTACATGGTGTCATGGCCATCAGTTGCATACATAATAAGCCATGAGGACATCGAATGTCAACAATGCATCATGATATCACCACACATACGATGGGATTATGTAATTGGCATTGTACTACCCACTGCTGACATCTAGGTTGCATAATTAGTGATAGGACATTGTGATACATGCCTTGCCATCTACTTCCTTTTTCTAAGATGGCAGGCAGGGAAGGTGATAGATGCAATCTCATCATCATCCATCACCGTTGTCAATGGTAGGATGACATAGGTCACTGGTGTCTCTGCTGTGCTACAGCGGTGGGGAAAAATACTGGCACCCACATCTGATCTTTGAAAATGCAAGTAAAGGCAAAAGTGAAGACATGAAGGAGACCTTTCTCTTGTGGCATTCAAGGAAAGGGGTAGCGTTTGGGCAGGGATTCCTTGGAGGGTAAGGGACACAGAGAAGCAGCCCACTGAAAGCCCTCTGACCAATCGTAATGCAAAACTATCTGAGGGACCTCTTATCTCCATTTCACTCTGCCTAGGTGGTACACTCAGGCAGGGTGGGCGAGCTCTGGGTCCTGTCAATTAATGTCATCTTGTGGGACCCAGGAAGTGTGCCTTCTCTGCTGTAGTGCATCCCCCCTCACTGATATTCATCCTCTCACAATTGTTGTTGTTGTTGTTGCTTGAATTTGTTATAGATGCCCCATTCCAGAAGACTCTGAGCAGCTTACAACATCTAGTATATAAATTTAAACAAGTGAAAACATAACCACATGACAAAAACAGCCTGTAAAAAGAAATCCCACAGGGCTCCACTGACACATTAACCCAGAATCACCCAGAACCAGAAATGGTCCATTTTGGATATACAGAGAGGGTTTCTGAATACTCAGAATGACAACTGATGCCCACCCACCCCGCCCCAAACACACACAAACAAGTGTGGTAAATAATATTTCACTCCCTTTTTACAGGCAAATTGAAACAGGTGAATTTTGTCCCTCACAGTGGATTTTGTTTCAAGAGTAGAATGGGAGATATCTTAACCCACGCAAAATGCAACAACCATCCATGAGAAAGAAATATGTACCAATAGAAGAGCATCTCTGTAGCTCAGGGTTGAACTATGGAGTCCTTGGTGCTCTCTGAGGCTGGTTGTTGGCTTGCAGACGTTTTATCACCTAACTAGGTAACATCAGTTCTGGTGAGTGTGGGGTTTGCTCCCTGTTTATTTACAGGTGAGGTTTCCTCCTTGGTAGTCCTTTGATTAGGGTATTGTTTTCTGCTTGTTTGTTTGTCTCCTTGGTAGTTCCTTGATTAGGCTATACCCCAATCAAGGAACTAGCAAGGAAACAAACAATCGAGCAGACAAACAATCAAGAGGAAAACAATATCCTGATCAAGGAACTACCAAGGAGGAAACCACACCCCCACCAACACAGGCAGGGCAAGCTACTGTATATCAACAGGGAGCAAAACCCCACACTCACCAGCACTGATGATGTTACTTAGTCAGGCAATGAAACGTCTGCAAGCAAACAGCCAAGCTCAGAGAGCACCAAGGACTCCAAAGAAATATGTTTCATGTGCACAGTTTTATCCTGGCACAGGGCCTAGGATGGTTGCAGGGTATACCCAGAGCATGGTCAAAGAATTCATGAGGGCAGCCATGATGGTGCATTGCACATAAAAATCAAATCACCGTCATGACCCCACTCTTGACTTTTTTAACCACCTCCTAGATAGCGGCCTGTGATGGAAGCATCTTGCATCTGGCCTGCAGTTGGGCTCGCAATTCTTTATCTCAGTAGCCTTGAGGATTTCCTAGAAGATCTGGGCAAGAGGGGAGCCAATCAAATCTTCGCAATGTTACCTGAGGCTGTTTCCCCCTCCTTCTTTTGCACCCCAGTAAGCCTTAGGCCCTGGCCTCAGCTCCACTCTCACTCTCAGCCCTACCTGTCTTAACAGCTTGCACCTGCAGAAATTCCTGTGGCAATGGAAAGTGCTTTGAGGTCAAAGTTCCAGTGATAAAATTAATTATTCCCAGGACACCCATCCCGAGCATCTCTAAAAAGCTGTCTAATTTATTGACTGTGATACCACCTGCATGGTGCAGCTGTCACAACCACTTTTCTGATGCAGAAAACGTGATGTTACGAGAAGGTGGGGGTGCATGATTCGAGTTAAAGCCATGCTCTATGGAGGTTTGGCTTTTACCTAATTGGAAACATCTACTATTTTTTTTCTGCTAAAACATTGACACTGATGACCCCATCCCAGGTTTTGGTAGAAGACTCTCTCTCTCCCTCCCTCCCTCCCTCCCTCTGCAGATTCCATAAAAATAGAAGCAAGCCGTGGGCTCCCCAGGTGGCCAATTTCTTGAAGCAGTTCCAAAGAGTTGTCTTTGGTTCTCCTAAAATTATTTTTTATGAAATAAGGAGGAAGAGAGCTGATTTTGTGCAGAGGGTGGCCTCTGCCAAGCATCTGCATACGCAGATGTGTAGCTTTGATCCCCACCATCTATTGTGGGGGCAGATAGCAGGGCTGAGTTATAGGAAAGCTCACCTTCTCCACCCTTATCTGAGTCTAATGCATTTCAAGCATTTTTTTGTCCAATGTTCTGAAAAACTTATCTCTCTTTCTATATGAGAATAAGCAATTGATCACTGAAAATTTCAGCTGGAACATTATTCAGAAATCTGGACTGCAATAGTACATAATGTTTAACCTCCCTTTTTTTCTGCCCCTTCTGGTTATGTAAATTGACTTTGGTGTGAGTAATTCAATTGCATAATATTTTTGAGAAAAAAGTTTCCAATGAACGTTCTTCCTTTTCCCACCATTTTTTTTCCATTCTTTTTCTTGTCTTAAAAAACAAAAAAACAAAACTATTCCCAGACAATCACAGTAGGTGATAATGTAAAGAACTGAAATGCTGGGACCTTTGTACATAGTCTATATCAAGGCATCCTGAAATTTATGCTAAGAAAAATGGATTTTCTATTTGATATGAATGTATTTGCTCCAAGTCTTCTGATTCTCTTGTTTGTTTGTTTGGATAGCTGGGAGAAGAGGAAATGGTATGTAATATACTGATACAATATACTAAAACACCCACCACTGCCAGCCTACTAAAAATTCAACATCTGTATCCTAAATTTAGCTTATATCAAGTTGCTTCTCTTGTTATTGTTTATGTCATGAGCACTGATGGCGAGCAGGAGGGGGCCTCTATCCAGGGGGGAAAACGCATGCGTAGTAGAGAGAATTTGAGCTGTCATTCAAAGAGACACAGAACAGACCCACCTTGACCTTTGGGGTTTATCTGTCTGGGTTTTCCCGTGCTTCTTCAGTTTGTTAGGATTCTGTTTAATGTAGCAGTAACAAACACCAGAGACCTACTCCTCGTCTCAGCGTGATTTCTGACTGTTAGGACAGTTTACAACTATTAGTGCAACTGCAAACTGCAAAACTGCGTAGGTTATATGCGGTCTCATGTTCTTGCATATCCCTTCCAATATTCTGAATATCCAGATAGTCCCAGGGATCTATTATTGACTATTGGCAGTTACTTAAATGGGTAAGATTCCTAGCATTTGTTCCAAAACTAGGAGAAAAGGACACAATCTGGCATACTCAACGTTCCCTTGCTTTCCCTATAAGTGTATTTCTAGTCTGGTGCTCACTGGCATTTGTAGGAGGTGTAGTTCCACCATGTTCTGATGATGCCATTTGGAGGAAGCTGATTATGGTGGCTAGGAATTTGGGTTGTAGTCCCAAAATATCTGGTGGGGAACCACACTGAGGAAGGATACCCTGTAATAAATTAATCATATCCAGATAACTAAAGCATGGTGTCTCCTAGGATGAGATGAAAGTGATTGGGCAGGGCATCTGGCCAGATATTTCTGATGGCTCTGGATGGAACCAGGGAGATCTGATGTGGAGTATTGGTGAAGTGAATGACCAAATTTCTTAAACCATGCTAAAAGTAGCAGCATACAAACTTCATTCTTCATACTTTTTATGGAGAGCTTGTAGAGAAGTCTAGCATCTTAAATTTCAGACCTGGAGGAAGTGTAATTAATGGGTGACTCCTCTAACTTACCTGTAAGAATACTGTAAACCCACTTGAGAACATGCCCATAGTTTAGGAATGCTCCTCAGTCCACCTACTTCTAGATGGTGTAAGGAAGTGGCATTTCATGTCTAGTTGTTTTTTTTAAAAAAATTAGTAAATTTTCTTGACAAAATTGGGCCTCAACAGTCTTGTACACCCTCAGTACCTCCATGCATGATTATCATGAGGGGACTATAGGTGATGGTGTTAAAAGTATTCAGAAGCTACAGTTAGGGGACAATGCTGACAGCTGATTGTCCACTTGGGTTAAACCAGGATGAGCAATGCTACAGTGGCTACATTTCATTGTGGTGCTGGGATAGCAAGAAGAGGGATGCATTGTATCCCACATTGTGCTGGGATAGCAAGAAAAGAGAGGCATTGTGATATGGACTCCCTACATATCTGGGGGTAGAATATTCTGAGTTTCTTTTTTTTCTTAAAGTGTCCTAGTTTTATTCTAGGCTGCACAAAACTCTTCTCACTGTGTTCTTAACTTCAAATACCTGGAAACTGGGCTGTTCATTTTGGGCAAAGACACAACTGAAATTTGAGAGGATAATATTACAGCATAATTCCATAGTATTGCCAACAATATGGGTGTGCCTATATAGTCACCAGGCATTAATCGCAGTTCAAGGGCATCTCTACCTTTTATGTAGAGCATGGCCTTACTGATCTGGAAGCTGAATGCCTTCAGCCACATCTGATACCTTTGGCCTCTTCCTTCTACATCTGCCCATTTTGACACATGAGTTTTGGCTTGGCTTTCCCAACTTCACAAGTCTCTAGCCCTGCCGGGCACCAGCAGGAGAACCTCAAGAATGGCCAGTCTCAGGATTTGGCCAATAGCCAATCTCAGGATTTGTCTAAGGGCTGACAAATTGTTCCAGAGAGCTCTGAAGCTTGTTAGGAACTCATTAGGGATTCCTAAATAAGAAGATGAAGCCTAGCAAACCAGTGATCCTTAAGGACAACTTTCTACCACCACCAACCTGCTCCTACAATGTGCAGTCACAGGGAAGCATTGGAGGCCAACGTTCCATAGAACACTTATGACCTTGGATGTTTAGAAACTCCCCTGAAAAGATAATCTGATGCAAACGTTTTCCCTAAATATGTAAAATTAGAAAAACCATTCACTGATCATGAATATCATACATATGAGAGAAAATGCATCTAATAAAACATTTTATTATAGTCCGAAAGAGATTTCTGTTTTAAAATTATTTATTGGATACTTTAGAGCTCTCCAAATCAATGCAAGATTTTTGTCCTATTCCCCAGCCTTCTCGCTATAACCCAGCCTTACCATAAATTTAACAGTGCTTCCCTTGAGACTCTTCAAACCCAAAGCAAACTCCTCTTTGTATAATAATATATGAGCTCTATGCATATGGACTGTACTAATATCCCCTAAATTAAAATTGCTGGGGCAGGTACATTACACAACTCAATTTACAGCCAGCTTCAAATGAAGCAAAGGTATCTTGTACAGCTGTGAGACATCTGCAAACAATTTTACCGGCACTGAAGTCCATGCAGATCGTGTTATCTGTATTCTATGTCCTTCGCAGCCTGTCAATGTCAGGCAGGGAGAAATGAGGTCTGACTGGGCCACTTAGATATCTCCAGGCAGATACCTAGAGCAACATTTAACAAGGCCCATCTCTTCTGCTGCAGCAGAAGATGAACGATTTTTTTTCCAGTACAGCCCTTGGGGCAACATCAGCAGGTAAATAATGTATACTGGCTTTGAAGTTCAAAATCAAGCATGGCCAGCAAATACTTCTGAAAGTAGCTGATTATCATGGTGGCATTCTGAAATCCGGGCTGTACATTTCCTTATAACCTGACCCCTAAAAGTCAAGGCTGTGTTGTTTTTCACAGCAAGAGGTAGGTGTTTTCTTTTTTTTTCATCCACTGGTGGACAAAACGTGTGCACACAAAGTTATGATGTAATGATATCATTGTTTGGAAAGAGTTGGACTGAAGTTTGGGACCTGTTTTTTACTCACTATTGAAGGGTGTTGGATTTTTTCTTTTTTTTAATGGAAGCAGAAATGCTGTGCTGAAATCTCCCTTGCAATTTCTTAAAAGTATCCATCCTCTGCAAAAAGAGGCTTTGGCTTTTCTTCTCTTCTTCTTAGAGTGCTTGAAACTTAACCATCCATTGGGGGAGATAGTCAACATCAACAAGATGCATTGTGATAAAAACTCCACCCCTTAATATATGTGCACATTGGAAAAAAAAAACTTATGGAGCACAATAACATGTGAAGCTGCAGAGCAATAAATCTCAAGGCCCTGTAAATTAGGGGCAGATTATCAAACAGGCGAAGAGTCCTGCTTTATAGGCTATGCGTTTCGTAATACAATATTGGAGTATTTTGTTAATTTTTCCCATGATTTCTACAATAGAGCACAGTAGTTTTGATGATGAAACCAGTGCTGAAGGGGGGGAAAGAGCATATGCTGCTCTCAGTAAATATAGATGCTCTTAATGTATGTTAATTTGTTAAATTGATTACTAAAAGCCTAGACAATTTCAAATTTGTGTGTGTGTGCGTGTGTGTGTGCATGTGGTCACATATTTTCTGATAATCAGGTGAAATGTTTAGGAACATATCCTTTTAGAAATACACATTCCTCCCCCGAGCTCTTCCCTCCCCTTTCCTGATGAATTTCACAAGGTTATTATCTAACTGTATATCTAGAAGGGGCCATTTACACTATCAAATCAATCAGTTTCATTCACATTTCTTGCCATTCTATCTCGGGGAGGAATATCTCATGTTGCCTTAGATGTTTCTGTAGGTGGAATTTGGTGGCAGCCTTAGATCACACAAGGTTTCATCTGAGGACTTGTTCTTGTCCAGCCAAGATTGTGAAGGCATCTCCCAGAAGAAGCTCTGCTGACTTGGGAACTCCAAGAGCTGCAATGTACTTTGAAGAAGACTGTCCTAATCTGGTCAACATTCTCTCAACTTTTATCCGAGAACTCTAAAATGTTTTCCTGATGAAAAGCCATGACTTTCTCAACCACCAGATGTCAGCTTTCGGCAGGGGGAAACAAAGAATGCTATTTGTTATGTAATAATTACCAACAGTATCCTTCAGACAAAATGAGAACCATGATCTGCTGAAGAATCTGGAAGAGCATTCTTGGATTACAATCTCAGACCCATGTAGGCTGTATACTGTTACCTCCTAACCAATATCAAGTATCTCTTTTATAGATATGTAGTAGTATGCATTCCTGGAAGTTGTTGAGTAACAATACATCCTTGACTGGATTTTGCAAGTCCATACGCATGTAGAAAACTAAAAGAGAGAAAGAGAGAGAGAAGTTCCCCTCCAATCAGACCAGACAGTTTTGAAATATTCAAAACAAAAATATTCAAGTGTTCAAAGGTAACAAGTATGTCTCCTTCAAGTCAGGCACAGTTCACTTAGTTATTTCACGAACACAGCAATACTGTCCTGACAAGCAGGAACCATGCCAAGATGAGGAATAAGTCTCTAGTGTTTTATTACTGCTACAGTAGACAGAAAATCCTACCAAACTGAAGAAGTTTGAGAAAACCCATACAGATAAACCCCAAAAGTCAAGGCGGGTCTGTTCTGTGTCTCTTTGAATGGCTGCTCAACTCCTCACTACTATGCATGCGTTTTCCCCCCCCTGGATAGGGGCCATCTCCCGCTCACCATCAGTGCTCATGACAGATACGGTCTTTTTGGCAACAGTTCCAAAGGGATGATGATTGATGATGATGATTCCATGCCATCAGGTTGTTGTCAACTCTTAGCAACCATAGAGGTAATTTTCTCCATGATTTTCTCCTAACCTGGTCCTTCAGCAATTCCAAAGGCGCACTCATCACCACTGTAACTGAGTCCATCCCCCTTGCTGCTGGTCATCCTCTTCTTCTCTTTCCTTCCACCTTTCCCAGCATTAGAGCCTTCTCCAGAGAGCTGGGTCTTCACATAACATGTCCAAAGTAGGTTAATTTGAACCTGGTTATTTGTGCCTCAAGTGAGAACTCTGGGTTGATCTGTTTGATGATCCATTTGTTTGTTTTCTTGGCTGTCCACGGTATTCTCCAAAGTGAAACTTCTTCCATATTCCCAATCTGACCTACAGCCCTGTTGTTCCCCACAGTTCTCCCCTCCAAGTACTCATTGGACCCGGTGTTGTTTAGCTTCTGAATCCCGGCCCTTTTGCTCATACTGAACTCATTCATTCCCATATCAGGTAGGGCTGTGCATGAGGTTTTGTTTCAAGCTCAGAACAAAAAGCCCATCGGAACACTTCAGGCAGGTTGGAGTCTAACAGAATACAATTTATATCCAGGGCAAAGCTGTATAGGAGCAGCCATCTTTCCTTATATTTTACAGGAAAGCCTTCTGTATTATCTAGACCAGCCAGCTATCATTTAAAAAAATTGTTGCAACAAATATAATTTGTGGTGGCTCAATTGTGATCAGAGCTACCCAAATGAGAAGTGAGGAAAGCCTGTCCTTCTTCACTTGCTTTCTGCTCCAAGTCACCCCTTCATACACCTGCAGCGAGGAGTGAAATGGAGGGCCTAGAGAAGCCTTGTTATCACAGGGCTGTTCTAGGCTCTCATCTCTGTGTCTAGCAGTGGGAAGAAAGGGCTAACCTTTTGTTTCCCATTAATTACCAGAAAAGTATACCAAACAATCCAAGGGGTGTTCTACTTTCTACTTCAGTGCTGACTGGATTTTTATGTCACACTAGCATGGCCCTTGTCCTAGTTAAGCATGTTGGGCAAAAATGGCCAATATGTATGGAACAATACATTTGGAACAAATTTGAAATATGTTCTTGCCTCTTCAGAAGTAGATGGGTTGGTGTTGCATTCTGAGTGCTATCTGACACCCAAACTATTCCAAAAATAGGAGATGTGTTTTTTTTAAGTAAATATTGTTCAGGCTGGCTTCAAAAAATACCTTTATTTTTTGCTTTAAGGTTGCCTATGTTGTTTTCTATGGAATTGTTTCATCTATTTTGGGGGTCTTGGACTGAAAAATGAGGGAGCAAGGACTTGGTTGTGGTTTCCATAGTTCCTAACAGAGGAAGTCTTGAAATATCAAAGTGGATATTTTGTTCCAAACTCTGAAACTGGATATGGCTACTCTGAGTTGAGAAGGTTTTCAGTGTAGAAATTCCTCCAGCTTCTGGAGGAATTTCATGCAGGGGTTTTGTACCCCTCTCATAGGTACCCAGGTGCCCATAAACAAAAATTGGTCCAGGATTCAACTGTCAGGAAAAACTAAAAACTAAAAGTATGCCACTGAGAATCTATTCCATTTTCTCCCTCACTGCTACCCAATTGGTGAATTTCTTCTTAGCATTGACAAAAATGTCTCCAGGGGAATTCTAAGTAACCATCATTTATCATGCCTCTACAAGGGCCTAAATTAATGCTTAATTCTACCTGCAGGCTTCCCTTGGCTGATTCCACAGAAGTTGTGCAGACCATGATTCAGTTACGAGGATCTCTGATAAGGAAGTTTATTGGAAGAGCTAGGAAAGCCATTAAGAAAGAATTCCAGTGACTGCCAAGTATAAAATACAAGCCCTGTTTATAGTAAAATCAAGATTCACCTTGCACCTCTTTTTCCAACAGACTAGAAGACTCACACTTTTGGTCAGAAGGAACAATTGCCACATGACCTTTTGTAATAGACTAATCTGGTTTCAGACTGTTCTCTTCTGACCTTGCCAAACTAGTTCTGTCAGCCCCATTAGGTAGGCCAGACCCATAAATCAACTCCGCAGGAAGGCCAAAGCTTATAGTTTATACTATAAACTATATTATAATGGCTATAATAACAGAACCCTGAAAGTCTGATTGTGCTGCTTCTCCTCCCCCTTCCTATACTCCACTGAATCAGGGAGGCATCTGCCTGAGCTGCTTCCAAATATTATCTCACTCTGGACTTGCAAAACGTTCCAGCCCCTTTTGCCTAGGTAATGGTTCTTGCATATTTCTGACAAGGTCATCTTTCTTACTTTCTACAAGTTCTGAAAAGTATCCCCAAGGGCATGAGAGATAATCTTATGATCCTGATGACATTCCAAGAAGGTCTTGATGGCACCTTTGTTTGGAAGAATCAACTACTGGTAGGAGCAGGCAAAATCAGCTCCAGCAATAGGGTTAGGATCTGGGGTCTGTTTCCAGGGTGATGATGGAATTACACAGTCTGGTGATAGATTATACAGACAGCAAGAAAACCAGATTTGCATGCTATTTGGATCTGGACTCTATTTAGCACCAAACCTAATGTCTGCTACAGCCCCCCAGAGCTATACCCCAAGGTTCCTCCCTTTTTGAAACAAGTTGTCTAGTGAATAATTTATTGGTATCCTTTGGCACTCATTCCTATTAGACCTGCCAAGTGTATGGCAAAACTCTCATTCTACCCACCCTGAGTTAAATCCTTCATCTTAAATCTAATGTGAATTACTGAGGAGCAAGTGACCTTTGAATACTTTTTAGAGCAAACAGAATTCTTCCAGGATTCAGTGCTTGATGACTCACAGAGCAGAAGCAAATGCTGATTTGCTCAAGACATTAATAAATTCAGTTTGCTCACGATTACACCGTGCTGGCTTAAAATATGGCTGCTAATTCTGTGGCATCCCTGAGTGTGTGTGTGTTTACTCAATTTACTATTGTAAATTAGCAGGATTTCATAGGGAGGGGAATTCCTACATCAAAACTCATTTCAAAGAGAGAGCAAAATAGCCAGTTCTGTATTGCCAAGAAAAACATGGTTGAAACTGGTTACTACTTTTTCCCCTATGTTGTCAGATAAAATTTTGCCTTGGAAAGGAACAACTGAGTTATCCTGAACAGGGCAACAGTTATTGTCGTTTCCTCAATAACATCTTTTGGACATAGTCTATCCACAGAAGATGTAATGGTATGTGGGAAAGACCTTGGCAGATTGGGCAAAGAGATGCTGCCAAAGGAACAGTCACCATAGCCCGCAGCTGGAGAGTGGGCGGGGCAAGAGGCTCAGGAGGGACCCTCCCTAGTTTCTCAGGCTGTAAAGGAGATGAGGGGGGGGGGAGAATTGCAAGATTCTGTCAATGTAGCTTTGCAATAAAGTAGAATTAGCTCATCTGGTTGTGATTCCTATCTGGTTTACCCCAAGAGGCTGACAGAAGCAAATATTATTACTGCCATTGTTGATATTGTGGCTACTATTTTCTGATTCCATTCTTCAAAAGTGTCCTTCAGTATTTTTACTGTCAGAACGTTTTGCATCATCTTACAGGCCTGTATATCTTTCCTCTACCTAAAATCTTTAGTCCCCTCTAGTGTCCAGTTTTTGAAATCATGAAATTGTTTATCTATGTTATATCTTGTAAAAACCAAAACAGGATCTATTTCCTGTGAGAAGCTGTTTCTACTTCATAATTAATTCCAAAATCTTATTGTAAAAGTTTCACTATTCCAATTTTATCTGGACCCTTAGTCTGTTTATAACTTTCTGAGATCAGTATATTACTTAGCTTTTTGCTGCTTATTTCAGGTTGTTTAAATTCTTAAGTTTATGATTAAAATTTTCTTTCATCCAGGATTAAAGGCAGACTCACTCGGCATTTTCAGACTTGTTGTTCCAAATGTCTCTAACAGCTTAGAAGTAGTTAATGAGCCATTTCCAAAGTGGTTAGAAAGTAAGGTTTGCAAACTTAGTGCCCTTTAAAAGTCTCTGCTGCAGTTGCGAGCAAGATGGCTAACCCCATCATCTCCCAGCGCTCAACCTGCAGAAAACTGCTGTTCTGCAGTTTCCTCATAAGGAGCAGCTGTCCAGAGCACACGTGGGCAATCTCCCATACTCTCCTTAGCTGGAGAGGTTCCAGGGGACTGGTCTACTCACTGGTTCCTTGGTCTTTGCATGGTCATTGGCTCCACTTTTGCAGAACCATCTTCTGTTCACCATACCTCCCCCAGAAGCCTGGGACTGAAGCATTTTTAAATTCACAATGAGATAACATTTGAAAGGGACTCTGTCAGACACCTCCCTTAATCACTGGAGTATAAGGAGGAGGAGGAAGTACAGCACAACCAGATTTGCAAGATTCTGTTATTATGGTCAGTCTCAATAAAAGTCTTCCTGTGGAATTGATTTTCTGGTCTGGTCTACCCAATGGGTCTGACACAACCTCAACATCTCTCTGGAATCCAGTAGGGTCCATCAGGTGCCTGGGCCAGACTGTCTGAGCAAGTCTTGCCTCCCTTGGGGTGCTGAACCAGAGAGCTCCAGAGTCAGTGGTATGTTCCCTTTCATTTCCAAAATGCCTTAATGGATCCCATATCAGACTGGGATGAATAGACTAGATTATTTCTGAGATCTCTTCCAACGCTATGATTCTGTGGTCATCAGGTTCACCTAACTCTTTCTGTGGACAGCTAAAATAGGGTTCTGTGGTCATGGGTTCATGGGATCTATTTTATTTTAGCTTAAGGGGGAAAATGCACAAAGAATTAAAAAACAGGATATGTCAAAACTCATTTTAGTCTAAGAATTTGTTTTTACTACCAGACTTATCAAACTCCTTTCCTATTAAAATTAATTCTTGATTTCTGCCCAAGCTTATTTGGTAAATCAGCATTGTATGGGAATATAGTTGGATAAGACTTTTTCTACTGTTAGTTAGTGATAGAAAAATATTACAAAATCAGTTTCTGTCAATTTCTCATATTTGTGAACTGGTCAAATTCAGTTTTCTCATTTCTCAAATTTGGTTTGTTAAGTTTGGAAATTTCACACTAAGTTTTCTATTATAAAAATATGTTCTCATAACACACATTTTAATGTGCTAATATCACTTACATACATAGCCTTTTTTGCAAACAATTTTCCATACTGTAATGCATTTCTGTACATTATTTTTATACACATATATGCACAGGCACAGGCACATTTTTGCAGTCTTTTCTCCAACCTATTTTTTTATTGCCAGTCTGCATTGCAAAATTAGGAAAACTGATAATTATATTTTGCTTTGTCTAGCAGTTTGAAAACATGACATTTGATACATTCATATTGAAATGCAGAATAGCTCCCCTCTTTGCTAGGGTGCCAGAAGGAGTCTGCTGGCAAAATGCTGAGAGACACAACAGTAAAACCAATTGCTTGAAGTTCTTTGTTACATTTGTGAAAAGTATGAAAGGGATGGGAAAGTGACTACTCTCGCTAACATAAGAATGGCCTTTTCACCTTCGTGTCTGTGTCCCCAAGAATATTTAAAAATCAGACCATCTACAGGGAGTCATAAAGTCCATGTAAAGTGCCTCAATAAGTGGTATAGTATTTTGTTCTTTTCCCACCCAGCTGGAAGTCCAGAGTATCTGCTGCAATAGGAGAATCTGAAACGTCCGTAATGGTAATTTTAGCCAACGTAAGTGCAGAAGCTTTTCTATAATTCATATAAATGGCTCCCCATCTTCTTTAAAATTACATATCCCTTAGACTGGGGGACGGGTTTCGGCTGCATACAGGGAGAAAGGGAAGATTATCTGTCTCTTTTGCCGTGGAAAAATGTGGAAAATAAAAATAAGAATGAATTCTTGTGGGATGATATTTCTGGTTTTCTCATCCTCTTTATAATCCCCACTGCAATTGTCCACTGATATCTTCAATTACCAAATCATCCAGCTTTTATGTTTAGCTTGCCTAATCCAAAAAGTCAGTATTTGCATGTTGTAAAGGTTTATTGTCATCTGTCGTAATTCATCCACAGTTTCCATGATCATATGCTCGTCTCCCAACTTCCTCTTCCTCCTTTGATTTATTTTCTGCTCTTCTTCTCATAGTGCACCCAAGGCAGTTAACAATCCAGAATAAAACAAAGTCATCAAAACCTGTTATTAAAATTAGCATAATTTGAAAGGCCTAGCAGAAAAGGAAGATGATAATTCCTTCCCTAAAAATGGGAGGAGTTGGAGCCAAATGCAGCTGAGCATTATAACTCTCCATAGCTTGGGAGAAATGTAGTGTATAATTCTTATGTGCATGCCTTAATGATGAGCCTTTAAAGAGAAGGCATCTTTAGAAAGGCCTCTCTTCCAGCTCTGAATGCCCAAAGCAAGGTGGTTCTGGCAGAAGAGGCTTCTGTTTTTCTATTTTTTTTTCACGGTGCTTGAGAATTCCTTTCAAATTCCTCTAGTGCTAGATTTGAGCTGATTTTATTGTTCAGTGTGGCAGAACCAGTAAGATCTGGTTTTCTGTGACATCTCTGTCCATCCCTCTGCAACCTTCCTGCCTGCTTTAGTCCCCAATCTGAAAAAGTCTCATAACCTCAAGAGTACTGGCAGGATGTGATAAAAAAAAGTCAAGATGGCAACCATGATAGCACAACTGAAGCTCTACCATTCTTCTATGGATAGACAATGATGTTCTTGGCTTTTTCAACACACCCTGTGGACACCCCTGCAATATCTCTTGATCGCTTCCTTTGGGATGTCTGGAAACTGATGAGCTGCAAGTTGATTTTGAGGAGTTTTGTATAACAAAAGGCAGGACATTCATACATAGACACCCTCACACACTTTTATCAACTTGCAAATGAATAATTGCAAGAACGCCATTCTCCCCCCTTGAAAAGGCCTAATGTTCTCCTCCCCTGGGAAAGAATGTATAAAGCAAATTCTCATGCACCAAAATGTATCAGAACTTGCAGAAAAAAGGAGAACTTCTCTGGCTAATGATGACATTAAGCCAGTTCAAAAAAGCAGTCCTACAAAGAAAAAAAAGCTCAGTTTGTTTGTTTATTTATCACATTTTTCCACTACCCATCTCAACAATGACTCTGGGCAGAGTGTTCCATAGTGTTTATTCCCAACCGGATTGATGTTTATGACTGAAATCTTATGCACACTTATTTGGAAGTGGACTCTCAAACACAGTGAGGCTTTCCTCAACTAAACTGCATAGAATAGTGCTTAATTCTGCAGCTTAGAATCTATAAGGCTTGAAATCTTGCATGGATGCTAACTTTGAATAGAGAAGTTGGATGTGCTAGAGGGAAGGGATGGATTTTAATAGAATGTAAAGCATTCCTTCTTCAGCAAAGGATCGTTACCTAGTCATGGTGGTGGAGCTTGAGCACCTCAATGACGCCATGAGCTAAACCGTGAAGGGCCACCCAAGACGGGAAGGTCATGACAGAGAGGTCAGACTAAATGCAATCCCTGGGGAAGGTAATGGCAACCCACCCCAGTATTCTTGCCGTGAAAACTAAATGGATCAGTACAACCAGAGATATGTTAGTATACCATTGGAAGATGAGACCCCCAGGTCAGAAGATGGTCAAAATGCTACTGGGGAGGAACAGAGGATGAGTTCAACTAGCCCCAGACGTGAGGACGCAGCTAGCTCAAAGCCAAAAGGATGGCTAGTGGCCGACGGCGCTGGTGATGAACGACGAATCCGATGTTCTAAGGATCAACACACCATGGGAACCTGGAATGTAAGATCTATGAGCCAGGGCAAATTGGATGTGGTTATTGGTGAGATGTCAAGATTAAAGATAGACATTTTGGGCGTCAGTGAACTGAAATGGACTGGAATGGGCCACTTCACATCAAATGATCACCAGATCTACTACTGTGGACAAGAGGACCACAGAAGAAATGGAGTAGCCTTCATAGTTAATAGTAAAGTGGCTAAAGCAGTGTTTGGATACAATCCAAAAAATGATAGAATGATCTCAATTCGAATTCAGGGCAAGCCATCTAACATCCCAGTGATCCAAATATACGCCCCAACCACAGATGCTGAAGAAGCTGAAGTAGAGCAGTTCTATGAGGATCTGCAGCACCTACTCGACAACACGCCTAAAAGAGATGTTATTTTCATCACGGGAGACTGGAACGCTAAGGTGGGCAGTCAACTGACAGCTGGAATTACAGGTAAGCATGGCCTGGGAGAACAAAACAAAGCAGGACATAGGCTGATAGAATTTTGCCAAGACAACTCACTCTGCATAACAAACACTCTCTTCCAACAACCTAAGAGACGGCTTTATACATGGACTTCACCAGATGGACAACGCCGAAATCAGATTGACTACATCCTTTGCAGCCAAATGTGGCGGACATCTATACAGTCGGTAAAAACAAGACCTGGAGCTGACTGTAGTTCCGATCACGAACTTCTTATTGCACAGTTTAGGATCAGACTAAAGAGATTAGGGAAGACCCACAGATCAGCTAGATATGAGCTCACTAATATTCCTAAGGAATATGCAGTGGAGGTGAAGAATAGATTTAAGGGACTGGACTTAGTAGATAGGGTCCCGGAAGAACTATGGACAGAAGTTTGCAACATTGTTCAGGAGGCGGCAACAAAATACATCCCAAAGAAAGAGAAAACCAAGAAGGCAAAATGGCTGTCTGCTGAGACACTAGAAGTAGCCCAAGAAAGAAGGAAAGCAAAAGGCAACAGTGATAGGGAGAGATATGCCGAATTAAATGCAAAATTCCAGAGGTTAGCCAGAAGAGATAAGGAATTATTTCTAAACAAGCAATGCACAGAAGTGGAAGAAGACAATAGAATAGGAAGGACAAGAGACCTCTTCCAGAAAATTAGAAACATCGGAGGTAAATTCCAGGCCAAAATGGGTATGATCAAAAACAAAGATGGCAAGGACCTAACAGAAGCAGAAGAGATCAAGAAAAGGTGGCAAGAATATACAGAAGATCTGTTTAGGAAGGTTAACAATATCGGGGATAGCTTTGACGGTGTGGTCAGTGAGCTAGAGCCAGACATCCTGAAGAGTGAGGTTGAATGGGCCTTAAGAAGCATTGCTAATAACAAGGCAGCAGGAGACGACGGCATCCCAGCTGAACTGTTCAAAATCTTGCAAGATGATGCTGTCAAGGTAATGCATGCTATATGCCAGCAAATTTGGAAAACACAAGAATGGCCATCAGACTGGAAAAAATCAACTTATATCCCCATACCAAAAAAGGGAAACACTAAAGAATGTTCAAACTATCGAACAGTGGCACTCATTTCACATGCCAGTAAGGTAATGCTCAAGATCCTGCAAGGTAGACTTCAGCACTTCATGGAGCGAGAATTGCCAGATGCACAAGCTGGGTTTAGAAAAGGCAGAGGAACTAGGGACCAAATTGCCAATATCCGCTGGATAATGGAAAAAGCCAGGGAGTTTCAGAAAAACATCTATTTCTGTTTTATTGATTATTCTAAAGCCTTTGACTGTGTGGACCATAACAAATTGTGGCAAGTTCTTAGTGGTATGGGGATACCAAGTCATCTTGTCTGCCTCCTGAAGAATCTGTATAATGACCAAGTAGCAACAGTAAGAACAGACCACGGAACAACAGACTGGTTTAAGATTGGGAAAGGAGTACGGCAGGGCTGTATACTCTCACCCTACCTATTCAACTTGTATGAAGAACACATCATGCGACATGCTGGGCTTGAGGAATCCAAGGCTGGAGTTAAAATCGCTGGAAGAAACATTAACAATCTCAGATATGCAGATGATACCACTTTGATGGCTGAAAGCGAAGAGGAACTGAGGAGCCTTATGATGAAGGTGAAAGAAGAAAGTGCAAAAGCTGGCTTGCAGCTAAACCTCAAAAAACCAAGATTATGGCAACCGGCTTGATTGATAACTGGCAAAGAGAGGGAGAAAATGTAGAAGCAGTGAAAGACTTTGTATTTCTAGGTGCAAAGATTACTGCAGATGCTGACTGCAGTCAGGAAATCAGAAGACGCTTAATCCTTGGGAGAAGAGCAATGACAAATCTCGATAAAATAGTTAAGAGCAGAGACATCACACTGACAACAAAGCTCCGCATAGTTAAAGCAATGGTGTTCCCCATAGTAACATATGGCTGCGAGAGCTGGACCATAAGGAAGGCTGAGAGAAGGAAGATCGATGCTTTGGAACTGTGGTGTTGGAGGAAAATTCTGAGAGTGCCTTGGATTGCAAGAAGATCAAACCAGTCCATCCTCCAGGAAATAAAGCCAGACTGCTCACTCGAGGGAATGATATTAAAGGCAAAACTGAAATACTTTGGCCACATAATGAGAAGACAGGACACCCTGGAGAAGATGCTGATGCTAGGAAGAGTGGAGGGCAAAAGGAAGAGGGGCTGACCAAGGGCAAGGTGGATGGATGATATTCTAGAAGTGACGGACTCGTCCCTGGGGGAGCTGGGGGTGTTGACGACCGACAGGAAGTTCTGGCGTGGGCTGGTCCATGAAGTCACGAAGAGTTGGAAGCGACTAAACGAATAAACAACAAAAGCATTCCTTAAAACACCTGGGAGACCTCCAGACACAAAAATGGCTATTTGGACCACTGTGTCCAGTGAGCAAACATGGAGCAACTGAGCCGTTCATTTGGGTGAGGGGCAACGAAACAATAAATATGAACCATCCACTAGGACTACACATTCTGAAAATAGAAATAGAATTCAGTCTCTTTGGACAAAGGCATACACAAATATCTCCTCTCATAAACTTTTATTACTGTTATCAAGAGGAACTGATTGTGCCTTGCCTTTTAAAGACTAAATGTTACAGAAGGTAATAATTGCAGGGAACTTTGCCCAGTATGAGTGCAAGTAAAATATGAAAATGCAATATAAAAAAGCTTGTTTGGCAGAGTAGAAAAAAGCAAAGGTTGTATCAGTTTGTTTTCCAATAAATTTTACCAAGTTAATAGCAAGAAAATAAATGTTTTCAGTAGCATGAGAAAAACTTCTGTTCCAGCAGAATCAGAATCAATATTTATGTTTCCATATGTATGTGCGTGAGTGAGTTCATTTCTTGGCTGCTTTCGGAAAAATCCCAACAACTGGGCTGCCATGAATTTGATGAAACAAAGATTACACCTGGATGGTTTGGACTGATTTAAACTACAACTTCCTAAATAGGAGGCTGCTGTAAGCTTGGCTCTGTTTCCTTCTATTTTGACTAGAGCTGTTCTGAAAAAGCTTTCTGCCTTTATCTGTATCAGTTCTTGTTCCATACGATGAAAGAGAATTTACGTTCGGTAACATCTTCATGAGCGGGGTACAGCTTTCTTACATATTATTGGAAATGAAGCTTCAGCAATACAGTTTCTTCTCTTTTTACCCACTGGAACATTAAGGACATTCAGAAGAGGGACAGGAAAGAAGGGACTTCCACTTTATCCTTACCTTTGAGCAGAGGCATAGAGAAAGGAGGGTCAAAAATGTCAAGATGGCAGCTTGATCATACGTCACAGCTACTACCTTGACTTTTTTTGATGTCCCCTGTAGACACTCCCATCTTTTATGCTCTGCTTTCCTTTCACCTAACTGGAAGGTTGAAACTCATAGGCGTTCTTCAAGAACATGGAGGTAGAAAGGTAAGAGATTCAGGCTTTCTATCAAAGTACATGAGTTCCTAAATAAACTCTATTGTCCTTTTGGACTGTAGCATCTGCCTCAAGATAAACAATTCTCAAATTATGGTCTGCTGAGGTCTATGAGATGGTCCAAACAGTCTTCCCACCTTCACCGCTAGTCAACTGGACAGAAGAGAGCCTGTTTGCTCACTGTTTCTCTGCATTCATAGCCAATCAGCTGGACTGGTGGCTGAAAACTGATTCATTGTAGCATACAAGTGATGATACAAGCAGCAACCTAAGTCCTAAAATTCAGAAAACTGACAATAGTGAATGGGCATCACTGTCCGACTGAGTCCACTTATACTGTTGTAAATTTCTCACATTGCAACTGCCGAAAAACTGCAAATAAGAACTATGACAGTGAATATCTAAAAATAGGTTTTGATGTACTGGAGATCTACCCACTCCTGGCTCCTCAGCGCTTGGAATGTTCGGTGGAAGATAAATAAAATAAATAAATGTGATTCTATTTTATGTTCTCATTTTTGATGTCACAGAATGGATGTTTTTTATTGTACTGCTGATGGCCATATGGCTATTATAAAGTGCAAAGGGTCTGTGTTCAGTGGTGGGTACCAATCTTATAAAATAAAATAAAATAACCTTTTGTGAATTGTATGTTCCTTTTGTTTTTTAAAAAAGACCATCCTAACTTTTTTATATTTTGAACTGTATTTTGAAGCTGTAATCCACTTTGTGAACTTTTGAGTTGCAAAAGTGAAGGATCCCTCAAGCTGCACTTGATTCCAGGTAATACCTGGATAATGTTGGCCTTGAGGAAAGTGATGAAGACCTGGCTTTCCCACCAGGCACTGGAGCCAGGATGTTGATGAAGCTGGGCCAGGGTGTTGGTGGGTGAATGCTAGTCTGATCAGGGCCTCAACATTGTTTATTGTTTATTCTTTTAAATGGTCTTTTTACTGTATTGCGTTTTTGTTTTCTTTGCTGGCCAGAGTTGCTTCTGGTAGATGGGCAGCTATATAAGTTTGTTGAATAAATAATAAAAAGGCTTTTTGGCAAAAAAAAAAAAAAAGCCTTCTGTTGGGATGGGTTTCTTTTAAAAACTTTGTTTTAACCTACCGCCCTGGGTTATCCTGCTGGTCTCTCATCTAATCAAATCTTACACACATACACACACAAATCCATCCATCCATCCATCATAAATACACACTATATATACATAAAACTAATCAGTCAGGGGATCTGTCAAAGTCAACTAGGCACTGATGTGAAGAATGAGCTGTACCTTTATCGAACTAATATCCAAAGTCACTAGTAGTTTGAACAATAGATACATATAATAGATGTCACTACTGAGGCTTTAAATTGCACTCTTCCTGACAAATTCTTAAAGCTTTTAGTATCATCCAACACTAGCCTAGGTGTAAACTGATCTAACTAAACATGGGATTGTTTCTCCTAACACATTTCAAGGTCGAAGCGTGAATTTGCTCAGATGCCAAAGATGAGGTGCCAAAGAGCAAACATCTCTCTCTGGTTGCAACATCCCTGGTACAAAAATACAACCTCACAATGAATCTGACCTTATTCTCACTGTGCTTAAGCTGTTTCAGAGAAATAATGAAATGTGTGGCTATGGTAGGAAACTGCACCTTAATTATATTGGTGAACAAATCCTCAGAACTGGAAAATGTATGTTTGTTTGGAAGGCTTTTCTCTCACTGAAATATAAGGATGTTTTCTCAGCGATCATAAAGAAAGTAAAATGAAGATGCAACATGAACCATTTCTGAAGAGAAAAATCCTTAGTACAAACAAAAATACGTTTTTACAAAAATCAGTTATAATTCCTCCAGAGGGAATCAAGCTAACCTAATTTCATTTTGTTTGTCAGAGCAAATTATTATACAGTGTTTGGTTGTTCTTTTCCCTTTTTTCTTCTCTAATTGATGTGCAAAGCTTGTATTTGCTGTTAGCTCAACTCCTGGAGTCTAGCAAATGTTTCTTACTTGGTACTATAATCTTTGGTTGGGTGTGTATGAGTTATTAAAGCACCCTTTGAGGTAAAGGGACAACCCTATCATTGGGTAGAATGAAGAAACAGCATCATTTTACAGATTCTGGGGCTGAAATAAAATACTTGAATTTGAATGTACTTGAATGTCCTCTGACCTCTGCTACTCTGAGATAAAACACAGGTCAAACAGTAGCCACCAATGGAGGTCAAGCTCACGATCTCTTGGTGCAAGCTAATGGTTGTCACAGTGAACTCACCAGCTGCATCCCCTGCTTCCAATAACGGCAAAGAGAAATCCCCCCCAGAACCAAAAGTCTGGAGGATTCCAGTACTGACCTAGTGACAAGAACAAGCAGCTCCAAAAAAGATGAAACTGCACAGCAGAGAGTAACATCTAGCTTGTTCCTACCCATAAACAGCATTCTGTGGAAGAGTGTTGTCTGCAATTGCTACCCCACCTCCCTTACCTTGGGGTATGGCTGATGCAACACCTGAAATCTGGTTGGGCACAGCTGGATTTCGGCAATCAACCCTTCTCATCCACAGAAAAGTCATGGATCAGGAGAAATTTACTACAGGTGGATATGATGTTATCAATGAGAGCTTGGGAAATGAGAAGACCCAACTATCTGTTTCCTGAGATGAAGTAATTTGAAAATAGTCTTGGATTTGAACATTTTGGCCATAGACCTGGATAGTTACATGCGGTCCCCGAGGTGAAATCCTGACATTTCCATGCAGAATTTGGGAAAGGAACACAACCTAAACCATTGCCTTAAACAGCAAAATGTCTTAAACAATAACAAAGACTCTATAGATGTGTTACAACTATAAACAGAGGGGGGGGGGGGCAGGATTAATTGCTACAATACACCAAAAGCCAAAGATTCATGATTTTTTAAAGTGAGCACAAGTTCTTCTTTAGTGTGTGTTGATCTGACACAACCCTGAAGACTTCCAAAGTATGCTTCTCTCTTCAGAGAAGCCATCAACTCCCAGCTAAAAAGTAGGACATAAGCAAAGCCAGAGGAATAGTGTTACTGAAGGAGGATTGTCAGCATAGAACCACGCAACATAGTTAATTCATCTGGTTCCTGGAGATGCCAAGAACTCAGGACATGGACAGAATTCAAAGCCAATTGCAGGGATGATAAATAGGCAAAGAAATGTTGCTATAAGCTTTAAGTGTATTATTAATCCCAAAAGTATCCTGCTAGTATAGCAAAGGAGGGAAATTTGTCATCAGTCTTAAAATAAGGTCATCTGGGAGCCCAATTAGTTGCTGTATGAAACCAGAGTATCTTTGTATCAAGCAGCAAAATAGCTTAGAAGGAATTGTTAGATTTGGCACCCCTTGGCCTTGAATGATCTAAAAATTAAGATGGGTCAGACCAGATTAGTATATGGATAGCAGCCAGATTGCACACATTGAAAAACATCCTGCAAGAAGGTCCATGAAAGCATCAGGAATCAGGCATGATTGTTCCTTTAAAAATACATGAAATAATCTGCAAGCATTTTCTGATATGAAGTTTCTATCAAGTTCTCAGCTTCCCCCAATAATTCAGCTTCTATTCATGATTAATATAGAATACAGTGTTATTCAGAAATGTGGGATTGGCTTTGGTGTGTACATGAAAACCCAATTTTCATGTATGCATTGACATAGTATTACTGGATCTGCAGTTACTGTATTCCAATGTGGAAGGGGAAAAAATCATACAGAATTATCGTACATCTGAGAGATTTGCAAGACTAGCCATACACACACCTATGCAAAAGCTAAAATTTATTACACATTGATGTTTGCATTCTTTCAAGAGCCACAGAATGAAACGGATGCCATATCAGTTTAAATAACATAAAATAAAAATAAACCCAGAATGTAACGTTGCAGAAAAAGTCTCAGTGGCTTTCAGGCAGATGGTAGCCACTGCTATCAATTAAAAGGTGTTTTACAAGTATTCTAGCTTTTTTCTGTTTAATGGCTTTTATCTAGAAAGAAAAACAAAGGGAAAAAACGAGGCTTACAAAAATAGGAGAATTCATTTCCAGGACCTCTTGTAAAAATTCTGCAAATGAATCAGGGCAGTTGTGCCATAAATTTTTTTACCCAGAATACCTGAATATTTCTCTGTTACTGCCAGTCATCTTTATGTATGTATCCAATCCATTTTATTACTTGTGATAGCAGCTCCAAACAGCCTACTTGATAACTAAATAATTCTGACAGTATAGTGTCATGGCAGGATTTGGGAACTTGCTGTAATGTTTAGTAAACAAACTCTACCTGCAGCTTTTAGTAATACAATCATTTTATTTACCTTCAGTTATTATTCTACAGTTTTACCCAAATTCTATAAATGTCTACCATATTCACTGTCATCTTTAAAACCTTAAACTCATAATTTTAGTGGTACTGATATCATGATTTTATAGTTTGTGATATAAAGATTAGTCAACTTTTATAGTACATAGAATAGACTACCACTTCTACAACCAGGGGACTCCAAAATTTTAATCTTAGATGTTACGTTATGCTGGTTGATGACCACAATAAAGACACTATTACTAAACAATTTTTTTTCTCTCTCTCAATCCCAGCAATTACTTTTTCTGGAAAAAAAAATGAAAATGATAAAAGAAAGCAGCGCAAGATGTTCTTGTCCTAAATGAAATGACTGGCTTTGATTTATCTTTACAATGAGAGATAAATCTTTTGGGAATATCCAGATAAACATTGTTTGCTATTAGTTAATAATTTACTATTCGCAGCTGGAATGTTAATTACTGCCTATGGAAACCAACAAGCTACAATCAAAAGTAGAAAATATAACATGTTTTTAAATATATTGCTAATTTTTAAACAGACTTGTTTTCTGCCTTCTTTTCATTATCAAGTTAGTAAAACTGTAACAAGGAAAAAAATGGTGTTTTGGGGGTTTTTTTCCTCCTAAAAACTTGATGTCAGAATACAGTTGGTATATTATAATAAACTGATAATTATACTGCGTCATGTCCTGTTGGGGCAGGATTTTATTTTGAATAGCCCCCTTTTATCAAAACTTCCTTGCATGTCAAAAACTAGCTTATCAGGGGAAAGTGTTCTGTGGCTAAGGCAGTGTTTCTCAACCTTGCCAATTTTAAGATCTGTGGACTTCAAGCTTTGCTGGATGGGGAATTCTGTGCCCTAGACAAAGAATTCTGGTTATGTGGATGGGGGGGACCCCAAAACATTTCCTCCTGATAAGTTAGTTTTTGACACACAGGGAGGTTTTGATAAAAGGGGGTTATTCCAAATGAAATCCTGCTCCAACAGCACACATAGTAAAATTGCCAAGGTTGAGAAACACTGGTCTAGGGAATTCCTGTTCTTAAAATGAAAACTCCCATCCAGTTACCTTCTGAGCAATACAGTCCAAAAGAAATTTATTTATTTATTTAATTTCTATCCCGCCTTTATTATTTTTATAAATAACTCAGGTGGGGAACATACCTAATACTCCTTCCTCCTCCTCTTTCCCCCACAATAACAACCCTGTGAGGTGGGTTGGGCTGAGAGAGAGAGTGACCGGCCCAAGGTCACCCAGCCAGCTTTCATGCCTAAGGCGGGACTAGAACTCTCCTACCACGCCTGATTGGCTCTTGGGCTGAGAGAGAGGGACTGGCCAAGGTCACCCAGCCGGCTTTCATGCCTAAGGCGGGACTAGAACTCTCCTACCACGCCTGATTGGCTCTTGGGCTGAGAGAGAGGGACTGGCCAAGGTCACCCAGCCGGCTTTCATGCCTAAGGCGGGACTAGAACTCTCCTACCACGCCTGATTGGCTCTTGGGCTGAGAGAGAGCGACTGGCCCAAGGTCACACAGCCGGCTTTCATGCCTATGGTGGGACTAGAACTCTCATACCACGCCTGATTGGCTCTTGGGCTGAGAGAGAGGGACTGGCCCAAGGTCACCCAGCTGGCTTTCATGCGTAAGGCGGGACTAGAACTCTCATACCACGCCTGATTGGCTCTTGGGCTGAGAGAGAGGGACTGGCCCAAGGTCACCCAGCCGGCTTTCATGCCTAAGGCGGGACTAGAACTCTCATACCACGCCTGATTGGCTCTTGGGCTGAGAGAGAGGGACTGGCCCAAGGTCACCCAGCCGGCTTTCATGCCTAAGGCGGGACTAGAACTCTCATACCACGCCTGATTGGCTCTTGGGCTGAGAGAGAGGGACTGGCCCAAGGTCACCCAGCCGGCTTTCATGCCTAAGGCGGGACTAGAACTCACAGACTCCTGGTTTCTAGCCCAGCACCTTAACCACTAGACCAAACTGGCTCCTCCTCAGTGTTTGAATTCATACACATAAATGGCATCCTATAGTCATCCTTGCTAGTTCTCTAGTAGATACCACTGGATTGTTACAGAAGTCCTGTTATCTGTTACAGTAGTTCTTATGAAAGCTGGCAGTGATACCTTTTATTTCCAAATGCCAGATAGCTCATCTGCTGCTTTCCTTGATTATGTAGCCTTTCTAAATTTTCTTCCACCTTTCCGAATAAGAACAGAAGATTGTTAAGCACTTAGCCAATCTTGATTTATCCTTCCATGCCTAAGCAGCTTTAGGCCTGGTTAATACACAGCTGGGAGAGCACCAGGAGATCCTGAACTGGTAGTTTAGACTGGGAAATCAAAACCAACCAACCCATCCATCCTGGATAGTGAAAATGGGCAACCCCTTCCATACTGTTACTAATGGACATGTCCATGAAATCATGCCTCAAGAGAATCTTTATTTTTATCCCAGAATTTATATTTTATTTTATTTTATATTATTTATATGCATTTTGGTGCAATCCAAAATGCAACTTCTTCTGCATGAAATGGATATACTGTACTACTTGGGGATTTTGACACCTCATTTTGACAGACCTATTTTCTGATTTCCAAGGAACTGAACTTTTGCTTGCAGCCAAGGCCACAAAGAAAAAAGAAAATAACACTTCAGTTTTATCTATTAAAATCTAGTAGACAGGAAGAGGCTTTTAAAGAATTGGCACTGGTTAACTCAGCATGCCGTTGAACCAAACGAATGAGGAAATTGGTCTGTCTGTTGTCAAAAATTCCATAATGATGTTCTCTGCAAAGGTATGATGTGGAAGTAGGTAACATGTTGAATAAACCTGCCCTTCTCTTCAGTTACATCAAGGCAGGTGGGTTTTTAGTTCATGCATATGGAGATTGTCCCTTGCATCTCTCCAACTCCCAAAATTGCAGCGGCGTTCTCTGTAATACTGTCTTCATGAGAACAAGGTTGTGCTTATTTTTAGATTGCAGATGGATGACACATGCTTTTATATTCAGCATGGTTCTTTTCCTCCAGGGGTTACTGAACTATCACTCAGGTTGGCGTGCAAGACCCCAATATATTCCGTGAGAATAGCATTTTCACCTTGTCAAGCAGCGGAAATGCAAAGCCCAACCCTCAAATCAGCAAATCTGGAGGTGTTATTGGCAGCACGGCTTGCGTCGCACCTGCTACATGCAACACTTCTCTCATAACATGGGCCCTGTAGGCTTCTGAGTACATGTGATGAAGCATATGAGGGTGAAAATATTACTGGAGGAGGGAAGAGGCACTACAGTGCAAGAGTGTCCACAGGATGTGATCACAAAAATCAAGCTGGTGACTGTGACTGTGACAGTGAGATCGAAGTTCCTCCTGGTTTTGATACACCTAAAAAACAGGTGGAGCTTTGATCTCATCCTCACGGTTCCCATTTTGACTTTTTTGACCACACACGGCAGACACCCAGCTACAGTGCCTTTAGATCCAACCCATAACCTGCGTACTCCATCTTCTAACATGGCTTTTAGGTTCACCCACCCCAAGGCAGCTGTTGCTGGGGGACACTTTCCAGAAAGGCAGCAAAGAAGAGGGTAAGAGATTTCTGAATTGCTTGAATTTTCACAAGCTAAGGCTTTGGAATGCCTTGCCAGTAGCCAGACTAAAAGAGGCTGAAAACAACATTTATTTTAATTTGAATTACCAATGCATATAATTAAGATTGAACTACATTGATGAAATACGGTTAATATAGTAACTTCCCTTGCATTGAACAATTTCCCAATTCCGCCCCCCCTCCCCATGACAAATTGAGTGAAGTTTTGGAAGAGATTTGGAGAATGAATCTAATGCTTGGTGGGCCTTTACCCATGTTCTCTTACCCCACAGACTCTTCCTTTGCATCGGATCCACCCTGAACAGCTGTAGATTGCTTGCTCTTTTACCACATTGTTTTTTGTTTCTCCTCTGGGAAAAACGATGTGGTATAATACATCTCGAGAAAAGTTGAAATTAATAAAGATGAAATGGCCAGCCTATTTATTAGCTTTGGTCCTGTTAACTAAACTAATTAATTTTCTTATTTGCTGCCACGTTTTCTCTAAGTTTGCCCTGTTGTTTGGACTGATGCCCATGGGATGGCACAGAGCTGGCTTTCTGTCAACCCCTCCATCCAGAACTGTTGGGTTACAGGTCTTATCAAGTCCCAGAAGACACAGCCTTGGACTATGTTGACTGCAGATGAAGGTGGCTATAGTCCCACAAACCTGGACAGCCTCAGGCTGGGAAAGGCTGGTGTGATAGCTTTGTAGAATCTGATGAAATCATTTCCTTCCTTGAGTTGGAAATGCAGTTCACCCTTCGTCTAAAGTTGGTTGCTTCTTTTTAATGAGGGTTTCTGGAGATGCATGAAAGGCAGAAATTCAATCCACGAACTCTTTGCAGTGTGCATATCCATATTTCTTTGAACTAGAACCAAGACCTTCAACCAGAGTTTTCACTACCTCCAACTTGCATATGAGATCTCTTTTGTTTACTCGTTTAGTCACTTCCGACTCTTCGTGACTTCATGGACCAGCCCACGCCAGAGCTTCCTGTCAGTCAACAACCACAGCTCCCCCAGGGATGAATCCATCACCTCTAGAATATCATCCATCCACCTTGCCCTTGGTCGGCCCCTCTTCCTTTTGCCTTCGACTCTCCCTAGCATCGACTCTTCTCCAGGGTGTCCTGTCTTCTCAGTCCTGTCTCCTTAGGAATATTAGTGAGCTCATATCTAGCTGGTCTGTGGGTCTTCCCTAATCTCTTTAGTCTGATCCTAAATTGTGCAAGAAGAAGTTTGTGATCGGAACTACAGTCAGCTCCAGGTCTTGTTTTACCGACTGTATAGATGTCTGCCACCTTTGGCTGCAAAGGATGTAGTCAATCTGATTTCGGCGTTGTCCATCTGGTGAAGTCCATGTATAAAGCTGTCTCTTAGGTTGTTGGAAGAGAGTGTTTGTTATGCAGAGTGAGTTGTCTTGGCAAAATTCTATCAGCCTATGTCCTGCTTCGTTTTGTTCTCCCAGGCCATGCTTACCTGTAATTCCAGGTGTCATTTGACTGCCCACCTTAGCGTTCCAGTCTCCCGTGATGAAAATAACATCTCTTTTAGGCGTGTTGTCCAGTAGGTGCTGCAGATCCTCATAGAACTGCTCTACTTCAGCTTCTTCAGCATCTGTGGTTGGGGCGTATATTTGGATCACTGGGATGTTAGATGGCTTGCCCTGAATTCGAATTGAGATCATTCTATCATTTTTTGGATTGTATCCAAGCACTGCTTTAGCCACTTTACTATTAATTATGAAGGCTACTTCATTTCTTCTGTGGTCCTCTTGTCCACAGTAGTAGATCTGGTGGTCATTTGATGTGAAGTGGCCCATTCCAGTCCATTTCAGTTCACTGATGCCCAAAATGTCTATCTTTAATCTTGACATCTCACCAATAACCACATCCAATTTGCCCTGGCTCATAGATCTTACATTCCAGGTTCCAATGGTGTGTTGATCCTTAGAACATTGGATTCTCCCTTCACCACCAGCACTCATGAGATCTCACTATTTTCTTTCCCCCCTAGCAATTGGCATGTCAATAACCAGCAGACTTCTGAGTAGGTTCAGTTGCAATCCATCCCAGGTCAGGTGGATTAGCAGTTTTTCCTATTTTTTCCTATTTCTCCTGACTTAATTACTCTCCTGTCTCTTCTTCCCCCTCATTGGCTGTAAATTCCCAGGTAGAAGATCAGAGCTCCTTGAGGGAGTCCAGGAGACATGGTTTCCTTCTGCAGCAAATCTCAGAACTTAATCTCAGTCATTTGTTTCTAAGTGCTATTATTAGGCTAGAGAGCTCTGTAACAATTTCAGCAACGGAGCTCATTTTCTGTAAATAAACTTCAGTGCTTCAGAGCTCCTGCTGCGTTGGCCCAAGATTGTACGCCCAGAAACAGTTCTCAAATTCTTTGCCAACCGATGCCAGCCAGAGAAGGCTCCTGGAGAGATATTCAAGTCCAGTTCAGCAGCAGGAAAGGGAGCAATACAGCGTTGGAGCCGGCATTAGGAGGAAGGCCATGCGGATGCCTGGCCTAATAGGCTAATCGGCAAGGATACAATGCTGCGATCCTTTGCCAAGGAAGGATGGATGAAATTGCAGATTGCTAAAAATACATGCATTGTTATTAACCATAATTAACGTTACATTTCAATTTTAACACTAACAAATTCTCCCAGGCTTTGGCTGGATTTCCACTACTATCTCATTCAGTGTGTTCCTTTCCTTGTTGTCCTGGCCCTATTTTATGGTTTTTAGCTTTGGCAGCCTTTTATGGTTTTCATTTTTGTGGTTTTGTGCAGTTTTAATTTTCGTAGGTAGCTCTGTCCATCTCTCAGAGGTATTTATACCCAACAGCAACAACAAAAAAGAGAGAATCTTTCCATTGCTGTGGAGCCCTCATTTGGCCAATCTAGGAGACAATGATTTATTTTCATCATCCTTCTTAGAGCAGCTTCTCTGGGTGTCTCTTAGCTTGTCAGTTTACCAGCTAAACTCCTTCTGCTTTTAGACCATCTCCTGGGTCATTCTGGGCCATCTTCATTCCAAGAACTATCAGAGGTGGGCCTCCTAAAGCATCTAGACCATTTTAGAACCCTTTATCTGCAGTTCTTGGTCATGTCCTGATTATACTTGCTGGACAGGCTTTCTGCTACTGGTGGTGTTGCTTTCTGCTATTCTGAGATGGGAAACTGACCCCAAAATAGCATAAATCTTAAAACAAGGATAACCTAATTTATAAAACAAACTTTTCATACCCTTCACAAAAACTCAGGAACAAAGCAATCAGAAAACCCTTGCTTTGCTTGTATTACACCCTCCCCTGCCCTTTTCAGTCCTTGGCTGCTATCAGAATGTTAAGTGGTGGCCCTGGGCATCAAAAGTTTGTCCATTCCTGAAGTAGATGATTTTGGCTTCGGTCTGCATTATGTATTCTAAATAATATTGTTTTAAATATTACAAAATAATATGCAACAACCACCACCACAATGTCAAGGGATGGAGGAGGAGAAAAATGATGGTTGAAGCTGGAAAGTCTATCAGTGCAGCACTCTCCCTAACTTCAAAAGCATCCATTTCATTCTGAAGCTTTCTTGACACCAAGTCCTACAGAAACCAAATGGGATGCACTATTCCTTTTTGGCCAGGGGGTTGGGCTCAGTGATCTCCAACATCCCTTCCCATCTATACATTTGATTATTTTGTAACTCCCTGAATTGACCCAACTATTAAATTGGAGTTTTTGGAGGGTGGGGGTGGGGGCATGGCTAAACCTTTGTTGTAGAGCCAGTTTGGCGTAGTGGTTAAAGGCATCAGGCTAGACACCAGAAGACCATGAATTCTAGTCCTGCCTTAGACACTAGTCCAGTGAGTTACCTTGGGCCAGTCACTTTCTCTCAGCCCTAGGAAGGAGTCAATGGCAAAGCACTTCCAAAATCTTGCCAAGAAACCTGCAGGGACTTGTCCAGGCAGTCAACAGGAGTCAACACTGTCTTTAATAATTATTCAGAAAGAAAATTTGCAGCCTTTCCTGGTAGAGGTCCTGTAGCAGATACTGGAAAGCAGCAGCAGGTCATCTCCAAATATTAATTAATATAACTGTAAAAGGCACAGAAGCCTAAGATTGCCTGCTAAATTGTTCCTTTAAATTGGATGTGAGCCTTCTGCCTCATTACGATACTGTCACTTTTCCACTGTTCATTGCAATGTGTTCTCTTCTGCTAAGTGCTTTACTGAAAAGAAGTCCGTGTGGTATGGCTCTTGAAGGGGGAAAATTCAAACACTTCCATGCAGAAGCTTTGTGCTCCGTGAACACGCCTTTGGACTGATCACACTTGTTCAAAAAAGGAAGTAATTCTATTTATCAAGAGTGGGAAAGCCAAACTAATTTTGGTGGTGAAGGGTGGATTCTCTTCCCACAGGCACAGATTCCCATAACTCATGCATACCAGGGGACACTGCAATATTTTGGAGAGGGACACTTTTTAATTTCTGAACTTGTACACTGCCTGGTTCTTAAGTAAGTTTGGAAGGCTTGCATAGGGAACAGCTACTCCAGTAAGTGTTCTACACTACAGGTAGTCCTTGTTTAGCAACTGCTTCATTTAGTGACCGTTCACAGTTACAACGGTGATGAAAAAGTACCTCTGCAACCAATCCTCACATTGACAACCTTTGCAGGTCTGTAAAGCAAAGGAAAGCTGAAGTCAGATCAGTCAGAGTCACAGTTTCACTTATCAACCACTTCACTTAACAACTGAGTTGCTGGTCCCAATTGTGGTTGCTAAACGAGGACTACCTGTACATGTGACATTAGTCAGGTGTTTGAATGTATTTCGGAGAGAAGACAGCTGCAGTTGGGGTCCAAACAAGATTTCTGCAAGATCTCTCCTCTCCCCAAAAGGCACAATTTGCAGTAATGCATTAAAACCAATCCTGCAAGTGACTTAGCAGAAAGTCGACATTGAGCCCCTATTTGAATTGGGATCAGGTAGTTGTTTTTTCTACAAAAGAAAATGCTTACTGAAACAAGTAACAAAATTTACATACAGTGTGGTCCTAAGAGGCACTGGTTGTTAGTTGTTTCCCTGCCAGGATTTTTCTGCACACAGTGGTTTAATTATGCCACTTCCTTCTTGTGGCCTATTAGTTTTTTCTTTTGTGTAAATTCTCACAGCACCATCCCTGGGATTTGCATTTTGAAGTACTGAGAAAGCTGTAAAGGCACAATTAGTGAATTTTATGTAATAACTTTGTCATTTTTAATTAGAACAAAGTAAAATGATAGAGGGGAGGAAGGCAGAGCAAGACTCCAAGGAATATTGCTATCAGGGTTTGGTTTGCACATTGAGCCCTTTGATCAGAGGTAGCAATTAGAGTAATTTTAGTGAACAACTGGAGAACTCATAAATTCAGAGGAACAGATGATACGGGGATTTAGCCTCCATTTTTATGGTATCACGTGGTCTTAGGGACTTTTATGGATGTTTCAGGACAGTGAGAGAGTTACATCCTTTTTTCTAGCTCCTTTATTAGCTGCATGAAGGGCAGAAATTTAGCAAAGGAACATGCCATAATAATCTGTTGCCTTCTTTCCTGCTTTGCAAATCTTATAAATCTCAAAATTCTGATGGGGAAAAAAATGCAGTCCCTTTCCTTGTGATTGCATATTTTTTCTTGTCCTGGCTCCAGTATGCAGTAAATAGTAATGGTTTCAACCAATTCAATGGATGAAGTCAAGATTCATAGGACCTCAGCCTCAGGATATTTTTTGTAATACTGTATATATTATATTATGTATTGATTTTGTAACTCTTCCTTTCATACAATGTTTTTTAAAACATCTCAAATGTGCTTGCTTTTGGTTGTTTCTCAACTGTTATGGGAAAAGTCTGTCAACTGATACTCTCCCCACCATACAAAATATCTAAGACATAATAGCTTATTAACAAGTTTCAACTATTATGTAAAGCTTGTGTAGTCTGGCACACATCTCAAACCCAGATTTTTTTAAAAAATCCTTTGCCAATACATAGACTTGTTTGGGCATCACTGAAGATTCTACATGTCAACCTTGTTTCTAGGAGATGAGATTTGCAATTGTGTTGCAGACCTCAATAGGAGCTTGCAGGTGTGAAATGGATAATCTTGGGGATAACTTCCGAAATCTAGGACAATCTTTCCCAGTAAAAACAAGGCTTTGCAAAAGAGCTTTTCACAGATTCATCTGGGCTTAAGTCGTCCTGAGTCGAACTCAGCCTTCCTTAGGGATTCTAACAGAATTTTTAAAGACCTTCCCAGCCAGGTTTTAAACATGATTATTGCCACAATTTGTAAGTCGGCCAGAGCCCTAAAGAGGAATGGGTGGCATCCACGTTTTAAAAATATATTCAGTATTGTAAATGGGCATCATTCACTCGGGACAGCTGAATGAGAGAAGCTGGGTGTGCCGCTGAACAACGCTGTGAAGGAAGGAAGGAAGGAGGGAGGGAGGAGAGAGAAAGGGAGGAAGGAAAGGAGGAAGGGAAGGAGGAAAGGAGGGAGGGAGAAGAGAGAAAGGAAAGAGGGGGAGAGGGGGAGGGGGGAGAGGATCCCCCCCCAGACTACCGCATTCACACATGCAAGTCATGCCCCGGAGCAAAGTGTGGATCCCACCGCGCTGGCTCCCCTCCTTCTCTCCGCGTTCCTCGCAGGTGCCGCGCGCCCTCCAGGGAGTAAACAAGCCGGCCGCTCGGCGCGCGGGCCCGAGGCTGCGCCGCTTCCTCTACTAGCCCAGGCGGACCAGCAGCCTCGCCTCGCCTCGCCCCCTCCCTGCCGCCGCCGCCGCCCGTGCCCCTCCTTCCCCCCCGCGCGCGCGAGGCAGCCTTCCCCTGCAGCCTGCGTGCCCGGCTGTCCTCCGCGGCTCTCCCGAGCAGTCGGGGCGGCGGGCGAGCGGGAGGCGGCAGCGGTGCCCACGCGACGCGCTGCCCGCCTTCTGCGCACTGCCTGTCCGCCCGGCTGCCTTTCGCTCGCTCGCTCGCTCGCTCGCTCGCCGGCCCGCCCGCCGCCGCCGCTCTCTCGGCGCTGCTGCTGCTCCGCGCCGGGGGCCGGCTGGCTCCGTCTTGCCGAGGGGCGCAGGAACTGGCCGGGGCACGGGGAGGGCTGCCCGACCGCCCAGGTGAGTACGCCAAAGCCGGCGGAGCTGCAGGAAGGGATGGAGAGGAGGACGCAGGCGCGCGCGCTGGGAGAGGGGGAATGTCGGGGTGCAGCGGCGACCCTATTGGAAGTTCACGTGTAGGACGGACGGACGCACGGCGGTGGTTTGTGCGCCGTGGCATCCCGCTTCCGCTGCTTTGCTTGGAAAGGGACCGGCGAGCCGGGCGCGGGCAGAAAGAACGGCCCCCTCCTTTGCAAGGGGCGACTTGTCCCAGTGTCCGGATGGGACTCTCCCATTCACACGTACGCTCACGCTCACTTTGTGTTCTCTGCCTCCAGCCATCCCGAGGAGCGCGCGCGGCTAACGTGCAGCGGAATCCCGTGGGGATGGAAGGATAGAAAGGACTGGACTGGGGTCCAGAAGGACTGACGCCTTGCGAACGATTCCTTATTTGACCTGGGCTGCTGCTGACTGTTATGTCTGTAATAATAATCCACCACGGTTGTTGTTTTACTGCTCCCCCGCCCCCCCATTTTATAGCTCCAGATTGGGTTTTTTTTTAAAGGCAGAGGTTCTGAGAGGTGCTTGTTTGCCCCTGGCCCGCAGTGGTGTGGGAAGGGAGACCCAGGCGTTGTTTCAGGACCGACAGATAGAAGAAGGGTTTCACTTAAAGGGTGGTGGGCTTTGCGTGCAACATGTTGCCATTCAAAATACAGTGAGGTTCAAAACACAACAGAAGTCCCCTGTCTTCTGGCACTTCACTCCAGATGGAGAGAGCCACTGAAGATACTGCACCTATTAAAGGGGGCTTTCAGGTGCACTAAACTGCGAACTGTTAGGCTTTCCCTTCAAACTGCAATATTTCCCTTCTATGTTTTCTGGAAGAGATGGATGGACGAATGTCAGGGAAAAGCGAATGATCAGGATAATTTTTGTCTAAGAGATATAAATCTATGTGGTTTTTCTCCCTTTCTCCATGCCATACACAGGGTATTGGGGATAAATCAAGTTTATGTAACAGAAGCATTTTGCTAGGGTGTCTCTCTATCAGTGGGGTGCAAGGATGGAACAGGACTGTTTGATTGGAGTTTGGCTTCACTCATTCATTCATTCATTCATTCATTCTATAGCTTCTTGTGGTAGAAGAAGAAAGAAGAGATGAAGTTCTGATGTGACTTCATCTCACACACGGGTTACTGTGTCGGTTAATTAATTGCTGTAGCAAAAGAGAGAGGTGGAAGGTTTTTACTTCTCCGAGCAACCAAAGTTTCTGTAATCAATACAAGTTTGTTAGGAATGTTCAATTTACCCAGTCTGGTGCCCCCTAAATCGGATGATTCAGCTCCCCTGCCAGCATGAAGCTATAGTCCAATATAACTGAAATGCATCAGGCTGAGGAAGCGTTAGCATTATTTGGGAGTGTAGGTGCATGTAATATGCAATGGATCCCTCTGGAAAAGTTCAGATCCTCAGTGGTTCTGGTTTTTCAGAATTTTAGAGCATGTGAGCTGGGGATGGGAAACCTCTTTTTTTTGGTTCTCCAAAAGCTGCATTTCTACCAAAAAAAAAAAGTTAAGGAAGATACTCTAGATACTCCAGCATGAGGTGAAGTTGTTGGACTACGAGTAGGGAGGTCCAGATTCAAGTTCCCCCTCCTCCATGGAAGCTCACTGGGTGAATTTGGACCAGTCACTTTGTCTCAGTTCACCTTATCTCACAGGATTGTTGTTGTAGGAAAACAGTTGAAGAAGGGATGGCTACATTTGCCGCCTTGCACTGCTGGAAGAAAGGTGGGACATAAACTATATCGATTCAGGCCAGACTAGATGGGAAAATTGAGGAAATGAAAGAAGAGGGTAAGGGAGGCAGGGAGAAAACTAAATTTCAACAAAGGTGAATAAACAAGAGAATGCAATCCAATTTGAATTAAAAGGGAGATTTTTATTTGCTAAATGTTGTAATGGGAAGATATAAAAAATAGCTGTCACAGGTAAATCCATCATGAGCGATGTCAACTCAGCCAGGTGTAATTTTAAAGCTTCAAATTGTTCTTGGGAACCTGGATTTTGTGCTTCCTTCTGGCAGGAAATGATCATTTGCCTGTGTCCAGTTGGGGGGCCTTTTGACTTGAAAAATAGAGCCAGGACATGCCACAGAGAAAAAGGAATTCGTTTATGTTGCTATATGCATTTACAGCGTTGACTTTTTGTCCAAGAGAATAACCAGTTTTCTGAATACAAGTGGTTTGGGTTCCCTGAAGTTAGCAGTAAATTCTGGCCTTGTGAAAAAGCAATTCATACCCCTTCAGAAGATTTTTCTCCATGCTGTGAAGAGGATCTACGGACTGTTCCATTTGTATCCTGATTTAACTTTGCTCACCCACTCACATTGTCAAAAAAAGTCTTTTAAACTTGCATTATGCCAAGATGTGTTCAGCCTGTGAAAGCACTGAAGAATAAATGAGATTGAAACAGCATGAAGAAAATCCTTTGGTGGCAAAATCCAGCAGGAACTACTGGAAGAGCGGGGGCGGGGGACACACACCTGGTTGTTTGATTATTTTGGCATTTGGAAATTTGACAGTGTCTATCTCTCTGTTGGTTTGATAATTCAGTATTTTATAAAGTGCTCTGTTGCAGAGATTTCCCAGTTTTTTCTTTAACCTGTGTGATGTGGGCTTAGATATAAAACATTTTCTGCCTTTTCCCCTCAAAATTTGTCAGCTCTCTTACAAGCATCAAGGAGATGGTTTCTCTCCCCAGTTCACCTCTCCAGTCCTAGATTTTCAATGTTTGGTTTTATTTTCTGCCAATCATCTGAGTTCAGAATTTCAAGTTTGAGTATGAGAAACTTGTGATTAAAATGTGCAGCAAAAGCATCGGCTTTTGGTTTGGAGTGGTTGGCAAGCAGATATATATCTGCTAGTTAGATATAAGAAGCTATTAGAAAAAATCACAGAGGCTGTCCATGTGAAGGAACTTGCCCATTGCCAACTTTTCGCTTTTAAGGTAAAGGCTCCGATTCTTCTTTTGAACAACACTGTCACAAGGTTTGATCCGTTTTCTTTGCGTAGGTCACCGGCCCCGATGGGAAATGGTTCGGTGAAACCCAGGTACCTGAAGAGGCCAGACAGCCATGTTGGAACCTGTCCGGGTTGTTCCAGTTGCAGCAAGGTCCTGAAAGACCCAGGGTTGAGCATCAGTACAATAACGGGCGCTGCCGATATTCTGAGAAGCAAGATTTGGGAGCTTGAAAAAGAACTGAAGAGGCAGGAGGAAGAGTTACACGAAAGGAACTATCACATCCTTGAACTCCAGGAGCAACTTGCCAAGCAAACCAAGACCATCTCAGATCTCACTGAGGAGCTCAAGTGTAAATGCATCCAGCTGAACAAGCTCCAAGATGTTGTGGTCACCCAAGGGACAAATCCTTTCCTGTTTTCCACCCTGATAGAGGTACCCAGGGCCAGCCAAGTGGCAGGCAGCAACAGGAGGAGGGGTGCAAAGGAAGGGGTGTCTGCAGAGCCCACCACCCGAACGTATGACCTAACGGAGCAACCTCGGTTTTCTTTTGAAAAAGCCAGAGTCAGGAAGGCCTCCAGGTGAGCAAGTCTCTTGTTCCAGTTATACGGTGAAGCATGGTATTGGGGGATCAGTGTGCTTAGCACACTGCGCTGGGCGTTGTCCAGGATGGTTACTCAGGATGATGCTTGCCACTGTGAAAAATCGGCCAGGCTCTTTATTTTTAAAATGTATTTTTATGCTGCTTTTCAAGACCAACATTTCCACTCTCATGCTGGGGCACCCTAGGGCATCACTAGGGTTTGTCTGGCAGGAGTACATGTATATATAATGCAGAAATGTAGTGCAATGGACGTTGAAGCTTGGTTTGCATGTAACAAGCCATGATGTAGTGTGATTTGGGGATGTCATCTACCTTATAGGGCTAAGGATGATGGACAAAGGCTTCTCAACCCATGGTGGTTTGAAAAACCCAATGTAAGATATCGGCCATGTGTTTTAGTATTAGGTAGAATGTTTTTTTTTTCATTTCTCAAGTAGTTTCTATATGATGGCTATAATTAAAGTCCTGGACCGAGCTTTGAATCTTTGGATGCATGTTTATAGTTCTTTCCACATTTGGTGTCATTTGGTGTCATGCCAAACCATTTGGTGTCATGTGTCTGTCTGTCTGTCCATCCATCCATCCATCCATCCATCCATCCATCCATCCATCCATCCATACATCCATCCATCCATCTAAAAATAAATAATAGAATAATAAAAACACAGATCATATGCATCTAGAAAAACAATTACTTAATCAAATAAGATGGTATTTAAGATTTCAAGATTCCATTGCAGTGGGTCAGTCTGTGAGGCAGATTCCTTGTTTGCAAGGAAGTATTTGTTTTCCAAGCAGCTTGCATCTGTTGCATCTGCATAAGAGGAGAACAATTTGGGGTGAGAAGAGAAAGGTAGGGAGAAGAACTTATAGATCAGACAGGTGCACAAGAGCTGATGCCAGTGCTTAAATGTAAAATTCACTACTTGCAAATGAAGAGACCATAGGCTGTTTTTTCCTTAAGGTCCACTGGAGTGATTTTAAATGTGTGCCTTATACTTTGTGCTTTAATTCTGCTCCCTGTGAAGATTTTCTTCTCTTTTTTTGCCAATGGAAATTATCTCTGTGTTTGCAACTTAGGTTAATTATGGTGCATGTACACAATAGGGCTGTTTTTATAGCTGATGCTGATGCTTGCAATAGAGCAGGAAAAAAAAACAAATATGATCCCAGGCTTAGAAATGCCTATTGCCCTTCCTAAGTAAACACTGCTTTCAAACAGCAAAGCTATGGAGCTTCTACAAAGTAGACTTTTTCTTCTTCTCTGCTTTTCTCATTTATGCACAAATATTGATAGAGGTTAGAGGAAATGTACAATAATTAAAACCACAAGAACTTGTTTAAGAAATTGTGCTGTCATGTACCATAGCGCTTGGTTGGTTATATTCTTATTGCTCCTCTTTTCCATCAAGTCTCCTGTTCTTCTAGAACAGTGTTTCTCCACCTTGGCAACTTGTAGATGTGTGGACTTCAACTCCCAGAATTCCCCAGCCAGCTGGGGAATTCTGGGAGTTGAAGTCCACACATCTACAAGTTGCCAAGGTGGAGAAACACTGTTTTAGAAGCTTTGTTCTTTCAAGATGCCTCATCTGATCAAGTCCTAGGATTCTTAGGTCAGAATAATAGTTGGGCTCACAGCCTTTATGAAAGGAACAGTGGTGTTCAGAAAAGGGACGTTGGCAAAGGACATCAAAGAAGTCAAGATGGTGGCCACTCCCCCGCAGTCATGCCTCGGTCTTTGATTGTGCAGTCATGGCTGCCATCTTGATGTTTTTTGACACCCCTTTGCAGATGCCCCATCAGAAAATCTCCCAAACTGAAATCAAGGGCTGGTTCTAAACAGAGCCCTATTCTAGACAACAAATATATAAGAAATCACCAATCTAAAGGCAGGAGGACACACTTAAAAAAAACCTACATAGATATATTAGACTTATTCATTGTGGGAACAAACTTCTGGACTGAATAAATATTTAATCTGGTCCAGCACATTTTAGTTCTGATAGATGATACACTGCCAGAATTTAACACTAGAACTGGCAATCACTTTATTAGACTTTTTGGCCAGGTTGGACAACCAGCAACTCCTGGGGTGCATTAAGACTCAGGGCCTGTTTCATGCAGCTACAGCAACCCTCTCTGATGAGGGGGAGATGGGCGGTGATAAATTTGATAAACAAACAAATAAATAAATAAAATGACTGAATATTGGAGACATGATTTCCTGCCATTTTGAGACAGGAAGTACAAAAATGTTGAAGCATAAGCTCTGAAATGGGCTTAAAAATAATTCAAACAATAAGTCCTCTATATGTTTGCCCAATGTGACCTTGTTGTGTCACCCCCCTCCCCATTAAATTTGGCACAGCTACTTTCCCACCACTGGTTTAGGCTATTAGTTGGTCAGTAGCAAGTCAGAGTTATGTGATAATCAACCCTAGTTCTTTAGGCCCAGCTGTTCAGCCACATGGGTAAGAAACTGAGATATTAGCTGCCTGCTGTGTCACATAATGATAATTTTTCCATGTTGTTATGGAAACAGTTGATGACTCTGATGGGTCAGTGTGTGGTATATTCTGCTCCCAAGGAGAAAGGAACTTTTTAGAGATTATATAAATGAATCCTGTAGGAATTTTGGCTCCACCAGAAGGAAATATAGATCTGCAGAGAAAAGGGAAGCAGGCTTGAGAATAGTCGGGCTTTTTCTCATCCTCCTTCTGGGGCTTCCCTCAAGAACTGCAAAGCATAAAGATATTTTTAAAATGGGAGTTACCTTTTGTTTGAATGTAACAGCATTAAGTGGAAAAAACACTATTGGCTGTGTGAGATATATGAGCTGGGCTGGTGTTTGTTCAGTCTTCTAATCATGGCCCCTCTGACAATCAATTAAAAAAGTAACCAGATCTTCAGGTACTGGTGAGTCTGTTCTAGTATAAAATTGTGCTTCATCCATCTCTAAAAGGAACCCCACTATTTCTGGATCCCGCAACATCAGAGTTTTATCCTTCAAGGATAAATCTCTGCAAAAACTCAGGCCTATCCTGCAACCACTAAGCCCATCTTGAACCAATGATTATACCAGATTACAGCTTTTCTGATTCCTAAATATTGAGTTTCAGACTTCTAGAAGGTCGGGATGGGTCCCACGATCTACTGTGGCCACAAGGGCCTTTTCTCACATCCTCTCAATCACAGCACCAATATCTGTTGGCAATCTTTTTTTTTCTTCCACAGTGTTGCCTTCATCTCATCTCTCTTCATCTTTATCTCGTCATCATCTCATCACACTCATCCCCAGCATATGGGGGAGGCAGTTTCAGTTGTCCTTAGATGTACTAGTGTTATAGTGTTTTCTCCTGTATTTCTGTAGAGTTCAAGGTGTATAAAATGAGTCATATGCCATACATTATCTTGGAAGGAAGTCAGATGGCTGCATGACTTGAAACACAGACAACAGAGGCAGGCAGAGATCAGCAACAGGACAGCAAATTTCATGCCAGTATATTTTTTTGGCTGGCTCAAGGATGAGTGGAGAGGACTTCATCTCAGCAGTAAAGAAGTGAGTGTAGTCACTCACAGTTGTGCTGTATGAATGGCAATCAAATAGCCTTCTGGAATTCCCAGCAGTCATCCAAACTAGGAATGATGGATGTCATCGTGCTACACACCTGGAGTGTGTAATGTGAAGAAAGTTCACTGTATCTCTACCCCTTTATAGTGAAATGCCCTGGGTTTATATGTTGATCATTGTTCCTGGAAAGTGGAGGTGTGGGCATGGAGAAAGGTCCCAGAAGATAACAGATGAGATACAAAATGAACTAGAAGCCAATAAACATCCTGAGGCACTTCTAATGTTTTTCATGTAGTGATACCGATTGACCTCTGCACTTAGCAAGTTGCAGCCTCTCTTATATCTTCACACAACCCCTTTTTTAATATATTCATCTTAAGAATAAGCTCTCTTCAGAATTAACTGTTGTGTGAAGGTCAGAAATCTCTGGATCATTTTCCCCAAACGCAGAAATGAACAAAACTGTTTCATCTGTTGCCTTGGGTTGTCTATTAACACAGTGTTGCAATTCTGTCTTTTGTTTGAGTTTTAGAGGTGTTTTTCCATCATCCTACAGTCATATTCCCAGGGCAGTTTACACAAAGTATAAAACAATGAGAAATATAAACCAAAACCCAACAGTAGACATTTTAAAGTAGGATAAAGCAGTCAGCAAAATCAACATTTTATTCATTTATTTATTGTTCAAATTTCTATCACCGCCCATCTCTCCTGAAAAGGGGACTCTGGGTGGTTTTAATGACAAGCATGGGAAAATAAAATGAAACTTTTGTGTGTCATCATAGAGATGGCCCTTCTTTACTTCCAGTTGGGATGGTGGGGCTACAAGAGAAATGTCTTAATGTGCATAACTGAATGGAGGCACCAATAGAAGAGAGTATCTGTAGCTCAGGGTTGAACTGTGGAGTTCTTGGTACTCTCTGAGTTTGGTTGTTTCCTTACAGATGTTTCATTACCCAAGTGGGTGACATCATCAGTGACGTTGTATGGAGGCAGTTTGTTCAGCACACATCCTGGTCTGTTACAAAGTCATGTATGGAAGTAATTCTGTATCCCTGTATATACTGTATTAATTATTTCCTGATTTTCTAGGCCATACATGACATACAGTTCAGAAATATCTCTAGGTAATCTCAGATATCTACACAATAAAATCTGTCATAAATCTGAAGAGTTTTGTTCACCTAAGAATAAGGGTCTTATAACTATATTTTATAAATAGGGCCTGGAATAAAGCTGCAAGACATCCATGCTGCAGTCCAAAGTGAAGCTGTAAAATTTTATTCAGAACATTCTGTTTTCTGCATTGGGCTAAAGGTGCAAATTTTATATGCATGCATGCTACACGATCAGTTTTCTTTGGAAGACCCAATACTGTGATCCAGAACTTCATGACAGGCATAATTTTTCTAGGCCTTTGATAAGTTGACCAAAGTTGGTCTGGAGTCATCAATAAAAATCAAGAGTGATGGCTGTTCTCTTTTGATGTTCTTTCCTCCTTACCCTCTATTTTGTTAGCTTGAAGGTGGCCTGAAGTCTTCATTAATTACAAAGTTGGTGAGGCTGAATTAAACAAAAGTCTTCTACATTTTTTGGGTGCTGTCTTTTTCAGCCTTTTCTTTTTCTTGGACCAATACATCATAACTGAAAGCTTTTGCGAATAAGCCAGGGATCAGCAGGACAGCAACATGGCACACCTGTTTGATGTGCATCACCCCAAGATTAAATTTCACTTTATTTTTACATGGATTGAGTTCATGTAAACTCTCTTCTTGTGAGATCATACCCCGGATCTCCTCGGATATCTGTGTTCTCACCTGAAATCTTGAGAGATGTCAAGTAGGAACCCCAACGATTTTGACCATTAATTTTTTTCATTTTATTATTATTTTTTGGTTCCTGTACCTGCAGTACCCTTGTAGTACCTGCAGTACCCTTGCAGACCAGACCACTAGAGGTCCCCAGACCATGCTAGTGGTGGGTGGAGCCACAGAGGAGAGCAGTCTCTCTCTCTCTCTCTCTCTCTTTCTGTCACATAAGAGACAGACATCATTCATCCTACTTGCAGGTGGGCAGATACAGAAACACCATTCATACCCTCAAAACACCACCAGAGCATGAAGTGAAAAATGAATTGCACTGCTTCTTGTTTCTCAGATTCAGTGCAGATGGTGCTGCCTTCACTTGCCCCTAACTTTCCCTGTACTTTTCCAGACTTGGAAAATGAGGGGTAAGAAGACCTTGAGGAGTACATTTTTTTAATAAGATGCTCTTGGTGCATTGAGATTCATGGCTTGAAGTGGAGTGACTTTGCTTAGAAAATTCTGCAAGAGAATTGTGTATTTAACCCCTTTAGTTCTGCTTCTGTGATTTCCTTATTGCCATTCTTTCTCTTTCCACTCCACAGGTTTGGATGTTGTTTCACCCTTAATATCAGATCATTATTAAACTGAAGATATTTTATAGGAAAACACAAACAAGTTTGCATTTTGTTTCATGAATAAACATTTATAGAAAAAAAGTAACTGCACTGGGAGGGTTTTTAATGGAATATATATATGTATGTATATTTTCTCCATAATGAACAAGTCCGCCAGTAGAAATAAACATTACAAAGGGAATTGTTGGCTTGGGGTAGGGGAGGTAATAAGGAAGTAATAATTTGGGAGAACAAAATAAGCATTCAGTTCATTAGGGTATGTTGTGCTTTGATGGGCTGGAAAGCAGAATAATGCAGAATAGATGGAATGCAATGGTTAAGTAGAGTTCAGTGCCAAATGGGGAGCTGCTGGTAGAGTAGATTGGGAGGTGGATCAAAATTATGGGATGTGGATCATGCATCTTCGGTCCCATTGAGGGGCTTCTGTGTGATACTGTAGCTCTCTGAGACAACCAGCATCTGATCTGGAGCTCTCCAAAGCATTGGGAATGTTTCAGCGAAAGGAAGGAAGGAAGGAAGGAAGGAAGGAAGGAAGGAAGGAAGGAAGGAAGGAAGGAAGGAAGGAAGGAAGGAAGGAAGGCCTGCAACAAATCACCTCTATGACTATAAGCTTTTTCCCATATGAAAAGATGAACGCTTATTAGGGTGAAGGAGGGAGGAGCCTGGGAGTCTGAAGGTTTGTTTTGATTGTTATTATTATGTTGATTATTCATTTGTTCTAAAGACAACAAATGAATAATCAAAATGTTTGGGGCAAGTTTCTTTCTATCTTCTTATCATGACTGACTGCACTTGGTTGTACATTTGGAAGACAGTACAGTGCCTAGCTGATCCTGAGTGGTCTTGAGAAAACCTGGTAGGGTTAGGACCTGGATGGGAGATCATGAGGAACACCCTGGGCTGTAGACTGGGAAACTGAAAGAACTTCCCAGAAGAAAGCAGCAGCAAGCAATTTCTGTATTGTTGCAAAGAAAACAACATTGGTATGACCTGTAGCCAAGCCCAACTGTACTTTCACTGTATTAGCCTATCTTAGGTGAGTAAGAATAGCGGAAGAACTTTCGTGGAGTCGGTGAAAGAGGACTTTCAAATCTATCTTCATTCTTTCATCCCTTCTTTATTCCAACTTCTGTTTTCCTAAATTTTTTCTCTTTTCACTTTAAAATTGTAAGCTGTTTATATAGTGATCCTTTCCGTACTCTCTCTTCTTTTATTACTGGAGTATGATTATCAATTGTCAAGCAATAGCACGTAATATAATGAAATAAAATTATCTCCCTCTTGCGAAAACATTGGTAACCTAAGAATATAAGAAGAGCTGTGTTGTAAGGCTGCATGCATTGCTTAGCATTTAATCTTCCAAAGCTGTTCGGAGTGTATAGGAACATGAATGTAGCACTTGCCTGGGACACCTTAACGTCGTTATGATCCTGGGAAAAAGCTGTTTCAAGGTGTTGTGAAGACAAGTGCTTTATTTGCAGTTCTACATCCTCCAAAACACTTTTTGAAGATCAAAATAAAACCACTATTGTACTTTATAAGATGTGAACCTGTTTTGCACTGAAACAGGTTTATCTAACTATGGTTTACTAAATACCCTAACTGGCTGGGCTAACTGGATTCACCTATGCTAAACCAAAACCAAACAAAAACAGTTTTTTTTCCCAGTTGTGACCAGTGAGATTCCACCAGAACCTTGACAAGAAGCCACCCTATCATATTTCCATTCCCAATTACCTCTAGAGCAGTGTTTCTCAACCTTGGCCACTGGAAAATGTGTGGACTTCAACTCCCAGAATTCCCCAGCCAGCATAGGGAGCCATGTTGTATGCTCTCCCCATTGAAATGCAACTGGTCACAGTGAAACCACAATGTGTAACCCTGCATGGCCTCCTAATCTGTTTGAATCAGATTTGATTCTTTCCCAGAATGCCAAATCAGGGTCTACACCAAATATTAGTGAACAGTCATACAGAAGGGCTGTTGCACATTTCATCTTCAGATATTCCACAAAAACATACAGTATGATGGGATTTCTTATGTGGATGTATTAGCAATACCAACTCATGATATATTTCTGGGATCATGACCCATTAAGGCTACCTGGAGGAAAGACAAGTATAGTCTTTAATTGGAGGTTGGACTGGTTTGATGCAAAGCTTAAATTTTGCCATTTTCCTATGAGCTTTTCCTCTGCCTTTCCCTCAGGCACTGGGGCAGGGTGATCTGTGAATCTGCCATTTGAGGCTGAGTTAATTAACTGGATTTCCTCCAGGATAGCTGCTTCCTGTTTATTATTTTTATCTGATTATTATTTACTGTTTTAAACCCTTGTGAGCTACCCAGAACTGTCGATGCACCTTACAAGGATGCAGCTTCTGCAGGCTTAGAAATTAAAATTATAAATAAAACAACTACAGTAAGTCTTTGGATATTACCTTTATGGCTAAGAAGGAGACAGCAGAGGTCACCTGCTTTGCCCTGAGGGAGCCCTCAGTTTCATCACGGAGGGGGGGGACTAAGTCTAAAATTGACCATTATCCTGTTAAGCCTCTAGCCTTCTTCTGAAAGCTAATTTTCCTTCTTTCTGTCATATACTGGTTTGTGTGTGTGTGTGTGTGTGTGTTATGTTTGCCAGCACACACAATTATATTTCTAATATATAAAAGACCATTCAGGGAGGAAAAAAAAAGCTATATAAACCACATAACTAGGAAAAACAAGATTGCTCTGAAGTTTTTATGTGTTTTCACATACAGATTTCTCCATTTGAATTCCCAGAATCGGGTCCCCTAGAGATCATATTCAGTGAACTGGCCAAACTTGGTTCAAGTTCTTCATTTTCTGTTCTATTTAGATATTCCTTAGTAAAAACTACTTATGGGTTAATGTATGCTTATGAAATTTGTTTTTTAACTGAACACCGTGACCTATTTACAACATAGCTTTTAATAGGGAGCACCCAAATGTTCAAGGTTTCCATATCAGCCTGCAGATATGATTCCTATGCTCTCATGGTATTTTTCTAACCTTTTATCACTGCCATTCTTCATTGTCAACTCTGCTGTAACAATGATAAAGGAAATCAATCAAATCACTAAATGAGAAGTGATTGTTCACTGTCAGGGCTTCCCTACAGATCTTACTGTGATGCGTGATTCTCTGGGACCATTTTATGCTGTTTTATTAATCCATGTGTAAAGGGACTTTGAAGCTATCCTGAATGGGATGTGGAGATTTGCTTCCCTGGACAGACTGTTTCAGAGGCAGTCATAATAGTTAGCCATTGTTTTAGAAGCAAAGGCTGCCCTTTAAGTTAGCTATGGGTTCAGGTTTGCTCATTTGCAAAAGAATGACTTTCTTTTTAAATCCATTCAGTTGTGTCCAATTCTTGGAGACTGTGTGGTGGTTTGCCATTGCCTCCTTTCTAGGACTGTGAGAGAGTGACTGGCCCAAGGACACCCATTTGGCTTTGTGCCCAAGACAAGACTAGAACTCTCAGTCTCCCGGTTTCTAGCCTGATGCCTTAACCACTACACCAAACTGACTCTCTTATTTTATTCTTACTTTATATTATTCTCATTTGCAAAAAAACAATAAAGAAGGTCTAATGTCTCAATTTTAATGGGCTCATGTTATGTGAGCATGGACAGACCCATTTGGCAGGAATTTGGGGACAGCAGCGAATAGAGTAACTAAAATGGTAAAAGGATTCATGTCCCTTCGTTTTGAGGAAAATAAATCTTTAGTACAGAGATAAGCAACACACAGCCCTCTAAAAGTTTTGGACTAGAGCTCCCACAAAGCCTTGTCATTACTGATTGGAGCTAAAGACCAAAACGTCTGGACAGGAGGAAATGCTCCTTCTCCTAACAGTATAATAAAACTTTCTGCTACAGGATTTGGAAATGACCACTGGCTTAGATGGTTTTTAGTGGAAATGACAGTGATCCAGGAAATATCTGTCAACGACTACTTATGATGACAACTGCATGCAACCACTGTTAATAGAGAATATCAGCTCTTGGGTATTGTAGCTGCTTGGAGAAAGAACAGGAAAGGGCAGAGAGCTTCATCTCTTGCTGCAGGTTCCCTATGAAGTTGCTAAAATTGATATTGATTATTTACAAAACCTTTGAAAGAACATACTTAAATAACCTGCCTTGGCAAAGCAGCGAGAGGCTGAGTTAAAGATCATGAATTACCTTCTTTTGATCTTAAAACGAAGTCACTGAAAGTGAAATCAGCAGAAAACTGCTTGCCACACATAGGACCAAGAATGTTAAATAAGAGCTGGTTGTTGTCACCGTCTTGTTGGAGATGCAATTCATGAGTAGGTGTACATTGACTCGTAGAATTTGGACCTGACCTGTTACTGACATATTTGGGTTTGCAGTCAACCATATTGTTAACATGGTTGTGTAATCAACCTGATTGTTAACTGACCATTGTACCTGGAAGTCCCATATGTTCTTCCTAGCTATATCCTCCTTATTTTGTGGGTGGGTGGGTGCAGATCACATCAAGAATTGTGGACTCTTTAGGCATGGGGGCTGAATAATAACAATTATTCTGTAACACTAAAGGAGAAATCTAAACTGGAACTATAGCAGTGGATAATTGACATAGGTTGTCAACATTTGAATTTTTTTTGTTTTGTTTTGTTTTTACAAAACAGTGGAAACTTCCCCAAATTCCATAATTCATAAATTATGGGAGCAGCCTGGTTCCTTCTTTTTCCAGGTTCTTTTCCATGAATTTCATCATGGAATCACCACAATACAAAAAGAAAAAAAATTCACACTAGGTTGTTTGTATTTTCCTTTATTTCATCTTCTTTGCTACCTAGTATTCCTGGACCTTCTGTCAAGCACTTCGTCTTTGCTATCAACACCCTCCAGCATTTCGTACTTTGAAGCTGACACAGTTATGAATTGCTTTCGCTTCATAGCTTTGGTCCTTTGTCATAATTAGAACAGCAGCATTGACTTTGGAAGTCAGTTTTCAGATGCATTGGATGCTGCTGAATATTGCTGCACTGTTTTCTGGGTGCTGAAATCTGTTCTGTGGCTGAATCGGCTACCCTGTACTCAGCATGGCTATCTGGCTGTTCTTGTCAAACTATTGGCAGCTTTAGGACAGGGATGAAAGGAAATAGATCAGTATAATCAGAATTGTATGATTCTGTGATCTGTGGGATATCTCTAGGAGATTTGCAGTAGATTACCAAGATTTTGTCAGCCCTTTGAAAAGACCCGGTCAGGAAACAGATACCATATAAGGACTACTGGAACTCTACTTTATTGATATCAGCTCTAATAACAGAATCTTGAAAGAATTATAGCGTTCCTCCCTCCCTCCCTCCCTCCCTCCCTCTTAACCAAAGACAGTCAAGGTGGGACAGTCTTGAGTTTCTTTCTGACCCCCTCCCATCTTTCTGGGCTGATACTTTTCTAATGGCTGCTGCTTCAAGGCTATCTCTGTATTCCTCTACAGATTTTTGGCTCACAATTGTTTATGAACTACAACAAGTATTTCCCCAATTTGGTTGCTCTAATTTTACTCAGTTACCTGTGATGCATGTTAAATGACATTTTGTAAATCACAGAACCCATGTAGTATGGTGGTTAATGGAGATCCAGGTCCAGGTCCATCCTTATTGCTGGATGACTTAGGACCAGTGATGCTTGCTCAGTCCAACCTTCCTTATTTTTTTCCCCAAGTTGTATTATTGCATTATTCTTTTTTTCCCCCCCAAGTTATATTATTGCATTATTCTTATGGGGAAAATGGGAGGAGGCAATGCTAGTACAGCATCTTGAGCTCTTGAATGGAAGGTGGGAAATAAATCTAATAACTAAGTAAACTTTACAAATCAAGAACATTATCCCCCTAAGCAAGAATCATGTCATTTCTTCTGTGAAGCTGGTAATATATTTGTGAATAAATATATCACTAAGATAGGACATTTTTGATAAAATATGAGAAATGCCCTTGAGCATTCCTAAATTTCCATCCTTGCTTAATAAATTAAAGCTAGTAATTAAAACATAAAATATAAAATAATAGACAGTATCATTGGTCATTGCTGTTTACCAAGGCCGTTTGTTTAGCCTAGTATTTATGTATGCAGCATAGGTGTTAGGTAGAAACCATGTCTGACATCATCACATAGGTAACACACATTATGTCATTTGTTGCATAATTTACATAATTTGTGAAATGATGTCATGATGCATCTAATATCATTTTCCTCATCCTTTGCATGCCCATGCCTGACACTGATTCCTCACAATTTCAGGCCAAGAATCTTTCCAAAGCTTGTTATCTAAGGTCGTCCTTACAAGAAATGGTGGAGTTTAGTTCAACTGAGGCTTTCTGCATTAACTCAGGAGCTGTTGCGCCTTCCTATTAGGCAGTGCATATGTTGTCATCTCCAGCTTTGCTTCTCTAGAGGTCTAACGTGGTGAATTTAAAACTCTTTTGGAGTACCATAGGGTAGATATAGAAACCCATCAGGGTTCCACAGGAGAAAGGTCATCATTCCCTCTCCTGAAAGGCAGCATGAGCACCACTACTAATCTTCCTCTGCAGGACACAGCTATATGTAAATAGGTTCTTGGAGATGCACTTTTTATCTACAAGGAGTGATGGTGTGGTCTACCACCATGTACAAACCAAGCACACATCTTGTAATATTTCTCAGAACCCTCTACAACACACTTATTTGGGGTTGGTGCCTACCCTTGGCCTTTCAGTGGAGTTCTGGGGGCCCCACTCTTCAAGGGGATGAAGCCAAGGCTGAAAAGAACATTGATTTAATTAGTCAAATAGAGTCAGTATGATTATCCTCTATGCATTAAAATGTTTTCTCTTTTCTGTCAAGTAAAAATGATAGCTTAATAACTTTCAGATGAGATCTGAAGTTGTACAAAGCTTTGGGAGAGCACATACAGTAGAGGCCTGGGTCTGTGGCAAGGAGAGGTTTTTCATATTTATTTATTTATTTATTTATTTATTTGTCAAATATCTCTACTGCCCATCTCACATACAACGACGCTGGGTGGGTTACAGATAGTAAAATGACAGATCGCTAAAAACAGCACAATGTAATATAAATATAAGTATAAATACACATAAATGCAAATACAAACATAAAAATACAAAAAATGTAAAATGTAAAATTCAAGATGGCAACAAGGTCTTATCCTTGGCACCATCACGGTGCCAACCACCCCCATGAATGGCTATCCCCCCTCCCATCCCAAGTGAGGTGGCATAGCCATGTCTTAACCCCCTTCCAGAAGGTGGGGAGAGTGGGGGCCTGTCTTACCTCTGGGGGTAACGGGAGACAGATTAGACAAGTAAATAGACAAGTTAATGTAGAGAAGGTTCCCTGAAGCAGGAATATTTGAGAAACAGCAACCTATTCTATATTCCTTGAAAGGAGAAATCATAACTTACACTCTGCATGCAGGACTCTTTATTTTTTTTCTCAGAAATGTTCTGCTGGTTTAAATCAATGAAAAACAAACTGAGGATATTTATTCCACATACTTTAGTAAATAAAACTAAAACAGCATGCCAGATTAATTTTATAAGCTGCGTAAAATATATGAATGGCTTTGAAAGTCCCAGATGTATCATTAAGAGGAAAAAATCAGTGAAGTGCATGTAGTATGTTTTAAATGTTTATTAAACCAGTTCAAAGGTTTACTCAGAGGTTTTTTATTGGGCCACCTGAGTGAAAAAAATGAACGTTCACCTGCATGCCTTCCCTTTGATTTTTTTTAGGTCTTAAGAAAATCAGGAAGTCACCAAAACGTTTGATCTGCTAAGTTTAATATGCGTGAAGAAGCTGTACTCAGAAATGCATCTGTTTTTCCTAAGGGTAGATTTAGATTTTATTGGCATTGTATCTGCTCCCCTTGCCTAGTCTGCTCTGTTTGTCTTTCTAATGAATGTAATGCAAAATGAAGTTCCATAGATTCTACATTCTAATTCATACATTCATACATACTAATTCATACATTCTAACAATTCTAATGTAATGAATCTAATGGTTCATACATTCTAAGGCATATAAAAATGAATTTCCATAGAAATACGGAGTGGTGAGAAATTTGCTGGAACATGTCTATAACCACTCACTGTACGTTCTGTCTGGACTATCATATTTAAAAGTTCAGCTAGAAAGTGATATGAAAAAAAAAATAACCGAAGAGGTTAGAGAGAAGCTGCCAGATAGTTCTGAGTTCAGCAGGCGAAGGTGCCAACCTACATGATGAACACTTTGCGTTGCCTCTGAAAAAGGAAGTTGCCTTTGTGGACCTTATGGACCCTAGATGGTGAATTCTGTGACAGAGGAATAGATTGGGTATAATGCTAAGCATTCATGTGTGCAAATTAATCTGACTTTTCTTTCTTTCTCTATTCTGTGTTTTGCTGAACGCAAGCGAGAAAAAGCTAATCACAGATGCTCTGAGTAGAAACCAATTTCTGAAAAGGCTGGACTCACAGCAGATCAGAGATATGGTAGAATGTATGTATGGAAGAACATATCAGCAAGGAAGCTACATAATCAAACAAGGAGAACCTGGCAATCATATATTTGTACTCGCAGGTTGGTAACCATTTCAGTTGTATATTTGAACAATAGACTCTGAAATTTTGCTTCTAAGGCTAAGTTTTAGCCTGTTAATATGGAGGAGAGCCTTGCTGGGATTACACTTGTTCCACCTAGTCCAGAACAAGTTTAATGTAAAAGCTGCCTTCTTGTTAGTATAGGTTAGGTTTCCCAAACTAGTGCTATGAGATGTGTCAGAACTACACCCATATTCCCATCCAGCATGGCCAATTGGAGGTCACTTGATTGGGAAATTCTTGTATATAAGCCCATGGCCATGCGAGTTGGGGATTGTGGAAACTAAAATGAGACACATCTGGAGGAGGCTAAGTTGGTAAAGGAAGACTGTCATAATTGTGTTCATCAAACCTCGTCCATGAGCTTCTTCTTGGATCATGTTTTTATCATCTCACTGCTCTTGCTGTAGACCTGTACAAGATTAAGGCAAAGGGCTAGAAACCAGGAGACTGAGAGTTCTAGTCCCTCCTTAGGCATGCAAGCTGGCTCAGTGACCTTGGGCCAGTCCCTCTCGCTCAGCCCAAGAGCCAATCAGGCGTGGTAGGAGAGTTCTAGTCCTGCCTCAGGAATGAAAGCCGGCTGGATGACCTTGGGCCAGTCCCTCTCTCTCAGCCCAAGAGCCAATCAGGCGTGCTATGAGAGTTCTAGTCCCACCTCAGGAATGAAAGCCGGCTTGGTGACCTTGGGCCAGTCCCTCTCTCTCAGCCCAAGAGCCAATCAGGCGTGGTAGGAGAGTTCTAGTCCCGCCTTAAGCATGAAAGCCGGTTGGTTGACCTTGGGCCAGTCCCTCTCTCTCAGCCCAAGAGCCAATCAGGCGTGGTAGGAGAGTTCTAGTCCCACCTTGGGCATGAAAGCCGGCTGGGTGACCTTGGGCCAGTCCCTCTCTCTCAGCCCAACTCACCTCACAGGGTTGCTGTTGTGGGGAAAATAGGAGGAGGAAGGAGTATTAGGTATGTTTGCTACATTGAGTTACTTATAAAAATAATAAAGGCGGGACAGAAAACAAACTTTGAGACTGCGTTGGAAGCACACTTTCAAAATCACTGTCATGCGGCAGTCTTATATGTTTGCCACATGTTTGCCATAGGGGGAGTTATTAGTCAAAAATGGTGAGCAGCTAATTGCCATTTCCTTAAGCCCACCGGCATGCTATCTATTTCCTTTTTTCCCTTGGTGGGAAGGACTTACTTTCAGACAGATCATTAGGCCATCACTGACCATTTTTAGTTATAACGCCTCTGTGGAACCCAGAAGGATTCTGGTACTTTCCCTTGTAGCAGGTCGGTTTCTATGTATTTTAGTTTAAATAACTAAAGTAAACTAATTCATTAAAATAACAAGGTTGTTTTGTTAATTAAGTGGGGCAGGAAATCTAATAGGTATAAGCAGGGCCATCTAGGTGGGGGTCAAAAAGGTTGATTCTGAACCACATAAAAAGGGGCAGAGTTTTGATCGTGAGATTGTGGCCACTGTCTTGAGTTTTCTGTCCCCCTTCCCTAGAGACCCCTGGTATAAAGGGCGGTATTCCCAAGTATTATGTCACAAGCTCATGGTGTGACTGAGCAAGCCCATCCTTACAATCTTGTACAATACTTGTAAATACTTCGACATTGCCATTTCTCAGGAATGCCTTCTTAATTTAGACAGTTTAGGGTTTCAGGTCAGGTCTCAAAAGGGGTCAGTGTAGGAGCACTGCTGAGATTTTGCTCTCCTAACTTCCCTGGCTTTGGTGATCCAAATGCCTTTTGCTTTTTACCATTAACTCAAGAAGTGGGTTGGGCTGGTAAAAGAATGCCTAAGATGTGAGCAATGGCAAGATATCACAGTCTTTTTCTAAACTCTATCCTGCTCTTTAGGATGGTAGAACGCAAACATACACAAACACTTTGCATATGTATGAGCCAAGATATGTCCTTAAATAACCATGACTAACTCTGTCTCTTAGTTTGACTGTGACAAACTACACTACCACAGTTCTGGAGACATCAATAACTGAATTGAATTGGTTCTAATTAAGCTACTAAAATCAATACTAGGAAGGAAATAGGATTAAAAGCAAAACGGTCCTTTCCTCTCGCCCAGATATTCATCTCAAATTTCCAGTGACTCTTTTAGTGCCAGAACAATAGTTTTTTCTTTAGCAAAATCGGTATTTTGTGAACAGCATACTGTGAAATAGTCTTTTGTTGTTGTTGTTGTTGTTATCCTGAAGGGAGCAATTACTCACAGTGAAGAAAAGGTGCGTTTAGAGGTCTCATACACATGAAATGTCGCTTTTGGTTGAAGCAAGAAATTAAGTTTAGAATATAGAAAGAAGTATTGTTAACAGTAACACAATCCATTTTTCAGCTGCAATAAAAATGAGGAAATGAAAACCCCTGAGCCGAATCTTGAGAAAGAGATTATACCCAATTTTTGCTATCTTTCTTGCAAATCATGCTTCAGACTCATGCAGGAGCTTCCAGGTTTTTTTAACACACACAAACAATCTATTTGCCATTATTTTTAATACCCTGCTCTATAAATTGGCAATGGTAATTTGTATGGGAATTAAATGGCCATAGTTCAGCTGCAGAGCACTTGCCCAAGATTTCTAGGGTTTCTTATGCCAGTAAACCATGGAAAGCTGCTACTTGTCAATATAGGAAAGACCAAGAGCCTGTCTTGGTAGATTGCAATATCCTGTATTTCATTTCTGATTCCAGATCCCTCACTGGAAGTGTGTTGGCAACCCTTTGCACAAACGATTAACCTTATAGTTATGTTACTGATTAGGGTTAGGAAGAAGGATGATCTCTTTTAATGTAGTGTTTCTCAGACTTGACAACTTCCATGCGTGTGGACTTCAACTCTGAGAATTCCCCAACAGGCATGGTCATTGTTGAGAATTCTGAGAGCTGATATCCATACTGTTGGAAGCTGCCAAGGCTGGAAAATGCTGACAGATATGAAATTGTGTTTATGGATATTAATAATATTGGTATATCTAGTCAGCAGTGCCTGCAAGGGGTTGGTGGTAGTCAAAACAGACAAAGTGTGGGATGCAGCAATGCCATGCTAGAACCCATCCTTTTAAAATGTGCATCAGTGAAAGGGACAGGCTTGCATTGTACTGTTGCAGCTACCATCTCACCTGTTTTGATGCCCTCTGCAGATTTGTAATGGTATGTGGGAAAGACCTTGGGAGACGGGCTGAAGGGATGCTGCCTAGGGAACGGTCAGATAAGAGAGAGTAGAGCCCGTAACTGGATAGTGGGCAGAGCAAGAGGCTCAGAAGGGACCCTCCCTAGTTTCTTGGGCTGTAAAGGATATGATGGGAGATTTGTACTTTCAAACTTGCAAGATTCTGTTAATGTAGCTTTACAATAAAGTAGAATTAACTCATCTGGTTGTCTTTCCTGTCTGGTCTATCTTGGAAGGCTGACAAGATTCTGCATCTAGTCTGATGTTGTCTCCCCTGACTGGCAAAATTGGGACAGTTCTTACCCACCATCTCTTACATGATTCATTTTTTTAAACTGTCTGATGATGCCAGGAATTGAACTTGGGATTTTGTAGTTGTGTTCTATCACTGAACTATAAGTCCTTATTAGAATCACAAGTATTTAAGAGACAGAAAACAATCACACACCAAATGTAACACAAGTTCCGGTCTTTAACAACAATAAAAAGAGGCAAAAACAAGGAAGTAAGCTTATTTGAGTGTGTGTGTAATTCAATTACTTGCAATTTGAAATTGCAAGTAGTTTGTAATTAAATAGGTACTTACGAAATTTATTCATTCACGCTTGTTAACAAAAATAAAGTCAAAAATGAAAAACAGATTAATTTTTGGAAAGAGGTACAAAAAGAATAAAAGGAAAGCACAGTTTAATACATAGTTATATCAATTCAGTTTTTATTCTGGTGTTTTTTCTTTTCCAACAGAAGGTAGATTGGAGGTTTATCAGCATAACAAATTTCTATCATCAATTCCTGTGTGGACAGCATTTGGGGAATTGGCTATTTTATACAACTGCACAAGGACAGCCTCAGTGAAAGGTGAGTAGGCTTGCTCCTGAAAATGTGGCAAAAACAGGAAGACAATCCAGAGCTCCACTGTGAGGCTATTTTTACTCACAGCTGAGATGTTATGATGAGATGAAATTCAAAAATTTGTGAATAAAACTTTGGATTGTTTTTAAGAGACAAGAGGACTCTGAAGCCCCAGTTCAGCTACTCAGCTCTGCCCACTGGTGAAGGTCCAGGCTGCTGAGTCTGATGGTACAAATGGTTACAGAGCTTTTCATCCTTCTAGTTGATAAAATTCTGGCCAAACCAATCCTTTATGTATTAGAGCTTCTATAAAGAGAACTAGTTGGCCTCTTCCTGCTTCTTCTGAAATTCTAATCAAATATAAATTAGACTGGTGAGAATAAGATTCTAGGAACATTACTATAAGCACTGGCACATTCAAGCATTCATTCAATGACAGTCAGGAGACCAGGCTCTTTCTACTGTTTTAATGAAGCGAAATGACCAGTACAAGAAGAAAGCCCAATTCCCTCTCAAACTAACTTTTAAAACTACATTCTCTAAATTGCCCTCTACTCCTCTTCCCCCTAGAGCATGCCACCCTGCTTCTCATGCCAGATGGTTCTTCTGATGTTCCCTGTTTGCATGGCCTTGGGGTGGCCAAGGCCAGGGCCACAACTAGGGGGGAGCAAGTGGGGCATGTGCCCTGGGCGCCGCACTGCTGGGGCGCCAAAATGAGCGCTGGGGTGTGTGTGCCAAAATGGGCGTGGAATCCATGTTTGCCCTGGGTGACACAGACCCTAGTTGCGGCCCTGGCCGAGGCAATCAGCCCCTAGCCATAACAATTCCGTTCACACTCCGATCTAGCACCCCCTCCCATCTGGCGACATGAAGTCTGCTCACACCGGTGAGAGAAAGATGGAAGATGCTCCAATAAGAGGGTTCTGTGAACCTTTGATCGCAGAGTCTGACAATTACTTTATTCTGAAGGGTCTTACCAGAATTAAGTAAATTAGACATATTCATACATTTCCTACAACCTTCCAGCTGAGATAGCCTATACTTAGCCATGCCCAGTCTGATACTTAGAGTGTTAATAGCATCTTTTGTAACTGTTATCTCTACTCTTATCACCAAAAGAACAGCCACCACATCCTTTTCTGTCCAAACTGTTGCATTAGTGAGTAAGGGGAAGTTGGTGGCAGGATCTTCTTGGGCAGCTTCAAGACAAAACAAGAAACGGGTTCTCCCCATCACCAAAACAGGAAAAAAAAAATCACCTGCTTCTGATTCCAATTGTAGCTATGAAATGGCTATCGGGATATAAACATGTCTGTGTGTAAGTAATGTTTATCTGACTACAGCCTCCTCCTGATAGGAAGCCTGAAAATATTAGAAAGTTGATGGACCCTTGAAATACCAAGAATTGACATCATAAGTTCTTCCAGATGAGATCTGTGTTGTGCAATTGCCCATTCATAGAATATTACAAGGATTCCTGTTGAATTGTTTTCTGTTTGTACCCTTTCCCATGGCTACTTCCATTTTTTATATTTTTACCCAGTAATAACCATGAAGGACAGAAGGGTAGAATGGCTACACAGCATTTTTGTTTCTTGATGGATATTAGTAGAAGCTCTCTATCTGAAAGTTTTAGCTCCATCTTGCCTTTCTAAGAGACATAAAGCAATCGTAATACCACTATTATATGGCCCTCAATGACTTGTATGATATTATCATTACTCCTGCCATGTTTCCTACTTGATAAAAGAAGGGAAATGCACAATTTGAGGACATCATGAATATTATCTTATTAGAGATGAGAATGAAGAAAAAGATGGAATAGAACTGACCAGTGTCACTAAATCTGATTCCCTGAAAATGGTGCTGTGCAGTCACATTTGTTCAGAAACCTTGTAAATTTCTCCCAAAGGAAGGTTGTGTTCTCCAGATGTTACTAATAACACAAAGGTTTAACAACAACATTGCATCACCAGTGTACCAAACTACACAGATTTTCAGGTTTCCAGTCAATGTATTTCTAATGTCATCACAAACATTCCTTATACATTTATCCATAAAGACATCTAACAATTAAGGGGACATTATCTTGTCTTATTCATTGCCATTGTTGAGCCATTTGCTAAGCATTCAGTTTGTTCTCATTCAGGCTTTACTGCCACGGTACAGTATATTTCTCTTATTTCATTCAGCAACCAACCTTCAATTCCATATTTGTGTAAAACATTCCGTAATGGAAGCCTATTCACTCCTGACACATTTGGTCAATATGCCACAAGCATAGCCCAGTTTTCCCCCAAGCATGCTCATAGTTTTCCATGCAAGGTAGGATCTCTAATCTAGAGATCCTCATGCATGCTAACATACTGTGGAGGTATATGCGTGCATTCAGAATATTTGTGTGTTTTTTTCTAGTGAATATATGGAGGTATAGAAGATGTCTACATTCAAAATTAGTTTCTTACACTATTTGATTTATAACTTTGGAAGGTATTAAATAACAGTTGAATCATTATTCTGAAATGCTTTGGGCAACTGCATTTATTAATCTACAATATTTGTAGGTTGTCTCTGAAAGAAAATTGGTAAGAGGTGGTGAACGAGGTAAACAAAACAAACAAACAAAAATCATGTGATAATGACTAATAAGATGTCAAACTGGTTGCAACTCTTCAGTGTTAACTCCTGGTAGAGGAAGTGTGAACATATTCTCAGTAGCACAGAGAACTTTAGTAAACATGATTCCTTGAGAAAATGTGTTCTGAATGTATATGTATATTGTCCTGTATGCTAGAATTGTCAATTTTTTTGTTTTCTTTTCACTTTTTTTTACAGCTGTCACCAGTGTGAAAACATGGGCATTAGACAGAGAGGTTTTCCAAAATATCATGAGAAGAACAGCTCAAGCAAGGCATGACCAATATAGAAACTTTCTGAGAAGGTAAATGTGGCCTGTGCATTCCCCTCCTTTCTTAATATCAACAGATAAAAATGGGATATTCTGAGACAAGACTTTGTCTGGCAATCTTGTGGTCTCATTTGTAAAGTCTTATGTTCTCAAAAAAAAAAAACATAAAAGAGGGAGAAAAATGAAATAGCTGCATGGAGCGTTTTGGTTGGTGGTTCTTGGATCCTTCTGCCTGGAAGCATTCTTCCTGCTTTTAGAAGATAGGTGGATTGTATCTTACAACCAATTCTTAGATCCAGAATTATCACTTAGTCATGATATTGAAATGAACACATTGCAGATCAATCTGAACATTCTCTAGGAGTTCAGTTTTGAATACCTCTATTTTGGTTCTTTACTGCAAATATCTACATAATTGGGAGTCACACATGCAGCTCTATCTTGGTCATTCGTGAATTTCAGTGTGAAAATAGATATTACAAACACAACATTGTTTACATTAAGGGTCAAATGAAGAGTATTTGCACAAAGAGGTATTGCCTCTTGCTCTTCATTTTCCACGTCCACCGGTTTTGTTCTGCGGTGTTATTCATCTCTCTGAAGCACATTTTGATTGAAGAGGAATGGGTGGGGCAGTGTTCTCAACTTTGGCAACTTTAAGATGTGTGGACTTCAATTCCCAGAATTCCCCAGCCAGCAATTCTGGGAGTTGAAGTCCACACATCTTAAAGTTGCCAAGGTTGAGAAACAAGGTTCTATCAGTATTTATTTCATCAGTGGACAGAAAATTGTGGTTTTCACCCTGTTTTGAAGGTGGTTATGTAGGTTAAACAAGTATCAATTGCTGATATTGTTGACATGAGTCTCATAGATAACCTGTCCTTTTTAATGACACCCATTTAGTAGTAACGTCTCAAATCACAGTTCTTTGAAGAAACATGGAACTCAGATTTAAAATGCTATGTTGTTATCCTAGTAATAATACTCAAGCCAAACTGAAAGAACATATTTTGGGTAAAAATTCCTGCAAAGGATGATTATAGTGGTTTTTCTGTACCACTGTTGAACTTCCATTTATATGCAAAACTCCACCATTAATCATTCATGTTAACTATTTTTTATAGTTAATACCCATAATATGCATATTTTTAGGAATATCTAGCTGTCCAAGAAAGAACTAAATTCAAAACACTTCAAAAGTTACGATTAAAACTGAAAGCTGAAATGTATAAAAATTGAATTCAGTGGATTTCTTTGGTTTTTCTTTTAAGTGTTTCTTTACTGAAGAATTTACCCGAAGATAAACTAACCAAGATTATAGACTGCTTGGAAGTGGTAAGTCATGGGACCCCTAGTGAAATGCATTTAACCGTATTTAGCTGTTTAGCAAACTTGCTCTAGGATAAAGTCAAACCAAGTTATATATTACTTTGTTCTCTGATTAATGTCTGAATTCTAGTGTATGTTTGTTTGTTTGTTTGTTTATTTATTTATTAAATTTTGCCACCACCCATCTCCCCCCATGGGAGGGACTCTGGGAGGTTTACAACAACAGTAAAAGCATCAGATATTGTAAACATCAAATACAGTATAACAATATAATATAAAACATAAATACAGTATAAAATCCAGATGGCAATGATAGCTATAATACCACTCATGTATATCTAAAGGGTCACTTTAGGGTACCAGCCATCTCTAGGAATGATTACTTCCCTCCCTGCCCCAAAGGTGGCAGAACCAGGTTTTTAGTTTTTTGCGGAAGTCCGGGAGAGAGGGCGCTTGTCTCACCTCTGGGGGAAGAATGTTCCAGAGGGTGGGAGCCACTGCAGAGAAGGCCCGGCTCCTGGACTCCGCCAGATGGAATTCTCTTACAGACACGGTCCGCAACATGCCCTCTCTGCATGACCGGGTGCGACGGCGATGAGACAGTCCCTCAGGTACCCTGGACCCATGCCATGAAGGGCTTTAAAGGTGCTAACCAACACCTTGAATTGCAATGTTAATTAATGTTATCTAATCTGGGCTAAATAAGTTTATTTGGTAGCAAATTTAATGTGCAGAATCTGCACATTATTCGGTAGCAATAATGTTTATTCGGTAGCAAATTTAATGTGCAGAAAGACCCATTGTGCTGGAAGTTGCCATCCTTGCCTTTCTGAAGTTCATACTGAAATCCCCAGAACGACTTTCTAAACTGTACCGCTTCCCATGTATTTGCTTTAGCAACATCTAATTTTTGGTGACTAGCATTTCTATCACCAGACATTACATAAAACAGGCAAATCGTACTGCCTAAGTGGCTGAAACTAAGGGAAATAATGTCTTACTCCAGAAGCTTGAGACAAAAGCTGCCTGTGGAAAGTTCCCAAAATATATCAAAGCAGTCAAACAGGAAGGAAGGAAGGGAGGGAGGGAGGGATTTAGCTGCTATAGGAAAGCTATACATTTAGTCCTTTCATAGTAGGGGGAAGGGAAGAGAGACTGACTAACATTTGGAGTCTAGAGGTCTGTATTTAGGGGCTCTTAAAATAGCTTATGGAATTGTAACACTTACCTGTAAAAATGTGACATGCTGTGATGCTTATCTCATGTCACTACAGGTAGTCCTCACTTAACAACCATTCATTTGGTGATAGTTTGGACTTACAATGGTGTTGAAAAAATGACCGGTTCTCACGCTTATGACTGTCACAGTGTCCCTGCAGTCACATGATCACAATTTGGGCACTTGGCAACCGGTTCACACTTATGACCGTTGCAGTGTCCCATGGTCATGTGATCACCATTTTCAACCTTCCCAACCGGCGTCTGGCAAGCAAAATCAATAGAGAACTGTATGGTTTGCCTAACGCCCGTGGTGATTCACTTAACGACTGCCACGAAAGGTCATAAAATCAGATCGGATTCACTAAATGACCACTTCACTTAGCAACTGAAATTCCAGTCTCAGTCGTGGTCGTTAAGTGAGGACTACCTGTAAATAAATATCTGTGGTAATGACCGATAAAAGCAACAATGGGTAGCTTTCAAAAGAAAGATCAGGATATTCTGGCCACCTTCTTCCATTGTACTTTTGAAATATAATGATTTGTATTTGGAAAAAATCTCTGAAATCCATTATTAATATATCTGCCTTTTTTTCTTTTCCTTTTCTTATACTTTAATCAATGTAAATGAACAATTTTGTATTTGAAGGGCTAAGTGAAATTAGTCTGGCCAAATTGGTTTATTGTGCACATATTCTTACATAATCAGGGATTTACATGTTCCAGCAGTACAAATGGTAAGAAAAAGGAATTTATTTGTACACAGGAATGTTGCAGAGCCATTTGATTATGAGAAATATAGTCTGAGATATATTAACTTTGGAAGCCATTTATGCTCAGCTTTTGTCTGTAAAATTTTTCCTCCCTCCCCCCCACAAAGCTGATGTGTTGCTGAGTGACCTGAATTTTTCCTGGGCAAGTCAACACGCTCCTTCCATTTGGCAGGGAATTCTAAAGAGACCAACTGCCTGTCTTCAAAATTATGCAACTGCAACAACAGAATGCCTTCGCTGAAATCATTGTCTAGCACAAATTGTTTGCAGAGCTGGCCTGACTGCATAAGCCGTAGCCCAAGTCATTTGTTTCAGGCTGCCATATTTTAGGTACCAGATAGCTGTCCTACAGCAATTTAGGCCATGGCTGTCTTAAGCTCAATATCGTCCACTCTGACCTGCAGCCGTTTGTTAGGTTTTCAGACAGGAATCCCAGCTGTACTTTAGCAAAACGCTCACTTGTTAAAATAAAAGGCTCACTTAAAATAATTTAAAAAAAGACAAAACACTGCCCATCACTGTGATAAAGGAGGGCAGCAATAATGGTGCAATTCTGAGGGACTGAGGGAGGCTGAGAGAGTGAGGCTAGGGACCCATATGCAAGCAGTGGGGTTTCCAGATCTAATTTTAGGTGCATTAATTCAGGGCTGGAGGTCTGAGATGTAAGAAGACCCTGTCGAACCAAACCACAAGTTTGTACTATAGGTAGTCCTCATTTAACAACCACAATTGAGACCGGTGTTTCAGTTGCTAAGCGAAGGGGTCATTAAACGAATCCGAACCAATTTTACTACCTTTTTTGCGGTGGTCATTAACTGAATCACCACAGGCATTAAGCGAACCAAGTGGTTGTTAAGCAAATCATATGGTTCCCCACTGATTTTGCTTGTCAGAAGCCATCCAGGAAGGTTGAAAATGGATGCTGCAATGGTCATAAATGCAAACTGGTTGCCAAGTGCCCAAATCATGATCACATGACTGCGGGGATGCTGTGACAGTTCTAAGTGTGAGGACCAGTCATGAGTCCTTTTTTTCAGCACTGTCTAAAGTCTGAACTGTCACGAAATGAATGGTTGTTAAGTGAGGACTACCTGCATCTACATACTTTGCCACCATATAATAATAATTTCTTAAATTTATATGCTGCCCAACTCCCAGCGACTATGGCTGGTTTACAATTGTTAAAAACATTTAAGAAGAAAAAAGCAATACAAAACAAGAAAAAAAAAAACAGCACAAGGCAGAAGAACAACGATGTCAAAGAAAACAAATCTGGAGGGGAACAAAAAGTAAGAAAAGGGCGTCAGTCATCCCTGCCAAAGGTCAGGGTGAAGAGCCAGGTCTTTAGAGCTCTTTGAAATACCAGTAGGGTGGGAGTCATTTGAATTTCAGGGAGAACCTCATTCCAGAGGTCAGGTGTTGCTACAGAGAAGGTGCGCTTCTGGGGTCCAGACAGATAACGTTTTATTGATAGATTCCAGAGTGCACCAACCCTGTTAGATTGAACTGGCCAGGCAGATACTAAGGGAGGCAGGCGATCCCTCAAGTAACCAGGCCCTAGGCCATGTAGGGCTTTATAGGTGGCAACCAGCACCTTGAATCAGGCTCAGAAGCAAACTGGCAACCAGTGCAGCTCACAAAGCAGAGGTGTTACATGGGCATACCACTGCATTCTGGACCAGCTGAAGCTTCTGGGTGGTCTTTAAGGGCAGCCCCATGTAGAACACATTGCAGTAGTCAAGCCATGAGGTGACCAGGGCATGAGTGACTGTCTGAAGAGCCCCCAGTCTAGGAAAGGGCACAACTGGTGCAGAGATGAGGTTGGACAAAAGCCTTTCTGGCTACAGCTGCCACCTGCTCATTGAGCAGGAGCTGTGAGTTCAGGAAGACCCCCAAATTGCACAAGGTCCTTGAGTGAGGAAGTGCAACCCCATCCAAGAGCAAAGTTGGACTATTCCCAGGTCTGGGTGGTCCAAACACCCACAGCCACTCAGCGTTGATAGGGTTGAGTCAGAGACGGTTCCTCCCCATCCAACTAGCCACGTTGTTTGTCCATGTTGCAAAAGCTCATGGAAGACAGCTAACACCATACTAAATTCTATTGTATGGGGACCCTTAAAAGTATAGAGCAGGGCTGGGAAAACTTTTAATCTGCAGATGTTGCTGGATTAGAACTCACATTATTTCTGACCATGAGCTCTTATGTTAGGTTCTAATAGCATTAGGAATCTGAGGGAAGAAAACTAATATGAGGTTTTTTCTTTCTCCTAATCTTACAGTTTAAATCAGATTTTTTCAACCTTGGCAACTTTAAGATGTGTGGATTCAACTCACAGAATTCCCCAGTCAGCATACCTGGAAATGTTGTAACGCAACTGAAATCAATATAACGAAGCTAAAACATTAGCATGAATAAAAAGTTGTGGTTGGGCTCTTCTACTGGATACTTCTCTTTAAGGAAAAAAAAATCTTGCTTGGGTTCCTTTGCAGACTTAAGTAGTTTGGGTCATGGCATCCATGGGGGTTGTCAACAAAGGTCAAGATGGCGGTCATGGCAGGTGGAGCTTTGTCCCTTTGTATATATGTGCATTATTGATGTAGATACAAAAGGGGCGGGGCTTCTATTGCACTGCTGGGATTGCCCCCTTGATTTTTTTGGCCCAGTTATTTGGGTCGCTGAGACATCCAGTTTCTCTTAATAATCTGACATGTTTAGATGTGTGTGTCTGTGTGTAGGAGGAATGGAGGTGGTTTTGCCAGCATAAAAATCACATTGTTAGATAATGAAACATGTCATTATGACACTGCAACCTCTTGGTTTATTAGGAAAGTAACTTCTAGCTTTTTTTCTCCCTTTTATGGATTTATTAGGAAAGTAACTTCTAGCTTTTTCCTGCCTTTTCTCTTCACTCAAGGAGAGAATCATTTCCATAAGAATGCAGTGACATTCCTGTAGCCCACAAGATTAACATTTTATTCTTCTTCAACAAAAGAATACTTTTCTCTGTTCTTCAGAAGTAATTAAATATTGCTATTGATGTGGAATTTCTTCTCCATTATAAATTAATTAGATCACAAGATGAATGATTAAATATTTAGCATTTCTCCAGCTATAAAGGAAGCCTGTGATGGGAAAGTTTTATGTATTTTAGCCGCAGTCTAAGAAATTTCACTTGACCAGTTTGAGCAACTTCATCAAGAATCCAACAGGAAACCTCTGCTCTTCTTTCAGGATCCCTAGAACAGAGTGAATTAAATTGTTTTGGAAATATATTCTTTAATGTAAACTTTGTTAGACCCTCTGTCTTTCTAGAAGCAATTAAGTTCCTCTTTGAAAGTCCAGCATGTTTGCCCCAAAGATCTAATTTGTATCTCTTTACTGCCAATACCCAAATCTTCCTCCTAAACTCTCCATGCCATGCATTTATAATTCTTCAGTTTCACTGTTTATATGATGAAGATGGGCAGCTGTAATGTCCTAGAACTTGAACATTTTTGTAAGCTCTGACATTCTTAATTGTATTTTTAGTATTGTATCTATGGTAGCCTTCCCAAACATGGTGCTGTCTGTGTGGTGGACTTCTACATCTAGAATTCCCACTCAGAAAGCCTCTTATTTAAGATCCAGAGACTGGAGCCACCAGGATGATATTCACTAAGGCCCAATTCATAGAAACCAATCAATTTTGATTGTTCTCTTGCATGTCTCCTACATCTGGCAGAGTTGAGGGATCACTTCCATTTCACCTTCATGGAATCTGTATTTCATGTCAATCCTATTTAAAAACAGTGTGTGTATGTATGCATGTATGCATGTACATATGTAGATCGATTTGAAGCCTGAATAATCATTACCTTTGGTTTATTGACCCATATTAATGACCCATTGATTTCAGTGGGTTTACACTGACTAAATCTGAGCAGCTGGTCAAAGGAAGCAAAGAACTGTAGAATTACTTTGTGTAAATAGTCATGCCACGTTCTTTAATTGATGTATTTGGATTATCAGTTAGTTTTAAACCCCTTGCAATCGTTTAAAAAGACATTCATGTTTAATTGATCAATGTTTTTATAATTTATGCAGAATAAGACATACTTGCTATGGGGAAAATGCAGGCAGTGGAGCCAAAACAAAAACTTGGCTTTTGTTCCTCCTTTCAAAAAGCTGCTGTAGCTTTTTTGAATCTAGCTTTTTAGAATTTGCATTATTTTTCTGGCAGAGAAATACTCTGCTCTCGCAATATAGAAAGCCTGCAAATACAACAGTTGTTATGTAATATCAATATCATCCTTGGTTGAAGGTCTGTACTTCAATGCACTTTGATTAAGCAAATTGATTAATATAATATTTATATCTAGGTCTGGACTGAAGGTTTGGTAGGAATTTAAATAATTTTCTCTAGTAATCCAAACATACTTGATGGTATGCTAGAAATTGCCAGTGGTTTCAGGTTAGTCCCTTGGGAAGATCTATATTTATTTAATTCGTTTATTCAATTTACATAGCCGCCCATCTCAAACTAGTGACTCTGTTACATCCTGTGATGTGTAGCTTCTCCCCCAATGAGGCGCGGACTCAAACTTAGGCTGGCTAAGGAAATCCGGTTTATTGGGAAAGGGTACGGTCACGAGAGAAAGACGGGAATGAGCACGTGTTGCGCTCATTCCCTTAATATACACGCGTGTCAGCCTTGCCCCTTTCCGCCCTCCTTTGTCCGTACGTCCGTTCCCGGCCCTCTTGATGGGCGATCCCTGTGGGGCACTGGCCTTGATGGGCGATTAGGGCGGATGCCGGCCGAACGCCATTGTCCTTTTCCGTGTGCGGCCCAGGTGTGTGCCCTGGGGCCCTGTGAGGTGGGCCGGTGATTATGTTGATGGCTGCCCTGGCTTGGGCGAGCCATCTGTGCAATTGTTCTTGAGGGGATAAGCCTATGCATACTTCCTACCCCTCCCTTCTATCAGGAAGGCATGATCACGTTGTGAGGCATGCATGCCTTAGAACGGGGCATGACACATCCTATCATTACCTGTGTTTGCTTTGCCCCACAGGAATACTATGACAAAGGTGATTATGTTATCCGCGAGGGAGAAGAAGGAAGCACCTTTTTTGTTATATCCAAGGGGAAGGTAAGGTACCTGACAAACTTGTGCAACTGTATTTGGCCAATGGACCATGCGTGAAGCTGCATTTTCTCCAATTTGTTTCCTGAGAGATAAAGGATATTCCATTAAGTCTATGAGAGCCTCAGAATAGGATATTGATCCATCTCTTCAAGGCAAGATGCTATCCCGAAGTGACAGGTCAGAATGAGACATGAGATCATTAGGAATTAATTGGCCAGTGAACATCTGGGTCTCTAAGCTGCCAGACAACATTTAAATTAGTTGCCCAGTCATATGCATGCCTCTCCACAGCTATTCTTGTTTTAGCTGTATATCTGCCATCTGTCCATCATTTACTAAAATCTGCACATGTTTCAGTAATAGCAATGATGATATCAGAATCAGATATCACCAGCCCTGAATAAAGGAACATCTCAGCAGCACTCAAAACTATTAGGAAATGCACTTCCTGGTCTGGAGCAAGAAAGGAAACTGTAGGAAGGAATTCAGTGACCTGGAGAAGCCACTCTGTGGGCCTTGGTTTCCCAATTTCAGGCAACTAATCCATGCAAAAAGATTTAAACTCTCTCTCTCTCTCTCTCTCTCTCTTTCTTTCTTTCTTTCTTTCTTTCTCAGATTCTTGAGGGGTCATATAAAGTAACACAATAGTATAAAACATACATCTAAGAAATCACCAAAAGCAGCATAATAAAATGCAGAAGCAGGTAAAAAGCTAATGGTTAACATTTGAGACAAAGTCAGCCTGATAAAATATTGTAAAAAATAGGCAATTAAACTAGTCAAACAATAAAATGAAAGCTAACCAACAAACACAGTAAGCATAATAATACATAAAAGTATTAGATTAAATATTTCACTAGGGTATTTTATATTCCTGAGGAACCTTTTCCTTATTATCTTTACTAATAAAATTTCTGAAAGGATGCTGCATACCATAAAAATATTTTGGATAGGCATATCCTTTAACACATCTTATTACATGTGTTGGTTTTTCCATAGAAATACCATGATTTAACCATATGGCAAGTGATATGGGAAGGGTCTGATTTCTAGCACTGGGCTGTTGTCAGTTTGGCTGCTATCAACAGGGTAATTAACAGTGTTTACACAACACTGTTTAATTCTGACCTGCTGGGCCCTGACACAATCATTTATATTTCACAAAAGCAGTATGTGGTATGGAAAATAATAACAAAGTATAGCATTTATCAAATTTATTTTATTTATTTATCAAATTTTGCCACCGCCCATCTCCCCCCGAAGGAGTAGTAGCATGAGGATAGATTGGGTCATAATAGGTGGGAAGGAGCAGAACCTCTGGCTCTTATTGAACTATAATTCCCAGCAATCTATTCTTCTCACTTGGCTGTGCTGACTAAGAGTTGTAGTTCAACAATGGGCTACAACAATAGTTACACATTCCTGGCTTAGGAATTATGACAACTCAGATAGTGCAAGGGGGCTAAAGTCTGCCTTAATGCAACAGACTCAGCAGCATCAATGGCTCTTCCAACTCCATGATCCTGCATTGTCCTCCTCATGACAAGGAGGTGATAAGGTTCCAGGAGAGGACTAAAACTGTTGGAAAACACTTCCATGGATGCCCAGCGTGGGCACCCAAGAGATGCAACATTTGCTTTGCTCTTAGAAGGGAAGCAAGGTCTATGTTGCTTCATGGGGCAGCTTCAAAGGGATGCTTCACTCAAAGCATCATGAAAGTGAAGAACTCCTTCAACATTTTCACAGCCCTACTAAAACTAAGCATCAAGTGGGCCATTAAAGAAGGGAGGTTCACTTATGGAGGGCTAACAATGGAAAAGACCTTTTTCCTGGTCATCACCCATGTTTGAAGATTAGAAGGCCTGGACAAGAGCTTTTCATTGTGATCTTAACTCAGGGACATTCAGGGGCCCAACATCCTTTGAACCCAAAAAATATAAAACTAGAAGATAATTGGGAGTTAGCAAGTTGGAACCCCTTCCACTAGATTAAATTTCCTCAAGAGTCTGTTGGGGGTCATATGGTCTATGAGATTATAACCAAAGAGAGTAGGACCTCCTCTCTCTCTCTCTCTCTCTCCCTCCCTCTCTCTGACATCTTCTTTTTCCTCTTTTGGTCACCCTTTCCCCACTGCACCACAAAACAGAAGATACAAGGAAAGGACCCATGGTTCTTTATAGAGAATGGAACAAGTCTCTTTCACAAAGGTTATGGAATCTGTTCTTGGGCTGGCAGGACCATCAGTTATAACCATCAGTTATATGCATCTGCTTTATAAATTCCCTGAAAGTTTATCCTGGGATTTTTCAACAGCCACTCATGGGTGGAAAAGTTGCCTGAAATATTGTTTGTCCACCACTGTTGGTATTTCACTGGAGTGCACACCGCATCAGGGCTTTAATGAAAAAATGGAAAGTGTTCTAGTAACTGAGATTAGGTCCAAAACATACCCAGTAAACTCACAGAAATGCAGTGCAGCAGATGAAACATGTGTTCTCTAAAGTCTGGAAAAAAAGCCATTGGTGCACATATGAGAGAGGCTCGATTTTAATTTATTTAAGGTATTTTTATCTATTTAGACAAGCACAGGCTAGATGGCTAAAAACAAATGTGGCACAACATACCATCACAAAGCATCTAAGAAAACAATATCTTTTAAAAGGGGTCTGCAGTAGAAGTGTGGTGGTGGAGGATAGCTTTGCTCTTTAAAGAGATGGTCAAAATTCCCTTGGTTATTCTCTTGAGTTTAAAGATGACTAAAATAGTTCTTTGGATCTCAGCCAAAGCCTTCAAAAACAGCACTTAAAAAAAACAGAAAGAAATAATTCCTCTTTTTTATGCAGTGGGGGGAGAGACTTAATGAAAAAACATTTATGCGTTTGCTATTGGAGAACAAACAGATCATGCACGAAAAGAGACAGATGGTGTATAACCAGCTGGCAAGCTCTAGAAATAAATACTTATGCTGGCTGCTTACAGGGATCAGTTCTTCTTGGTTTCTGCTGAACAATATTTGCAGAATCTGGAAATGGAGAAGAAAAATTGGATATTTGCTGCCATGTCTGGGCTGCCAAAATCCAGAGTAAATGGCAAGAAAAAGTTACTGAAAAATCTCTTTGCTGCCATCTAGTGATCAACTGGGTTGTTGCAAGCTGGATCTGGTAGCACTAGTATTTGTAAGACATTTTAACAAAGAGGATTGAGAGTTAGAGTCAGATTTTTTTTAAAGCTAGGAACATGCAACAACTACTATTATTATAATTATTAATACCAACATTATTGCTGTGGTAGGACCCACTCCATAAAGTAAGATAAATAAGTCTGTGAACCAGAACATCATTTACATATATTTTATATTTTAATGAAAAAACAATTAATATGATAACTCCCTAAAGTATTTAATATATTTCTCCTTCAATCATATTTAGAAGTACCATTTGGGGGCGAATGGGCTTTTGAACTTCACCTATGATAGGTAAAGGTAAAGGTTTCCCTTGACGCAAAGTCCAGTCGTGTCCGACTCTAGGGGGCGGTGCTCATCTCCGTTTCTAAGCCTTAGAGCCGGCGTTGTCCGTAGACACTTCCGGGTCATGTGGCCAGCATGATGACATGGAACGCCGTTACCTGCCCGCCGAAGCGGTACCAATTAATCTACTCACATTTGCATGTTTTCGAACTGCTAGGTGAGCAGGAGCTGGGACGAGCAACGGGAGCTCACCCCGCCATGCGGTTTCGAACCGCCGACCTTCCGATCGGCAGCTCAGCGGTTTAACCCACAGCGCCACCTATGATAGAATCGTAGAATTGTAGAGTTAAGAGGGACCACAAAGGATCTAGTCTGACCCTCTGCAATGTGTAGGAAAGCCAATTAAACAATATATGAGAAGTGGCTGTCTAGCTTTTTAAACATCTCCAAAGATGGAGAACTCATGACTTCCATAGATAGACCATTTCATTGTTGCACAAACCCTACCATCAGGATGTTTTTCTTTCTGTTTAAGTGAAATCTAAGTAGCTGCACCTGATATCCTAGTTTCTGTGGCTGTGGAATATAGTTCTTGGCCATCTTCTCTTAATCTTCATAATAACTATCTGGGATATTTAATCTTTCATCATTTGTTTCTTGTCCTGGTCTTCATCAGTGCTTTTTGGTATTTCCCCAAGATATATTTGGCCAAAAAAAAAAAAAAAGAATGTATATATAAGACTATGATTTCATTACATTGCAGTCTCTGTGTGCTGGCATCTCTGCATAATACCCACACGGAGGAATTAATTTTCTTCCACTAACATAAATGGGTATTGAAGTCTCCGCCTGAAATAGTTGGCAAATTGCAACAATTGTCTCTAACAGGAGGTTTTTCCATTTAAAGCCAAATGTTATCATCCAGTTTGTTTCATTAGTATGTATTTATTTATTTATTTGATTTGTTAAGGACACCCAACTCCAAGAAGGCTGGTAGTCTAGTTTCAAGGCAGAGGAAGAAATATTTTGTCCACTTTTCCCAATTTGGCCAATTATAAATACTCAGGGCTGCCCTCCTTACATGTTCAGAGACATGGCATTTTCTTTGTCTTTAGTTTTGTTATTTTATGATGTTCAATAAACAGATCATACACATGCATGCATACATACATGCACAAAATGAAATAAATCAATGTAAAATAACCCTTGAACTACAAATCACAAAAATCAATTTTACAGTTAAAAGAAATTAGGGAAGCTACTTTACATCTCTGTATCTTCCTGTATCTGATCCGCTGGGCTACTTTACAGAATTTGGCCACCTTTATATATGTCTCTGGGTCTGGACTGTAAGCAAAAATGCCTTGTGACCAATCTTGATAACATTGGGAAGACTTCAGGAGCAGAGCAAGGTGAGAGTCCCAAATATCATTATAAAATAAACAGCTCAGGAGGACCTGTTTTGTTGGTTCAGTCTCTAGAGAGCTACAGGGACAGACTCTCTTACAATGTTTTCACAAACATTTCACCTTGCCAAAATGAAGGTCTTCTATAATTGGGAACTGATATTAACTCAATCATCTGTGAGCTTCAGAGAACAATTGTTTCTACTCAGATTATACTAACTTGGAACCCATGCTACATCCACTTGCTATCCCTTATTCTTTAATATTAGCTCTGGCACTCTCTGACCCGAGTGCCAAAAGTACCCCAGAAGGAATGCATACCACCAGAACCTTGTCTCCAAAAAGGGGCTCTAAGAAAATTGATTGGAGCCTATCCCTAAAGAGAGACAAACACAAGGAATTACATTCGATTGTAGCCAGTATTCAAAAGACTGTGATCCAGAGATCCTTGCCTCCACTTTCCAAAGTCCAACCTTGAGTTGTAAAATCCCATTGGAACTCCGCTGTGATAAAAATACACAATTTTCTAGCTCTATCACTTAATTGATCGTTTTGGTGAAAGTTAAGGATGAAGTATGTCTATTAAGCTATAATGTATTTATTTCTGATGAGTAATTAGTGGGTCTTCATTTCCTAGGTTAAGGTTACCCAGACCGCAGAAGGGCAAACACAGCCTCAGTTGATTAAAACATTGCAGAAAGGAGATTACTTTGGAGAAAAGGCCTTGATCAGGTTTGTTTAAAATTATTTCTCATTTGGAAACATTTACATCTACTTCCACTGTTATTTACAAACTTGAGGAGCTCAAAAATGGAACAGGGACTGAGAACACAAGATATGGACATGATTCACTAAGAAATTAACTAAAGTGCTATAATTCACAGATGACTGAAAGAGTGGGCATTCATGCTACCATTTTTTTTATATAGGCTCTTCCATCCAAATTGTCTATCTTGGTTAAAGTAGGCTGAATTTTCTGCTTCCAGTAGATGCAGTTGATGGATTTTTCAAGTATATGCTCTGGTGTATGGGGGCAAGCAAGTTCTGGAAAAATTGACCAAGCATAGTCTACTACGCATTAATGAAGCAGTGAAATGGATCCAGTGAGATGTTTTGTTGGTTTAGAGCAGTGTTTCTTAAACTTGGTCACTTGAAAATGTGTGGACTTCAACTCCCAGAATTCCCCAGCCAGCATGGGGAGTTGAAGTCCACATATCTTAAAGTTGCCAGGTTTGAGGAACACTGGTTTAGAGGAAGAGTCAACAATGAAGTGGAACAAAAAAACCCATCAGCAGCTTGTGTTAAAGTTATCCATATCAGGAACATTTAGCAGCACCGAAGTGGAAAGCCTGCAGAGATGATGAAATGGTTGTTCGGTGTTGACACTCCTTTGAACAGAACAAAAAGCAGGGATAGTGATAATGGGAGGATTTAAACCTTGAAGTGGCATTTGGGCATCTAGTCGTTTGTAATTAATCAAACAATGTGATCCTGTCTATGTGTACTCAAAAGTAAGTTATATATTCAGGGAAACAGACTGCTAACAAGTGTAAACAGGATTGTGGCCTAAATCTAAGTTGCCACCTGATCTGTAACTTACTCTTCTTATCTATGTAAAATCAACTGTCTTTGATGTGTTTCTGTTTATAGTGATGATGTTAGGTCTGCTAATATAATTGCAGATGAAAATGATGTGGAATGCCTTGTTATTGATAGAGAGTAAGTATTACCTTCCTATATTGCTGTCTTCTTTCCAGCAGCTTTTCATTGTCACTGATATATTACATCAAGAATGCAGTTTTTCTGCATTCCCTTCACTTCTTTTTCCTTGTCCAAATTTGGGGGAGGCGGGAATTAATGGGAAGGGTAGCAAAACAGCCAAGTGAGAGCTTAAACACAGAAGAGTGAAATGACCTTTGAAGAGAAGGAAGAAGCAAAGGATCAGGAACCACCACCCTGCTCTTCGTTGCAACATGATGTTGCAAGATCCTGCAGTTGTTTGTGTTTACAACAGTTTCTATTTTGTCCTGAAGCTGCAAAAAGCATGTGCTGTGCATTGTGGAATTTTGTTGCCAAGGTACACATGTGTTAGGAAGGGGGGAAAACCTTATGTAATTAAGATGATGACAGAGGATGATATCTCTTCTATCTCCATAAATATACTGTTGGGATACTTCATATGATTTTATAAAAAAAAAAACCACCCAGTTCCCATTTGGATAATCAAGGTTTTTAATTACTCCTAAGTGGCATGCTCTGGCTGCTTAATTAATGAATAAAGAAAATGTGGAAAACCTCCAAAGTAGTGAACATTTAAATATTTCATGTAGAGCAAGAAAAGGCAAAAAGAGCTGGTTTGGTCTAGAGGTTAAGCACCAGGCTAGAAACTGGGAGATCGTGAGTTCTAGTCCTGCCTTAGGCATGAAAGCCAACTGGGTGACTTTGGGCCAGTCACTCTCTCTCAGCCCTAGGAAGGAGGCAATGGCAAACCACTTCTGAAACCTTTCCAAGGAAACTGCAGGGACTTGCCCAGGTAGTCACTAGAAGTCAATACTAACCTGAAGGCAACAAAAAAAGGAAAAGCAGACGGTAGTTATTTTGGGAAAGATTTGATACAACAGTTACCATTTACTGCATCTCTGTTTACTTAGATCGTTGTCTTTATCTTCTCTAACTTTCATATTTTAATCGATTTTTTAAATATATAGTGACTCATGCGTGCAGTGAGACTATGGACAGTAGTTAGCTGCTTTGTGAATTTTTAAAGGCAGAAGCTTATTCCTTTAGATATATGGAATAGACTGACATAATAGGAAAGGTATAAATATGTAAGTTAGACTCCAGTGAGCATCAAGCCATATTAACAGGATGGAAATGAAAAGCAGTGTGAATTCAAAATTGAATTGGAACTCTAGCACTGTTTCAATGCTAGGCAATATTTTAAAATATCACTCAAGCATTTCAGTAGATGTTGCATCTGATATGAGTTGTATGGTATTTCTGTACTTAATTGTATTGATTTTACCAAGGCTACAGTTTCTGTTCTTTGATGTTTGTTAGCATTTATATGGTTTTAAGTTTAATGTTATTGCTGATTATATATTCTCCTGGGAATCTTATACTTTAAGGACAACTGGAAAAAATATCTATAATAAATTTAATGTGGCCCATTTAGTCTTCCTCAAGCTCCTTTGATTTTCGCAGTCCAGGCAGAGAGCAAATGATGAGGGATTTATCAGGTTCCTGGCAGGCTGCATTATACGGTTGTTGATCTGAGTTCAGTTTTGTAGAGCTTGAGTTGTTTGGGTCTATAATAAAGTGATAATTGCCTGCAATCTTATTCAACCTTTGAAAGGTGCAGTCAGATTTTTCAGAGAATTAGTTTATTGCAGCGATGTGCAGTGAATGCTGTGGGTGATTTTCTTTTCAATCATGGCATCAAAAAGGTCAGACTCTCTGGAAATTTTTCTTTTTATTCATTGCACTATAGTAGCTGCTGCTGCTACCGTTACAGTAGGACTGTTGTTGTTATAATTGTGGCTGGGTTCACAAGTCATGCTAAGTTATAATACAGTTTGTTTGGCTTTGACTGACTATGTTGCATGAACAGCTGTTGGGTCTTAGTCAACTAAGCATTGGTAAGCTAACCATGTCTAAGTAATGCATTAACCCCACAATGTGTTTGTCTGCTGCTCAATAATTACAATTCTTTTGACCAGCATTCTCCTTTCTGGTTCTCCTCAGCCAGATATATTTGATCACATTTTGCCTTATTGGCTGGGAATTCTGGATGTTGCAGTCTACCACACTTGTAGAGTACCAGGTTGGGGAATTCCTTAGGCAGTATGTTATAAAAAGGGGACAGGTTGGATACAAAAAGAAAACCCCAAAATACAGCTAACTAAAATGCAAGTATAGGTATCACCCCAAGTAGAGAGGGATGAGAAGGGCTCTCCAGATGTTGGTGGACTATGTTTCCCAGCCCCCTTCAGTAGTCGCCAAGCTGGCAAGGACACTCAACATCTGAAGGGCTACACATTTTACCATCCCTACTCCTGTAATTAACTGGAAAAAAACTAATACAGGTATACTATAAATCAGCCTTCATCAACCCCTGTCACCCACAGCCTGAATGCCCATTGGCTGGGCTGGACATAATTTATGGGATTTAAAATCCCAAAATATCTAGGGAATGCTGCTGCAATTTTTTTCCTAGCAAAAGGATATTTTTTGACTCACTTCTGTTGTGTTTGCAGAACTTTCAATCAAACAGTTGGAACATTTGAAGAACTTCAGGCATACCTTGTGGGTTATGTAGCTACTTTGGCTCGGGATGATGAAAAAAGGCATGCTCAGTAAGTCTTCCAACTGATTCCTGAAACTGTAAAGAAGGTAATCTCACCAATGTTGTGTCAGGGTAGATAGAATTGGAACAACAGGCTTATAAAAATACACAGGAAATCATACCACCTCTGGTGCTGCTAGTTTGGTAAACATTTTGGTCAACAATTTGAAGCTTAAGAAAATTGAGCTTGCAAACATATGTGGAATTTTTGTTTTAGCTGACAGTTAAGAACAATAGAAAATACAAGACTCAGGAATTTTGCTTAAATGAATATAAGATGCTGCCCTTTGCTTCCATCTGTTTTCTACTAGAACTACAGTATTCAGCAATGATACATTCCAACCCAGCTGTGATTTCATATCTGGGCTGTGTTTCCATAGTGCATGTAAGTGACAATTACTTGGCAATTTTTCAAGCTTCCAACATATTTTCCATAATTCAGAGTCCTCACCTCACCTTCTGCTTTTTACATAAATATGTTCTGTTTGGATTCCCTGTACAAGATGATAGGAATCTCTTAAGCATGGAGGTCTAAAATGTTCTCTGAGGTCTTGTATGCAATCTTACGCCTAGTATCGTGCCAGTCATTTCCCCTAAGACCAAACAGACTTACTTGAGACAGTAATTTGCACTGTCCCCCAGTGCAGAGTCACTGACACTTCTGTAATCTAGTTTTAATTCCAGTAAGTGATCCACCATTTCTGTTTAAAACTTCTATATTGTGGGTCACTTCATAAATGTGCTACTTTTATTTTTAGCAAGGGCAGAACAAATATATTTCCAGTAAAAGCTGATCAAGATCACTTGGTACTATCTGCTACCACCACCACTAGTGGAGATACTGATTGAAACCATGGAGATGCAGGCATCCCTCACAGTAATTGTAGATGGTGGTGGGGTCCCCAGTCTTTGTCCCCAATATAATGCTCACTTCTGGCCAAGCTGGGTGGCAATTCTGGGAATCTTGTTATTGTTTTTGTTCTTCTAGTTTTAATGGATTATTCTAGTGGTCTGTAATAAAAAAAACAGGAATCAGTGCTTAGGGTGAAGAAATAACAATTGGTTTTCCAATGAAAAATCCTTTGATTCTTGCTTCATTATTATAAACTGACAAAAGGCCACTGAGAGCTATAATAAAGCGAGATGACTCTTTATTGAGCACATTACTATTTCAGGCCACAGACATGCACACAGAGAGAATGCAATTGATATTTAACGTCTCGTGAAATGTTGCTATTAGATGAAGGCTTTAAATAGCATTGTGGGCAATGCCTGGGGTTCATTTGCATGGATTTTTGACATATGAGGGGGAAGGAGTCCTTGTAAATTTCATTGGACTGCATCACTTATACTTCCATCAGATTTCCCTTAAATGGAAGATTTAAAATTCCTTTTCTCCAGTTAGTGCTCCTAAAGCTTATTCATTATTTTTCTCAGTGCCGGTATTGAATTCCCTGTATTAATGTGCAACAAACTTGCATCCTTATGGTATGCTAGGTATATTTGAATTCAAGGGCACTGAAAAAACTACAGGGTAATCTAAGCAACCTGATTCTGTTGAGTTAGATCAGTCATGATGTCACAGTTACTATGACAGAAACACAGATCAACTGACAAAGGACACTCTCTTTCCCTTTGTTGTTATATCATTAAAGTTAGGCAGCATTGCCCCAGGCACTGTCATGTTGATGTGACATAAACATTCTGCATGATGCCTTGAAGAATCAAGTTCCTACACACATGTAGAAGGAGAACAGGCTCCCTCCTTCTCCCACTCACTCCATTAGATGGTGGACCTGCAGTCAACGTATACAGGGATGCATTTTCCATTGAAATGAATTAGGATATCTTTCTGAATGGCGAGGAACATGGATTGTGCCTTCCACATCTTCTTGTGATGCTCAGGTTCCAGGTCTACTTAGCATCCTTTGAAGGGGTTCCAACGCTTGCCAGAATGGAAAAGAATCATCTCCTTCCCCAAGGCTACCTTGAGTGCCTATGTATAGCAAGGCAAGGTGTAAATCAAAATAATAAATCCATCATCAATGTCATGAGACCTACCACCCTCAACAACCAGGTTGCTGATTCCCCAAAATAACACATTGCCTCCTGATAGAAATCTCCAAGATTCGCCACCCTTACTGCTAGAACCCAGAAAGCAGAGATGTTTGGGCTAAAGCCCAGTACTGATTCAATAGTATCTCTGAAGAAGGCCTCTACTCTTAAGCTCTACTTAAGAGGAGGAAACCACTGAATGTGGTGCTTAGGGTTAGGGGTCAAGCTGGCTAATTTGCTATAAAATGCTCAGCCCACTGTACCCACTCAGATACCGTTGCAACACGTCATTGCGGAAACCGTACATATAGCTTTATTTACTTAGTTCTAGTTTCTGCTGGACAGCTCCTTTGCTAGTCAAGGCTGCTGACACTTTCCACGCTGCTGACCTCTGCTCTGCCCTGCTCTGTTTTGGCAGTATACCACTCATATGAAATTGGCTATCAAGCCAACTGGCCCAGGAGACCTTGCATAAAATGATAGTGCTAGATCACAGGGATAGGTAACCCAGGACCATCCAGGTTGTACTTGTATCCTGACCATGCCAGATTTTAGTAGCAAAATGTCTGGATTTCAGCAGTGCTGTTTGAGAAAAGAGGGGTATTTGGTTTTACTTTGCAGCATAAATTGTGAAATGGAAGCAGGATATGCTAAGCAGAGAGGGGTTTAAGGGTGGGATTATGAGTAGTTCCCATCCTTAATCTCTTCCTCAAAACACAAGCTGAAATGTTTTGCCCCTCTCCCTGTCTCGAAAAAAAAAGAAATGACGAACTATTTCCATATTGTTGCCAAGAAAACAAAATGGGTGTGTCCATGGAGCCACCAGGAGTTGAGCTTGACTCAGAAGAGAGATTACCTTTTAAGCCGGAAACATCCAGTTTCTGAAGGCAGCTTTGGATTCCAACCAAATCACAGGCATATTAGGAAACTGTTTTTTGAAAAGCTCACCAACCATTGCAGAATTTCTCACTTGTATGCTCAATCAGGCTGAACTAAAGAGGACATTTTATTTCTTTTAATGCAGAGTCTCTTCCGTGGAGCGACTACCTAATGTTGTCTCTTTGGAGATGATTCAGTTGAAAGAAAAAGTTACCCAGTTTCCCTCCTCTTGCCCTTTTCAAAACCTGGAAATTGTTGCTACTCTGGGTGTTGGTGGATTTGGAAGAGTTGAACTTGTAAGAATCTAACATTTAAACATCTGACTTTGGATTGGGGGAGAGCTTTGATATAGTTGTGTTCTTAAATTATCTAACCCTTGATTTCCTTTATATACATACTCCAACATACAAATGTCTATTATTGGTGGTCCATATTTGACTAGCCATAAGTACAGTAAATAATGATATGTTTTCCTCTATAGTCTACATCAGTGTTTCTCAATGTCAGCAACTTTAAGATGTGTGGACTTCAACTCCCAGAATTCCCCAGCCAGCATGCTGGCTGGGGGAATTCTGGGAGTTGATGTCCACACATCTTAAAGTTGCTGACGTTGAGAAACACTGATCTACATCCTCTATGATATTAATAAAACTGACTATTCAAATTGTGCTGATCTTTGATAATTACAGGAGGTGTGTGTGTGTGTGTGTGTGTGTGTAGGTGCATAAGAAAGAGAGACAGCATAAACAGCATACACAGCATAGCAAAGCTGGACAAGATGAAACCTCAGAGCTGCATATGGCCCCAAATCTCTCTCTCTCTCTCTCTCTCTCTCTCTCTGACCCCTTTTTCTAAGTACAGTTTACATTAAATTGGTAGCATGGTTTCCTGCTGGTTTATGATAGGAAACACAAAAAAGTTGTAGGATGAATCCTAAAGTGGCTGAGTATGTTGTTTTTTTTCTTAAGACTTCTGGGGAAGAAATGGTGAACTGAAAAGTGGAGCCAATGACCATGGTGGAATGAAGAGCTGGCGAGTGGACCGGCTCTTCGTAATTCTTCTTTTTTGCTTAAACTGTGGTCAGTGCCTTAAAAAGGACACTGAGTTTGCATACTTCCTTTTCTAATCACTTTCGGAAATTGCCTCTTAACTGCTTTTGAGCTGTTAGGAACCTTTGAATCGACAAGTCTGAAAACACTGAGTGAGTTTCCTTCAGTCCTTAGAGAAAGAAGTTTTAAATACAAGTTTAAGGATTTTTTTTTTAAAAAAATGTTTTGTTTTGCAGTAAACAGTAAAAGGGTGATTAGAACTTTGATTTTGGAAAGTTACAAACAGACTAAGGGTCCAGATGGATTTGAAATAAGGTTTTGGAATTAATTACAAGAATCCTTCCCATGGGAAAATGCTGTTGTTTTGAATTCAGGCCTCACATCACTATATGACATGAGGCCTGAATTAGAGTTTGGCTATCCCCTCCCAATTCCCTTATCCTCCCAATAATTGGGTGCGGTAGGGGATTAATAAGGTCCCTCAAGTGTGAATGGGGGCTCCTTCCCTGCGTGTGGGAGACAAGGGGGGAGCCGGAGTGTGAATGTGGTGTGTTAGAGCTCTTACCCCCTGAGTGAGAGACGGGGTGGGGGAGGGAGTGGATGTGATGCCCACTGTTGCCTAGTGAGAGAGGCTGGGGGGGGTGCATAGTGAGTATAGTGAGTGCCCGGGTGATGGTTGGGCCTATCAGTGCCAAGAGCTGGTGTGCTGGGGGGCCCATCATCCCCTCGTGGTTGTGGGAAGTGTGTATGATTGTATGAGAGGATGGAAGGATCCTTACTTCAAGCCAGGAATTCTGGAGGTCCAGAACTGGAGGCAGCTGGACTGGTGGAGCCTGGAGGATATAGGGCAGGACATTTCATTGAGGTGGTGACGGGCAGGGGATGTTATGACGGAAGCCGGAGGGTGAGTCATCATAGAGGAAGATGCTCCAGGTGTTTATTACCTGTAGCGTGTTCCGACCCTCTGGGCTTAAACCCAGGCCCTGGACAGCAGACTCGTGGGGGCCCTGGTCTCCGGCTGCTGCTGCTTAATGCCAAGTCAGTTAATAACAAGGCCCCCCTCATATGTGATTTGATTGCAGAGGATGGGGCAGACCTGGTGTGTATACCGAAACCTGGCTGGGCCCGGAAGGAGGAGTGGCTTTGTCGGAGATGTGCCCAGTCGGGTTTTGGGTGTGGCACCAGCCGAGATGCCAGGGCAGGGGAGGATAGGTGGCAGTTATCATCAGAGAGTCTCTTCAGGGGCCTTGCTCCACAAGTAGCTGGTTGTGAGACCCTATTTTTCAAGTTGGGTGCCCAAGAGCAGTTGGGAGTGTTGCTGCTGTACCAGCCTCCCTGCTGCATAGCAACCTCTCTGCCTGAGCTGCTGGAGGCTGTCTCTGGGTTGGCGGTGGAGTTCCCCAGGCTTATGGTTCTGGGGGACTTCAACCTGCCATCCCTGGGGCAGGCCTCAGAGGCAGCCCGGGAGTTCATGGCTACCATGGCGGCCATGGGCCTGACTCAGATTATTCGGGACCTGACTTGAGATAGGGGCCTCACTCCAGTCTTGGTTTTCTTGTCAGAGCAGTGGCAATGTGACCTGAGGGTAGAGTTACAGCTATCCCCATTGTCATGGTCAGATCATGCCCTGGTGACCGTGAGATTCTCATATGCCACTCCCCTCCGCAGGGAGGCAGGACCTATTTGATCAGTCCGCCCCCAGCGACTGATGGACCCAATGCAATTTCAGAGGGAGCTGGGTGTTATACCTGCAGACTTGCTGCATGGTCCAGTGGAGTCCCTGGCTGCAGCCTGGAATAGGGAGGCAACTGGGGCCCTGGATAGGATCGTGCCTGTGTGGCCTCTCTTGCCTCATTCAACCCGACACTCCCCTTGGTTTATGGAGGAGTTGAGGGTTTTGAAGAGGCTTAAGAGATATCTAGAGTGCCGCTGGAGGAAGACAAAGACTGAACCCGACCGGACACAAGCTAGAGCCGCAATTAAGGCCTACCTTGTGGCGGTAAGAGTGGTGAAACGTCAGTATTTCTCTGTTCTTATTGCATCCACAGAATGCCGCCCAGCAGCCCTGGTTAGGATCACCTGATTCCTGTTAGGGAAAGGGGTCCTGGAAAATCATCTACAGGGCCGTGCTGAGGAGTTTTCGGAGCAACTGCAGGATAAAACCACTTGGATTCACTCTCAGTTGGACTCCAAGTGTGAAACAGGGTCTGGGGAGATGCCTAGGGAATGTACTTACCCAGTTATCTGGGAACAGTTTGATCCTGTTGGACCTGAGGAAGTGGACAAGATCCTCTGGGCTGTAAATGCCACCACCTGTCAATTAGATCCATGCCCCTCCTGGCTGGTGAAGACAGCTCGGGAGGTGATGTGTGGTTGGGTCCAGTTGATGGTAAATACATCCTTGCAGGAGGGGGTGTTTCCGACAGCCTTTAAGGAGGTGCTGGTGCACCTCCTCCTCAAGAAACCATCACTGAATCCTACCGTGCTGGATAATTTTCATCCAGTCTCCCACCTCCCTTTTATGGAGAAGGTGGTTGAGAAAGTGGTGGCACTGCAGCTCCAGAGGATCCTGGTGGAAGCAGATTATCTAGACCCCTTTCAGTCAGGTTTCAGGCCCAAATATGGGACAGAAACAGCACTGGTTGTACTTATAGATGATCTCTGGCAGGAGCAGGATGGAGGCTTTCTCTCTCCATCCTTGCTCTCTATGACCTCTCAGCGGCTTTCGATACCATTGACCGTGGTATCCTTTTGGGGCGGCTCAGGGAGTTGGGGGTGGGTGGCGTACTGTTGTGCTGGTTCCTCCAGGGTCAGTCCCAGTCGGTGTTGATAGGGAAGGGGAGATCGGCCCCACAGCCCCTCTTTTGTGGGGTGCCGCAGGGATCGGTACTCTCCCCTCTCCTTTTTAACATCTACATGAAGCTGGGTGAGATCATCCATCTCCATGGGATGAGGTATCATCAATATGCTGATGATACTCAAGTATACATCTCCATCCCGGGGGAAGTAAGTGATGCTGTGACTGCCCTTTCCAGGTGCCTGGGGGCTGTTGGGGTCTGGATGGGGAGCAACAGGCTTCAGCTGAACCCTGGTAAGACAGAATGGCTGTGGGTTAATGGACCCTAGGAATTTGCCATCTTTGGTTCTGGATGGGGTTGCACTGCCCCAGACAGACCCAGTGCATAACTTGGGGGTCCTCTTGGACCCTCGACTCCTGCTCGAAGAGCAGGCAGCAGTTGTGGCCAGGAGGGCCTTTGCGCAACTTCATGTTGTGCGCCAGTTATGCTCCTTCCTGGAGCTAGAAGCCCTTTGAATGGTCACTCACGCCCTGGTCATCTCCCATATAGATTACTGTAATGCACTGTACATGGGGCTACCCTTGAAGAGTATCTGGAAGCTACAGCTGGTCCAGAATGCAGCTGTGCGGGCAATTTTAGGTGCTTCAAGATCAGCACATATTATTCCCTTGCTCTGCGAGCTGCATTGGGTGCCAGTTTGCTTCCAGGTCCAATTCAAGGTGTTGGTTATCACCTTTAAAGCCCTACATGGCATGGGTCCAGGTTACCTAAGGGACCATCTCATCCCCGTTACATCAACCTGTCCCACCCAGTCATGCAGAGGGGGCATGCTACGGACCCCGTCTGCAAGAGAATTCCATCTGGCAGGGTCCAGGAGGCGGGCCTTCTCTGCAGCAGCTCCCGTCCTTTGGAACATCCTTCCACCGGAAGTGAGGTTGGCCTCCTTGCTTCTGGACTTCAGGAAACTGCTGAAGACCTGGTTTTGTCACCATGCCTGGAGTGGGGATAGGAAGAGCCACTCTTGGGGCAGGTTGGTTCCCTAGTCCTGCCAGGGCCGGTTCCGGTCCCCTTTGGGGGGAATTAGATCTGCCATCACTTGGATTTTATTATATTTTATAGTATTTATTGATATTGTCCTGATGTTATTGTATTTTATACTGTTTTATTGTGAACTGCCAGGGTCCCCTGAGTTGGGGAGATGGGCGGTAATAAAAATATGATAAATAAATAAATAAATAAATTATTTTTAAAAGTAAAATAAAATAAGGCATTAAAATTGGACACTAGAGGGAACTAGAAGGAATTAAAGATTACGATTAAAGGAGAAGAACACTTAAATTTGACTTACTAATATAGAATGGAGCAAAATATTTTAACATTGGACATATTGAAGGATATTTTTGAACAATGGACACAAGTTAATTTTAAGAGTGTCTGCTTCTATAGATAGACTGTAATTAAAAGATTTTTTGGAAGAGGAACAAGTTTTTCTAGACAAGACTGAGACTGATCTGAAAGTGGATTTAAAAATGACAAGCTACAAGAATGATATGGAAAAGGATGCTACACTGGACATGCAAAAGAAACTGGCTGACATCTTAATAATTAAAAGGGATATACAAATAACAAACCAAGAGAGCAACCCGGATAATTTTCCCATATTGGATTTACAAAAGAGGCTGGTTAAAGCTTTGAAGAATTTTGTGAGAAGGGAAAAAGAATAAATGAAAAGAAATCAAGTTCTAGGACATTATTTGAAGGGACTAAAGATCAAGATTGTTAAAAATAAAAGGAAGGAATATAAAGTTGGTTTATTTGATCAAGGTTAAAATAGGTATGTGTAAGGGTTGAGTCTGACTCTGAGGCTGAGGAAGGGGAAATTGAAACCTATGCTAGGCAAATCAGGGAAACTGAAACTCGGAGTGACTCAGCAGAGCGGGAAAGTCGTGAGCAGCTGATTGACCAAAACCAGGAGCTGGATTCAGAGCCACCAGTCAGCGCAAGGGACAGGCGAGCCAAAAACCGTGCCAAGCAAAAAGAAGCATGATTGGTTCCAGAGGAAAAATGGTGTGAAGGGAACAAAATAAAAAGCAGGCAGCTCAAGGACCGGGTTGCTGGAGACAAATGTTCCACTGAGCTAACAGCTTCCCCAGGAGAAGAAAGAAGCCAGCTCCTGCCAAGTCCTGTCACACCTCCTTGCCTCAGCCTCCCATTGAGTCCTGCCTACCGCCTTGTCAAGGGTCCCAGTTGAGTCCCGTCAAGCCACATCACCTTGCTCCCCAGCTGAACCTGACTTCGCTGTCTTGCCAAGTGATCTGCCATTGCCTGGTTGGGCTGGAATTGAACTATTAATTAAAGGACAATTACTGATTGTGTATAGTTGTATTGTAAATAAAGAATTCCATTTTACTCCCTAGTCGCCTCATAGTCTAAACATGTTGTCATCTCTGGTAACCTTTAATGGACTTTTGCTGATCAGGACTGAAATGATGAGGTTTTAAGGATTTGTTTATAGATAAGAGATGGGATATGGAAGAAGAGATCATTTGTTGTAATTTAAGAGGTGATAAGTTACTAAAATTGTTCATATTTGTGATGAAGGGGGAAGTTACTTCTTTATTACTCTTTTCTTTTTCTTTACTATATTCTTATTTCCTGTTTTCTTTTTTTTTCCTTGCGCCTTCTATTTTGTCTTCTTTTCTTTTTTAGTTTTTTTATCATTGTAAGTGTAATTTTTAATATATTTACTATTAAAAATAGGTATATTTTTGTATCCTTAAAAAAAGGATCTTCCTCAAAATTCTTTCTGAAACCTGGAAAAGAAATCCAGAATATTATGACATCTGATTTGCACAAGCGGTATTACTCACTGTGCCCCCTCCCCCCCAAAAAGGGCTGCCGAAAGATTGTCCATCTTTGCTCTGATAAAATCTATAAACGTGCTGAAGTCCACTGTATTTGGTTAAAACAATAGTTTGCGTGTGCTTTGGTATTTTGCTGGAATGGCTGGTATGATATGCTTGACAAAATTGTCTTATTGGAAGTGGTTCTTTGCTTAGATTCTTGGTAAGTGGGGGTTTGAAACATGTGGCTAAGAACCTGTTCCTAAACCTTTCCCCAACCTGGGAGTCCTCCAGATGTGTTGACTTCATCTCCAAGAATTCTCCAGCCAGCGTGGCCGCTGCTGAGAATTCTGAGAATTGAACTCCAAACATCTGGAAAGTATTGACTGAGGGAGGGTGCATTACAGCTTGGATTTGCAGCTCTATTCTGCTTTTATTCTGAAGAATTTGAGAATGGGAGAGAGCTCCTGCTTATGATTCTGACAATTTTTTTTTTCTGGTGAGTTCAGGTGAAAGTTAAGAATGAGAACATAGCATTTGCCATGAAATGCATTAAGAAGAAGCACATAGTGGATACCAAGCAACAGGAACATATTCACTCAGAAAAGAAAATTCTAGAAGAGGCCTGTTCACCGTTCATTGTGAAGTAAATTTTAAAAATATTTATATAAACCTATGTCTTTAAAAAGATCTGTTGCAAAAAATGACAAAGTCTGGATGTGGCATCACTGTTTTTCCACGCTCTTCCAGAAACCGTGAATCTCATTATCTCTCTCCATCCCACAACATATTGTTATCCTCTGCAATTCACGCTTAAGCTGTCTTTCAGCTGTTGGGAACCAGTGACAATATACTTTTGCTTAACAGGAAATGGTGAGGACACTCAACTTGTTTTCCTTGCATTACTCATCATATATAGTGGGTAATTGGTTTTAGCGGGGAACTTCATGGAAACTCTTACATATTTTAGAATCCTAATTTTCTGGATTCTCAGACATACAAAGAACCTCCGCAGGTAGAAGAGTCTCTTCACTCCACCCAATGGCCCACTGTTACCCTCAACTGCGGATGAATGGCCTGAATCTAAATTATTTTTATAATGAACTTCATGGAAGGGACAAGATTTCCCCTGAATTTCATTCAGCCCCTCAGTCTTGGCATTCTACAAGGCAGTTACAATAATCTTATTCCAGCAAGTTTTTAATCCTGGGTGATTGTTTATGGATGTCTACCTTGGTTGGGTTGATACATATTATGTTCTGCTTTTATGTGCTCACCCAGAGACTCCATTTGTGGTGGGTCACAAGAATTGTTCCTCCATACATACAGTGCTACAGAAATGTCATTACTGTTGCATTAGATACATTTTATTTTCAACTGGAATTGTTTGCATGTTGCTTCTTTCTTTTTTTTACTTTGGTTCAGATTGTATCGCACATTCAAAGACAACAAATATGTTTATATGCTCTTAGAAGCCTGTCTTGGAGGTGAACTATGGAGCATCCTCAGGGACAGGTATTATTATTATTATTATTATTATTATTAGCCTATTTTTTATTTTTTATATAAGGAATGGTTTTATAAAGGGTATAAAAATGATGCAAGCCATACAATTGTATATAATTAGAAGGTTGGAAATTTACATTATAAAGAAACAAATTTTGAAAGCATTTGGCTGATACCTTCCGCCACATGGATGACATGTGCTACCAAGCCATGACTGGAAGAAAATAAAAACAAGCTGAAATAGTTAATGCTGGATGCCCTAAATGGATCAAATGAGGTTTTGCAAACAGTGGTCCAAACAGTAATGGATTTATTTTTTTTAAGTGAGACTATGTTTGATTATCGGGACTCTAGATTGTGGATGAAACAAAGTGATGGTGTGTCTCAGTCTGCAACTTGATCTTATGCAGATTTACCTGGTAGTATATCGATGAGTTGAGTGGTATTTACTCCCAAACAGATGTCCCTTGGATTATTTTATTTATATAACATAAGATGGTTTTTTTCATTCAAAGTGACAAAAAAAAACCCCAAATTAGTATTTCAAGGTATTATAGAATTTTTATGAACTTTTGAGAAAGAAAATATGACTGTGTATTTGCAAAAGCTGGTAAGTTATTTCTTTAGTGGGTATAGGACATTCTAAATCTTAGAACCTAAGATAATGTGTCTTAGGATCTGAGCTGTTAGAGACTGATCAGGAAATGGATTTTAGAGTTATTTATTTATTTATTATTCAAATTTTGTTACTGCCCATCTCTCCCAAAAGAGGGACTCTTATGGTGAATGAAAATAACAATTCGAGTCTGTGACTGCTGTAAAAAAGGCCAATTCCATGCTTGGAATCATTAGGACGGAAATAAAAAATGAGTAATTCAATACAGTAATTTTCTTGTATAAACCTATGGTGAGACCACATTTGTAATTCTCTGTCTGTTTCTGGTCAGCAGACTGGAAAAGCAATAATATAAAGTTGGGAAAAGGGCAAAAAAGGGCAACCAAAATTATTATGGACTAAAAAAGAAAGACTACAGTGTCTGGGGTTTTGGTATGGAGCCAAGGAAGGTATGATACAGATACTTAAAAAATTATGCATTGTACAGGAGGAAATTTGGATAGATTTTAATTTCTCACAGTGTTCATCCATTAAAACTAAATTTAAACTAGATGTAGGGAAATTATCAAAGGAAGTACATAATTAAATGACAGCATTTGCTTCCATCAGATGTTGTGATAGCCACTAATTTAAATAATTTTAAATGGGACTGAAGAAATTAATGGAAAAATGGATTATCGGGGTCTACTAGACTTGAATGCTGAGTACCAACTCCAAAATCATGGTGGCCCTCTTTTTGAATACCATCTGCTGAGCAGTAACAAGGAAAAGGTTAAATGTCTGTGAAGCCCCCCTTAGATTAGCATTATCACCCTATAATGGGATTAGGTAATTTTCCAAAGGCAGAACTCCCTCTTCGCAACATCTTCCTCCTAGAGCTGCCTTTGACCCCAATGTTCCTGTAATACCAGAATGCTATGAGGAGAATTTTATTTCAACAGACCTTGGCCCCTTGGTATGATTGTGGGTATCCACTGAGTTACTTTAAGGTAGTCCTCAATTTACGACCACAACTGGGACCAGAACTTCAGTTGCTAAGCAAGGAGGTTGTTAAGTGAGTCACACCTGGTTTTATGACCTTTTTTGCCATGGTCATTAAGCAAATCCAGCTTCCTCCACTGATTTTATTTGTTGGAAGCCATCTAGGAAGGTCTCAAATGGCGATCATGTGACCCCAGGACACTACAGCCATCATAAATACATACCGGTTGCCGAGTGCCTGTAGTTTGATCACATGACCGTAGGGATGCTGTGACAGTTGTAAGTGAGAAGACTGGTCATAAGTCTCTTTTTTCAGCACTGTTGTAACTTTGAACCATCATTAAACGAATGGTCATAAGTCAAGGACTACCTGTATTTATTCTTTGTTCTATTTTCTGATGTTCCTGATTCTTATTGTACCTCTTCAGAATCTACTAAGACTGGAAAAGGATGAAAAACTTTGAAAATAAATAATTGGAAAATGAAAACAATCCTCCTTTCTTTCTTTCTTTCTTTCTTTCTTTCTTTCTTTCTTTCTTTCTTTCTTTCTTTCTTTCAGGGGTAGTTTTGATGAAACCACTACAAAGTTCTGTGTTGGGTGTGTGACAGAAGCTATTGAATATTTGCATTGTATGAGTATAATCTACAGGGATTTGAAACCAGAAAATTTAATTTTGGATGCCCAAGGTTATATAAAGCTGGTAAGTTTTAAAAAAAAGGAAAATAAATTTTATCAGGATATTGCAAAGAGAAGTTTGCTTTGCATTTAGTATGCAGCCATTCAAAGGGAAGTTTAACAATGCTTATATCTTTGTACCTCTATCTTACTGAAGATAAGACTATGTTACTTTGCAGATTAGGAAGAAATATTAGTATAGAAGGACGTATATTGATTTATACTTACATGCAAACACAAATGCATTTATATATTATTCCTCATTAGAAACAATCCTGACTATTTCTTTGTTAAACTGGTAATATATTTTCCTTTCAATTTCCCATGCACAAACATGTTCCTGCAGAGTTCACACTCAAAGTCATACTGTGAGACAGATGTACAGTATATTAAGGATTGCAGATGTGGAGGTCTTGCCGACAAATTCCAGTTACTAAGGACTGATGGCAAACGACAGCTGTTACCCTTTTGTTTACAGCTTTCCAAGATGCATCTGAGTGGCGACTCTGTGAGGAGGAATATTGAATCCATCTCAGAATTCCTTATAATAGACATTAGAAACAAGAACCAACAAGCTTAGATACAACTCTCTGGTAACAGCATCTTCTCTTCTTTTCTGCAAGGTTGACTTTGGGTTTGCTAAAAAGATCAGAGCAGGGCAGAAGACCTGGACATTCTGTGGGACACCTGAATATGTTGCACCTGAAGTCATTCTGAATAAAGGCCATGATTTCAGTGTGGATTTCTGGTCTCTTGGAATCCTTGTGTATGAACTGCTTACAGGAAAGTATGTCCCAGGAGACTGGTTTCTTCTGGCCTACATTGAGGGCCACATTGGAATGCTCGGGTGCATGCTTATACATGGGTACAGCTGAAGGGCTGTACACAGCTCTTGTCCTACATCCTGGTGGCCCACATGGACCCCTTTTGCTTTGTACTCCACTTCTTTGAGTATTGTTTCCACTTTCCTCTTCGTGTATGCAAGAAATAGAGAAGGATTGGCATAGAACAGCCCAGAAAGAAAGGGGGTTGGGAGACATGCCGGACTCTGCTCACCATCAATTGCAATTGCCGATTGTTTTTCCCAGGATGTGGGAGGCCCTTTGTATGGTAACTATTCAAGGATGCCAAAATTGTAGCCCATCAGTCTTTTGTGGCCCTCCCTTTGAGTGGATGGGGCTAAAAAGGTGGATCTTTTTTGTTTTTACATTGGGAGATTTGAAGGGGCAAAATGGGTACCTTAAGCCTTGGAGAGGGCTTAAAGCACCTATATCACTCCTTAAAACCCCTAAAACTCCTCCCAAGATGTAGCCTGGTCCTCACCCAGTTTTGAAGAGCACTCCTGATATCCACATACATTCTGATACAGCCCTTAAGCTAATGGAAGTGGCATTTCCCTGTTTTTTTTTGGGGGGGGGGAATAATTTCAGGCAGCTGGTATCTGCAATTAACTTAAGTTATGAGAAAATCAATCTGTGATGTGGATGGATATAATGCTCAGTCCCACCTTTTTTTAGAGAAGCAGCCTAGCACGTGGGGAAAGGATGCCTGGGTCCAACACATTATTTTTTTTAACTGTGTTTTTTCCCTCCCTCACTTTCCCTCGATTTTGAAATGACATCTACTCAAGTCCTCCATTTACTGGAGTCGATCAAATGATGACCTACAATTTGATTTTAAAAGGCGTCGAAAGGCTGGATTTTCCCAGAATAATAACCAAGCGCCCTGAGGATTTGATTCGGCGGCTTTGCAGGTGAGAGAAGGGCAACTGTGTTGCAGAGGTGCGAGAAGAATAAGCGAGCAGGGTTGTACTTTCTTAAGCACCCAACCTCCAGCCAAATTTTAATCCAGAATCATATGTTTGTTGGTATTATTCAGCACGGTAATCCCATATGGCTCTATTTGGACAAAGGTCCCATTGTGATCAGTAGGATGCCCTACCTGGGAAGTGTGCTACATTATTTAGTGTGCCTTCCTCAACCAAAGCAACCTTCAGATATCCTGAAGAGAACTCTTAAGAACTTGTATAATTGATAAGAATGGGATATAAAAGTTTAACCAGGGCACTTAATCATATGACAACTTTTAAAAAAAAAATCAGTAGGGATTTTATTGGCCCCACCAAATCTCTTTTTGATCTATGGCATGTCTCCATGTCATAACCAGCTATCTTTTAATCTGGCTTCTCTGTTGATGTTAAATCTTTTGTGTCAGTTGCTAGGCAACTACCTTAAAACTGAGCACTTAGGCAATTAAGGTCTGCAAACCATTTTAATGCATATTCTACAAAGAAGTATAGGAAGGTTGGAAGTTAATTAAAGACTGAGTTGCTGAGATTGTAGCATCAGACAGCATCAAGGTACATGATGCAACCATGGTGGAAAATGATTGTTTTCCTGGGAACATTGCCTGGAATTCTGTCATAAAAAAAAAAAAGAGCAGAACACCAAGGAAAACTGGAAGATTAAGAGTATTTCATTCTTGCCATCAGAAGTTTGGGAAGTTTCTTGCTTCCCATCTTTCAAAGAGCCTTTGAGCCAATCACTTGCTCTCAGCCCACCTCACAGTTACTGGGTAAGAAAAAATAAGGAGATCTCTCTCCCACTCTGTACACACACTTCAGTTCCCAAAGAAAGGTTGAATATAAATGATAACAACAACAACGGTAATAATATTGATATTAATCCACAGTAAACTGATCCACTCCCAGCCATCTTTATCCTGGAAATCAAATAGGAGATACTCAAGTCTCTGAGATGCAAAGGGAAATTAATTATGGAATTGTGAGGGTATTGCCAAATTGTAAAGTGTGTTCTCATTCTCTCTGTCTCTCTCTCTCTTACCCACACATGCACACTAGACAAAGCCCTACAGAGAGATTAGGAAATCTGAAGAATGGAATCCATGATATCAAGAGGCACAGGTAAATGAAGATCTGGGTAGCTAATCAGTGAAGAGTCGACTGTACATAAGAGCTCTTATTTTGTTCTTGCTGTTGCTTTTAATGCTTTAAGACAAGAGTGGGTAACTGTGGCCCTCCGGCCAAATGAGCAGTCAGGCTAATTTCATCTTTGTCTCAGCCTCACTTCAGATCCCAAATGCAAGAGATCAGTTAAGACCACTGGGCAGAGCCAGCAGTCCCTTCCTTGCAGTCTGAGGCTTTCGACAAAGAGAAGATATTGTCAGGAGCAGGAAAAAGGGGGTATCAGAGCAGAAATCTGCCCCCACTCACTTTTTGGCTCTGGACCCCACATTGCTTGTTTTAGCTGGATATACAGATAGTCCTCGACTTATGACCATTTCTTTAGCAACCATTCAAAGTTATGATGGTGCTGGAAAAGTGATTTATGACCGGTCCTCGCACTTACAACCATCACAGCATCCCTGCAGTCACGTGATGAGAATTCAGGCACTTGGCAACCAGCTCGCACTTATGACAGTTGCAGCATTCCAGGGTCATGTGATCGCCATTTGCAACCTTCCCAGCTGGCTTCTGACAAGCAAAGTCAATGGGGGAAGCTGGATTCGCTTAATGACCACACTGATTCGCTTAATGACCACAGCAAAAAAGGTCGTAAAATTGGGTGTGACTCCCTTAACAACTGTCTTGCTTAGCTACAGAAGTTCCAGTCCCAGTTGTGGTCATAAGTCGAGAACTACCTGTAGTCCCCAACAGATTACCTATGGGAATGATGTTTTCAGTAGCCACAAAAAGGTTAGGGTTTAAACATAACCTGGTTTTAACAGAAAGGAAGGTAACCCAACACTCTGGTGTTGTAATTGTATGTGGGAATGACCTTGAGAGATAGGAGGAAGAGCCACAGACTGGACATCTGGCATGTAGACAATTTCTCAGCCCACAGAAGGAGGAAGGGCATGGGAAACATTTTAGAAGGAACCCTCTTTAGTCTTCCAGAGAGTAAAAGGAAAGGAGGGGAGAAATACTTTGAGTTTTGCAAGATTCTGTTAATGTAACCTGACAATAAAGATAGAATTAGTACTCATAGGTGTGCTTCTTGTCTGAACTACCTCAAAGGGCTAACAGGTGTTGCAGGCAGCCCTCACCCAAATTTTATGTGGCATGTCAAAGACCTGTAGAAGAGATCAAGCCTGTGGGAGAGGAATCTCTCCATCTGTGTCAGCCTTCCCAGGTGGAACAGACAGGAAATGCGACCAGATGAGCTAATTCTACTTTATTGTAAGGCTACCTTAACAGAATCTTGCAAGTTTGAAAGTACAATTTTCCTCCTGTCTCCTGTCTTCAGCCTGAGAAGTTAGGGAGGGTCCCTTCTGAGTCTCTTGCTCTGCCCACTATCCAGTTACGGGCTCTGCTCTCTCTTATCTGACCATTCCCTAGGCAGCATCTCTTTGCCCTGTCTCCCAGGGTCTTTCCTACTTACCATTACAATCTGGCCATCCACTGGTGGAAGAAGTAGGGGAGACAGATTTGGGGGTGACACAGAGAGGAAGGGCCTTGTTTATCATGGACCCTTGACAGATGACAGAACACTGCAGCCCTTGATCAGAAAATACGCATCCCTGCTTTAAGGGTGGGATGCAGAGGCAAGTTTGTTTGGAACTATACTTATGAAACCAGCCAAATAACCATCTTGCTATTTAACTTTACATTCTAGGTGGCTGAATGGTTTTAATTGGGAAGGACTCAAGGCAAAGAAGTTAACATCACCCCTAAAAAGAGAGGTACTCAACCAGTCCCTTTTAAATTAATTGATCAACAACATGCACAGGCCGGTGCCTCATTCTTATCAGGAACTGTGTTAACTGAGTTGCCCTTTACAATGTGTGTTATGAAGATGCCACAGAGATCCTGTTCCCACCACACTTAACTGCGTCAATGGGGAGAGAGTTCTTGTATTGTGGGCACATCAAAAAGGAGTTGACTGGCCCAATTAACCCCCGTTTACTCAAAATAGACCCAATTATGACAAAGTTAAAGTAACTCAACCTAGTCAGTTGTGTTGTAGGGACACCTATACAAATTAATTTGTTTTGGCTACCTAACCCTCCAAGAAAAAGAACTGGAGAGGAAGAATGGCCAGAAGAGGAACCTCTCTGTTACAGACCTCACTGCCAAGGCCTGGCATTATAGAACACAACTCCTGATTGGCTCCTGAATACTGATTGGCTACAGCACTCAGTATTGCCCATTGTTGCCTTGTTGGCCAATAGGAAAGAGGCTTGTAATGGAATGAAGCCTTGCCATGCAAAGTCTGATGGAATATCAGGCAGAAATGGGAGAAAATGGATCCAAAGAAGGGGCTGGGCATGGATTTCATTGTGGTTGTCAAGTGTAAGCCCAACGTGGGGCATAATATGTGTTGTAGGCCAGATCTGATGGAGTCTGGTAGCAAATATCTCTTAAGATTTTTTTTCAAATATGCTTATACCACAACTCTCTCACAGCTTTCAGGTCCCATGGACTACAGTCACTTTGACAGATATCCACCTGAACAGGGAGTTCCACCAGATGAGCTTTCGGGCTGGGATAAAGATTTCTAAGAAGAGAAAATCCCTACAAGGCTAGTAATGTAATTGTCAGCATTCACAGGTTGTCTGCAGTGATTGTACGTGTACTTATTAAGGGTCCAGCCAATATGCACTGAAATTGCATTTAAAATTCAAAGGACCGTGGATCACACTCTTAATTTCCTCTGTAAATTCCTGACACGAAGTATTTCACGGTGAAGCTATGCCTTCTGAGAAGCAGAATGAAGGGGACCAGTGACCAGCAGCTTAACGCCCTGCTAAATTACGATCTAAATTCCACATTCATCTCCTTCGGAAGTGTGTGGCCCATTTATTACATCAGCATCTATGCTCTGATGTGCTTTGCATAAAATGCCACTGTGAGCAACCTTGGACCCCAGAGATGAGAACTGTAGGAGGGTGAGGGAATGCTGGAAAGAGAGTAGCATTTGAATAGCTTTCTGTAGGTCTCAGTGCTCATTTTTTCTGTTATCTTACCAGGTAAATGAAACCTGTTCCTAATAGTGGGTGAATCCTGAAAACTAAAATGTGCCTCTAAAAATATTTTCCCTTTAAAAATAAGGTTAAAATTAAGTTGTATTGTTTTTACAAAAGCAAAAACACAGATGTAAAAATGCAGAAAAGAAAAATAAAGCCAAAAAAGTAGTAAAAACTACAGTAGCAGATGGACATGCATACGCATACACACATATTTGATTTTTTTCCGTATGTGCAGTGTGCATGTGCGTGTACATACTACACACCCACACATTCACATGCAATGGCGTACATTTTCACGGAAAAGTTCTATTTCTGTTATTTTAGAGAGGAATGGATCAGTGCGGTTGTATAAAGCATACAATGACCAATTAGACTTTCGAGAAGAAATTCAATTGTTACTGAACAATTATTTCCACAAGTAGTCATTTCTATATGTTTCAGTTGATTTTGTAAAGATATGATCAGAGATTTCTGTTTATAGGTAGGCTTTTGACATAATATTAAAAAAATGGAGTACTGTATGTATGTAACAGAAATTGTTTTAAAAAGTTAGACTCCGGGGGCATTTTTTGCTGAGTCCCCCTGAGTAGGAATCTTGTCTGTACTCCTTAGAATTTTTAAATTGTTTCTTAATCCTTCTCCTGTCAAGCTCCCTTTTCCTAGATCTGCTCATGTCTGATCTCCCAACTGCACATACTTAAGCAGGGGCGTCCTCAGGGTATGGTCAAAAAAGTCAAGATGGCAGCTACGACAGTGCAATCCAAGGTCCACCTGCTTTTTATGTGAATCATGAAAGCAACACACAAAAAACAGGCAGAGCATCAATTACACCATTACGGCCAGCATCTTGACTTTTTTGACCTTAGCCTGCAGACTCCACTGCAGCTAAGGCTGGTTTCCTTGATAATGATGAACATTGTGACCATCCTAATCCCCTTTTAGGGCTTTAAGTATTCTTTTTGGGGATGATTTATAGTAACTCTTGCACATAATGGAACTAGGCTGAGATTATTTGGAATTCAAGCACACTAGCCACATAAGAGGCTGTTTATAAAGACAGAGATCCTGTCTACATTTTGTTAAAAAAAAAGTTTAGTCTTCCAGTTTGATCTCTTTTTTAAAAAGAAACTGATCAGAATTAGTAATCAAGTATTTTATTTTGTTGTGGAGCAGTGACTTGAATGTAGCAGTAAAGCCAGGACTATTGGATTTATACTGAGTCTGCATCCTTGGCAATTAGCATAATATAGCTGACATAGTGATTCATCAGGATCTAGACATAACTTTTGTGGAACCCTCTACCTGGAGATGCTAAGGAAATGAAGTGTGGATCTTTTGTATGCATAGTGAATGCTCTATGATTAATCAAATGGATCCTTCCAAGATCTAACAGTGGTTCCACATAATGATGGTGGGGGGAGTTTCTGCACCTTTACAGAAATGGTATCTCCAGATAAATGATCTCAGGTGATTGAGCTGCTAAGCATCTCTGCTAGTTGAAAGAAACGGTATTTTCATCCAGTTTTATTTAGATTCTCCCAAATAAGGATGGCCTTCCAAGTGACCATTCATCATACTGGCTTGGCCTAAATGAAATTGGAGTCAACAACATTTGCAAGGCTACAGAATTCTTACTTTGATCTAAAGGAATTCTCTAGATGCCAACTGGTACCCATTAATTATACCAAAGACCGCACATTGTCACCAAGACATCTCTAATTTTTGCCCTGTTTTGGAACTCTTCAAAATGTAAACGCTGTAAAAAAAACCCTTTTTTTAAAAAAACAAAGTGCTTTCCCTCTATTTATTTGTATATAAATTCAATCTTCATTCATATATGTATATGTTTGAGACTATTTTTAACGAATTCAGGAAGGCACACTTTATTGCACAGTATAGAAAGCAAGAGACAGCCCTTGTCCTTTTTAAATATCTGTTAGTTGCGTTGATTTCTTTGTGTGCATAAATAAATCTGTTCCACAACATCTTCCATTTCATCTGGTTGTATTTTTCAATATCGTCATAAAGGGTAAGCCAAACCCTGGCTTTTTGCACATTGCTCCAGATGTGCTGACATCGGTGGGAACTTTTCTGCAAATTAATGCAAATTAATGCAAATGATGGGTATTCGCCCTTTCACAAAACAACAAGTAGGAGTTCAGGGGAGCCAGTGGTTCCTTCCCATGCAGCTACTTTCATGATAACTGCACATCTGCACCCTGTAACAGTTTGATAGCACATTCTAGCAGTGGTGTCCCGGGCAGACGTGTATCAAAATCTGCAAGATGGAAAATGCAGCATTGTGATCCAAGCCCCACCCGTTTGTACATGTATCAGTGTTGCACACATATACGTGCTGGCTGGGGAATTCTGGGACTTGAAGTCCACACATCTTAAAAGGGCCAAGGTTGAGAAACACTGCTTAAAGGCTTGAATGGTACCAGAGAGACAGTAAAAACCTTTTGAGATTGTGTTCATTTTTTTTAATGAAAAATCATTTTTCTTCCATCTTTCCTGCAAGCTCCTATTAATCTATTTAGCACCTTATGAAGCACTCTCCCTTCTGGATATTGAAATAACAGGGATTTCTTGGATTTGTCCCAGAGATGTGCAACATGGAGCATTTCTTTCTTGGTTACTTATGGCCTCACAAAACAGCCTGGCCACCACCCAATTTGATCTCCTTTCTACATACCCAGTCTTGTTACATCCTCAGGCAATGTTTTAAGTACCTTTATCATGCTGCCTCCCTTACTGCCATACACTTACCAGTTGCAGAACACATGAGTCAGGATAATACATCATTAGGCCAGCAACAAGAACTATCAATCGCCACCGCAAGAACTGGTATCAGATATGATGGTTTTAGAGGCAAATAACATGAGAATTAAGGACTCCACGTAACAGTTAATATAACGGTTAACCCAGACTTAGGAATTATGGTCCCTGGAAAAACAGATGGTCGAGGAAAGAGGTTGCCTGGTGAATCCTGAAGTCCTCTTCTCAAACTCTGCTAGATTGCTTGGGAAGATAAATCCACCATGGGTTAATATCTTAGGTCCAGTGGAGGGATAATGCATTATATATGAAGGTTGCAAGAAGCACAAGATAATGCATGTGAAACCCTTTGAATAAACATTATCCTTGGTTGAAATAATACAGGAGTTGTAAATGAGATCTGAAGAATAAGTATCCTTCAGTTTTCCTCTTTCTTCACTAAAATATTCCTAGAATAAAGTGGTGAAAATCAGTAGGAGTTTACTTCCACAAAGACTATTTAGAACTGTGACTGGAAAGCAGTCATTTGGAGAACTCCCTGTTTCGGTTCTGTGGCAGCCAGCCTGGAGCCTGTCGGGAAATAATTTGTCCACAGGGATTTTCCTCTTAGCTGAATAGTACAAAGAAATGATAGCTTGGGTTTTATCACAACATTCTTGAAAACCCCAATGTAACATCTTGCTTTGCATCTAGAAATGGACTGAAAACCAAAGCTGACTCTGAATGGATTGCAAGTGTATTGTGTTCCCGGTAGTGAAAAAAAAGTGCAGATGAATCATAGTGCTCAAGAGGTTTGCTGGTAACCCATTGATTCTGTTGTGAAGGGTATTTGCCAACAGAATGCAAGCAGCAAACGCCGTCCCCTGGTGAGCCAGCACAACCTCATTCACAGAACTGAGATGTCTAAATATCCAAAATCCAGTAAGAAGCCTCTAAAGCCTTTTTACCAGCCTGTATTTATTCATCTGGTGACAAAAGCAATCTTCTTAAAAGGCCAGACATCTGCACGGTGATTCTTTCCAACCTGGCAATGCTTGGCCCACAGCTTCAGAGAATGAGTTGGGAGCTTGTTTTACAGCAAAATGATGCTAACTTGGGAATGGAAAGTTATGCCTCTCATAGGCCAGGTTCACTGACAGTATGCCAAGCCATAGCTTGCTTATTCATGCCTTATTTATTTATTAAGCTTATTTATTTTATGTATAGGTCGACTCAATCTGTTTCTTATTAAATAAACCCCAACTGGTTGACTTCAGCAAATTTGATAGGCTTACAAATCACACATTACGGTTAGTTTGAAACAAGCAAAGTACCATCATGCCAGCAGGACCAATCACACACGAACCTTTGCTGCACAGCTAAATTAGCTTTGAGCCCTGTTCCCACTTGCATCTAACCATGGAATGAATATTTATTTATTTATTTATTTATTTATTTATTTATTTATTAATCAAATGTGTCACCGCCCATCTCCAAAAAGGGACTCTGGGCGGTTTACAATAAAACATAAATAAAAATATAAAACTGTAAAGCAGTATAATATATAATACAATAAATATAATAAAAACCTCAATGGCTGGAAGTTCTTCATGATTTGCAGGCAGAGCTGGGTCCTTCTAAGAAACTAACCATCCCCAAGAACGGCTTGGGGATATATACCCTGACTACTGCGTCCTGTCTCCAGGTTGACTTCATCACTCATCTTCCCATGAAGTCTGGTGCCCCTGGCTGAGCACAGTCACGTGATTTGTAGGGGGTGGGAACTGCCTGGTGCCTATAGGCCATTTCAGGCTGATGATGCAGGGATTCCTTCCCTCCTTGGCTGCCTTGTGAGCTGCCATCTTTTTTTTCCTCCTGATGGTAAGAACTGGGTGCAGCTGCCTCTGGTCTACTTCTAGTGTACTTGGAGCACCCATTGTATTCTAAAGTCTAAAAGTGCAAATTCTAAAGTGCAAAAGTCTTCAGTGATGATGGCAACTCCCAAATCAATCTTGACTGCAGCTCTTCCTGCTCACCACCTCTGCTTCTTAACCAGGGCCGCAACTAGGGTCTGTGTCACCTGGGGCAAACATGGATTCCACACCCATTTTGGTGCCCCCCTAGCACTCATTTTGGCACACACCCCCAGCACGGCACCTGTGGCACATGCCCCATTTGCCCCCCCAAGTTGCAGCCCTGTTGTTAACCGTAGCAGAGCACACTTCGCTTGCCCACCTTCCCATAACATCCTCTATAACATCCTCTTCTTGAGCATCCAGTATTGGTCTGGATCAGTATTTCTCAACCTTGGCAAGTTTAAGATGTGTGGACTTTAACTCCCAGAATTCCCCAGCCAGCCATGCTGGCTGGAGAATTCTGGGAGTTGAAGTCCACACATCTTAAACTTGCCAAGGTTGAGAAACACTGGATGGTTCACCAGGTACTCCAGAAAGACAGATTGAATGTATATATGCAGAATTTAAGTCACTTTGCCCTCTAAGCATTTGAATGCCATTTGATTAGCCTAGAGGGCAAGTGACATGTATCTTACTGATGAATAAATTAATATATATAGATAAATATTATCCCCAAGTGGACCTATTTTTAATGCAGTGCTTTTTTCCCCTTCTGTTTTTCCTCTGAACTTTTATTCAGCTATTATTTCATGTTTGGCTGAAAATCTATAATGTACAATACCTTGAAAATGTAAAGAAAAGAGAACTTTTCATCTCTTTTCCTCCTGGCCCTCCACCATAGGGAGATTTTTCAAAGGCTGTTTTATGAAAAAGTTTCAGTCCTTCTTTTCCATTTCATACTGCCTTTTGATGAAGTAATGGAGTGTGAAGTGCATCCTTCTCACAAACCAGTCCTTTCTAAATCATAAACTAGTCATAATTTTCACTGGACTCTCCCCAATAACTTGCCTCACAGACTAGGTAAGTTTTTTTTATCCTTGCTTTGAGCCTTTCCTCATCAGGAAAGCTTTGAGCCTTTCCTCATCCTTAGAGTCCTTGCTTTGAGCCTTTCCTCATCAGGGTTCCTCAGAGACTCAGCTATTGCTGTGCAGATATGGCTACCTTGATTATTGGTCATGTCCTGGTTGGCTGTGGAAATATATTATCCTTATTGATGAGAGTGGGAGGACTATATTTTGGGGATGCTGGTTGGCTGTTAGAATTAAGCGAGGGTGGTTTAGTCACACAAACACACCACCCTAAAGCTTACACACAAGGACTGTTTGGAGGTTTATGTAGGGAAGCCAAATTATTTTGTGTTACATGATCAGCATTCAGGCATTAAATTGTGGCCTTATGATGACTTACAATTGAGGAATATGATGGGCTTCAGAGCATTCTAGTGTCAGTGAAAAATGTGGGTAAAGACAGGGTCCTTACCTACTAACTGCTGTCTCATTTCTGATCTCCAGACTGGAATTCAATCCATCTGGAGGAACAAGGGGAGTTAGGAGCAACATTGGTTTCTACTACATAAAAATGAAATAATTAAGAATTCCAGCTTGATAGAGTCATCTCTTGTGCTCAACCAAGAAAGGGAAACCATGGCTGCTAGACAATTGGGAGGAAATGAGTAAAAGAGTGAAAAGCCAACCACTTCAGATAACTTTTTATGCATCCTTTTGCTGAGCAACCCAAAGTAGACATCTGTGCTACAAATGTGTATCTCTTTGATAAAGGGGTAGGCAAACAGTGGTGGATCATCAGTACTTGAAAGTTTTATAGGACTTCTCAGATGAGATCTTCTGTCTGCACTTAATTCAGTGTTAGATACCAAGCAGGATGCTAAGATTATGGAAGAATGGAGGATAGGATATTCACACATTCATCCCAACTTGATACAGGAAATCCACACTTCACTCTTGAGAATTTCTCCAAAATTATCTTCCTCTTAAAAAAAATGAAAGCAAATTCTGTTTCATTAAATTGGATAGGAACTATTTTTGTTTTTAAAAAAAGTTCCCGAGAGGAAAGAATCAGGCGATCTCTTTGTTGTAATTGTAACACTGTTTTCACTTGTTCCAAATCTCCAGAGGTTAGTGAAAGCTGGGCAAAAAAAGGATGAGTTTGTGCAGATTGCAGGTTTTTTGGGGTGGGTGAGTGGGTGTAGTCCTTTTGAGACACCAGATCCTTAACTGGCAAGAATACTTGGCAATGGGGCATAGAGATGAAGAGAACAATCGAATCCTTCAAGAATTGCTGTGATGTTTTGAAGGTCTAAGCTACCTTCAAAAAAAAACTGGACTGTATCTCCATCAACTGTGGAAAACTGCAGTCATTACTTTTAGGTGCCCAAATAGCTGAAGATAAAGAAAAACTCAAGCTCTCTCTGGTTTTCTCAGTGAAAATGGAAATGCTTTTTACTCAATGCTCAGTCCCTACAACTCAGTTGAACCAAACCATTTTTTTTTTCTTTATTCCAGGCCTGTTCCAAGAAGGTATATACCAACCACCCATGGATAATGACTTAAAGATCCAGGAAACCTCCTTTGCAAATCCTGGGGAAGGGAAAGAGAAATAAAAATGAACTGAGTGTGAGTTGGGCTTGGTAAATCACACAACGTGCCACCCCAGTAAATTCACCAAGTAAATCTTTACAGTATGCTTTCACTGGGAATGGAATCAGTCCATTTCGGTTTCACTTGAGTTGTTTTTCCAGCTGTAAAATAATTCCATCCTGCTACTCCATCTATTTGAGATTTTGAAATGTGTATGTAAAAAGTCATGTGTGATTTTGTACATCTTGCTTCTACTACATGCAAATACGCATGACATGTTTATGTTACAATGTTCATGTTTACGTACATTGCTTCTATTATCTGCATTGCAATACAGGTTTTTTAAATTTTATTTGATTTCCATTCTAGCTTTCATTCAGGAGCTCAATCGTACACAGTGATCCCTCTGACTGTTTTCCCCACCACGACAGCCCTGTGAAGTTGTGAAGTAAGGTTGAAAGTGACTGGCCCCAATCCCATAGTTAGACTGGACAAGAACTTGGAGCAGGGAATTATAATGCAAAATTGGAAGAAGTATAAACATATATCTGCATTTCAAGGTTGAATAATTGTCCAGGAAATGTGAATTAAGTAGCTTAGAATGAATACAGAAACTGAAAATGTTCTTCCACATCCCTCTCTTTATCAATTGTGGACTGCACTGATTTTGTTCAGAATATTTTTGTAGTTACTAGAAAATAAGTGAGAATATTAAACTTCATATTAAATTGTTTTTCAAAAACATAGTCTTGTACATAATCGTTTGCAGTGGAAAAGAAGTATTATTACTAAAGGAGAGAAACAAATCAGACAAGCTTATACATCAGTAGTGAAAATATCCTTCTTTGTGGTCTGGGACATACACATTTACCTCTGAAGGCAGATATATAGATACAGATATATAATTTTGCAAAATTAATATAAAAACTGCTGAGTGCTTTAAGAGTACTAAAATGCAGAAATTAATTAACCTATGCATTAGAAATAAAATAAATTAAATGCATTAATAAAAGCTTCTTTCCATATACAAATATCCTTTGGCTCTTTAAAAACTTTACTGATGCCAACTGTACAAGCATTTATTCCTAATCAAAAAAAAAAAGAAATGTACAAAAGTCTTATTTCATTATTTATATACATTCTACATAGAGGAGGAAGAGCTAGATTGATCACAGATGAATTGGCTCTTTGTTAAGACAATATTCAACCGTTTGAACCTGCCACTCACCTCTTGTGAGCTGGAAATTAAAGCTGTAAATCCCACCTGCAGTGCTACAGTTTTGCCTGAATGGAAGAAAATTGCCCTGGGCTTTTGGCTGAGTGTGGAAGGCACTTTCCATCTGCAGTAAGGGGCAGGGCAGCGGTAGATTTAAATGCAGATCCTAACCTTCCCAAATGTTCTAGGTTCTACATAGTCATGCATGTGCATAGTCACTGGGTGGGGGAGGGATGAAAAAAGTCAAAGTGGCAGCTAGGACCACACGTTTGATGCCCCACTCCTTTTTAATGAGCTTTGCATGTGTGATACATGTAAAAAAGAGGGCAAGGCTTCTATTGTGGCTGCCATCTTGACCCTCCTTCCTGAATAACCCTGCCCTGCAACACATATGGATGCAGTGTATTCAGCAACAGCTGCCTCTAACTAACAGGAGTGGCCCCATTTTCACAGGGAAATAGACCCTAAAAACAAAACTGAGTTCATACATCTTGCAAAGCCATGATTTAATCATAGTTTGTTCAATACATCACAATTGGCTTGACTTATGCAGCCAGAGACCACCTTTACAAGCCCCAATGGCTGAGTTCAGACAACGTGCTGAAAGCAACCCAATAAATCAAGGGATGGCTTGGCAGAATGGCAAACTCAGTTTAAGGAACTCTCAAATATGACGATCCAGGATCCTAGTCAAGACCCTCACCTGCCCCCTCCATGGATCATTAAATCATTTAATGGATCATTAAATACATTTGTTATATTTTCTTTAATCCTTGGCTTCACTTCACCACCTGGATAGGCTGCAATTTTAAACCCAATATCCTGGAAATTACTCCTACTGGGACTTTTGAGTAGATAATTATATCAGGCCCTCTGTAGGGGGTGGGTAAAAAAAAGTCAAAATGGCAACTTCAATCCTGTGGTCATGGCTGCCATCTTGATTCCCAACCCATGAACATCCTAAAAATGTAGCACAGTGCTACGTAGTGCCTATTGTGAAATGGTTATTACAGCTGTTGCCTACAGTAATTGACTGGCAAATTAAAATCTACCTTCTTCTCTGGCACCATGCCCCCTTTATCACTTCTTTCTGGAGTTCTGTACTGAGATAAGAGATCATGGTTCACAGATTTATTGCTAACACAGGTGCAAGATGTCTTGATCCTTACTAAATATGCAACAGAAATGTATTTCTGTTTGCAGATAAAAAGTCCCCATTATTTTATGAATGAAAGTCCTTGCTTGTGTAAGAAGAGGGACATAAACATACAGAGAGAACACAACTAACATGTTATGCCAGAAAAACCAACTGGTTAGATTTTTTTAGGCTATTTGAATCTCTGTAATAAGGGAATGTGGGCTCTTACTAGGTTACTGCATATTTTGAGTCTTCTGATAACCTAAGGTAGAGAGCTTAGTTTCAAAAGCATAATGTGTATATTAAATCTCCTTCACCATTAAATTCTGGAAGAGTGGATTGGAAAACGAGCAGCTTGAGTGAATTGTCTTCAAATACAGCATAAAAATATATTGTGTTTTCCTGCTAATCTTCAGATCCTAATCAGTTCTTTCCAGTTTTCATCTCCTATCCTCCCACCACCACTCAGGCCTCCCCACACAGTGGTTGTCACTGTGATGAGCTTTCAACAGTTCCTGTCCTATGCTCACAGTAAGAAAATTACAGTCAGGAAACCTATGGCGTGTTCCTTCCCAGCTCTTGCTTATTTATCCATTCATCTTGCTTCATAAAACTGGAGAACAAAATGCTTTGGTAAATGGAAAGAGGAGAGCTTTGTGAAGCAACAAAGTCACTGCAGAAAGCAGGAATATGTTATCTGCAGGCACAGGATTCCACTGTCATATTTGGATAGACTTTGAGTACCACATTTTTGTTTTCGTCGAAGAATAAGATACTGAGAGATGACATCTTGTCTGGGACACAGCAAGGTTCAGGGATCCCAGAGACCACCCCTACAGCTCTCACTATGCTCTGAATGGTGGCATGGTTTGATGGCTTCAGGGCCTGCAGGAAACAAAAGGGATAATAAGAAAACTTAATATATGACTGATAGGGCACAAAACACCTGGTTCTTTATAGCAATGGGATTATGGACAGATGTGTACTGCAAATCTAAATGGTTACCAATTCAACTGGGAAATTGCGTTTTCCTAGAGCAGTGTTTCTCAATCCCAGCTATTTCTCTTGTACATGTGGGCTAGGGAATTCAGCAGTTAAAGTCCACACACCTTAAAGCTGCTGAGGTTGAGAAACACTGTCCCATAGGTAGAGCTGAAAGCAATTGGTTAGGAATCCCTGTCTCTGGATCTCCAAAGAATAAATACCAGATCCAACAAATTATTGTTTAAACTAGAGGTAAACACAATATGGTCTTTCAAATATTCTCTACCAAATTTGAGGCTGAGAAATTGAGTAGTCGATTTTTCCAAATTCCTCCAATGCTTCCAATAATTTCTTAAGGAAGGACTCCTGTTTGGTGGTGGTGGCAGCATCCCTGCTGAAAAAGCTTTTGAGGAGGTTCTTCTTGAGGAATTCCTTTGGGAATTAATAGACGAATGTGAAACTGGGAGTCTGTAGACCACAGTGATGACTACATAATGAGAGAGAAGTCATCTGCATACCGCTTATGGTCACCTCTGCACCCCTGAAAAAAATTTCCAGAAATCTCTTCTTTGAAATAATTTGTAAGCAATTTGTCTTCCATCAAACTGAATGAAAACTGGCAGAAGAAAACTAAGGAGAATTTCTACATCCAGAACATTATACATCCATTAAACAACCTGCAGTTGTAATTATATTTATCCTTAGAATATAGCACACGGTGTTAATGTGGAAACAATGGTGGGAGAGTTCTGCTCCAAGGGTCTCTGTCAATAGCAGATCACTGCATTTTACAAAATCCCAATGTTTGTGACAGTATTTGTAGGAGAGATCTAGAACTTTTTATTCTGTCCATGTAGATGTGTGTTCTTTGATTCTCCTTGCCTTGCTCAACAACAGAGGTTGAAAATGAAGACCTTTTTCTGACCCCTCGGTTCTAATATCATATGCAGCCTTGTTAAGAGGCGTAGCAACACAAATTCAGCTCGGATGTCTATTTGGTTATTTTGAAGGAAGCAAAATCTCCCTCAAGATGAGCTTGATTAATGGTAATTTCATGGACAAATCTAGAGTCCAGCATTACACATGATGGGAAGGTTGCCGCTCCAAAATCAATCTGGATTTCTGGAACCAGTTCTGAGTTCATTTTTCTGCTTTTGTGATTTCATGTACACAATTGTGTCTAAGACATTTGCTCTCATCTATGACATTCCACCATGGTATTATTTGGGAGTAGCTATGCCTCATTTATCTTGGAACATGTAGCCAGCAGCAGCCAAAAATGGTGCCACTAAAACCTGAGGGCCAAATGACCAGATTTTGGAGAAACAATTGCAAGCTGTTTTATGGATCTTAGGAGGCTTCAAGGGTAGAAATGGTAGCATCTGCCTCCTTCTATTCACACTCCTAGCTCCCTTACCCCCAAGTAGCCCCGCGTCCCAAAAATCAAGCCATGTCCCTTCTGGGTGTCACAGCCTCATGGGTGGCCTCCTGTGATCTTCCAGAAAGTTAGGAGAACCTCAACTCCCAGAAGGGGTGCCCAACCTTTCTCAGAATATCATTTGGATAAGGTTTTAAGTTAAATTGAAACATCTTTTTTCTTCCAAACATTCTGAGAGTATCTATCTCTTTTTCCAAAGAATTTTCTCTCCTGAGATTTAATTAAAGTGTGAGAAGCCAGAGTTTGCAGACTACTGAAGAGACAATTTACACACACACTTAACCACCTCATCTTTATTGCAAAAGCACATTATATCTTGAAGGATTTCTCAGAAACTCCTCTTCTTTAAAAGACATTTTGAAAGCAAATTGTCTTTTGTTATATTGAAAGAGGCCTGATGGGGAGGGGGGGGGGCGGGGAAAGAATAGAACTTCTCTGCCTGGTGCTATTTTTGCGGTTGTTCAACAAGTCACAATAATGTGACATGCCATTTGGTCTCCTAAGAAACAACATTCATACAGATTTGAAAAGTAGCAATTTGCTTGGTTGCCTGTGCTATGCATGAATCACATCTCACTGACCAAGCAGGAAGATTTTTGTATAAATAAATTGATTGTCAGTGTAACTGCAGATGACTAATGTAGTCGGAACAGATGGGATGAAAAAACCCTATCTGTGGATTACAAAATGTATATGCAAGCCTGAACTAACATGCTTATTAACTAAATAAACGATTTATAGTTTATTTAATGCAAACATGTTATTGAAAGGGGAGTTGTTTTTTTTTTTTTTAAATAATAGAACTGAAATGTAATTTCTTAAGGAAGAATTTGAAGGCTCTTTCTACATAAAACAAAGTTAATTGGGACTAGATAGTCAAAAATGCATTATGTGTTTATTTCCAGGCCTGAGAGCTGGAAACATATTTATTTCTTCATTCATTCATTCATCAAATTTGTCACCGCCCATCACCTCCCACCATACTGAACTTTAAAAGGCTTGAAGTTCCAGAACTTAATATTAGCCTTGGTGACTCTGCTTGCAAGTCCATATTTAAGTTCTATTATACTCCTGGGAACAGAAGACTGAGCCTTTTCTGTGGTGGCCCCATCTTTCTAAAGGGATTTTTTTTAAAAGGCCAATCTCTTAAGCTCTTTAAAAAACAAACAACCCCTGCCCCTACTTCTTTTTAAGAAGTATCCTGGGCAAAGTTATTAACAATTTAACTATGTAGATGCAGTTCATCTTTAAACAACATTCCATTTGACTTGAACTGAGCAATATAAGACTGTGGGTTTTTAATGAGATTTGTTTTCATACACTTTCATACATAAAAGACATTTTAACTGTTTTGTGTTTGATTTCTAAAAAGTGTTTATGTAAGTCATTTGAGAGGATTTGTTTTGAAATGTTCTGATCCTTCAGTTGTACCAAAGTCTTCGATAGTATTGCACATCCTCCGGAAATCCTGTTCTTGTACTATATTGATTTATTTATTTTTGTTAATTTAACTTTTGAATAATTTTGAATAACTGAGTGAATTTTAAATCAAAACCCTTTTCAGTTCCATAATGGTTTCCAATCTGAAAACTGGGAGGAATTGGAGTGCTATTATGGAAGTAAAAATGGCAGAGTGTGTTGTGATCTTCAAAGTTCTGTCCTGGAGCCCAAAATTGCACCAGACCATTCCGATTATGATTATGTGCCATCAAATCATTGTTGACTCTTAGCAACCACATAGATTTTCTCCACAACAATCTGTCCCTAACCTGGTCTTTTAGATCTTCCAATGGTACACCCATCACCACTGTAACTGAGTCCATCCACCTTGCTGCTGTTTGTTGTCTTCTTCTCTTTCATTCTACCCTTCCTAGCATTAGAGCCTTCTCCAGAGAGCTATGTCTTTGTGTAATACAGTATATCTGAAGGAGGATAATCTGAGCCTGGTCATTTGTACCTGGAGTGAGAATTCTGATATTTGATAATCCATTGGTTTGTTTTCTTGGCTGTCCATGGTATTCCCAGGAGTCTTCTCCAACACCAAAGTTTGAAAATATCAATAGCCTTCCTATCCTGCTTCTTCAAAGTCCAACCTGAACATTCTAACACTATGAAATACAGATTGTGTTTTGGAAGCCTACACATGCTGGGCATACAGCCTAATACCTATAGATGCTTGAATGTATGATGGCAAAGAGCACATGGAATCAGTAATCATAATGTGCACACTTTAATAGAAAAGGGATTTAACTGTTGAAATTCTTTATATTCCATTTTTCTTCCACCTTGGAATATGACAGGTTCCATGAGAATACGTTGTCTTAAGTCAGTAGAAAGACCCAATCTGCATGTTTTAATTGTAAGCTGTCCAGAGTCACGAATGTGAGATGGGCAGCTATACAGATTGAATGAATGAATGAATGAATCCTTAAGAGTGTTTTAGAAAATATAAAAATGATTTATGTATGAAAAATACAAAAAAATATTAATGTAGTTTATGCTATGATATGTTAACTTGGCTACGAACAATATTAGAATCTCTTTTGCTTTTGAGTGGAAGAATTAGAAATGACATTTCTCAGCATTTGTTTTTAAGGGATGAACATGTGCCACAGCTCACCTATAGAACTTCATTTGTGGGAGTAGCACCAAGCCATGTTGTCATTTGAAGTTGCTTTTTTGTTTTTAAGATTCTATTAGCTGCATGCACACCTTTGCAGCTTAGAAGATGTGTAGGTTTAAAATATTATAAAATTATGAACCATTGTACAGCCTTGGGAAAAAAGAAATACAACCTCCATTTTCATGCCTACAAATCTCTTTCTCCCTTCCTAAAGTATAAGGAAAAGGTACAGGAAAACGTTGCAGAACAGGTTCTGCAGCTTTAAAATCACACCCATCTTCTAGGGGCAGGAAAACCAACACAAGCATAATTTGAGGAAAAATGGAAATAGAGGGAGAAATAGCAACAGAAAAATGGGTTGGGAAGTGTGGCAACAGCTGCTTGAGTGAACTGGTCAAGTCAGTACTGATTACAGTATGTTTTGGTTTGTCTAATTTAGTTTTGACATTATGCAATATTTTTAATGACCAAGTTTTTAAAAATAATTGTAAGCTGCCTTGAGGGCTTTGTGAAAGGTCAAAAAATGGCAGAGGAAAATAAAACAAATGTCAGTAAATACTCAAACACCCTTTTAAACACACACAGTTGTCACAAGGCAATGCAAGCTGGGGGAAATTCCTTCCAGACAACTGTCCATCTAGCTCTGAGCAAAGAGTGGTCATAAAGGAAAGATGAGTTCCCAGACTGAAAATCTAGCCCCCACCCACCACCTCATTTAAGCTCAGTTATCTATCACTATCATCCAGGTGCTCAGTAATTCAGAAATGGGACTTTCTCAAGTAGGGAACTTCAGATCATGAGAAAAGCTTCTTCTGCTAAATGACTTGAAATAATTTCCAGCTACAGAAACAGAGCCATGAAAATAAAATAGGCAATGACCCTTGGTGTGATAAAAGTAAGCTGTATTATGGAACAAACCTTCTTGTGCATCTAGGAATCAAACTAGACCTGTGTGTTTTTGCATAAATGTTTAATCACAGAGGATTGTTTTTCTGGCCATGTTTAGTTTGCAGACAATACCTCTTCAGTAGGGTTTCAAATCTTTATTTGATAAACAGGATGCAGTGAGCACCTCAAAACTGAGATGCACCAAGGTTTATTGCTATTTAGAACTTAAGGAAGGGTGAAAGTTTTGTTCCCTCCTCCTCCTCCCTTTTTCACTTTTTATTCTGAACTTTCTCTTGGAAAACTGGAGGTTTTTATAAACCAGCAAACAAAAAACCTGGGAAGGGAAGGGAAGGGAAGAGAAGGGAAGGGAAGGGAAGGGAAGGGGGAGGATTATTTTAGAAGTTGCCTCTGTTAAGACCTGGATTTCCAATCTCCACTGATACCCAGAAACTTAAAAAAAGCATTTTATACAGGCATCGCCCAGGGTCCCCAATGCTAACGGGAGCTTCAGAGCATTCAGAGCTAATTCCAGAAGCATCTAAGCATTAAAGCCTAAGGCCTGTGCTGTCATTGCAGAATTCCTTTGAAACAGTTCAGACAGATACTAGCATTAGCTATGGGCAAAGTGCTTGTTTCGGACTGAGTCACACCTGGAACTTAAGACAGTGAAACTCTGCTCTTCATGGCATTGTGCTCCCCAAACCTGCCTCTCAAATTCACTGCAATTCGGAAGTCGTTCTTCAGAACATGCAGGAGTGCAAATGCAACCCGTCAGCAACTCATTATAGTAAAATACCTGCCTGCATTGCAGAGGCCCCCTTCCAGACAGAACCTGAAGCATTGTATGGTTGTTCTATGCACCACCATTCTCAATACTTAGCCTGTTGTTCATTGACATTCACCTGCTACCGTGAAATGTTAGCAAGTTTGCAGCGAATATGAATATATATTTAGTGACTATACATTCTCAGTGCAGCCTTGCATGGAATGTGTCTGGCTGAACAGGTGGATCTAGAGAAGGAAAGGAAATACAGAGCAGTGACATAATCAAAACATTAACCACCAAGGCAAATACCAATACACAGAAATACAACAACGTGTATTTGCCTAACATGGTTAATGCCTAACGTGAGGCTACAAACAGCCTCAAGATGTTCCAGCCAAACTGTAATTTTGAATGGGACAGAGGAGGAAAATGATGAATTATGGTGGGCCATCAATGCAGTTCATTACTTTAATGCATTTTGAATTGCATTAAGTTTACTTGTTCTCCAGGCTACATCATCTTCTGATTGTACTTAGGAACACCACCCAAAGATTATGCGTGGTTCAAAAATAGTTGTGCGTTCCTGGTGTACAACTGCCCATACAAAGAAATTGCTTGATATGCATTTCAACTCGTTGTCACAGTGCTCATGTTATGCGGATTTCTTAAATGCCCTTCCAGACAGGCCAGTTCCTACATAGTTAGACTACATCTATGAGAGGCTGTTTGGTGTAGTGGTTAAGGCACCGGGCTAGAAACTGAGAGAGCATGAGTTCTGCCTTAGGCACAAAGCCAGCTGGGCCAGTCATTTTCTCTCAGCCCTATGAAGAAGGCAAACCACTTCTGAAAATCTTGCCAAGAACTTGTCCAGACAGTCTCTGAGAATCACACACTATTGAACGGATAAAAAGAAAAAAGAATACATCTGAGAATGTCATCAGATTTAAATGAATGCTATTATGACTCAAATGACACAAAGATGCATTACTGATTATAAAATGTTTTTTGACAAGCATTACTTGCAAGCTCAGCTTAATTTTGGCCCTCTCTGACAATAATGATCCAGCCATGCAGTGCCCAGACTCTTGATGAGTGTACAGTGCTCCTGACTTTACTCACTGATGCTACCTTGATATCAACTGGTGCTGGTTACTGGGTGCATTTAAGATCATCTTAATAATTTCTTTAAGCAACCTCTTTGCACAGTGCCAACACTGCATGTAATCAGACGTGACTGGTTTTATAACTTGTGGGATATTTTATTGTGAACCGCCCAGAGTTCCCCCGTGTGGGGGAGATGGGCAGTGATAAAGTTTCATAAGTAATAAATAAATAAATATTTCCTTTCTTTGCTCTCTAATTGGGAGAACTCTTAATGAGTTCCGATAAATTTCTCTAGACTTTGCATCAGCAGAACCTTGTTGGCATTTGACTTCTGGAGGAAATCAGGCAAGTCCTTGAGATATGAGAGCGCATGCATGTCATCCATTCATAGGATGCGACTGAACTACTGCGCATAATCTAAAGCACTGGAAGCTTGTGCCGCAATTTCTCTTTAACTCTACTGGAATCTCATGGCCTGCAGCATCCTAAAATCCATCCAGAGTACTTATTTTCCAGAACAGCAAATTTTAGGAAGAAGCTGCAACTTTCACAAAGAATTAAACAGTATTATATTTTTAGAAACTGGCACCAAGAGGGTATTAGGAGTGATGATCTAAATAGGCATTTATGAGTTCAGGCATCCTTATTATGCAGCAAGAAATTGACAGCATCTTGGGATTTAATGTAAAATTTGATGTGTTTCCCCCCCTGTAATTTTATTTTTATATCCCTGCATCAACCCGTTTCGGCTTTGTACTTAGTTATGACAGCACGGCCCTTAAAGACAGATATCTATTTACCCAATCTATCTAGCAAATTCCCCATTTCCTACATGCTGTAGTTTAATAGCAAGCAAGCTGGTTTTTTTACTGATGTTGCTGACAAAGCCACATTTGGAGTGTTAAAAAAAAAGGCTTTTCTTAGTAGAATATGCAGTGGTAAAGGAAAAAAGGAAGGAAGGAAAAGAAAAGAAAAGAAAAAAAAAGAAAAGAAAAAAGGGATACGGTACCTTTGGAATAGGGAACTGGCATTCACCTGAACAATAATAGGCATCAAAAGATTTAGGAGAAATAATCCATTCGCTCCAGCCTATATCTGCAAAATCCACTTTGAGGTAGCGCCTTGAGCATGATCTTGGTTCATTCCATTGCTTCCTCCTCGCCTTTTTTAGGGTCTGCTCATCAAACTGGAGCGTCTGGCTTTTCTGAGGATTGTTTTTTCTCGGCTTTTTCTTACCCTTTGCCCTTTCGGCCAGCCGTGGCTGCAAGGTTTTGAGGTGCTTCCTCTCCTCCCATCCTTCATCCTCACTATACTGATACTCAGCTCCTGGAAGCTCGTTGTTCTGCAAGGGCAGAAGAAAGCTGGTGGAACGTTTGGGCCGCTGTCCACTGAGGTCATTTATTGACCGGCTGTCCAATTTGGGGAAACCCCCAGGCAGAGGGCTCCAGTGGCCTTGCAAGCTGGAAACCACACTCTCTGGCTCAGAAATGGCGGAGTCGTTGGCATAGACGAGGATGTATGGTTCGTAGCTGAGACGTGGGCTCTTCCATGGAGGTTGGCCAGCAGAGGCCATTTGGACTCCGATCATCAGCTGGTTGTGCTCCTTGGCTTGGCTCAAGTCCTGAGTAATGTTTTTGCATTGCCAGAAATGGTCATCCTGCAAAGCAGTAGAGATGTTGACTAAGTAACGCCCCAGGGTTCGTGATTGGTTTGCTGGTGATGGAGAACTCAGCAGCAAAAGCCTAATCTGTAGGTCAGATTTTCGGGGGCCCAGACGAGAACAGCTCTTGGGCCAAGGGCAATTTGTGCTGCTGTTCTGGAGATCTCCAACATAGTAATGCAACAGAGCCGACAAGATGTTTTCAGACTTCGTGAGGGAGGTTAGATTAAAAACATACACCTCTTTGTTGCCAAGCATCCCTAGAAAAACAAAAATATTGACATCAGGAGACCCCAAAAAAGCCCTCCCCAGTCTTGCCCATTTCTTTTGTACTTTCATTAAATCAGCTCACAGAATCTTGTAGCCAGCATCATCAATAGAATAGAATAGACCTGTCCAGGGCATTAAAAAAATCAAAATGGTGGCCATGACCACACAATGAAAGCCCTGCCCGCCTTTTCATGTGTGTTGCATGAATGATGCACATAAAAATGGGGCTTTAATCACATGGTCATGGCCACCACCCTCATACATTTATTATCCTGCCTTTATTATTTTTATAAATAACTCAAGGTGGTAAACGCACCTAATATTCCTTCCTCCTCCTATTTTCTCCACAATGACAACCCTGTGAGGTGAGTTGGGCTGAGAGAGAGTGACTGGCCCAAGGTCACCCAGCCGGCTTTTATGCCTAAGGCGGGACTAGAACTCACAGTCTCCTGGTTTCTAGCCCGTTGCCTTAACCACTAGACCAAACTGGCTCTCTTTTGTTCAACATGCTCAAAAAGTTACATAATATTCCAGGTCACCAGCCAATTAACAATTTGATTTAAAAGAGTGGAGAATCCTGCCTGGATGCTGTTGAAAGAAACTGACCCTGATCTTCCTGACAAGACTCCCGCCATTTTGTGTCTGGAGCAAAGCACATAGCATGGGGGAAGTCTAATTAAAAACTCTGGAGAAAAATGGTGTCAGCACATCAGCAAAAAGACAATGTCCCTGAGGGGCCAGTTTCTTTTTGTGAGCATTCATACCACTCTTTCCCATTCCAAATTAAGCTTCAAGCTTATCTACCTATCTGCAATTTTCCGGTTCTAGTCTCAGGCTCAAAAAGACAAGAGCTTAGAGATGTAGGGCTCCTGTCATAATCACTTGCCATGCACTGACTGAGGGAGTAGTGCACCAAATTGGTTTCTGAAACAGAAAGAATGTTCAGAAATGAGTTGGACTGTGGTACAGGAACTCAGGCCTTCTAGCCGATTGCTAAGAGAAGAAGAGAACAAGAAATCCAGAACCTGTGACACAATTGCTTCCTTGCTGGAATTGGGGGCCTCATATCTTCTATTTTTATTATTTAATATTTCTAAATTTGCATTTATTTAGCAGTATATACATTTCATGCCCTCTGCACTTAAGACCAGATTATTGTAACATGGTGATGTGGCCCAGAGTTTGACCTAGAAGTCCCAGCTAGTGTTAAGGGGGTAACTGACCACAAATGCATCATTCCTATTCTAGAGGCATTACACTGGCTGCTATCCAAGTTCAAGGTATTTTTAACAGTTGAGGACCTAGTATCTGGCAAAGTCTTGCTCCTTTAGGCACCTGACATCAACTAAGATTTCATAGGAAATGGACAAAGTTCTCTGAGGGATGAGCTCTGCCAACTGTAAATTCAATCTGTGTTCCTCCTGGCTTGTTCATGTTGGTCAAAGAGGGAATGTGACAGATTAGCTGATGGAGATGGTGATGCAACCTTGAGGAATGGGGTGATGCTGCCAGCCTTGAAGAAAGTGCTGGCACCCCCCTCCTCAATAAACTATTACTCAATTCAGCCATCTTACAAATTCCAAACCTTTTCTTTTTAGGAAATGTTGCTAAGAATGTGCAACAACTGAAAATCCTAGATGGATTATCCAGATCCCTTTTAGTTGAGCTTCAGGCTTTGGCATGTGATGAAAACCTCATTGGTTAATCTTATGTAGGATAGGTACACTTCTGGTCTTATTACATTCTCAGCAGCATTCCATACCAATACCAATATCATTTAATACCATTAAATATTGATCAAGCTATCCTTTGGGGCTACCTATGAAAGTTGAGGATTGGGGCATGGTATACAATTATTGTGCTCCTTATTGGCTGGGGAATGAGAAGTTGAGAACTTGGGCACTCCAATGGGAAATGCCTCAGGGTTCAGCCCCCTCCTCTATGCTTCCTAACATCGTTGGACATTGTTGGGGGAGGTCATCCAACAGTTTGGATCAGAGTCCATCAATAAGCTGAAGATACCCAGTTTTACATTTTCACCCTAGGCTAAGTTGGACATGTGGCGCAAGTCTTGATCTAGTGCCTGGATACTCTGGAGGACTGGATGGTGTGGAAGATTCAGACTGAATCCCAGTCAAATTGAGCTGGCATTGGTACAGAGACCTTCAGGTACCATGACCTTAATGGAGTTGCACTCCCCCTGAAGGAGCAGGGGCACAATTTGGCAATGTTCCTGGACTCCCATTACAGTAGCAGGTAGAGGTCATGCCCAGGAAAGGTTCTGGTTAGTTTTGGCTGGTCTACAAGTTGTGGCCTTTCTTAGGTATTGTGTTTCTCCTTTATCATAGCCTGGTTAGACTACTGCAATTTTTTCAACACAGGGCTGCCCTTGAAGATGACTTGGAAGCTGCAGCTGACACACAATGTAACCGTCCATCTGCTCACTGACACTAATTTATTTAGCAGAATAACACCATTGCTGGTTACTGATAAGCCCCTGGGCCCAATTCAAGATGCTGGTCATCACCTATTAAACTATTCAAGGCTTGAGCCCTCGGGACCAGGTGCGATTTGCTGCCCAGTGTATTCTAGTTGCGGAGAAATCAGGGTGTGGGGCCGGGGGCGTTCCTTCTGCCTAGCAGGCTCCTCACTCTGGAACAGCTTTTATGATAGGTTGGCCAGACCAGGACGATCCCTTTAAAATAGTACTCTTCTGCAGGAAGAAATGTTCTTAGGTTGGCCCCACCGGTAATTTTTAGTATGTTTTAATCATCATGGTTTTGATGTTCGTACATTGTAAGCCACACAAATGATTGCATCAGTGAGTAAATGGAATTTTAAGGATACCACACCAGCCAGGGATTTGCTATATAACCCCACAAGAAAGGACATTGTTGATGCCTGTGGCTCAAGCATTAATGAATTTCTAGGGAATTCTGTGGTCTGTTCTGGTTGCCACTGAGCCATTTCTCCCAGCCATGTAGTTAAGCTAGGGCTGCTCTGCTTTTATGAACTGGTCTGCTCTGATCTTGCCACTCCATATTTTTGAGTTTTTAAAAGTTATTTATACCATGTAACATGACTTTAGGATTTTTTAAAAACTTAATTATTATTTTCCTTTTTTCCAGATGTAAACTGCTTTGAATGAATTACAGCACTGTGGGATTGTAAGGCAGGATCAACTTTGTGTAAACAAATAAAGAAAAAGTAATTAAATGAATAAATATAATTAGCATTGTCAAATCTGCCTCCTCCTTCCCCAAAACTCTGCTCCTGTTCCCACCCCTTGTTTTTATCCATCCAATTGCCTAATATAAAGGATTTTTTTTTATGTTGCTGCTGTGAAGTAATTGGAAACCAGGCCCATTGTAGATCAACTTTTCATTTTCTTTTTCAATTACATATAAAAAAGAGAATATAAGGATTGAACATGGGAGGAAATACAAATGTAAGAAAGGGATTGGATGTATCTCTTGCTTTATGTGAAAGAGAAACTTTTCATTTATGAAAGCACTCAGTGTTACAAATAAGTTTTCCTCTTTTACTCTCCTCAAGCCAATTCCAAAGGTGAGCAGTTCCTTGCTTTAAAAATAGGGAAAGTGAGGACACCTACAGGCAGATGATGGAATGACAAGGATGGACCCGTACCTTTATTTCTCTACCCTAACTCATTTTATTTTTAGCTAGTTCTGTCTGTGTGTGTGCCTGCACATTCAGAATACCAGATTCCCAAATGATCACATCTGTGTCAAACTGTAAACACTAGAATAGTTAATTTGGTCTTTGCACTTGAAAAAGTAGAGCTCAACATTCAGCTGATGAAATGAATGGGCAGCTGGTCTTCATGTAGCAGAAGATCCATATTCTCTTCCATTTCTTTAAAATAGGTAGGAGCCCTATGGCCACAGTTTAGCCTAATATCAGGAGTCACTATTTCAGACTGTGAGTAAGTCTTCCAAGCAGCCTGGGAGAAGGGAAAATCCTCAGAAAAAAGACCAAGAAAAAAACAGGATTGATAGGCAATTTTCAACAGACTCTTCCACAAGAAATGCATTCTTATGTTTTTCACCAAGTATAAAAAAGCATATGAATGCATAGCATCCTTGCATAATGGTACTGTACAGGGAGAGACTGGAGGGCCCTTCCACAAAAATACACAAATAAAGCTAAAATTATCCTAATTCAAGCCAACGTTAGTTGCATGCCAGTAACTGCAGATGCTGTCAAGGTAATGCATGCTATATGCCAGCAAATTTGGAAAACACAAGAATGGCCATCAGACTGGAAAAAATCAACTTATATCCCCATACCAAAAAAGGGAAACACTAAAGAATGTTCAAACTATCGAACAGTGGCACTCATTTCACATGCCAGTAAGGTAATGCTCAAGATCCTGCAAGGTAGACTTCAGCAGTTCATGGAGCGAGAATTGCCAGATGTACAAGCTGGGTTTAGAAAAGGCAGAGGAACTAGAGACCAAATTGCCAATATCCGCTGGGTAATGGAAAAAGCCAGGGAGTTTCAGAAAAACATCTATTTCTGTTTTATTGACTATTCTAAAGCCTTTGACTGTGTGGACCATAACAAATTGTGGCAAGTTCTTAGTGGTATGGGGATACCAAGTCATCTTGTATGCCTCCTGAAGAATCTGTATAACGACCAAGTAGCAACAGTAAGAACAGACCACGGAACAACAGACTGGTTTAAGATTGGGAAAGGAGTACGGCAGGGCTGTATCCTCTCACCCTACCTATTCAACTTGTATGCAGAACACATCATGCGACAAGCTGGCCTTGAGGAATCCAAGGCTGGAGTTAAAATCTCTGGAAGAAACATTAACAATCTCAGATATGCAGATGATACCACTTTGATGGCTGAAAGCGAAGAGGAACTGAGGAGCCTTATGATGAAGGTGAAAGAAGAAAGTGCAAAAGCTGGTTTGCAGCTAAACCTCAAAAAAACCAAGATTATGGCAACCAGCTTGATTGATAACTGGCAAATAGAGGGAGAAAATGTAGAAGCAGTGAAAGACTTTGTATTCCTAGGTGCAAAGATTACTGCAGATGCTGACTGCAGTCAGGAAATCAGAAGACGCTTAATCCTTGGGAGAAGAGCAATGACCAATCTCGATCAAATAGTTAAGAGCAGAGACATCACACTGACAACAAAGGCCCGCATAGTTAAAGCAATGGTGTTCCCTGTAGTAACATATGGCTGCGAGAGCTGGACCATAAGGAAGGCTGAGCGAAGGAAGATCGATGCTTTTGAACTGTGGTGTTGGAGGAAAATTCTGAGAGTGCCTTGGACTGCAAGAAGATCAAACCAGTCCATCCTCCAGGAAATAAACCCAGACTGCTCACTTGAGGGAATGATATTAAAGGCAAAACTGAAATACTTTGGCCACATAATGAGAAGACAGGACACCCTGGAGAAGATGCTGATGCTAGGGAGAGTGGAAGGCAGAAGGAAGAGGGGCCGACCAAAGGCAAGATGGATGGATGATATTCTAGAGGTGACGGACTTGTCCCTGGGGGAGCTGGGGGTGTTGACGACCGACAGGAAGCTCTGGCGTGGGCTGGTCCATGAAGTCACGAAGAGTCGGAAGCGACTAAACGAATAAACAACAACAACAACTGCAGATGAGTCTAGGCCTTAAGTGCAGGTTTCCTTTGCACCAAAAAAATACTCAACAAGTTCTATAGCGCCCCTTAAACATTGCTGTGAACAGATATTAATTTGCTAAAGAGATTTCTTAGCACCGTCCAAACATTTTTTTCATAATTCTTTGTAAAAAAAAAAAAATCAAATTGTCAAAACATTAATGCCAACAGAACAGACAATAAAGCCTCAATAAGAATTGGCACAATTAAAACTGTAAAGAGGTTGGGAAATTCTGGTTCCAGAAACAACTACTCACACCAATGGTCAGAGAGTGGAATAAGATCTCAAACACACCTCAGTTCCATATATTAAGAAACAGCCAGTAAAGTATTAGATCGTTAAGTCCTTCAATCCAGCCGCTATTCAACTTTCCCTAACTAGATGTCCCCAGTTACATTGGACTTCAATTCCCATAATTCCTAGAGTTATGCTGGCAAGATCACTATGCAAGTGATGATGATCATAATTATGATGATATTTTATGATCCAAGTCACAACTGCAACGCTAAATCAGCTCTAGAGATAAATGCATTTGGAAGAAGCCTTAATGCTATGCAATCTCTCAGCATGGTACTTTTAGCCGATGGATTATAATACCCTGATCACTCTTTCTCATTAAAATGGGGAGCCCATACAAGACAACCAAACTAACTCAGATCCACCAGTCACCCTTAAGCACCTGCTCCTTCTTACCAGACATCAATTATTTTTACATATTTCAGTGACTTTGGATCTCATACTAATGCTCCCTTTTCTACTCAGAAGTCTTGATCCCCTGGTATCATGGAAACTGCCCAACACTATCTTGAATTTAAGCCAATGGATGGTCACATTTCCAATTCTGTTTACAACAAATTGCAAACAAAAAAGGGGAATGATATACAAATAGGATGGAGGCTGTATCTGTTTCAAAGCTCCAAAGGTTTTAAAATTTGCTACTCTTTATCAATAGATGTCACTGTTTTCCTGGGTTTTCAGCTAGGAGTGTTTTGGAAACTCTGTCAACCTGGTGATTAGATGTTCTGACAGTGCTCTCGTGAATATTGAACTCCTTCCCTTCATTTGCATTGTAGGAGTTAGTCTGCGGTAGCAAACACTCAGGAGTCTGGTAGTGCTGTCTTGGTTAGCCAATTTTATTAAAAGGCATCAGCTTGTGTCAGCTGCAGCTTATGCTTTTCAATAAAATTTGTCAGAAAAGGTGTTACAAGACTTTGATTTTTTTTCTGCTTTATTTGCAACAGTGTTAAACTTGTATAACTTACTACAAGCACATCGCTTCTTTAGTACACCCACCCACCACTTTTCCTGCCTGTTGGGGATTTTTTTTCACACAGTAAACATTGTCTCTATTGGCATATTCGGCTGCTTTTGCTTAACGGAGAGGCAGATGTGTCAAGGTGATGACCGAATGATGGATGGATGTGGGCAGATTTTCATAGAATTGCTAATATTCTCTGCACACTCCATATCTGATTGCCCTCTCACATATGTCAGACACATGGCACGTATGTGTACACATGGAACTTATCTGGCCTACATGAGGACCCAGTAGAGCCAATTATGAAAAAGAAGGATTCTTCAAGATGAACGCAAGGATGGCAAACTAAATTTTTAGCATGGTTATGCTGACTGCTGCAAAAACACAATTATTCCCAAACCATTTTGTAAAACAAATTTGTTAGAGGATGGATGCTGATAGTGTAGTCGTATCTTTCAAAGTGGCTGTTTGTAGGGTTAGAAAACATTAGGAAATGTTGTAGTGAGTAAACATTACAAATAAAATCAGACTTCTCACTTGCTTGGTGATGCTTATGCCTCATGTAAAAATTACTTTTAAACAGGAATCCCACAAGGCTGATGTTGCATTGATGGATTAGCCCCAAGGCAGCTCAGTCAGAATATTTATTTAATTTTATTTATTTGATTTCTATAGCCACCCATTTCAACAAGTGACTCTGGGCAGCGTACAATCATAAAAACATAAAACAATTAAAACAGTTATTAAAAACAAATATTAAAATAAAATATCAGGCTCCTTGGAAATTGCCTGCATTTCACACAAAAAAAGCACACCTTACTTTCATTTATACACTGAGTGGCATTGTGTGGCAAGATGTTCACAGGACTATACATGTAGCCCTCACTTAACAACCACAATTGGGACCAGAATTTTGGTTGCTAAGAGAAGTGGTCATTAAGTGAATCTGACCCAATTTTATGACCTTTTTGTGGTGGATGTTAAGTGAATCACCATGGTTGTTAAGTGAATCACACAGTTCCCCATTGATTTTGCTTGCCAGAAGCAGGCCAGGAAGGTTGAAAATGGCAATTCCATGATCACGGCACTGTGACGCCATAAATGCAAGCCAGTTGCCAAGTGCCCAAACTGTGATCATGTGACCGTGGGGGTGCTGTGATGATCGTAAGTGTGAGGACCAGTTGTAAGCCATTTTTTTTCAGCACCATCGTAAGTCTGAACCATCACTAAACAAATGGTTGTTAAGCAAGGACTACCTGTACCTCTGAGGGTTTGGCAAATTCACAGCATGGATCAATGCCCCATTTAAACTATTAAAGAAAGTTCCCAGCACACAGGAAAGGAACATGCTAAATTCATGTTCACCAAAATAATTAGTTTTGAATATCAAGAAAGGGGTTACTTGATGATTTCCTTGCCATGGCCATACAGCTTTCTTTGCAACAATACCCCATTTTCCTTATAACAATTATGGCACAAAATATAATTTCTGAAAACAAAGCCACAGTGCTGACAGATACAAAAAGTATTCTTTCTTTTTCATTGCAAAGAAAAGGAAGGAAGGAAGGAAGGAAGGAAGGAAGGAAGGAAGGAAGGAAGGAAGGAAGGAAGGAAGGAAGGAAGGAAGGAAGGAAGGAAGGAAGGAAGACAGCCAAGAGAAGGATGAAGAAGCTCAACTCAAATAAGACACCAATATTTGAAAATATAGTACAGAGACAGAACATTTTATCTTCACCTATTTATTGTTAAGTAATCAAATTAATTAACCTTTCTTTCCAACATGCTACTAGTTTTCTATGCAAGGATTATGTTCTGTCTGGAAGAACATTTAACTGTAGGCATTCCTACTTCCCATTTTAAGAGAACATCTACCATCCTAAGAAGGTAGACTCAGAAAGGCCTGGGGCAGGCCTGCAGACATGAGATGTCATCATCATAAACAAATATTTATGTTACAAGTGGGCTTTCATGTGCATGAGTAAGCTGGAACAAGTCCATGCACATGGGGCACATGTAACTTTAGGGAGGATAAATGGACGTCTTTATGGACAGTTAAATTAATCCCATTGGTGAAAAAAGATGTGGTGCTGAGACCTGATCAGTTAAATAATGATGGGTCATCAGCAGCCCGAAGCTACATTAGATGTTTAGCAGCTTGATTGCCCAGGTCAGGAATGCATCGTCATTTCCATTATACAACTCTCTTGTCATGACTTTGTAATTCTGTCTCTAATAGTCTGCAGTTAGAAAGTATGAAGAATTCTTAGTAACTGTTTTTCCTCTGACTTTCTTCAGGTCCTGTATTTTAATGCCTTCTTCTTCTCATCAAGCGGCTTGAGTTTTCCTTCTTCTTAGACTTCCAGTAGTAAAATTACAACTCCAGGCAACAACTATGAGGATATTATGAATTGGGATTCATAACACATACTTTACTATTTCATTATACTATTCAGAAGTCAGTTAAACTTTTTAAAGGTGAATATATTTTAGTCTACTAACTGGGTAAAAGTTTGGGGGGAAAAAAGACCTGTTTTCATAGGCAAAAGTAAGATGTTGAGCCCACCCAGTGCAGATTGGTGGGTGGGCAAGCAAAATATTCCCTTTTTGAATAACAGAATTCCAAGCCATATTGCCAACTGTTTTGAAAATTTGTCAAAAGCAGCTTCCCATAGAAGATTGGTTGGATCATGAAAAAGATCCATATAACTTTTCATGTGAGTTGTTCTAAGAATTAGAACTCCTGAATATTTTTAATACATACATGAATTAAGTAAAGGGATACATAGTATGGAGTCCTTAATGCTCTCTGAGCTTGGCTGTTTGCTTGCAGACATTTCATTACCTGATAGAGCACTGATGATGTTACCTAGTTGGGCAACGAAACATCTGCAAGCAAACAACCAAGTTCAGAGAGCACCAAGGACTTCACAATTCAACCCTGAGCTACAGATATTCCCTTCTATTGGATACATAGAATCCAAGGCTAATCAAGTCATTTGTTCATCTGAGGTAGAATTTCTATGGATCCATCCCCTTTTCTATAAAATGGTTCCCAAATAATTTGCCAGATAGAATCTCTTTTCTTTTCTTTTTTCTTTTCTCCCTTCTGCTCTGCCAGTAGTAAAAACTGACTTCCATCTCTTCTGCTATTCCATACACCTCCAATCCCAGCTGCATTTTCTGTTTTGCCAGATTCACTATTGAGTCTTTCTGTGTTACTATAAAGGAGTGTTTCAATTTGAAGAAAAATAAAAACCCTTTTTAAAATGGGAAACCACAAAAATTGGCTCAAGGGCAGGTATAATATCAGAAATGACTTTTAAGACACTAAGCTGTGTGCATTTTGAAAGGAAGAATTTAAACCACATTCCTTTAATAGATCTGTTCATTGTCCATTACAATATATACATGTGTAAAAATCAATGAGAAAGGACAAGTATCTGGAATCTCCTATTTGAGGACATTTGGCGTTCAGTCTTGCTCCCTTTTAATAGATCTAAGTTTTACTATTGAGATCTATTGAACACCATTGCTTTAACTTCAATATATACATATATTTTAATCATCCCAAGATCAAGTGGCCCTACACAGAAATGTTGTTCAAAGAAAATAGAGATGTTTTTGCAATGTAGTCACAAAATGAAATTGTGTTCTTCAGAAACACCAATTTATAGTCAGCTCTCAGTTCTACATTCCAAGTGACTATTACTAACAATTAAATGACACTTAGTCCTAGATTATTGTCTCATATACAGCACTTAAATTTATTTCCAAATAATAGCATTATCCAAGCAAAACTATTACTTGGCACAAAAAATTTAAATCCTTTCAGAATGTGCTATCTAACATAACAGCAGACCTTGCTGGGAATGTTGTTGGGAATATTGTTCCATAAATGAAGACTTCCTGCCCTCCCCAGGACTAGACCTACACGCTTTGGGCCCTTAAGGAGTTGCCAACCCTACTTATCAAGTGAAGATATATAGAGCCTAATGCTGAGTCAGGTTCTTCACATTTGCCTAATGGTAAGGCCAGCCTAGAAGGGACGCTGAGCTGCTGAGCTTGCCGATCGGAAGGTCGGCGGTTCGAATCTGCGTGACAGGGTGAGCTCCCGTCGCTAGTCCCAGCTCCTGCCAACCTAGCAGATCAAAAACATGCAAATGTGAGTAGATTAGTAGGTACCGCTTCAGCGGGCAGGTAACGGCGTTCCGTTTAGCCATGCCAGCCACATGACCATGGAAGTGTCTACGGACAAACGCCGGCTCTTCAGCTTTGAAACAGAGATGAGCACCGCCCCCTAGAGTCGGGCATGACTGGACTTAATGTCAAGGGAAACCTTTACCTTTACCTAAGGCCAGCCTGGAGATACAATGTTCTAGATGACATCTCCAGCAACTAGTGAGCAAGAGCTAATCAGAAGCTTTTCATGCTATCTTTTCTTTCAAATGCATTAATATTCATTTCCCATAATTTATAACCAGCACATTCATTGATATTAAGCTGTGTTTGCATATCCTAGCTAGGTTAAATCAGCAATGCAAACACTTGGTTTATGGGGAAACTTAGACAATCTGTTAATGAGTTTATAAATGAAAAGTTTTGATACACCGGTAGAATCCAATGCCCTCTGCATTCCACATCCTATTTTAAAGGAAGACAGTGGGGCAAATCTTCCTTACAGGGGAAAAAAAAAGATGATGGTTTCTTAGTTTGGAAACTAGCGGTAAAAAATTCTAATTGCTCTTATCCAGTTACTAGATATTAGCAAGAATATCCAGCTAATCAATGTACTTGGTGCCTTAAAGATATGCAAAAGAATTATCCTACTGGACAGATCAGATTAAATGTAATATTTAATCTAGGATCTGGGTTTTAAGTCTAAACTTTGAGAACTGCTTGACTTTTCTTTTTTCTCTCTTAACATATGAAGTATTTTCTCTTTCCTCTTTTCCTCATCCTCTGCTCTTTCCCTTTCCTCCATTCTCTAAAAGTAATTTATACCAATGAAAATAACAGTGAACAATATTACTGTTTTTACACATTTTAGAGCCCAGCCTGTCAGTTCATACTAAGAGTCACTTCACACTTTTTAACTTCGTAGGCAAGAATCTTGCATCCAAGGTTAAAACAACCGCATCTCCCCCCCCCCCCAGAGTGGACTGAAAACATATAGCAGTAGAATTAACTTAATATAAACCTTGCAATAGAAATCAAGTTTCCCAGCTGGTTGAAGGACTGTTAGGTGAGTTTTGACCCAATACTTTTGGTGGGAAAGATGTTGAGACAACTATTGTTTAGTGTCAAGATACCAAAACAGTAAAAAAAAAAAAAACTATCCTAACCTCCAACAATCTAACTTCCACACTCTGGCTAAGAAACAAGCGAACAAGCATTGTTTTGCTGTGAACATTCCCATATTCTTATGGTTTATGCCTGCTCTTTGGCAATGTGTCTACATAACATGTTCTGTCATACACCTACTGTGCTGCATTTTCATTTACATTTGTAGGTGTGCACTGATTATATGATAAGCCCATGAAAAACTATCCCAGGGAATGCCAAATTTACTTATTTATTTATTGAATTTTACAGCCGCCCATCTCACTTGCATGTGACTCACTTGGATGTGTGAAAAAGCTAGAAAAATTTGGATTCAATACATACACTGATTCAGAGGATTTTAAAGATTAACATACAATTGAGACCAGAAGTCTTCCTCTTGGGACTGATGGACAAACAGTTGGAAACAAGTCATGGAACTTTGTTTTTGTATATGATAATCGCAGCGAGATTACTGTATGCCCAAAGATGGAAAGATTCGGCAATACCCACAATGGAGGAACAGTTGGTGAAGATCATGGAACTTGCTGAGATGGCCAAATTGACTGCTTTAATTAGAGAAACGACAATATCTACATTTATTGCTGACTGGAAACCCCTTATGGACTTTTTGCATAAAACAGAAAAAAATGAACTTGTGATTTATAGTTTTGGTGATTAGACAGGATAGATTATAGAAAGAAGAGAGTCATGATATAACTTTATAATTGTACTTATAATTGCTGTAAAGAAGATCGGAAGCTTTGTACCTTTTTTCTTTCTTTCCTATTTTTCTTTTACTTTTACTTTCTCTCCTGTACTTTTAGCTTTCTCTTTGATTTCTTTTTTTTCTCTTTTTTTCTTACTTTATATTAGTTTGTATTAGTTTTTACCTTAATTTTTTAAAACTTCTAATAAAACTATATATTAAAAATGAATTAGATTTTAAGAACAGGAGAAATCAGTTCATTTTGTCAAAATATTGGATTGAATCCTGTTTAAGCCAGAGTCATGATTGATTTAAGGCCAATTGTTTTCAACAGCTGTACTGCAAGTATGATTTTGTTTTGATCCAAGCCACTGTATAAAATTTTTACAATGAAAAACTCATCTATTCCCTTATACAGAATTAGCTGGTTGAATCCTGGACTGATGAATCACTTCATACTTGAGGTATTTAAGTAATTGCATCCTTGTATTATCCCCACATAAGAAATTCTTCCTTTACTTCTTCTTCATGTGTATAGAGCAGTGTTTCTCAACCTTGGCAAGTTTAAGATGTGTGGACTTCAATTCCCAGAATTCCCCAGCCAGCATGTTGGCTGGGGGATTCTGGAAGCTGAAATCCACACATCTCAAACTTGCCAAGGTTGAGAAACACGGACAAAGAAATGTGTACTATGGATTTCTTCTTACATACAAAGATCTCCCTATGTGGGAGGCAGAAAAATGGCATTTCTTCCTCCCATACCCCACCCCAGTCTGAACCGAAACGGTTTGGAATTATACTGTTTTGGTTTGTCCTAACTGTTATATCTAGGGAAATGGATTCTTATGAACCAGTTTAACGAAGTATCCTTCCGTTCAATTGTAAATGTGTTCAAGAATGCGACTCCTCAAATGAAGACTGATGAATTAATTTTGCAAGCAGAATAATGTAGAAGCGGTAGATATTGTCCATGCATCATGGGAAAAGAATCTCACTGATTTTAGAGGCTCAGAAAAACCCAAGTCTTTATACGTTTATTATAACTAATTTTAAAAAATTAGATCTGCCCATAATTCTTCAGTCCAAATTCAAGCTAGAGGCCGCTGCACTGCAGATAAACTGTAATGAAGAAATTCTGCCATCTATCAAACTTGTGGGCAGGGGCAGCTGCAGGGGGAATCAAAAAAGTCAGGATAGGGGCCACCACCACGCAGTTGAAGCCCCACACCCTTTTAACATAGGCCACATGCACAATGCACTTTCAAAAATAGTCAGGGCTTCAGCTACTTGGTCATGACTGTCATCCTGACTTTTCTGACCCCACCCCCACCCCGCTAGTAGAGAAAAGTAAGATCTTCAGGGCACCACTACTGTATGTGATTTAAGATGTCACAGCAAATACACTTTTCAGGCACTAACAACTTGAAAAATGTGCTGTCATATCCTAAGGGACAGGAAAGATGATACCCAACTGGTTAAATCTTTTGCATAGATACTTGTAAAAGTGTGAAAAACCTTACAGTCACTTCTATTCTATTTCTCTGGCATTTGAGCTGCAAAAGGATCAGGGAAAAGAAGGAAAGGGTGAGAGAGGTCTGTGTTTGCAAGACTTCTGCCACCCACGGGCAAGTAAACGGAATAAATACAAGCTGAAGAATGCAGGGGATGGGCTTCTATCCAAAGATATGTTAGCTTTAGAATAATAAATACCTTTTAATCAAGTTTCCCCAAAGGAGCAAAATCGCTTCCCCTGAGTGGTGTCTGTGCATTTTCTATGAATGGCATTGCATATAACTAGACAGGGACATTTTGGCAAGATAAATCTCCAGATCCTAGCTTATTGTTATTCCAGTTTGTTAACTAACATGACAGTAGAATTCCTGGATGTTACATTAAAGTCTTGCTTAGTACCAACTATGACTTCAAATGGGAAGTGGGAAAAAGAGTGAGTTTTGAAAAAACATCTGAACACGAACTTTGGATTTCTCCCTCGCAATGTGAATTCAACAGAACCATCAGCCAGTATAAATGTTAGTTCCCAATATTCTGTCACACTTTAAAGTGATCAAGAATCAGAAAACAGGATTATTACTGCTTTATTTTATTCAATTTAGGTGCTGCCTGACTCCAATCAACTTTGGGCACTCCACAGCTGTACAACTGTGCAGAAGAGGTGTAGCTGTGCGGATTAGGAAGGCCTGGTCCTCCATTTAACAGGTTGGGCAGGAGAAGCAAGCAAGTGTGTTCATTGTTCCAAGGATATCTGCACAGGAATTCCTTGAATTTTCCCTAGAGAAATACATTGTTATTATTCATTCCTGTAAGGAACATGCTGTCCTTAGAAATGCTATCCAAGTTACAGCTTGGATTTTTTTACAGACATGCAATGTGTGCAGTGCTCAGACAAACTTTGCACCTTGTTCTTTACATGCATACATGTGCCCTTTCACAAGGCAAGGATTTGATTAACAGGTAAAACACGGTAGTTTGATTCAGTTCATGGCTTCTAAAACCACAGTTACCATAGTATTTTCAAAGAGGTCTTTCTCATTGAGTCTAAAGATGAGCAAAAATATCTATGCTGCACACTCGCCTTACTATACTTGATTGACATGGACTTGGCAGTGTGACCATGTTGGAGGCTATTATATTACATAATTATACAGTGTAAATTTATATTATTCTGCATAGTATATAACAGTATTTCCCAATTTGGGCAACTTTAAGGTGGGTAGACTTAGCCAGGCATATTAGGGACACCCTAGAGAAAGTTGAAACACAAGTCTATTCCACTTTTAGTAGACTATAAGTATGGGTTCAGATCCCATCACTTTCAAGTGGGAATCATGATTATCTGTTTTATTGAGTTATTTGAGTTATATCCTACCTTTCTACTCATTCAGTTGAATTTTGATTTCTTGGATTTGCCTGAAAGGGTTTCATTGGTGCAAAGAAGTAACTTCAGTGCAGTAATCTTAGAAGACAGTAGGAGAATTGTTTCTAAATCAACACATACAGGACTAGTCTGAAGGTAAAAGAATGCCCCTCCCCCCATGTGTAATTAATTACATTTAATTCTGTTGATTTCTATCTCATCTTTCATTCAGCAGCTCAAGGGAGTGTACATAGGAGTCTTTGCTAATTTTCTGTGGACAACAATGCTGTAGATTGGGCCCAGAGACAGAGAGCAAATGACTGGCTGAAGCTGGTCTCAAACCAGGGTCTCCCCACTCTGTTCAACATCTTCAGGACAACTTCACCCAGCCTGTATGCAGAGGTCACCTTCTATATGGAAGTGAAATTCAAAGAGAAGCCACCTTTGATGGCTTTGATATTAGGTAACATTCAAGCCCTAATGTCATCCTGACAATGGAAAAACTGCTACTCTGCCTTACATTAAACCTAAATGGAGCTTGATAACAACCTACTAAGATAACAACCTAGCATTATACAATCCTATTCCCTGAACTGCAAACAGAAGCTTCAAGGAGATTGTATATGTGATCAGAAGATGAGAAACTAAACTTCATCCTCTCTTCGTCCTAGAATACTGATTATTACTATACCCAATTTAAAAATGGAACTTTCATTGAAAGACCCCAAAACAATCATTTTTAAAGCAAGCAGAATTAAGACCAGAATTATCCTAGCAATATTTGCACACCTTCCCAAGCTTTTGGCCTCTAGATATATTAGGCTGTGGGAATTCCCAACCAGTGTGATTTACAATCCATATCTATCTCTTCCTATGTTAATTATGCATGGAATACAAGCAAAGAAAAAAGCAACAACTGTTTTCTAGCTTTTAAAAATAACTTTGCCTGGTTGCCTGGAGGCAACTCTGACTCACCAGTGGTGAACAAGCAAATTACTATCTAGAAGAGTCCTACAAACTACCAATTAAAATGAAGCACACAATATTTTGCCTGGAATGACTCTGACCACTATCCACACCTTTATCTACACCAGAATACTTCTATTGAAAAAAAAGGATCTTGGACTACGGACCCAGATGATTATCACGGCATACCCAGCTGCTTCCCTGAAAGTAATGGGACGTGTATCGCAGCTCAGACTGAGATGCCCATCTGTAAGTCAGAATAATCGAACAAAAAAGGTCTCCCAGAAAATGATGGATTTAGACTTACTTGCGACCCTCTTAACTTGAATTCAATGCAAAGAGATTTTTCAACCTGCAAATAATTGAACTTCTGTTCCACTGACACAGAATCCCCATGTAATCACTTATCTTTATTTTGGGAACACACGTGCTCCTAATGCAAAAGGCCTAGAATATTAAATTGAAAACAACTGTAGAATTAAGATTAATTGGTGAAACCCCAGTGGCTTAAGCAAGCCAGAAAAAATATCTGGGAGTACATTCAATGTTTCTCTATTGAAACTTCATGAAAAGCAATGAGACAACTAAAACACTAGCACGGAAACAGTTGGCCTGTGTGGGAATATACGAAAGTGTGAAAGGACGAAACCTTTTTCTCCTCTCAAAAATAATCAAATACACATCTTGCCCTGGCAAACAGTGTTATTTGACAAATCCAAACCACCAACTATAGATTGTTTCACCTAGAAGCAAATTGTTCCAGGAGTTGCAATGTTGATGTAACTTAGCTATAGCTTTGACTGCAACAGCTTAAGATCAGAATCCAGTCAGCAAGGCATAATTCATTCACGACGCATCAGCAGGTTACTCACAACCAGGTAATAGCTACAGTGGTCAACAAGCCAATATGATGACAAAACACCCCTCCTTCTCTATATTTTGATGGCTACGAAAATGACTCAGAGTCTGCAGTGGTATATACTTATTACGATAAGCGTAACTGAACACAGTGGGAGTTCTTGCTGCATGAACCTGCATAGTCGCAGTCAGTAAGCAAAGCAGCATCAGATTTTGTAGAAAATATCAGCAGGGGAAAAAAAACCCTATGTTAAAAACTAGAGAGACACTGAAAGAGGGAAAGAAGCAGTCATGGATTGTTCTCCGGGATGAGTTTTACTCTCTTCTGCACACAAACATTTTGACCAGCTTTCTGGAAATTGGACCATTCCATTGAATCGTGAATGTTATAAGGATACCGTCAGGCACTATAGGCTGTTTCAGATATTTCAGATCTCCATGTAGCAGAGATGCACTGCTGGATTACCTATTCAGCTGCCAGCAAAATCAACATGGCAGACTCAGTTTTGGGGGTGGGGGAAATATGTTCTGGAGGTGCGCTGGGAGTATATCTTGACCAAAAATCATCCTGGTCTCCAAACAACTTCCTTCTCCCCAAATCAAATCCAGATCTAGAGTATTTCTAGAATTGATGAGGATTAATTTCCTCCTGTTGAAACCAACAGGAGAATTGATTTTTTTAAAAAGAAATGGTCAAAAAGACATCAGAATTACTTTGTTTATGGATCAACACTATTGTAAAACTTCAGTGTTAACTGGAGATCCAATAATTCTCAGATGTCAATGTCTTTAGTATTCCGTGTGAATTCATGCCGTATTCCCTTTGCTATGAAATAGCTTCTGTCTGTATAAGAATGCCTTGGTCCCGAAATATATAATGCAAAACAATAATATTTTCAGTAGTTTATCTAGGGGATAGCTAAAGGATGCCTTACAGTAGAATTTTTCCAGACCACATCAAACTTACAATTATTCCAAATAGAGCTATATGTTTAGAGGCATGCTGAAAATAACTTATGGTTAACTGCATATTCAGTAGTCTACCGAAGCAACAGATGCACATAAAACTGACTTGTAGGCCCAGTAAACACTGTATACTAATGTAAGAGGATGAAATATTACAGATTCTCATTGCAATTCTGTAATTAAATTGCAGAAAAATGTACTGAATATTCATCTGAGATTGAGTAACTGACAACACTGATTTTCACATCAGCAAGATTTTGAGTTCCTTAGTGGTCTAGGATAAAGAAGGCTGGTTATCTTGCTTTATGCAACTGATACGGGCCTAAGAAATTCTGAGCTGCATAGAATGCCCAGAGAGGAACAAACTGCTTTTACCCTCTGCACATTGGGCTGTTTAATGAAATGAATGGGACATAAATTATCAGTCTGATCAGCATGCTCAGAAGCAATATAATTCTTGATTCACATGAAGCCAAGCCACAGGAGATGGCTATCTGTGTTGTACTGTGTGCTTAATCATATTTATAAGCCAACTGATTACTTCTGATTAAATTCCTGAGCTGAGCACACTCACCTACTTAGGTTGCATCCCTGATTTTACTTCCAAGTAAGCATATGGAGGATTGGGTTAGAAAGCACACAGCTGAACACCTAGATCCAAATGTCTTAGTAGTATAAAGTGGAGCTTTTATTTATTTTTTCTTATTTATGCTTACTGGTTATTGGATTAGAGTTTCAACCGCTGCTTGACACTTGTATGCTGCCAAGAGCTTCTAATTACAGGGCAACTAATCAATTTGAGGAATATATAAATAAGTTGAAGCATCAAGTAATGCTGTTTAATAAACTTGGGGTATTATCTTGTGGGTTTCAAATACATGGCCAAGAATAGACTTTCTCAAGACTGAGCAGGTAGCAACTTTTTTTGGGGGGGGGGGGTGATGGGGCAGGGAAAATCTCTGTATAATGGTTTGAGACAAGTGCAGATCATTCACCAGATCCCTCTAGAGAGATCCGCACATCCTGATGTCTCAGTGAACTTATTAGCAGCTGCAGAACTTCAAGCACGTAACAGTTCCTCAGGATCCAATTTATACCTGAGAAAAATAGGTTAAATGCCTTGAAGAAGCACTTAATAATTGAAGTTTCTTTAAAAAAAAAAATTAAACCCCATGGCTATAATTTGCTTTTAATTTTTTTTTTAAAAAAACCCATAGCCAGATTTACTCAATTGGATATAAACTTTCCTTCCCAGCTCCACTTGTTATTTTTAATCACCTAGCAGGATATAAGACTGACAGCCCTTGGGAAGCCGTTTTTTAAGGATGTGGAAACTCCAAGTATTTCTGCAAATAAACCCTGTTTACACAAGAAACTCCTCCATCTTTCGCTCGGGGTCACCTTCTCTGCCCGAACACAGTTTTAATCCCTAAAGCTAACCCAGGGCGAGTTTGCTTCGATTTCCATTTTAATATGTACTACAGTTTTCCACCCTGCATGCTGGAGACTCCTTCTGCAGAAAAAGGACATTGCAGCTTCCTTCCACATCTGAGTTAGAAATATGCCCACAGTTCATCCCACAGACGTATCATGCTTTACTTATATACGAGTGGCTGGGCTTCCTAAACACAGAGGTTTGATTCAGCAGGCAAGAGTAAGAAGAACGACGGGTGCCCCAGGGCTCCGTGGCCCAGCGACGCGGAGGTCCCGGGCTGTGGGCTCGCCCTCCGGCGCAGGCAGCGCTGAATCTTCCTCCCAGCAGCGCGCGGAGTTCAATCCGCGACCCGGCGCGTGCAGCTGGCGCGGGCGCGACCCCTCTGCTAACCCCGCACCTGCAGCTGCACGCCGCGCAACCGGCCCGGAGCTCGCGCGCCACGTCGTGGACGGCCGCGGCCCCCTAACCCTAACCCTCGCCGGGAGCGGAGCCCCGCGAGAGCCGCACCTGTCACGAAGCGGGCGGCCGCGCGCCTGGCGCCCACCCGCCGTCCAGCCCCACCCCAGCCTCTCCGCGCGATCCTGCTCGCTGGGCACAACACGAAGCGCACGCGCCGAGGGAAGCGTCCGCCTGCCCGTCCCCGCGGGGCTCTCTGCGCTCCCTCCCGCGGACTCACCTGCCGGCAGCGCTCGGAAGCTGCGCACCGTGTTGCCTTCCCGCAGGTGAAGCAGCCGCGACGTTCCGGGCGCCGAGTCCCGGGCCTGGCCGCTGTAGCGGACATAGAGGCGCAGCATGTGTTCCGATACCTTGTCGCCGGCGGGGACCACCGGTGGGGCGGGCTGCTCAACCGTCCCGGCCGCCGCCGCCGCTGCCCGGCTCCTGCGCCCGCCGCAGCCGCCCCGTCCTCCCGCCAAGCTCCCTTGGCCGAGCCCGCCCGAGCGCTCCCCGGACCCCTCCGCCAGCAGGCTGCAGCTAAGCCAGAGGCAGCACCAGAGCAGCGCGCGCGGAGAGCCCGCCATGCCGCCCGCCTCGGGGTGCCGGAGGGGACCCGCTAGGCAGCCACCCGTCCAGCCCCGGAGCGCGCGGCGGGAGGGGGAGCCGAGCGAGCGCAGGCGAGCCCCGCCGCTGCCACGGCCGGCAGGTGGGGGGCTGCGGAAAACCAGGGGGAGGGAGCTCGGGGGGGCGGGTCTCCTCTCCGCGCGAGCACCCTGCTTGCGGCGACGGCGGGGCCCGGGCTGCAGCTGGCGCAGGCGCTCCCGCCGGCAGACGGGCGAACTCGCGTGCGGCGGCGGCTCCGGCAGGTTCCTTCGCCCCTGCCTTGAATGGGGCAGGCGCAGCCCTGGGCTGAGTTTTGTACGGCGTGTGTGCAGGACTCGCAGCGCTGGCGAAGCGGCAGCCAATCGCGCCGCCTCCTCTCGTAGCCGAGCCGGCTGAGAGAGAGAGAGAGAGAACGAGAGAGAGAGAGAGAAAATGGCTCAGAGCGAAGGCGGGGAGCGGGTTGCCCCACCCCAAAAGCCCACCCGCCTGCGATGCCAAGGCAATCCGCTGCCCCGGACTGCCGGGAGTCTGCAAGGTCCTCCACACCGAGCCGCCAAAGCAGGAGGGACTGCGGGTTCCCCTCTGCTGGGCAGCCCAACCGGTGGGGAAAGGTCGGGGGAACGTCTGTTCCTCCCTCGGTCCGGATTTTATCCCAAGGGCGACTCTGCCCTCTGCAGGGAGTTTGGGGGTGGGACCCCCGAGTGGGCTGCTCGGGGCGAGGTTCTTGCGCTACCAGGGAGCGGAAGGCGGCGCTGCTTGCTAGGAACCCAAACTCTTCTCTGGTTTTCCATGTCCCCAGTTCAAATGGTTGTGCCGCTTGCCACAACACTCCTGTAAGGTAGGCCAGTATCCTCAGGTTGAGGTAATATAGAAGGATCCAGAGTTAAGAAACATAGGGCCTGCCTGGGTTCCAACTTCACATTCTACCTTCTGCAGGCTCAAATTTTGGCTAAGGGTGGGAATTCAGGAAGCTGTAATCCCAACACATCTAGAGGGTGGCTGTTAAAGCTCAGCCAGGTGACTTTAAGCTGCCTCATTCTCCTGCTCCATTTTCCTCTCTGCAGTCAACAGGCAGGGTTGGGGAAAATACTTCTGATTTACTCAAATGGCTATCCCTGGGCCAAGGCATGAAATTGGAATGTTATGGCTTCCTGGACTTGCAAAGATGCTCAAAAGACAATTTATTTCAGTCCCTTCAGATGGACTTTTTAAATTACTTTTTAAATTACTTTTCCCATTTTGGAAGCAAACCAAACACAGATTACTGAAATTGACATTTATTTTTACTGATTGACAAACAGCAAGGTGGCCTTGCTTTAGGGCCAAGAAAGTGTAGGATATTTTAAGAAGGTGGGAACTTTTCTAGACTTCACCAATGCAATACCCTCCATTTGTTTGGATTGCCTGCTTCCAGAATTTCCCACCAGCAGCTAGCATGGCCAAAGGGCATTCTGGGAATTGCAGTCCCAGTCTAGAATGTGCCAGGTTGGAGATGACTGTGAATGATGCAAGCCCCCCACCCCCACCCCTTATCTTTCTATGATTAAGACTTTATTCATGTCAAGCGCATAAGTTGCACAACAGATTTTAGGGTACTCAATTCAGGGCAACTGACAGAGTCCTCCCCCTTCTGAGTGCACCCAATCACAAGTAAATCCATTTTCTCCCTCTCTCCCTATCCTTTAATAGAACTGACTGAATAGCATTTCAGAAGAGAAACAGAATCCCAATTAGCTGGAAGTCTTACTTCACACATCTGGAAATTAACAATCAGTTGTGTAATTCAACTAGGGGTTGAATGGGTCTCCGTGTGTTGTGTGCACAGAGTTTTTCTGCATTTTATGGAAGTGCCTGTTTGACCCTGAATACACAATATAGAAATAAATATGAAAACTTCATTGCATTCTTCTTCTCACTGCCATCTCCTTCCATTCTTAATTGATTTATATTTTGACTCACTATTTGTGGATATGTTACATATTTTGTGTTGATAACACCCCATCCCCCACTGCAGAATTTCCTGCCACTTGATGTAGATTTCTCAAACAAGAATTTAGTACAGGGCAGACATATTACCTTTAAAAGAAAATTGCGTCAGACAATCTTCCAAAGGAAAAGTGAATGTCAGAGAAATTCTCAAGTGTCTTTGCCCTTATTTAGCTATGAGAGCTGTCTTTCACTGTATCATCATCATTCTAACAGGCTGCAAACGCTCTGGCTTCCCACACTTCATTCCACCCCAAGGGAAGACCTCAAGCAGGAATATTCACGAGGGATTTTCCAGGAGAGGTACCATTTTCACTGCTAAATCTTGCCCTTGAGAAATTGGTAGAGAACAACTGCTTTCTCCATGAGAAATGTGGAGAACTCATCTACCCTATACACCGTATATGCGTATATACCTTATGTACGACTGCAGCCTTAGAGTCATTTTCTTTGCCATTTCAGAAGATATTGGGATAGAACATAAAAAACTGCTGACTTCAGAATGAAAGTAGTAAACCAACATTACAAAATACTGTTAAGCTAAAATTGTGTTTTGCGTACAGGCCATTAACAATATCAAATATCTATCCTAGCCTTTCCAACATAGTGCCCTCCATATAGATTGGAGCCTCAAAGCTGCTTTTAGCCGCTCAAACGCCGTTTGACAAGCAGGCGTCCAGCGCAACAGCGCCCCGGGATTCTTGACTCTCCGAGTATCTCCCACCCCTTTTGTTCGAAGCAGTTCAGTTAGTGGCAAGGCAATCTCAGCGAACCCCCTTATGAATAATCTGTAGTAGTTGCTGAACCCCAGGAAACTTTGCAGTTGCCTGCGGGTGCGGGGACTCTCCCAGTCCATAATAGCCTGCACCTTGGCAGGGTCCATTTCTATGCCTTTATCTGAAATTCTATACCCCAAGTAGTCAATTTGGGTCTGATGAAAGGCACATTTAGACAGTTTGGCATACAATTCAGCTGATCTGAGTTTACACAATACTTTTCTTACCAGAGCCACATGCTCTTCCATGGTTTCAGTATAAATCAATACATCATCCAAATACACCAGTACCCCTTTAAACAGATGTTCATGCAGTACCTCATTGATTAATTGCATAAATACCCCAGGGGCCCCAGCCAAACCGAATGGTAACACCTTATACTGGAAAGCTCCCAACGGGCAATTGAATGCAGTTTTCCACTCATCCCCCTCCTTGATTCGTACACGATAGTAGGCTTCTCTTAAATCAAGCTTAGAGAAGATCTTTCCCTTGGCCAGATGTGACAACATGTCCTTGATCAATGGCAAGGGATATTTGTTGGAAATTGAGACGGCATTTAATCCGCGGAAATTGGTACAAAGTCTCAATGTCCCATCCTTTTTTGGGCGAAAAAGCACCGGCGCCCCCACCGGTGAATTCGCCGGCTCAATGAATCCGCGCGCCAGATTTTTGTCCACAAAGTCTCTCAACAGAGTCAGTTCCTTTTGTGTCATGGAATAAATCTTTGGCTTGGGCAATTGGGTGTTGGGCAGCAGTTCTATGGCACAGTCCGTCTTTCGATGGGGGGGCAACTGGTCGGCTTCCTTTTCACCGAATACATCAGCAAACATCCTGTACTCGGCCGGCAAGCCTTCCAGAGGAGGGGCCGGGTAAGGCGGAGTCGCAGCTGCCGCAACCCCCACCATCTCCTCTGGGGCACCCTTCCCCTCGGCCGCTTGATAGAACCCATCCCTAAACGTGATAGTTCGGTAAACCCAGTTTATTTGGGGGTTTTGCTGCACCAACCAGGGTACCCCCATCACCACCAAGGGTCCCCCCACAGGAGCCACGACAAAAGACAACCCTTCCTGGTGGCTGCCCAGTTGCAAGGCTACGCGCCCTGTAAAATGGGTGACCGGTTTGCCCCCTGCCATGGACCCATCCAGTTGAGTAAAAGCGATGGGTCGTTGTAAAGGGAAAATGGGTAGCTCCAAAGCCGCTACCACGTCTGGGTGCATAAGACACCGGGAACACCCCGAATCAATCATGGCCCATACTTCTACAGTCTTGGATTGGGAGCCCAATTTCAATTTCACCGTGAGAATGCGGTAACTGCCACTCACCGATGAAGGCTCGCGCCCTTCCTCTACCACCTGCCCGGCGGCGCCCTTTAGAGCAGGTGGCTGGCGTTTCCCGCCGGCTGCAGGATTTCGGTCTCCCCTTCAATGTCGTAGAACATCACATCGTCTCCCTCGGCTTCAGCCACCGCGGCTTTCTGCTTCCTCGGCAATGCAGGGGACTTCGCCGACGGTTTCCCGGGCCGTTCCTCCCCCTTTGCCTTCGGGCATGCTGCCACTCGATGCCCCTCCTTCCCACATCTCAAACACAAGCCTTTTGCGTACCGCTTCTCCCGCTCCTCGTCCCAGGGTCGTTGTCCCGGTTTCCCCCCGGTGCTCACTGGGCGGCTGGGTTTCACCTCCCGCCCCGACTTGGCGGTCTTCCGCTGGGCAAAGATCTCCTGGGCATGTTCAGCCCTCCCCGCCAGCAGGATCCATTCGTACAGCGTATATGGGTCGTCCCTCCCCAGGGACCAGCGCAGCACCTCTGTATTCAAGCCATCCTTGAAGAGCTCGATAATGGTTGCTTGGGACCAGTCATCCACCTTCCCAGCTAGCGCTTTAAACTCCAAAGCATAATCTGCGACTGATCTGAACCCCTGCTTGAGTTCCTTCAGGGCTCGCTTTGCTCTCTCTTTTGCTAAGGGGTCCTCGAAGTGTTGTTTCAACGCCCAGAGGAACTCATCGAACCTTTCCAGTTCAGGCGCTTCCGACTGGCACATCTGGACATACCAGTCTGCCGCCCTCCCCTTCAGTTTGGTGGCAATGGTGATGATCCTTGCCTTTTCCGATTGGAAAAACGCCCCCCATTCTTCCATGTAAGCTTTCGCATTCGTCAGGAAGAACGAGAGTTTGGTCGGGTCCCCATCAAACTTGACAGGGAAGTCTCGCATGCCGCCTCCCGCCGGGCTGCGCCCCACCACCGGTGCTGCCGCGGCTTGTGCTTCCCTGGCTCGGGGCGGCACGGGGCCCCGGGGCGATCGCCCTGGCGATGCTGCGATTTCCATCTGGACCGACTGGTCCCCTTCGCGCCTCCGCACCACCCGTCGCCGTTCCGGGGACCACCCCTGGGAAGAAGGGGTTGAATGCCTCTGGCTTGATTCTTCCCGGACCTCTCGCAACGAGGTCACATCCAAGCTCAGCTGTTTCAGTATAGCCTCCAACGAATCCATTTTGGACTCCAGCACTCGGATCCGATCCGGAGTGGGGGAGCCCTCCGTTGGCTGCACCTGCACCACGTTGGGGGATAATGGGTATCTCTGCTTCCAGGATGGGCCCCCCGCTACGGTGGCATCTCCTTGGGTCTCATCCCAGGTGAGCAGCTCGCCCGGAGAATTTACGGTGGTCTCCGGGGCCGTTTTCAGCCCCCCGGCTTCACTCTCCGACTCGGAGCTCGCCTCTTCCCGGATGGCTGACAGCTCCCCACCTTGGGACGGTCGGCCGGACTGCCTCACGGTCGAGTCCGGTTCCCCTTCTTCCATCATCATGATGTCGGGTTCGGTCATCGCGGGCTCTCTCCCTCACAGGGTTAGACACTTGTCTATCCTGGACAGGGGCCAGCGGGGTTAGGATCTTAGATTCTCAGCTTTATGTAACGATTGCCCTAGCCCAAATACTCAGACTCACAAGAGGCTGCTAAATGAAATCTGATTTATTAGAGAACTAAAGACAAATACAAAGAAAGCTGAGAATGAGCAAAAGCGCGCCAAATACAAACTTAAACCCTTGGTGCAAACGTATCCCGCCTCCCTCGTAACAGCCCCGCCCGGCACAGGTGCTAGCAATCGTCAGAGTTGCTAGCCTGGGAAAGTAACCTTGAGCGCAGTAGATAAGACAAATACATTCCAAAGCAAAGCTAAAAGATAACTGTTCCCATCCTCCCCAGAGAGATGAAACACGCATCCAATTAATGACATGCGAAACGTTACGATGCATCAAAGACATTGAAACGGCGAACATGACACAATCCATAATTGCTTCAGCTCCCTCACAACCAGCATGGCCAATGGCTAGAGCTGTGATTCATATGGACCATGGACCACCAGTGGACCACAGAGATCCACCAGATTGTCCACTGCAGCCTCCCCCCCACCAGGGATATTTTTTAAATTTCCCAGTCTAGGATATAGCCCCAGAATTCCCAGGGAACTATATTCTGTTTTAAATCTTTGTATTATATTTGATATAAGCATGCCCAGTCTTTGTTCATAAATGTATTGGTTCATAAACATAGCAGACCTGAAATTCTTCAATAATTACAGAATGCGTATCAGAGGAAATGTAAAAAATGTATTGCATTTTAACATAAAGTCAAAAAGGATCACCCACTATCAAAGTTTGCCATTAAGTACAATACGTTCATTATTTGCCCTTGTTTAATATGGCCAGTCCAAACATTTGTTAAGCTAATTATTTTTATTTACTTACTTTATTTAAATGCCAACTTCAGTGTGGAGGAGTCTCAGAACAGCAAACGGGAATATATGTTCAGATGCATCCATGAATGGTCCAGAATGCAGCTGCGTGGGCAATCTTAGGTGCCCCAACGTCGGTACATACAACATCTCTGCTACGTGAGCTGCACTGTGTCCCAGTTTGCTTCCGGGTCCAATTCAAGGTATTGGTTACCTTTAAAGCCCTACATGGCATGGGGCCAGGCTACCTGAGGGACCATCTCATCCCCATCACATTGACCCGTCCCACCTGGTCATGCAGAGAGGGCATGTTACAGATCCCGTCTGTAAAGGAATTCCATCTTATGGGGTCTTGGAAGTGGGCCTTCTCTGCAGTAGCTCCCGCCCTCTGGAACATCCTTCCCCCAGAGGTGAGACAGGTCCCCCCACTCCTGCACTTCTGTAAAAAATTAAAAACCTGGTTTTGTCAGCAGGCCTGGAGCAGGAGGAGGAATGGCCACTCCTGGGGATGGCTGGTGCCGTAGGACGATCCTGGAACGGCCCTTATACTCACGGCCTGATAGAGAACTTTTAGCCATCTAGGTTTTATTATATTTTCATTATTATTGTATTTTGTATTTATCATCATCTTAAATTTTAACTTGTTTTTACTGTAAACTGCCCAGAGTCCCTCCTGGGGGGTGTGGGGGGAGATGGGTGGTGATAAAAATCAAATAAATAAATAAACTATATTATCCAAGGCTATGGCTGGGTTTATCACTGTGCTATGCTTTAATATGCTTTATTTGGTTTTGGATGGGCATGTGGCTGTAAATTCTGCCAGTTGTGGCTTATGCAATAAACCATGGTTAAATATACCATGATTTAATGTAATGTATGCACTCAGAGTATATGTGCTAATAAATCAGTGAATAAAACCAGCAGCATTAAAAAGAAACACAAGTACACCAGAGAGTAAAAACTTGGGGAAGTAAGTAGGTGCTTTTGCTTCCCAAATGGCAGCCGAAGTCTCAAGAGAGAGAATTTCAAGATCAGAATGCCACAACAAAGATGGATTTCAATGATGGACCATGAGAACTTAAAAGGTGGTAGTTGACTTAAAATCATATTATACCACACAGGGACAGATAAGTTAACCCAGTGTTTCTCAACCTCAGCCACTTTAAGATGCGTGGAATTCAACTCCCAGAATTCCCTAGCCAGCATGTGTGGACTCCAACTCCCAGAATTCCCCAGCCAGCATGTTAGCTGGGCAATTCTCGGAGTTGAAGTCCATACATCTTAAAGTGGCTGAGGTTGAAAAACACTAGGTTAACCTAAAGAAGGAAAGCATTTCCTGAATAGTGAACATGTTAGTCTGTTGCAGTAAAGGCAGCACTAATAAATGGTTATCTGAATATTACCTAAACAGTAGATGTGGCCAAAGTGATCTAATTTTGGTTTCTGAATCACATCCCTGAATGAAGTTGATCCAGTTTTGGAAACTGCTTCCATTTGGGACAAAAAAGGCCTTTCTGCACATGGGCAAAAGGCCACTGAATTCTCAGATTGATTCATAAGCAACTGATAAACTCTTTCAAACTTACTCCCAAAACTGAAACTTTGTGCAGTCCTCTAGCAATGTTTCTCACAGTAATTTGAGACTATCCCCCCACCCCAAATAAAATTTCTTGGGCAGCCAAGAAAACAAACAGATGGATCATTGAACAAATCAACCCAGAGTTCTCACTTGAGGCACACATGAGCAGGCTCAAATTATTCTACTTCAGACACATTAAGTGAAGACCCAGCTCTCTGGAGAAGGCTCCAGTGCTCGGAAAAGTGGAAGGAAAGAGAAGGGGATGATCAGCAGTAAGGTGGATGGACTCAAGAGTGGTGATGGGTACACCACTGGAAGACCTGAAAGACTAGGTTAGAGATAGATCACCATGGGGAAAATCTGTGTGGTTGGTAAGAATAGACACTGATTTCATGGCACATAATCAGTCCGGAAAAGTAGGGAGAAAAATGTTGTATGCCATCTTCTATAGACCCAAACCACTGGCAGTTACTGGCTGTGTTCTCATTATATGCCTATTTACTTAACTTTGGCTTATTCAGTTGAGTCTAACTTCTGAGTTACAAATGCAAGCTGAGTTTGCACAACACAGGAGGCCAAGTGTGGCTGACTGTTCTGTGATTCCATATTGTGATGCAAATGCAGCCAGTGTATGTCAAAGCTCTGTGAAAAGTAACACCTCTTCCTGAAGGTATAAATGTGGTCATCTCGCAGTGTGGTAATGTGTCCTGCCCTCTTAGTCCATCAGTAGGAAGGGCTTGGGGGAAGCTACTGGATGGGCATACAAATATAGAAATCAAATCCTTAACAGCTCTTTTCTTATCATGCTTAAACTTGACAGTCAATCTACAGGTGCAGGAAAAAGGCAATTGATACCAAATGTTCCAGAGACCATGTTCCAGAGATGGTAAGGATTTGCATGGCTGAATATGCTCCACCAAATAAGGACAGCTATAAAAAGATAACTATAAAAAGGTAGTATGTCAGAAAGAAGGTCTGGCTAGAACCCATCTCTTTTATTACATTGCGTATTCTGCACTGCATCTCTTTTACTACACTGCATATTCTTGAAAGCCATCATGGTTGGTTCACTCAAATAAAAAACAAGCTTCATTTACAGCTTAGAGCATTTGTGAGTCTGGTTTTTGAGATGCTGCCTTTCTAAAAAGGAGTCAAAAGGCAGCAAGATGACCTCATTGCCATCTTGTCGGCTAACAAAATGCAAATGAGTTACATATGAGCCGAAGATCCACAAGCAGAAACTCGTATATTTTAGATACGTGATGTGAGCTGATGATGGACCTGAAAAAATATTGTTTAGCAAAGCTAAGGGAAGTAGAAGAAAACAACAACAAATAGGATTGATGGATGTGATGAAAGAGATCACAAGGACATCCTTGGAAGAACGACATGTGATTACTAGAAACAGGCCAAGATGGTGTTTGCCCATGCAGTTCTCAGGACTTGGACCAACTCAGTGAGAACTGTAATATATGCTTTCTCTTTACCTCCATGATCCCTTGGCAAAAGTTTGGATACCTAGACTGTATTGTAGTTTAATGAGACAGCCTGGGATAAAGAGAATGTGCAACTATTTCATAGAGCAATTCTCAAAATGTTACATTGGAAGCTCAGGTAAATATACTTATTTCAAACTTATTAAGGCTATGTTCACATTATATTTTAAGCCATAGTTTGCTTTACCAAGGTTTATTAAACAAACCACAATTGGGTTAATATACCATTGGATTCATCCAATGTGCAAGGCCCAACTGAGATCAAAACCAAATCACATTATGGCTAATGTGTTGTGTGAACTCTAATTTTTATAGCGCAGATACAGCTTGTGCTGAAATGCCACTTTGGAGAATGAGACTTCATTTTGTTCCTGTGATGTCCTTATAAATCATTTACATCTCCCTTGTTTTCACCTCTGGTGCTTCATTGTAGTAAGAGCACCCATAACACCCAACAGTCTACCATTCCTGCCCCATTTAGGAATTTCAACCAAAGACCTCTGTGTGCTTTGATAAAGACATTTCATCAATGCAGGGCATTTCCTGGGTTGTAATCAGGTATCGGTTTAGATTGCTGATGTATTTACAGTCTTACAAAGCATGCTTCTTGATTGCACCATGACCAAGTTTAATTGCATTTGTGTTGCGCTTCCAAGTGATTCCTGTGATGTTATTTTTTTGTCTGGAAGACCAAGCTGTAACAGAGGCATAGTGAGAGAGGGGTGCATAAGCACTTGGCCTAACGTTGGCTGTGAAGGGTGTTAATATTTACATCAGTCTTCCATAACCCGGTACCCTTCAGGTGGGCTGCATATTAATCCCATCATCCTAAATCAGGAAGGCCTTAGGAATTATGGGATTTAAAAACTGGAGAGCACAAGGATGGTTGGGAAAAACTGAAGTAGATGATGTTCAACCCTGTCTGGTTTGGGGCAAATGAATTTGCCTTGATTAGATCTGTGCAGGAGTAGAGTTTCTGTTCACACCCATGTGGATTCATCAACGAAAAAAAAACAGTTGAGTAAGTGCAGTTGTATGAAGACCAATCCATATAGCGTGCAAAAATAGTTGGAAGTGGCAGAACCCTCAAACTAAGGGTAGACAATTTGTTGAGGATCAGGAATACCAACTTACCTCCCCCATAGCATGAAAGGCTACAGGTGACACCATAGGAAGGGTGATGTGCCATAACAGTAAGGGACAGTTTTCTGGGAGAGGGAATGGGGCATGTTTTGCTCCCATTTCTACCTTTAATTCCCCTAACCCTCCATAGCTCAAAATCAATCCAGGTGGGCAATTTTTCAAGGGGTGTTTGTGTGTGTGTGTTTGTGTGTGTTTAAGGGTGGAAATTGGAAGAGTTTGGTCCCCAGAAATATCTTGCTCCTATTTGTACTTTACTATAGAGGACCTCCCCACTTCTGAAAATTGGTGGTAGGCTTTTGGGGTGCTGGGAGGCTGCTCTAAATGTTCGGCTGTAGAATACTTTCTTCCAGTGTATAACTGAAACCCATGTTCCCCTTCTTTATTTTCAGCCCTGCTTCGGTTGCATGGTCACAATTGCCATCTTGACTTTTTTGACCTCCTCTGCAGATGGCCTGGCTGAGCATTGCCCTTTCAAATGTCACCAAATGACATTCCTTCAACTTTGTATAAATTACTATGAGAAATTCCTAGTTTTTTGGTGTGGTCTAACAGTGCTTCCTGAAGCATCTTGACCCTATTCTAAGAGGTCTGAACCTATAGAATTCATATTTTGTTTCTTCAGAAAACATCTCCCAAATCCTGCATTTTAGAAAATGAAACAAGCGATTAAAATTAGTTTGTGCCTTTATCATTCAACCACAACATCATTGTAGAATGATAGAAGATAGATTCTGCCTACTAGAGAGTTTCTGATTTGTTGCTAGACCCAAGACCTCAGCAACGGACCACTTTTGTTTCTACCTAGGAGGAAACCATCCCGACACCGACACCGGCAAGGCAAGCTACTGTATATAAACAGGGAGTGAACCCCACACTCACTCATGCTGGTGATGCTACCTAGTTGGGTAATGAAACATCTGCAAGCAACCAAGCTCAGGGAGCACCAAGCACTCCACATTTTTGCTTCACTGAGCAAAGCAATGAATGAGTCTCTCCAAAGAGAATTACCTAGTTACACGAAGATGAAAGGAGGTCACCTGGTGACATTTGCAAGGGCAACGGTTATTCAACATGGCTGGGGGCAGCCAATCAGAAGTAACTTACTGCAGAACGCTTGAAAGAAGGGTTCTGCTATTCACCCCCATCTTGTAGCATTTGCTGCTGCAGTTGACTTCTTAGGGCTGTGCAGACTTCAGATTCGAAAGGAGAAATGGGACTTGGAGCACCTGTCCAAACTCAGCATCCTTTCCTGGCTGCCCTCCTGCTGTGCAGTCCTGGGGAAGGTGTTATGTGTAGGTGCTACATGCACAGCCATAGTATTTACACACTGAATCTACTTGAATCTGGGGGCCAAGCAAGGGAAACAAACAAAAAACAACAACAACAAGAAATATGATTCCTTACTAAATATAAATAGAAATGAAATCCATACATTTCTTTGCCTAGTCACTTCAAACCAGCACCAACAGGATGGCCTGAAAACCCTTTGGAGAATGCCCAATCTAAATGTGGTGGGCTTTCAAGGGAAAGCTGCTTTGGAGCAACCATGGAGCACCCATCTGCTCATTTTCTCCAGATGGGTTTGATACGCAGCTGGACTAATACTAATTCCTTGCATTTGTATCCTGCTCTTCAGCTAATGTTGCAAAGCTCAAACAGAACACAGGACACCAACTGGCTTAAATGTGCAACCCCCAGATGTCTGTTCTGTTAGCATTCTGGTCCTGGTTTGGCTCTGGTTTGGGGATGAAGGTTGGATGACAATTGTGAGTAGTGCGGGGCAAAGTATTTGAAAGGGATGCTTTACAAAACGCTTTGACGGGAGTAAAATATTCTCAAAGCAGGAAAGTAGCTGTGTCACTGGAAGTCTTGGCCCAACTGCTTCCAAGACATGTCTTGCTTGTTGTCATGCAAGTGTGCAGGTGTGCACACACAGAGACAGCAGTCGTGCTGGGATTGCCAGCAAAGTGAAGCAAAGCAGCTGTTCACACACACAAATGTAAAGATGATTGAGCGTGCTTTCCGAGCAGCCAAGATGATGTGGCTGTTTTAATGCTTCAAGGAGGAAGGCAATGTGGGTGGGTGGGTGGGTGGGTGCCTGCTTGCACCACAGCACTTTGAGAAACATCTCTCCAATGCTTTTCATCACCTTAAAGCTAATTTGTGACTGACCATTGTAGGAAGCAATTAAGGACCATATTCCTGCTGATTCTCTGAGACCCTTCCCAGGAAAGTTACTGGTTTGTTCTGTTTATACTTCTGGTTGTTTTCGTCTGGGCTGCCTGTTTATTTGTGTTTTAACTGTTTTAATTGTTTTTTGGGGTTTTGGGACCTGCCCAGAGTCCGGTGGAGTGGGCGGCCCTAACGAATTTAATACATGAAATTAAATTAAACATAACTACCTTAGCTATTTGCAGTTCAGAATCAAAAAAGAAGAGTAGATAATGAACCAGGTCTTTGAAAACTTAACTGGATTTGTCTATTGTAAAGAGTTTTTACTTGCAATAGATAATCTGCTTTAAAGGGGCATCTGGGTATCAACAGATACCTGGGTCAGTGTTTCCCAACTGGGATGACTTCTACTGATATGGACTTCAAGTCCCAGAATTCCTCACTTAGTGGGGCCATTGCTGAGAATTCTGGGAGTTGGAGTCTAGCCATCTGGAACTTCACAGGTTGGGAAACCCTGACCTAGATCCTGCCTGTTGAGATGCCACGGAAATGAGCACAGCCCAGATGGGACGTCCTCTCAGCTATCTTGGTGCTGCAACTCTAGCAGTAGGGTTGTGGCATTACATGATTTCTGAAAAGTGAAAAATCAAGAGTTGTACATTGCAGGCGTTGGCATACTTTGGCTGGCAAGAGGAGGGAGAAGGCACAGCTCTGAATGGCCTAAGAGCAGTGGTTTTTTTCCTCCCTTGTAAAAGGGTGTGTACTCGCCCGGTTGGCTTTAGCATATGTATTCCGCATTGAGTTTCTGTTTTCTTTATGAGAAGAACATTTTCATAACCTATAGGGCCTGTCCATGCTACTAGGAAGGCAGCTGGGTGGAGAGAGAAAGCCTGTGGGTAATTCGTTTCAGTTTGCTTTTCTCTCTCTCTCTCTCTCTCTGTTTGAATTTCAGAGTTTCATAGGATTAACAGCTGGGACGCATCACCCTTGTCATCCAGGTAGCCGGTTTTGGTAAGAGCCACAGAAGAGGGGGAAAACAGTTCTAAGGTGCAAAGGTTTAAGTTCAAGCAACCTCTGAACATGCAGAGGGTTATTTTAAAATGCATCTCATATTATGCCTTTTTGAGGCTGCGATCCCAGTCCATTTAGACTCGCTTATACATAATGTCCTTTTAATTGGATTTAAAGCTGCCCTGGGAATCCAGATGTGTCCACGAGCAGCCAAAAGAGAAACCTTTGCAGCAATTCTGAGTCTCTCTTAATGTTGATAGAATTCAGTTCGGGACCATTCCATTCACACAGAATGTTCTGATCCTCTTCTTAGAGACGCTGTAGTCCACTCTTTTTCAGACTGTATGTCTGGACTCACTGCTGGGTCTCCACCTGGCTTCAGAACCTAATCTTTCTCCTCTGCTTGTTTTTGTTGGAGGAAGGAAGATGAGTTGAAGCCAAATGTCCTGAAGGAGTGGTGAAGAAATTAGAAAGTGATCAACAGGTTGATATTTTTAAAATAGAATTGTGGAGTTAGGCTTATCAAGTCCAACTTTCTCAGCTTCCTCAATGCACGAATCCAAGTTAAAGCATCCATCCATCATCCATCCATCCATCCATCCATCCATCCATCCATCCAAATTCTAGGTTGTCAGGTTCCAAAACAACATAGATGGCTATTTAGCCTTTGTTTGTACACACACGTATAGGGAAGGTGAGCTCTTAAAGTGCTATCATATGCCATCTCCAGCTTCTTCTCTCAAAACTAAACATCTTCAGTTTCTTCTTCAGAATCCTAGAGCTGCAAGGGTCATGCAGCTGATCTTCTTTGCAACTCTTCTTTGCACCTCTTTTTCAGTTTGTTTGAATGATTCTTAAACTGGATGGGGTTTTGTTGTTACTGTTAACATTCTCATAAAATTAGAATGACAGTTGCTTTATGTGATAATTGCCCTGCTTTTTGCTCTACCACAACTCTTGTCATTTTGTGAATGGTTAGCCTTGTGATTTTCGGCCATCTCCGATGGATCCTATGTAGAACGTTTGGGAAATCCAGGTACAGTCCAATGAAAACAAACTTCAGAGGGTACTCCACCAATATGCTGTTGGAGTTAATTAGCCAATTTAATATTGCAGAGCAAGGTCTCAGCAAATCTTGAGAACTGTTCTTTGTGTGTGTGTTTACACTTTTCATTGGCCATGTATCTCCAGTGTGTTAGCTGAAATCTGTCACACCTACACTAATTGAATCAGTTATTTATTAGATTGTATTTTTAGCAAACTATTCCCTGCATAGCCCTGGGCCACACCTACTGCTGCTATCATTTATGTTGCTTGACCTTTTGGTATTGCTTCATTTAAAATATAGTCTTGTTAATTCCCTCTGTCTAAAGGTGTATTTTCCTATCATGGACTATTTAGCACATCTGATGAAGCAGATCCTAATAGCACACAAATACTCTTTGTCATAATTGATTGATTAGATGCCATCAAGTTGGTATCATCTTTTAGCACCAACATAGATTTTCTCCAGGATGATCTGTCCCTAACTTAGTCCTTCAGGTCTTCCAATGACGCACTGATTGCTGCTGTAACTGAACCCATCTACTTGCTGCTGGTCATCCCTTCTCTTTCCTTCCATCTTTCCCAGCATTATAGACTTCTCTAGAGAGCAAGGTGTTCACATAATATGTCTAATTCAAGCCTGGCCATTTTTGCCTTGAGATGGTCATAATTAGGAATATGGTAAAATAATTTAGATTTCATTTTGGACATTTCCCCTTTTTAAACTAATATGCAAACCAAGCTATTTATTTGGTATTTGTGTTGTCTGGGTTTTGTGGTGCTATTTCCTGATCATAAAATGTGTACATTAGGGTAAAGTGTTAGCAAAATGATGAAAACTAATTATTGTCAGGAAAAACAGTTTACAAATATCCATCAAAGTTTGGTTAGGAGAAATGTGTATGAAAATAATTGAATTGGGCAGGTTCAACCAACTATAGACCTCAGAAGTGCTATGAACCTTTTACCTGGCTTTTGTTTCTAAAAAACAAAATGTACTTTCTGCTCCATACTTTGTAGGGGTTAAGATGACAATCACGTCTTGGATTAAGAGTGGAAAATGGGTTTGGGGGGAAATGCCTAAGGGTGAAGGCACTACAAGAATAGCCTTCATGAAGGATCAAAAGAATTTTGATAGAGGAAGAGAATGGCACAACATGCACAGCTTAAACTCTGTTGCACACACTTGTGTAAAGAGTGATGGCTTTGCAATAGATTGCATGAGGATTGTGTGAAGACCAGAAGATTTCCATGGCTTGACTGCGCCATATTTTTGGTGTTTTTATTATATCCCTTTTTATTTATAAGAAAGGCTGGGAACATTGAAGTTTGTGCAAACCAATAAAAATTTCTGGCCCTAGGGCCCTAAAGGAGAAAATAGTTTTGAAATAAGACGTTGACTGGTTCTGAAGATGAACTATCTTCATCATATGAGGTGGAAGTCATCTTAGAGAATTTGATGGCTAGCAGAAGTCTGTGCTGAGTATGGTGACACAGTCTTAAACTCATGATGTATATTGTGTTTGTGTATTGGTGTGTGTATATGCTGGAGTGTGGGAGAATTTACATAAATAATGCAAAGTTAACTGCCCAGAGTCCCTTTTCTGGGGAGATGGGCAGTGATACATTTGATAGATAGATAGATAGATAGATAGATAGATAGATAGATAGATAGATAGATAGATAGATAGATTGCATAGTGGTTGTGTTACTGTTAAGCCAGAAACAAGCACAGAACGAACACTTGTGGAAAACAAAAAGAACAGAGTCATGGGATAATCATTACCAAACTGATCCCTCAAAATCTTGTAATAACACTGGGTACCATGGTGGACCACCATGGTTATGCTCACCCGCCATAACCTTATGGTGTAAACTAAACTCAACATGGCAGTAGTTCTGTATATTCCCAGAATCTTAATACGGATGTTTTCATTTTCCTGAAGTAAGTTTTAGTGAAATACAAATTATTCTCCATTCTCATGGAAACAATATTAAACATTTCTCTGCATCTCCCAGAGTCAATGGGCGGTATAAAAATACAATCAATCAATCAATCAATCTCTATGAATTTCTCAGTCAAAATTTCAGGAACTGATTGCATCCCGTTTTCAAAAATGATTTGAAGCTGAGGATCCATATACCTTTGCCTTTCAGTAAAGTTCCACTTTGATTTACTTGTCTCTATTCCCTGATTCGGGAATGAAACATGGATATATACAACTTTCAAATCCAATGGCACCAGAAATAATGTCCAAAAAGAAGGAAGAACTGTTAACCTGCATTCCTTATCGTATTTATTCTAATTAATCTACTGCTGAAATGATCACCTGATTGTGTATCTAAACAAGAGTGAAATGCCAAAGCCATGACATCTGAAGGGTGTTGTTATATGATAAACATGTCTTTAAAGTATTTGTTAAAGGGGGGTTCTAAAAAAGTAGCTGTGTTAACATTTATGTTTCTAATGCCAAAGCACCTTAGGGATCAACTGATGTTCTATTGCATGAGATAGGAAAATCACGTCTGATGAAGATGCTTGCTAGCAGTGAGAAAAGTGCACAAGCCATTTATGTATAGCATAATCCATTTCATGTTTACTCATAATTGTCTATTGTGCACACAGGATAACAGGACTGGAGTTTTAACACTGGAGGATAACAGAATATTTACATCCTAAAAATAGTTCCATGTAGCGGATCAAGGTAGGTTCTTCACAAACAATACTTTGGATCTTGAAAAGGATTAAAATCCAAGGCAGCATTATCGTTTTGTTCTGAGTGCAAGACAGTAGCATAGCAATTACTTCATTTTCATACTTCATTTCTATTTTGCTTGGCCTGCTAATGAGCTGTTAGCAGAATTACTGGTTACTGTTGGAAATTGGAGACAGATCTTTGATCTGATTTAACAGATTTCATATAGCTTATCCACAGGAGCACAAAACTTGGATGGAACTGTGAGGCTCTTGTAACTGTCCACTGCCGAGATTCATCTGAACAGAAACAAAAGCTGTATGTGTAGTTTTGTGCTTTGCTGATCCACTCAGGATCTGCTTCAGGGAAGGATCTCTGCATGTAGCATCTGTCCAAGAACAAAGCGCTAATGAAGGTGAAGGTCGGGGGCTTACAAAAATAAATCAATCAATCAAAACCTGAATTTGGAACCCTTCCCATATGGTTTGTCCATCATGGCTAGGAATTCTAGAATGTACTGGCTCAGTGCACTTGGAGAACGTGGCTATAGAAGCATTCTCCAAATAGAATTCATCACCAATCCTCACATTTATATATTTATTCAGTTTGTATGTTAGTAACACTACGACATCAGCCTTTCTTAGCTGGGCTGTCTTTTCTTGCAATCTTCTTCCTTTTGCCTACTTGAAACACACACACAAATTACTTTTCAATCATCAGTGCTTTTATGATCGTGTGGTTAATAAGTTTGTGCTGTAATTTAAACCCCCACATCAATTCTACTTTCTTTCTTTACCCCTACAGGCAAAGACATGGTTTTTGCTGTAATTTAACCAACTTCAAAAGCATTGATTTATAGGGCATAAGTAAGAAGACACAGAACACACCTTGAAGAAATAATTTCCATATCCTTGGAAGTTTTAATTTTGTTTACTTTTATTTAATCTCTTGATTTCTCAGATTTTCTTACGCTCTTCTTTGTGTATGTGTGTGTCTTTCCACTTTTGGATGATACTGCCCCCATTCCATGGATTTTGTCACATTTTAGGTTTTTATTACTTTAAGGTCAGAGTTGTCAGAAAGCAGGAGCAATAGAAATGATCTCAAGGAATTGCAGAATGTAATTTCCATTCATCACCTATCTAATGAAACCATTACCAAACTGTGCTTAGTGTGTTTAGGATTTCACTGAAGATAACAGTTGAGCTTTGAAACCTCCTTTATGCTGGTCTTTAGCGGTAATAGTTTTTCTTTGTTTGAAACCTCCCACTGTCTTTATTCACCAGATGACTGAATAAATCTGAGCCACAGGGAAGGTAAATAAATCAATCCCACACACAATTGCAATCGATCAACTAGCAGAAAGGTTTACCTTACTAAATATTGTAGCTGCATTACAATAGAGAATTCTGTGAGAGAAAAATAATAACAAAGGCATTCAATTTTCAGCTTTCCTCTTTGGCCTGTTCTTTGGAAAGATGTTGAGAAGGGTCAGCCCCTCAGAGCTATGAGGCTTTGTCCATTTTTAGGAGTGCAATCTCAATTGTCTTAACAGCTGGACGGGACTATTTTCTGCCCTGTGGTTCAGAAGGCAGTTTCTTAGCACACAAAGCATGTTGGAGAAAGATACCACCTTTCCTATAGAATGACTTATTTACCTTTTTTCTTCTTTTGGTCCCAATGAGTCATTGTTGACTCCTGGCAACTGCCTGAACAAATCCCTGCAGTTTTCTTGGCAAGATTTTGGAAGCAGTTTGCCCTTGCCTTCTTCCTAAGGGTAAGAAAGATGGACTGGCCCAAGGTTATCCAGCTGGCTTTGTGCCCAAGGCAGGACTAGAACTCATGGGCTCCTAATTTCTAGCCCAGTGCCTTAACCACTACACCAGACTGTTCTGTCCTTGTTTACTACCAGGAGCCAAAACAGGAACTCCACAGCCTTGACACCATGGCCCCAAAGAGTCTGCAGGCCACCTGCTCAACTAGTTGGGTCCAATGTACAGTAACCATTACAGGAACGATGGCAGGTGAAGTACTCTGCTTGCCATCACTTCAAGGATCTGAAGTTATTTCCTATACCTGAGCACCAAAAGGCAGTGATGGAGGCAGAGAATGTAAATACTTGGTTGTTAAACATCAAATGCTGGAGACTTTCAGTTCACATCCATTTATCAGATGCTGATGCCTGCCTCTTCTCATCCCTAGTGCTCATGGGATGAGTATGGGTAAAGATGGAATTGAAAAGTGGCGTAGGCCCTTCCCAGTTAACAAGCTTTTTAGGCTACCTTCTTCTCTGGACCTTCTCATCCATTGCAAATGTCTTGAGATGTGCTCTGTTACTGAAGTACAGTGAGACTCTCCATTGTCTTTCCTGCTCACATGTCTTGTTCTGGGGGCATGATTTGGCCATGTAGCGATGGGTATGAGGGACGATTTTGTTTCTGGCCTCTAACTGGGTTAGTTAATAAATTGATTAAATACATACATAAAAAGAAGGTTTTACTTTATTAAAAATCTGTGCTGTTCAAGATTTAACGCATTACAGTTGTCTGTTGGCGATTGGCAATATATCACCCAACAGAAACCTGGAAGAAGAGCAGTTGTAACTAGGGAAATGAAATTTATTTTGCATCATACTTCTAGTTGGGAGTTTATGAGCATAATTATGTCTGATAAGCATAATTATGTCATTTCATCATTTGTAAAAAACATCACTGGACTGTTCTAGACTGGCAGCCTGTTAGGTTCCCTCCTCCTATATTTTTGCATTAGGCAGAGCACAAAGGAATACAGAAGTCAATTTACCAGATGCAGGATCTAATTAGAGTACGAATCCTGAGTAGACTGTGTTGGTTGCTTGGATTTTCTCATCCTGTAATAGCATTGTCACATGTTGGCTGCCATTATAGGTTTATCTTTGGTTTGTTAGAGAACAAATGGTTTTTCTCTTTTTCTCCTTTAAGTCAGGTTGTAACTCTGTGTCATTTATATCAGCTTTCACCCATATGTTACTCTCCCTGGTGTGTAGATTACAAATGGCCATCGGGATTATGAGCATTGTAACCCAAGCCTTTTAAATGCATGCCAAATTTCGTTATTTTGCCCCAATACACTATTGCTTTTGCTGCAATGTGCTCACAGTGACAACTCAGCCACAGCTTTCAAGTGCTAGTAACCCTCCATTTATATTACTGTAGACTGTATTGCATTCTATGACAGGTTGCCCTCATGCTTGGTCTGGAAGCTTCGACTGGTGCAGAATGTGGCAATCAGGTAGCAAAGTGGAACATCTGGCCATGCACATGTGTTGAAGCAACTGCATTCACATACAATTATCTACCATGTCAGGTTCAAGGTTCTGATTCTGGTCCTATGAGGCCCTAAACTATTTAAGACCAGGAAACCTGCCAGACCACCTTTGCTGTTATAGATTTAGTTGGCCATGAAAATCATCAGGGAGGTCCTGCTGCATGTACTGAAAAAGTGGATGTAATCTCAGGGTTGCTTGCAGTTGCATTTTGCCTTCTCTTTGGCAGAATGTTCTCTTTCCCAACAATTCATGGGACGCCTCCAATAACGTATTTTTAAACTCTTTTTGAAAACTGACCTCTTCACCCAGGCCTTCCTGATATAAATGTTGGATGATTCCCCCCAACCCAATGAATGTGTTTTATTGAATACTGTTTTCTACTGTTTTTATGTACAGTATTATTTTATTATGGACTTGACTTCAGTTTTTATTACAAAATGCTTCATGACATTTTGTCACAGAAAGCAGCATTTTTGTCCATGTCTACTACCGTCCACTCAAGGAGAACATATGAATGATGCCTTCCAAATGCAGGTTGTCAGGGATGTCATATAGTGACAGGGGACTTTAATGGCCCATCTTCTGCAGAGAGAGAAATTCCTGACTTATCTTGCCAGAGAAAGAGTCCAGTGACCCAGCGTGGTTGTGAGCTCCTCTTCATTGAATGTGTTAAAGCAGAAACTAGAGAGTCATCTGTCAAAGCTTCTTTAAATTAAATTCATTTCCAGCAGCAAGCAGTAGCCTCAATACCGCCGAGGAACACTGTGGTTCCTTGTGCTTTGTAACCTAGATTTTAGAACCTGAATTCTTAAAATAATAAGATGTGGAATATTCCAGCATAGATTAGATTTTGATGATCTTCTATTCCTTCCATGTCTGGGGTTCCAAGGCCTCTTTATATAGTCCAGAAATAGCTAGATGTATCCCTCAACATTTCCTATACATATAGACTGTTCTAATACACAGGACATACTTGGGGCATAGGCTAGTTTTCTTTAGCATTACTTGTCATAAGTACTGATGGTGAGCAGGAGGGGGCCCCTATCCAGTGGGAAAAATGCATGCGTAGTTTAGAGGCATTGAACTTTCCTTTGAAGAAACCCAAGCAGACCCGCCTTGATTCTTGGGTTTATCTGTGAAGGTTTCCCACAGGATTTTCTGTCTAGTAGAGTAGGACAATAAACACTAGAGACTCAAGCTACTGTCTCAGCGTGGTTCTTTGCTCTAAGATAGGACAGTTCTAGTAAACTAGAACATTTGAAACACTGTCTTACTTATCACCTGGGTCATTAGGGCAGGGTTTCTCAACCAGGGTTCTGTGGTACCCTAGGGTTCCGCAGGAGGTCACTAGGGGTTCCCTGGGAGATCACAATGTATTTAAAAATTGTTTCCAATTCAGGCAACTTCACATTAAAGAGGTAAGTTTCATTCTTTATTTTCAGTTTAAGAACACGGTTAATGCATCTATACAGGCCTACCCATGAAACGAATAGAATAATTTTGTGACTTCTGGCCTATATCTGAGCCTGAATGTGCAGGGGTTCCCCAGGGCCTGAAAAATATTTCAAGGGTTCCTCCAGGGTCAAAAGGTTGAGAAAGGCTACATCTGAGTGTTTCAGGCTCCAATAGGTTTCCTATTTTTACCTTGGCTTTATTTTGAAATGATTTTACAGTTACTCTAAACTACTTGGAATTTTCTATAACAACAACTAGCATAACGCAATCCGTTATGACCGCTTAAAATTACGTTTAATGAATAAACTTATTAGTTAGAAATCATTTTCTTATGATATTAACTGTTTGCCTCTGAAAGTGGTGGTTGTCTTTGTCAGTGGTTTGAAGCACAAGATGAAACAGATGATTTCCTGTAGTAGCAGCGTGCTAGATTAGATGAAATGGATAACAGGATATTTTAAAATAAACTTTGAGGTATAACCCTCTGTAGGAATGGAAGCGTTTCTGTTACATCCTTTTCCATTAAAAGGAAAAAAGGAAGATCTTATGCTTTCAAAAACATTCTTTGCGAAAAAGATCTTAGGCAATAGTCTTCCCTGGCTAGAGGGATTAATGCAGGGAGACATACAGTATACATACTGGAGATATCCACCTTCATTTTCATTGCCATCCTGTTCCTACCATATCAGTCCCTTTTCTTCCACATGCATAAAACTTGTACCAATACTATAGCTTGTCTGCCAAAGATTTATGTATCTGGGTTATACACATGCCCTGCTTTCTGTGTACAAATTCCAACAGTCTCACAGGGGGTTTTTCTCTTTCAAAGCTGATGTTTTTTCCAAGCTCCCCAGATATTCTCTCTCATCTGGCCCTGACGTTTCTCTGTACTTATGTGTAGCAGTTCACGTCATTCATGTTGTTGTTTTCTCCAGACATGAAAAAGGTCTCCAGAAATCCTTTGTGGTGAGCATGTGATGGGATTTATTAAACTCCTGCCTGGGACGTGATCTATGGAGCAACCTTCTAAACAACCTTCCATGGTTATTGTAATGGGTGCAGAGGCCCATTTTGGCTGGGAATTCTGGGAGCTGTGGTGGCAGAACATCTGGAGGGCCCCACAGAAGGGAAGGCTGCTTTAAGCGTTGGGGCACTGTTCCTTTCTGGTGTGAAGGTAGTTGCTTCATGAGCACCTCTGCCTATGTCAGAACATCTTAGCTCACCAGGTGACTCTAAATTGAGGAACTCCTGGCAGCCATGTCCTCGCATTGCCTTCATCTTGCTAGCTTCCTGGAACTGTGCCCATTTCTTAATGAATTTACCTCTCCCATCTCTTAATTAATTTACTTCTATTTGGGGCCTCTTAAAGACTGCCGCACTTTGAAGAACCTACTCGCTGTGCAAGCATCCCAACCCTTCCTCTGGGTGTCCTCTTATATGGTATTTTTTTACAGTGTAAGTCCTTCCCCTGGAGCTGCTGCTCTTCCCTCTGCCTTCCTTGGTTCTTTACTAATTCCCAAGCTGCTTTGTCCCAGCCCTTCCTGTGAGCACTTGGCCCGTGGCACCATCTGTTCCCCACTTTAGTAGGTGCATCCTTTTAATGAGAGATTTGCAAACTAAGGAGGGAATGGCTCTGCGCTGAGACACAAAAGTAGCTTCCTGGGCTTCTGCCTGAACTATAGGATTGTGGATTGGAATTGCATAGATCAGATTTTGCCCTCCAGGTATGTTGGGAACACAATACAAATTGTACAAATAATGGGAGCTGTAGTCCAAAACATCTGAAGAACACTAAACTGAGGAAGTCTACTGTCCTGAATGAATCTAATGGTGAAACCTTTAGTTTTACTGTCTACCCCACTTTCTTCCAGATATGTTCAGGATACTCAACCTACTTATCTTTGGTACAAACCATTGCTCCTAAACATGTTTTGATACAATTAGTATTACACTTTTATTATCATTTTCCTATCCATATCACTTACTTATTTCCTTTTTAGTTCATATAATGCTCAGGTGAGTAAGCCCCACTGAACTTTAGAATGAAGCAGCAAGTCAAACTGTGTACAGTAACTTTGTTTCCTAAATCCTTAGTATTTGCAGGAACCTGGAATCAAAACTAGGAGACAAGGCAGACCTCCAGAAGACAGGAAATAAGTGGCAGTTAATTCAGTTTTACTACCTATTATCCTGATTCATGTGCATTTGTTAAGGCTGTATGACTCTTTTTGAAAGAATGATTTGGTTGATTTGCCCCTTCGAATGGAATCTTAGAATGGAATCTTAGAATTGATTCTTTTGAAGTATCTATGAACTTTTTTTTTAAGTTGGAGTAGGACACTTTCTGTATTGGTTCAGCATAACTTCTCTGTAGATTCTCTGCTGGACAATTTGGATGCTGCTGTGCTGTCCTTTCTCATCCCATTAACTCTGCCTTAAAAGAAGTGCATTGAAAAAAAATATATATAGCATATGATGTGTACATGACAAGAGAAAAGGTAAATATATACACACAGTTCACACAATTATATACAAAACTTCTGCAGGGATATAGTAGCCGCCTCATAACTGGATGTCCAGTCCAGCTACCCAAGTGATCACTTCCGGTGTTGCTTCATGCAGATCTTCTATGGAGCCAGGGAACGTGCCTCGTGGGCAGTCTTGCACAATGTGTTTAATAGCTTGCATATCAGCACCACAGTCGCAAGAAGGAGAATCTTTCCAGCCCCATTGATAGAGAGCAGAGGCACTCTTTCCAGTATCACATCTAATTCTATTCCTGGTTAAAGGCAGGAGGTTTGGAAGAGGGATCACTAATGACCAAGCCGCAATGTGACAACTTGGACCATTCCTCTCTCCAGGCATTCTTACTGAAGACCTGGTTTTGCCACCTCACTTGGGGCAGGAAGGGAAGTCATCACTCCTGGAGATGGCTGGTGCTCTAAAATGGTCCTTAGATATATATGAGCAGTATTGCAATTCATAATTTATCATTGTCATCTGGATTTTATACTATATTTAGGTCTTATATTGTATTTGATTTACATTTATGGTATTTTAATGCTTTTATTGCTATTGTAAACTGCCCAGAGTCCCTCCTTTGAGGGAAGATGGGCAGTGGCAAAATTTAATAAACAAATAAATAAATAAACAAACCTTGTTGAGACCACACTAAAAAAGATATCGTATTAATTATACATGAATGGAATGCTAAAGCAGGAAGTAAAATACCATATTGAATAATGGGAAAATTTGTCCTGGGTATATGAAATGAAGCAAAGGATATACTAATTCAATTTTGCCAAGGAAAAAAAGTGGTATTTTTTTAAATGTTTGGCTGATATTGTCCTTGATATTTTAATGTGTTATTAGCTACCCAGAGTCACATTGTGAGATCAGCAGCCATAAATTGACTAAATGCATAAATAAGAAAATAAATGCTGATACAAATATTTTCTTCCAGCAAACTTTACCAATGGACATCTCTGGATAAACAACACTGGAATCAAACTGATTATATGCTCTGCAAATAAAGATAGCATAATTATTTTCTGTCGGCAAAAGAATAAGACTTGGTGCAGACAGTTCATCCTTTTTGCAAAATTACAACTTAAACTAAAGCAAACAAATAATCAGATAGACAAGATACAACCTCATCGGTATTCCTTATGATTATGCAGGGGGGAAAAAGATTTAATGGATTAAATCTGATAAGAGTGCAAGAGGATCTTGAAATTCATGACTTCATGAAAGAAGTAGTTACCTGTCGATACGTTGAAAATACTGGAGAAAGGCTGAAAGCAAAAGACAACAGAGACAGGAAAAATTGCCCATCTAAACTCTGAGTCTCAGAAAAGAGCAATAAGTGAGTTAGATGTAAATAAGCATCGCAAAGAAATCAAATGGGAAGAACATGGTATTTATATAGAGCAATCAAGTGAAACTTTAATGAAAAGAAAACAACACAAAACAGGCAGAGATGAGAAGGAAATATAAACAAGAGATAGCATGAATATACAAAAGGGTTATACAAAAAAAAATACCCCAAATTGATTATATATGTGAAAATCTGGAGCTAGACATTCTGGAAAATGACAAGTTATATTGTCTTTAGAATATATTGCAGGATGATATACCAACAGAATAGAAGATGATGCAGATCAAGTGCAATGTGGTTTGTAAGCAGTAATGAAGTGAATGCAAAAAAGAATTCTATATTCCAGTAACGAAAAGGGGAGTGCTAAAGAATGCTCAAATTACTGAATAATTGCATCTATCTCATAAGCAAGTAAGATAAGGCTCAGGACTTAGAAATTCAGACTTCAACAATACCTGGAATGACAGCTGCCAGATATACATGCTAGAGTCAGGAGAGGTAGGGGCATCAGAGATCATACTGCTGTTGCCCAAAGAATAATGGAAAGGGAGTTCTAAAAAGATGTCTACTTTTGCTTTGCTGTTTATACAAAAGCTTTTGATTGTGCAGACTACAACAAATGGTGGGTAATCTTGAAAAGCATATTAGGCCAGCTCATCTACCTATTGAAGGATTTGTCTGATGATTACGTGCCATCAAGTCGTTGTTGACTCTTAGTGACCACATAGATAGATTTTCTTCACGATGATCTATCCCTATCCTGGTCTTTCAGTTCTCCCAACAGCACCCCTATTACCACTGTAACTGAGTCCTTCCACTTTGCTGCTGGTCGTCCTCTTCTTCTCTTTCCTTCCACCTTTCCCAGCATCACAGCCTTTTCCAGAGAGCTGGGTCTTCACATGTGTCCAGAGTAGGATAATTTGAGCCTGGTTGTTTGTGCCTCAAGTGAGAATTCTGGGTTGATTTGTTCAATGATCCATCTGTTTGTTTTCTTGGCTGTCCACAGTGTTCTCAGGAGTCTTCTTCAACACCAAAGTTCAAAAGCATCAATACTCTTCCTTCTGTTGTCTGATGACCAAGAAGCACATTAGAACAGATAAATGGAGCAACTAAATGGTTCAAAATTGTGAAGGGAGTGCACTGAAGCTCTATACTGTCACCTTATTTATTTAACTTATTTGTAGAATATATCTTAAGAAACGCTGCACTAGTAGAAGTTGCTGGGACAAATACTAACCATCTCAGATATGCTGATGATACTATTTTGATGGCTGGAAGCAAGGAAGCTTTGAAAATTCTTGCTGAAAGTGATAGAAGCTAGACTAGCGCTCAATATTTTAAAAAAGTTAGGCAAAGCCAATCTAATGCAAATAAGCAGAGAAGAAGTTGAAACAGTAAAAGACTATTTTTCTAGGCTCAAAAATTCAGAGTTGGTGGCTGTTGCTATGAAATAGAGAGAGTCTGCTAGCTGGGAGAAAGGCTATAACAGATCTAGACAAAATATTAAAGTGCAGAGACATCACAGTTACAGAAAAGAAATATATTGTCAAGACCATAGATTTCCCAATTGTAATATATAGCTGTGAAGGCTAGACCATCACAAAGATTAAACAAAAAAATTGATGCCTTTGAATTGCAATGCTTGAAAAAAATGTTGAGAATACTTTGGAGTGCAAGAATAACCTATCATTCAATACTACAGGAAGGGAAACCAGGTTGCTCACCAGAAGCACTAATAATGAAGCTAAAGTTTAAATATTTTGGACACAAACTGCATAGGCAAGTTTTCTTGCTTGGATCAAAGGCAATAAAAAAGAAGTCCACAAAAGCAAGGTGGTTAGATACTATCACTGGTAACACAGGCAAGAGCTTGTAAGACTCAAAGAAGCAATAATTGACAGACAATCCTGGCAAAATGATGTCCATCAGCTCATGTAGAGCTGGAAGTTACTGAACAAACAGCAAAGACACATTCATGGAAGATTAGGCCATCAATGGCTACTAAGCCGAGAGTTATTTACTACTTCATGGATCTTATGAAGCAGACCTTAATACAACTGCTGGGAAACTACAGCGAAAGAGGCCCATCACTTCCTTTTTATGCTTTAAGCTTCCTGAATACATCTGGCTGGCTTTGAATTTTCTGAATGCATCTGGTTGGCTATACAACAGTGGGCTAGATGGGTTCATGGTCTAACCCATCAGGGGTAGTGTCAGCCCCAAAAGGTAGACCAGCCCAAGAAATCAACTCCACAGGAAGGCTAAAACTATTTTTATGCCAGAATCTTGCAAGTCTGATAGTGCTATATCTCCTTCCTCTTCTAATACTCCAGTGAATCAGGGTGGCATCTGCCTGAGTTGCTTCTGAATATTATCTCATTCTTCTGGACTTATAAAATGTTTCACCCTATTTTGTCCAGGTAATGCTTCTGGCATATTTCTGACAAGGTCATCCTTACTCTCTGCAGCTACTCCTTTGGTTCATACATACAGTATTTGTACACATTTTTTAGAGTGATAACACTTTTCATTTCAATGGGATTTACTGAGTTCTAAAGTGAAAGAAACCAATCATTTAAGAAGCAATAAGCAGCAGGCATCTCACCTTGTGTCTGCCCACATTTTTAATATTACTGTGCAAATACAAGGATTTAAAGCAGACAATCACAACATCCCTTTAATGAATAGCCACAGGGAAGCATTCTACAAAGATCCTGCTATTTAAGACAGCAATTTTAAGTTTTTGTCCCATGTGGATCTTGGAAGGTGGCCTCCTTCCTCAATAGATCAAAGACTTCTGCCAATGCATTTAGTCTTCATGAGAATTGATAGTTAGAGTTTTCTTCTGAGGACATGGTCATAGATAACCACTTGCAGGTACAGGTCTGTTTTGATTGGAGCCCGTGTTGTGTTGTCTCCAGGATATGCCTGAGAACCATGAGCCACCATCAGACAGAGGAAGAGGAGAAAAATAAAATCCATCACTGCAACCTGTATGGGAGATCTATGTTCTTACAACACAGTGAACCAAAAACTAGCAAACCACATTTTAGATTAGTGTGTCATGCAAATCTAGTTCATAAAACCATGTAACCAGTATCATTCAGTCTACTGTGCAAACTTAGAAAACTATGTCAACTGAGTAAAGTACATATGTCATGCAAACACAGCCCTTCTTGGATTAGGTGACTCTAAATTTATTGCAAACTCAGATAATCTTTCCTGGCCAAAGTACTGATTTTGGCAAATCTTGTGGGAGAGTCAATCATGAAAAATCTGTAAGGAGTTCAAGAAGCCAAGTTTGGTTTATGATATCTCTTGCATGCATTATGTGCCTTGTAGGAATCTTCTGCTGCTTGTCAGAAGTGCAACTGGCAAAGATGGTAAGCATTTGTCCATACAGACACCAAGAGATGAATCTGACTTGATAGCATCTTTCATACTTTTCAGGTACTGAAACCTTTTGGTATGAATATTGTGCTACAGAGACTTTGGGAGTTGGGGGGCATACAAGTTTAATAAATGATGATGGTGATCTTGATCCCATTAGATTTGACATAGCAGCATGAATGAGGAAAGGTCAGCTCGTTTTTAAATCTTCCTACCCCCATTTAACCAATCTCCATTTGGTTACATCAGTGTTTCTCAGCCTCAGCAACTTTAAGATGTGTGGACTTCAACTTCCATGCTGGCTAGGAAATTCAGGGAGTTGAAGTCCACAGGTCTTAAAGTTGCTGAGGTTGAGAAACACTGGGTTGTATGACTCTCCACTCACCCAAACAATGAAAGGGAAATATTTGCCCACTCAGGCAAGGACTCTGACTGTACCAAGGGTCCTTGATAGATGATGGTCCTTTGTCCCTCACAACCATTGAGAAATGTACAGTTTCCCATCACTTATATACATCAGGAGATACATTTGTGTCCAATCATTTCCATGCACACCACACCAAAGAGACCAGCAATGCAGTGCCTATGACTTTAAAGTGTCCAGATTCTTTTGGGCTTTAATGCTTAAAGTATATATTTCACACAGCAAGAGAGGATCTGCTTATTCATTACAGATGTTCCACAGCTGCTGGAACTTAGACCAGTGACCCACTTTGAGTGCAACCAAATACACTTTTTAGGTATGCATTTTTAAATGTCTCACAAACCAATGCACTCATTTTGAAATGTGTATAATTTGATATTTTGTACCGATGCTATTCATATGCAACCATCTTTCATGGGAAGCACTTCAAAGAAACCATCATCCAAGCGTTGTTTCTGTGCAAACCCAAACAAATTACTGCCTGGCTTACTCTGGGTTGGTTTTGAGAGGAACCAAAGCATGGGTGTGTTTGTCATATTCAATCTCTGCTTAAGGGCTTTTTAAAAGAGGGCAGTGGAGAACAGCTGGAGGTGCTCAGGTCACAAGAGAGGGCCTTTGTTCATTAGAGGGGAGCCTCCATTCCTTGCAAGAGAGCAAAGAAACAACTGACAAATGGGTACACCTCAAGCCAACCTAGCATATCCCATTCTGTTGGAAAATTAGCCATTTGCTTAGTACACTCCCACTGTAAACTGTTGGCATGTAGAATATGTCCTGCAGCCCCGTTTATGAACATAAAAGAGTAACCCCAGGTTGGCCACAATCTCTTATGTCATTATCTCCTTCTTTAGGAGAGGAATCATCTCTCAGCAGAAGGTCCTATGTTTTTCACAAAGCAGACCCAGGTTTGATTCCCCACCACCTTCAGGTAATAGGACAAGACAAACAATGTTGCGTAAAAGGACCTCCTATCATTGTTAATCTGGATAGTGTGAAAGCAAGATGGAAAGTCACTGCCATGCAGGCTAAACCATACAGGGCTAAGTAAACCAGTAGTATGATCTGGAAGAAAGTAGCTTTTCAGAGTTGGCTCTGCCACTGACAAATCAGCTCATGGTGGGAGCTGGTGAGATAAATTCCTGGCAGCTTCTCCTGAACCCCTCAGCTCTTCTCTTTTGTTGGGGAACACAGTGGAAGGAGCTTGAAACAAGCTCCTTCCACTAGCCCACTCTTCCTAGATTTGATCGTGGGGCTATATTGTTTCCCCCAGCCAGCAAAACATCTTGGGTCAGCCCTGTAGCTTCCCATGTTCTTTGAGTCTATTGAGGTTAAAGCTGTGGTAAAAGAAAGGGTGGGATATAACATAATCTCACTTTCAGTGCTTAGGCTAGTCTAAATTAAAGAGACTAATTACACAGGATGGCAAATGACTCGTTTCCAGTGTCATGTGAAAGCAGATGTGTTTTTAATTAGAAATGCAGTGTGTGGGAAAAGTTTTCATTGGAACACAAGTGTTTAAAATGGACCCTGGCCAATATAAACAACTCTGAACTATGGCTCTAAATCAGAGACAAGGGCATGCCTTATCACATGTAGCATTTGTTCCATTTGCATACAAGATGCTTTCAATTTTGGAACGTATATATGCATGCACACATATAAATGAACTAAAACTACAAAGACATCCTCAGATTAAGGTTGACCCCTGGCAGATGCATCTAGACATGGCTATCTGCATCTATCTCAATAGCTATACCTATCAAGCAAATCTAAGTGGCTTACCAGTCCCATAATACAACAATATCATCATCGCAGTTATTATTAAATAATAATAGTAATGCAAATAAAATCCTAATGCTATAGCACCCATCCCTCATTCCATTATACCCAGACTGATAGTTCTCAGCATCTCAGTCTCCAAAGGCTATACAGAATAAGCAAGTGTTTACTCATTTCTGGAATACTAAGATGGTGTTGCTTTTCTTTCAGGGATTAAATTAGTCCACCAAAGATGGCCCCAACAGTGAATTCTCACTTCTGAGCTACTTCCCCTGTATCTTGGGGATGGGGGGACTTTTGAGTGTGCCTTTCCTGTATACACATTTAGGCAGGCAGCTTCTAGTTAGAGTAAGTGGTCCTGAAGATAAGCTGGCCCCAAGCCATATACGATTTTATAGTTACAACCAGCACCTTGAAACAAGGAAAGAAACAGCAACCAATATAGCCCCTAGAATACCAGGATAATATGGCAGTAATGGGTTCTGCCCATTAACATATGAGCAACCACATTCCATATCAACTGATGTTATCAGATGATCCTCAAGTGCAGTGTTACAGAGCTGTTTTGCCATTCCTTTTCTGGGGTTCCCTTTTGAATTCTCAGTCTAGTCAACAGCCTTGTTATTTCCAAGAGGTTCCCCATCCAAATATTAACCAAGACTGACCCTGCTTAGCTTCTGTAATCAGAAGTTCTAGCTATGATATCTTAAGAGTTCCTGATTCTCTTGAATTAATTGTCTTCCCCAGCTACAAATGAACAAAGCATTTTAAAGTCTTTAGAAGGCAAGATCAAACCCATACTTCTACAGCTCTTTATCACTTGTTCTGGCTCTGCCCTCCATAGCCTGGCCGATATCTGTGGTCACCAGCCCTACAGTCTTTGGAAAATGGCAGCTTGACTACTGCTGCACTTGAGGCAACTTTCAATCTTTGTCATTCAAATAAAGGGCTGGCTTGGCATGAAAAGAATCATGGAAAGGAAGATGCAAAGAGAAGAGGAGGATTGGGTTTAGCTGATTAGAAATTGTATTTTGCAGCTTGCTGTTTAGTTTGGATGAAAGATGCTGAGAAATGGAAGGCTTTTGGACATGACCTGAGATTTGGGTGGCATGGGTATTTGTGGTATGATAAAGTCAAGGTTGATGTGGATTTTAAAAATCATTATGTTAGATGTGACATATTGAGAATATGGAATAGATACAGACCCTGGTTGTGCCGGAAAACACCTTCATGGCTCTCAGCACAAGAAGCATTTTATAGACAAGACATAATAGGCAAACACAAATGGCTAACTTATCGTGAGATACTAGAATTTTGTCAAGGGGAATACAAAATAAAATCAAGAGAACAGAGGGATATAGTTGCCAATGGTTTTCTTATTTCAGTTACCAGAAAGATTTAAAGTAGACAAAAGAGTTTATGGTGTTGAACATTGTAAGACTGATTTTGAAATAGAATTGTGAACAAATGATGAACATGTAATTGCTAAAATGTATAAACTTTTATTGAAATTTGAAACAAGAAGAAAAAACAATGCATGATAAAGTGGGCTAAAAATTTGGTTATATACAGATTGAACAATGGGAAAATATGTGGTTGAAAGGTATAATGTTAAAGAGATTTTTTATAAAATGATGTACCGTTGGTATATGACACCAGAAAAATTGCCTAGAATGTATACAGGCACTTCAAATTTATGTTGGACATGTGAACGACAAGGAGGGACATTTTATCATGCTTGGTGGATGTGTGAAAAAGCTAGAAAAATTTGGATTCAAATACATACACTGATTCAAAGGATTTTAAAGATTAATATACAACTGAGACCAGAAGTCTTCCTCTTGGGACTGATGGACAAACAGTTGGAAAGAAGTCATGGAACTTTGTTTTTGTACATGATAACCACAGCGAGATTACTGTATGCCCAAAGATGGAAAGATTTGGCAATACCCACAACGGAGGAACGGTTGGTGAAGACAATAGAACTTGCTGTGATGGCCAAATTGACTGCTTTAATTAGAGAAATGACAATATCTACATTTATAGCTGACTGGAAACTCTCTATGGATTTTTTGCATAAAACAGAAAAAATGAACGTATGATTTATAGTTTTGATAATTAGATATGATAGATTATAGAAAGAAGAGAGTCATGATGTAACTTTAGGGAGAGAGAGGTTAAAATATAATAGTACTTATAACTGCTGTGAAGAAGACTAGAAGCTACTTCTTTGTATCTTTTTTCTTTCTTTTCTATTTTTCTTTTACTTTTTCATTCTTTCTTGCACTTTTAGCTCTCTTTTGCTTTCTTCCTTGCTCTATATTAGAGCATAATTGGGTTCTATGACTGTGCAGCTGCTGGTTTGACTGCTGCTACACTTGTGTCCTTTAGTGCTTCCACCTGGAGAAAGCAACCAACTTCTAGAACCCATTTCCTCTATTTTATAGTTGGTTTATATGGCCACACAGCACAGATTGACCCTTGGGAAACCACTTGGAAATGTTGGATCTGCCAGCTTCCTGCCTGTGGCCTGAACACTGTACTTCTTTTTTTCTTTTTTTGCATTCCATCCTCAAGCTTCAGGCAGAGCCTCAAGGTTTGCATCTGGCAACTGATCCTGCTAAGCTTCAGTTGCTCTAGGCAAAGGTCCCAAATATCTGCTTGACTTGCTAGCCAAACCTCTGTTTATTTCTCTGCCATTTCCTGAAGCTGTCTATTGGCTAACAAATGCAGAGGGACTGAGGGAGAGGCATAGCCTTGCCCATGCCCCACTTACAAGAAAGCTTGGACCGGCAAAGAAGCCACAGGAGAAACACCTGTTGTCCCCTTCTTGCAAACTAAACCATAGTGCAAACAAGGCCTCCAAGAGAGTGGCAGGAATCCTTGGCTCCAGAGGACCCATCAAAACTAGACTGGACCCTGCCACTGAAGGATACAATCAACCCAAGCTTATATACAATCACAAAGATAGGTAAGGTTTATTTATTAAATTTGTCCCCGCCCATCTCCTCCCATCAGGGGACTCGATTGCGTCTGAGATTGCATCTGAGAAACACTAATGGTAGTGAGTAAGGGCCTTCATTGGAAATAGAACCTATTAGTTTACAAGCCCAGATATATTGAGGACGTAATTCCCAAGCCTGACAGTGAGAACCAACTTAAGCTGTCCTATCAGCTTTTGAATATCCTTCTTCTCCTGACGCTGATGAAAAGATGTCAGGGTTTGATTCCCCAAAAGAAGCTTGAACAATGACTATGACTTTCAAGTGGGCAATTGTCATTTATGGGTAAGTGAACATTTAGAAGGCTGTGAAATTGGGGCTGGGAGACTGTATGTGGCCTCTTAAGTATTCTGAAATATAGTTCGTATTTAAGGTACTTAATAAAATCTTAAATTCACCAAGAATAGCTAATCTTCAAAGGCATCCATATTTTTCAGCAACCAAGTCTGCATTCATATGCAACTTTTGCTTCAACTTTAGTTTCAATACCTTGTCCTGTTTTTATTAGCAAATGTCACATGACCCCTTACCCTCTTCCCACAATTCATAGGAACTTGGTTTTTGCTGGGAGGCATCTTCCCATGGGGTGACAGCAGAATGAGATCTACCACATCATGAAGTAGAAACAGTTATACTTTCTTGTTATTTTACATTGGTCTAAACCGAAGAGCCAAATGGCATCTTGTATCATCAAAGCTATCCAAGATATAAGAGATGATTTGTGTTGAACAAACCCCTTCTGGAAAATAGTGAAAGAAACAGTTGAAGAAGTGATGATCACTGGTTAATTCTGGATGCTTATATTTTGATTCACTGTAGTTCTTTTTGGTTCTCCTATTTCTCCTGGACGGATACAACCCTGCCAGTTAAGCTACATATAACTAAGTTTTTATTATGTTGTGGGTCTTCCACAAAGATTATCTATGTAGGCTGCATAAAAAAGTAAGGGACTTGTCCCATGGGCAACTGGAAGAAGCCTCAGTGATGTCATAAATGGCATGACATCATCAGCAAATTTTGCAATTCACATCCTTTGCATGTGGCACAAATTACATAATTTATGCTATTTGCCTGATGACATCATGATACATGTGACATTACTTGCTCTCAACCCCTGCCCCACCCCCCCAAATGTCCATGGCTTCTTCATCATTTTCCCTGGCAACATTTTTCTAATAAAAATCATACTCCAGCTGATTTTCCACTATGAGAAGGAAATATTATCTTTTGTCCCTGCAGGTAAAAAAAAAAATCAGCATGTGAATTAAAACAATATGTGAGATTTGAGAATCTCCCCTTGATTGCTGCTTTTTGAAAAAATAAATAAAAATAAACCACAACTTCAAGTAGTTGAATCCTGTTGTAGTTCTGCTCTACTTTTTCCCAAATAGTGAGAAGAAGTGTATCAAGACTGACTTGGAAAATTAAGAGGTTTACTTATCCTGGTAAAGTTCATGCAGACAGTCAAAGGTGATTCATCTAAAGTTTGAGTGATACCTAATTGTTTGTGCTGTTTGGGCAACAGATTCACAGGTTGCTGATCTAAAAGTTCATCTACCTATACCTGTATGTCATGAACATGCTTATTTTTGATAAAAGGAATGGATATAATTTATTTATTGAATGTATACTTTTCTGCTTATATGAGCACGCAGAGTAAAACAAAATACAAAAAGGTAAAAATGTGAATACTAAAATCAGTTAACAGCCGAAAACCTGATGAAAAGATGTACTGAGGTTTTCTAAACATCCAGAGAATGGGAGAAGTCCCTAACTCAACTTCCCAGGAAGTTCATTTGAAAGCCACCCAGCAAGGTACATCTTGGGGACATCTGCGATTGGGGGGTAGATTCAAAGAATTTTTGACATCTCCCCCACAGACACCTGTGCCCTCTCTCACATGCCAGAAGGACAGGCCTTGACTATGGAGCCAGCTTACCAACCTGAAAGATTTATAAAAGGAGAAGAGGTCATTCAGACAGTCAAACCCTAAGCCATTTAGGATTTTAAAGGTCAGTACCAACATCTTCACTTGCACACAGTAAGAAACTGGCAAGTGGTACAGGACTTTTGATATAAACATCATGTGATCCCTGTCTCTTGTACCAAGTAGCAGGTTTCAGGTTTTGGGGGGCTTGGTACCTTTGAGTCATTCTTGACTCCTGGCAACCGCCTGGACTAGTCCCTGCAGTTTTCTTGGCAACATTTTTGAAAGTGGGTTGCCCTGGCCTCCTTCCTAGGGCTGAGAGTGACTGACCCAAAGCCACACAGTTGACTTTCATGCCTAAGGCAGGACTAGATCTTGTGGTTTCCCTGTTTCTAGCCTAATACCTTAAACACCTACACCAAAGTGGCTCTCAGTGAACAGTTTAGCAGCTGCATTGTTCACCAGGTGCAACTTCTTACATAGCCCTACATAAGAGCCAGTGTGATGGGTGGTGAAGGTGTTGGACAGGAGAGGGGAGATCTGGGTTTTAATCCATCTTCAACTATGAATGCTTACTGGGTAATTCTGGGCCAGTCGCTGTCTTGCCACCCAAACTAACCCATATGGTGAAAATTTGAGAAGAAAGAGCTATGTAGGTCACCTTCAGTTCCTCTACAAAAGGTGGGGATAAAATCAGACAAAAGATAGGAGGATGGCTGGCTGGCTGCAGAATTCAAGTTATGCAAAAATAATGATTTTTTGGAATCTATTTTTTTAAACTGTAGACTGCTCTCCTTTTACTTTGACTGCACCCACCTTGCACATGTTTCTCTAACATCATCCTCAATCCACCTATGCTCTGGATCCACATTCTGCTGCTTCATGCCATGGAAGCCCACCTGCCCTTCTTATTCCAAAAGAAGGACATTTCCCTTTTGTGGAGGAGCAGTTGAGGGTAAAATTTTCAATAAATGGGATGTAAAGTGGTAAGGCAAAGGTTTTGAAGCAGCCACCCCCAAATTGCAGCCAGCCTGATGTGTTAGGATTGCAAACCCCAAAATTCTCAGCACGGCCAACAAAAATTACCCAGCTCCATATTTAGGGAAGACTGCTTTGAAGAGCTTGTGTTGTCAGAGAAGCCAAGGCTGGTTAGATTGACTAAGTTCCTGCAGCATAGAAGGTGGAATGAGATGGTGCAGGGATGATTTGAATTCAGATGTCTATCTTGTCTACATTAAATTTAAGAACATTTTATCACAAAGATAAATGAAGGCTTGCCCTTTATTTCAGAACTTCATTACTTAATAGGACAACAGCATACCTGGGCACTGGCCAATGGCAAACGTATTAGAGAGATATAGATAGTATGTGTCTTTGAGGCATAAACACAGGGAGTCATACAATGTTTGAAGGATCTCAACAATATCTAAGGCAACATTATTACCTTGGGATCCACATTAATGATCTTCCTGTCAGACTTGCTCTTGAAGAGTAAGCCACATGCATTTTCTGCAATCGCCTGGTAATTTGGACTGGAATTCATGCAGCAGATGTTTCTGTCCCAGTTGTAGAAACTGTGAAAACAAAAGCAGAACCCATGCACACCATCCCTTCAACATAACACAAGCTCAGAGCAGTTTGCCCTTGTTATTTGCAGTTGTGTTGTCAGGGCATTTCTTCCTGAGGCAGTTTTCAGGGCAGAAGCAAGGATGTCAGCTGCTGAGCCTCTAAGTGGCTGATGACTCCTGCTCTTCTTTCAGCTGGAAAGTAGGCGAGGAGATAATGAGGCTTTCAAGGCTTGCTACTGTTTGACACAGATTAGCATCAAGGAAGTCGGGAGAAGAGGAGATTGATCAGGAAAGCTTTTACTTTCCTTTGATGGAAATCTTAAGAGTTTCAGTGGTAACATTCTTCCCAAGAATGACTTTCAGCTAGTTGAAGATCTCTGGTTAATGGTCCCTGTGCTTTGCCTGTTGAATCAGGGAAATACAGGAGAAGACATTGAACCATGAACAGATAACTATGCCTGGGGCTGCAGCCACTGAAGATCCCAATAAATGGTATATTGTGAGGTTGCTTGCTACTTTTAAAGTTAGTTTTTATGTGCGCTGCATCCATATTGCCATTACGAATTCCTATCTTTCCAGAAAAGTACCACTGTGGGCCTGATAAATTTATAGTAGTGTCTCCCACTCTACCTGGTAATATTTAGAAATGCAGCATGCATACAATGAAGTTATTACACCAAAGATCTCTTGCTGCTGCAAGCAGTGACCTATGAGAATGGAAATGACATTATTTCTGCATTTTTAAAAGAAGCTGAAGACATGAATCCATACAGGTAGTCCTCACTTAATGACAACTGGGACCAGAATTTGGGTCACTAAGTGATGCAGTCATTAAAAGAATCTGACCAGTTGCAGCAAATTAAGCAAATCACTGCAGTTAAGTGAACCATGTGGTTAAGCGAATCACACGGTTCGCCACTGATTTTGCGTGCCAGAAACTGGCTGGGAAGGTCAAAAAGGGCAGTCACGTGACCATGGGACACTGCAATGGCCATAAATGTGAACCAGTTGCCAAGTGTTTGAATTGTGATTGTGCGGCCGTGGGGACACTACGATGATTGTGTGAGGATAAGTTGTAAGTTGGGTTTTTTAGCGCTGTCAGTAAGTCCGAACCATTGTTAAATGAATGGTCGTTAAGCGAGGACTACCTGTACTTTTCCATAGGCTCCTGATGACAATATGTAGTTGCAACACCCCTGTGCTAAACCACCTGCAAGCCCAACCACCTAACTGCTACATAACACTCCATCAGTTGATTTTATCCTTTCTTTTCATTTCTTTTTCAAGGAAAAAGCCCTCAGAATCTCATTCAGCGTAAAGAGAGCCAAAAGGTTTCAGAAGAAAAAGGGTTGTGCAACCTTCTCCTACCCCCTCCTCACCCTGGAAAACAGAAGAGAGACTGTTAGGAGCCCCTTTCTGCTCATTCCTGCCTGCATGCTCAGTTCTGCAGGAAGATCTGAATGAGCAAGCTCAAGTATGACTTTCAGGTGTCGACTCTCGTCTCTCTGTTCATCTCACACGGCTGCCTTTTAATCGCTTTCACTCACGGCGGCAGAGCTCAGCTAATGGACATGTTGCACAACTTGCCTGCATTTTGGAGGAGCCGTTCTCATTCAGTTTGATGAAAGGGAATTTGCTCCTGAGATTTCTCATGGGTGGAGTAGGATGTTCTTGTTCTTGCTTTGTTGCAAGATGTCCAAGGGTGTGTGCGACTGCCCCATCTTTCAGTGAACAATCATCCCTCCAATTAAATCCCAATTTATGGAATCACTTTATGGCAGAACTTCCCATGAGTCTTGCTCAGATCAGGAAGTGGGGACATTGAGAGGTGCTTCACAGTGACAGAAAGATGAGTCATAATTAAAACAACAACCCACTAGCAGCAACAGGGCTTCCACCACCTTCAACCAGAAAGTCGGCTCAACACCACCATCAAGAGAAAATCTCAAACACTGGGTGAGTGTAGAAAATCACTGTTTCTATTTCACGACGTGGTAAATCAAGACAGCTTTCAGCACAGGGCTAAGCAAAATTCCCTCTTACCACTTCTTATGGAGGAGGAAAAAGAAATTTCTCTGTAAAGTATTTTCTCTGGTCAGACAAAATAAATTAGATTTGTGGGGAAAGAACCATTAATCATTGCCAGGATAACCACTTCCCTCACTTTGCCAAGTTTTATACCCACACATGATCATCGATGTGCTTCTATCCTTTTCATGCCCCAAATATCACAGACCCAAGCATTTGTACCCTGCCAGTGAACTAACACTTCCTTTGCATAACCATTATGGCTTAACACTGACTTTTCACCCCCGTACTCAGTGAGCCCACAGCACACATGGCTGAGGCATCTCTAGGCATCTCTTCCTAACCTTCTCATAACACTCCAAGTCAAAATGCAATTGGCTTGATTTTGGTTTAGTGTGATTTATGAAACCAGCCACAATGGCTTTAACCCATGCTTTGGGTGGCAATAACCCAGCCAACTGTGGTTTGATTGACTACAGTTAAACTATGGCATAATGTATTACACAAATGAAGCAAAAAATCTTCCCTTCCATAAGAGAAGAAGCTGATGTTGAATGGAGGCCTTTGGAAGTGGTGGGTTGCTAAGTCTATACTGGCATTTACTACCTTCCTTTCGATACTTCAAACATTCAAACTATCTTCAACCTCCTGTGCCCACCCATGTCTCTTATAACCCTGGTCCCATAAAACCAAGTGAGAAGTTGTGTTGAGAAGTTGATCAAGGTAACCAGTGAGCAACTAAGAACATTGTAGGGGAACTCTTGGTTGCAAGGATTTGAGCTGGGTATCAGTGACTTGAGAAAAGTCTCCATTATTTCTCTGTTCCATCTGCCTAAAATGAGTTTCATTATGCTTCTTATTTCAGGCAGAGCACCTGCATCAGTTCAATGTCATCTGCATTCACAGGAATACAAATCCCATCAGCTCTTACCAGCATGGCCAATGGATGATGAAGAAGTCCCTCTTCTCAGGGGAGATGGGTGGTGGAAAAATTTGGTGGAAAAAAAATAAATAAGTGGAAGTGGAGAGCATTAAAGTGTAGACAACGCCTGAAGACAATGTATTCCACCTCTCTAATCCTTCGCTGGCTAGAATGAGCCAGACGGAAATTATCTTGAATTCTTCTCTCTGCTTTTCCAAATAACATGCTTTTGTTAAGCACAGCAACAGCCTCAACAATTCGCCTTATAAATAAAAATAGCATTCCTCTTGCAGCTGGACAGTGGGCACCAGTTAGGGTTGCATATTCCACATAGTTGAGTGTCTACTGGAAGGGTATGAATTCGGTTTGGAACATTTGGAAAACCTAAAATCATAGTAAGAGGAAATTTATGCTACAGTTTTAACACATTTTTGGCATCCTTCACTGTCTATTGGATAACATTTCTCACTCCTTATCTCAGGATGCTTTAAATTATTTCAAAGGCAGCTCTAATTCTATTAATCAAAATTAGATTAAATTAACTATTGGGGCTTCTTAGGTTCTTAGGAAGCAGTTGGTGCTACAGAAACACTGTTACTCATTTCTGGAAGTAAGTTAAATCATCCTGAACTACAAACATGTACTGGCCGAAAAGTTAACAACAAAAAATTTAAAAGAAAGACAAATCCTTGCTCTGTATTATAATCCAAACTATCAGAGATTCACCAAGCAAAGGTCTTTCCTAATTGTTCTACAAATGGTCCTTTTCATTAGAAATGCCACAGACTGAACTTTGGATTTAAACAGTGGGTGGTCTATACATGAAGTGTCACCTACCTCTACTGTTGGGCTGCGGATTTCAGAGAATACCTAAACTTTGCTATTTCAGCACTACCTTCCTTTCCTAAGTTTTCCATATGAATCTGTTGTTAGGATCCTTTTCTAGGCATTGCTAGGCTTCTCAGGAGTCATTAGCAGGGATTTTTTTTCCTACTCAGAGCCTCCAATGAGATAGATAAATCCAAAGATATGGAACAAATTTCACAATTGATCAAGAGCATGTCCTAGTCTTCAAAAATGGACCAAAGACAGGTTCAAAGGAATGATGCCACTGGAGCATTGTGCCAGAAAGAAGTCCCAGCTTCTGAATAATCATACTTTAAACAAACCACATGGATAACATCTTAAAAACAAGAAGTATTGAGTGGTTAGTGATGACGACCTTCGCTGATCTTGGAAAATAAAGCAAGGTCATGCCTGGTTGATAGGAAATCCCAATGCTGTAGGCCAGGTTGGGAAGTTGAAAAAAATATTTCAGATGACAGCGGCAAAATACTTTGATACTGTTGTTAAAAAAACCTATATGGATATGTCTTTGAAAGTGAGTTTGACTTGAAGGAAACTTTACCTTGATCTGAGAGCAATCCTCAATTCTGTCATCATTAATCATACTTATTTTTTAATATTGAAGCTCTACATATACAACAAGAGGAATGAGCGCCCTTCCTTCCTTCCTTCCTTCCTTCCTATTTGTCCATTTCAGTTAGCACTGGAGCACTCTGAATGTCTGCAAAGAGCAGTGCAGGAACAAGAGACCCAGCGAAAAACCGGAAACAGCCTAGCACATCAATTCACATGGGTGAGTGCTGCTATTCAAACACCAAACCCATATGCTGATTTGCAAGTTCTCCCCCCAGCTGAGCATCCTATGATTCTTTGTTTGCTTATTCAAGTAACTGAATAAGGGAGAGCTGCATAAATTGCTTTGCCAAATTGTCCCTAATTGCCAAATTAGTAAATTAACATAATCAACATTAGTAAATTAGTGTAATCGAAATACCCATTAAAACCCTCTGCTATAGACCCCTTTAGAATACTGCAGAGAAAATCTACGGATTAGGAGTGTTTGCAATATGCACTAAGAATCCTTGATAAATTGGAACAGGTACAGCTCTGTTCAAATCCCCGTTTGATCCCTAAACTCTCTAGGTTTGAGGAGAAATTAGAACAGAGAGGGAAAACACCATACTACCATACTCTGAGCTTCTTAGAAAGCGGAAGAGATTGCAATGTGATAAGAGGATCCATGATACATGTGATGATACCTTTCTTTCAGGGGGAGTTCTTCCTTCCTTCCAGAGGGAAGTATATGCGTGTATGTATGTGTACATATACTCACACACACACACAGCAGGCTGGGGAAATCCTACTTGATATTCTGCCTCTGTCTTCATCTCTTGCACCAGGCCAGGAAGAATACCCTGGTTTCACATCTCCAATTTTCTCTCTACCCCTGCCCCCCAAATACAACCAGATAAAAATGTAACTCCCAATAAAAATTGGGAGTTAAATCAAAAGCTAATTGTGAACCACCATGGAATGATAGCTCTCCAGCTTGTGGTTCCCAAAGTTTCTCATGTCAGCCATCCAGGTCAACATCCCACCTCTTAGAAAGAAAACAATTACTATTCTATAAATGGGTGGGGGCAGCAAATAGAAGAGTGGTAGTGGGGCTGAGAAACATACATTGGATCCATCATGCATTTCATTGCTGATCTCTTTGGTCCCCTTTTCAGCCTCATCAAATAGGATCCTAAGCTGCACGTTTTGCAGGATAGGGTTCACCCTAGCAGCCTTTTTAAAGCAATAGTAACTGCGACAGCAATGATAAAAAAACAGATCTAAAATCCATGGAGGCCATCCCTTTATTAGACTGCAAGCTTTTAAGTTTCAAGAACTCTTCATCAGGCAAGATAATTAGGGGGTGGGGTGAGAGAGAGAGGAAAAAAACCCAACCTCACTGATCTTGTACCAGGTTACAGTGTTTGATGTGGAATTTTCAGATGTGCAGCTTCAATCTTATTAGGTAATAGTAGATGATCTCCCAGGTTTGTTGGAAAGATGAAACGAGGACATGTTTGTAGGTCACCCATTCGGAGAAATACCAGTTCTGCTAACGAAGGAGCACACATCCTGGACCACTTATGCTTTAGGGATAAAAGGCTGTTTCCTACTTATAAGCTTGTTTGCAACTTTAGGTTTCCATATTCCTAGTGTTCCATAAACACAGAATGTGTCTTGTTAAATCCCTGCAGCTGCCAAGTAAGTAGAGAAAGGGATGAGGAATCAGTAACGCCCTCCCACTTGCCATAGAACTGTATCTGTTCCCATGGGCCTCAGCCGCTGTGGCCAATGGTTTTGCTGCCTTCCATTCTTACAAGAAGGAAACTCTCTGAGGAGAATGCCTGAGAAAGACGGAGAGGAAAATCAAAAGGAGGGACCAAAGACGTATGACAGAAGGCTGCAGAAACTCCACATCTCACAGAAAAGAGTAGTGAGAGAAAACACAGGTCATTGTTTCAAATATTAGAAACTAGGGTTACAAATAAAATAAGTATTTGCTCTATAGAAGTAGAATGAATGTAATGATTAAGAGGCAGACATGGGCCTCCTCAGCAGGCAAGTGATGTCACCTGCATCAAGATATCTTCATGAAAATGGTGCAACTAGCAGAAGTTTCATTATCTGCAGAATCTGCATAATGACGTCATGATGCCTGTGTCAGCATGGTGCTTCCTAACAAACACCTATGATCATCCAAGCTACATACTGGGAAGGGAAAACTCGCTTATTTGATTTATATCCTATCTCCAAGTTGTCCTCAGAACAGCAACCACCAAGAGTAATTTGTGGCAGGATAGAAATGTAACAAACAATCTGACTGTCTGGGAGACGAACTGGCCCAAGTCCCCCAAGGAGCTTCTACGGCTGAGAAACCTGTCTTCTCCACTCTTAGTCTGACCCATTCACCACTACATCAGACTCCTTTCCTATTGACCAGAATGAGGGACTTCCCAGGACACCACTTCCTACTACCATCTCTGCTCTTCTCTTCTGAACTTATGAGTTTACTCAAGATAAGTACATGCAGCACCACTTCCATCTCCACCATTAAGTGACTGGATACCATTGTTGGATGACTAGGGGAAACATCTGGCTATGGGTATATTGTACTAGAGATTGTTCAAAAACTAAAGTCAAGTTGAGCTTGATTCCTAGTTACTTTTCAGACACAGCTATGTTGTCTTCTTGCCAACAATGTTTGCCATCACCTTGACATTAAAATATCAACCAGGTCCATCTCTAGTTTTCTGAGATGGACCAAGATCTCAGTGAAATGCTGTCACATGCTGTAGGGACAATTAGGGGAGGTGATTAAAGAATGGTCAAAGAATCTCTTGACTTGGATTGTTTCCACTTCAGGTTAATTTGGGGGTGTAATTAGGGAAGGCTGAGAGAAGGAAGATAGATGCTTTTGAACTGCAGTGTTGGAGGAAAATTCTGGGAGTGCCTTGGCCTGAAAGAAGATCAAACCAGTCCATCCTCCAGGAAATCAAGCCAGACTGCTCACTTGAGGGAATGATATTAAAGGCAAAACTGAAGTACTTTGGCCACATAATGAGAAGACAGGACACCCTGGAGAAGATGCTGATGCTAGGGAGAGTGGAAGGCAAAAGGAAGAGGGGCTGAACCAAGGACAAGATGGATGGATGATATCCTAGAGGTGACGGACTCGACCTTGGAGGAGCTGAAGGTGGCATTGACTGACTGACAGGAAGCTCTGGCGTGGGCTGGTCCACGAAGTCATGAAGAGTTGGAAGCGACCGGATGAATAAACAACAAAAAAATTATCAAACAAATCTTCCAAGAAGGCTGTTGCTTTGATGAGCCAGCCTTCTCCTCTTCCTTACACCCTTGCAATCTCCTCCTTAGCTTCTGCCATCTGTCACTAATCTTCTCCCTTGGCCGATCCATGATGGGGCTCTGTAGGTTAAAAGTGTCATGGCATTCCTGACTGCCACCCAACAGCTTATTATGGATTCAGTAGTCTTTGTATAAACAACAAAGAGCCAGTTTGGCCTAGTGGTTAAAGTGATGGGCTAGATACCAGGAGACTGAGAGTTCTAGTCCCACCTTAGGCATGAAAGCCAGCTGGGTGACCTTGGGCCAGTCCCTCTTTCTCAGCCCAACTCACCTCACAGGGTTGCTGTTGTGGGGAAAATAGGAGGAGGAAGGAGTATTAGGTATGTTCGCCGCCTTGAGTTATTTATAAAAATAATAAAGGTGGGATAAAAATAAATTAAATAAATTAAATCCTGTTTGGCTCTTAATATTGCCCATGTTCACCCAACACATTTAACCTGGTTGCTGAACTAATCTATGCACAATACATTGAACTGTAAACTACCCCAAAGAGATGAGTTTGCAAATTAATGCTCGGTCACTGCCTCCAAAAATCAACACTCCCCTCCCAAGTTTATGAGCTTGTGCCCATGCAGCTGTCTTTTACTAACCTGGTTAGTGTGTTGTGTGAACACACCAGTGAGGGCTTTCAGAAGCTCCACAGCTGGTTCAGATCAACTAAGTGGCTTTGGGGAAAAGAGCCAACAGTCCTGCCACTTTTAGGATCTGATAACAAGCAGCACAACAGCTGCACGGCCTCTTCTTCTTATCTTCCAACAGCCGACTTAAAACACTGCTCGGTTTTGGAGATTTAATCTTTATTATGCTACTACCCAAATGTACTCATACCACAGGGATGTGGGGATTTAAATGCCTTTGGAGCTGTGGTTTTGCAAACCCTAACATTAACATGCCTTTGCCACACATGCCACGTCCGAAGACAACAGATGCGATGTGCCCTAAGGATCTTAATCAGCCAAGTCATCCATCACAGGGCACCATTGCATCAGTTCTTCATTGGTTTTTAATAACCCAAGAAAATACTAATGAACAGGGATGGATAAATCCTGTTCTGGCGCCAGTGAAGTGTGGCTTTGCAGAGCCTCCCTGCCAGGTGTGTCCTCATCTAACGATCCCCCACTGCAAACCAAGGGTTAAGAAGATTCAAGGCAATTTCTTCTTATGAAAATGATGGGAGGTGGCTAGAGAGGTGCCGAAGACATTGGCTTTCAGCCCTGATTTTATTTAATGTCTTCAGAGGCATGCTGGAGCAGTTCTCAGATCAAGGGGGGTTGCACAGCTCTGTCGGCACTGCTCTTCTTTGATCTTACTCAGCCCCCATACCGAGTCCTGATATTCTCCAATGCATATTAAGGCTTCCCCCTCCTCTTCTTGGGTTCTGCTTCTCTTGCCTTCAAATCCAGACTGAACCTGGGAGGAGGGGCTGTTTTTCAGAGAGAAGCACATCGTTTGGAATTTTATGAGTTCTTGGCACATTCAGATCCCCCCAGCCCTAAGGGATTGGGGGTGTGCAGTTGGTCTCCAGGCTGTAGCAACACAAGGAGGAAGTTGCCATGTTTACTTCTGGGAGCAATAGACACTGATAGCATGAGTAGAATTAAGGTACATAAATAGACAAGAGCCTTCTCCCAAGTTCTGACTAGGTAAGAATCATAGCAATAGGACATAGAACCCAGCCATCTTGGCTGGTCAGAAGAAAAGCAGGGACAGACTGAGTTAAAACTTAGATGGGGGACCATGATGAAATCTCATAGCAGTAGCCTAGATGGGGAACCTGAAAAATCATCCCGAGAAGGCAGTGGCAACTACTACTGAATTGTTGCCCAAAATCTTTACATGAATGCATCCGGGGGCTGAGCTCAACTCAAGGGAGTCTTTACAGTTTAAGCAGGAATGTTGTACCTGCAGCTGGCAATGGGCACAATATTGGGCTGCTGTTTAGTTTGCCCACGATAAATCATGGAATATTGTTCTGCAGACAAACCAGAGGCTCATCCTGATTTGTCCCCCAGATGAGCAAGCTGCTAAAACCAAAAGAAAGAAAAGTAATACTAATAGAAGGATGTTTTTTAAGGAATGGATCTGGCTGAATCTCAAAAGGCTGACCTTGCTTATATGCAAACATATGGATCCCCACACATCTGAGAGTGCCAGGTTAAGGAAGGCTGAGTGACAGCATTTATATATTGCTTTTCTGCCAAACATTTGGCTTCCAAAGCACCTTGCAGCCCACAGAAGTAAAACTCTATGAATTAAATATGCAGAGAGTGCAGGATTATGCAACTTTTTATCAGATTTACAACACTGTCCTGCAGTCACTTTTAAGCTCTGTATTCCTACACATTCAGGTCTTCCTGCTGCAGAAGATGAGCCATTGCCATGATCACTTGAACTCCTTCTTTCTTCCTCAATTTTGTCATTTGTAAAGTTAATCAGAACTAAACCCAGCATGTCAGAGGGCTGTACAATGGGTTCTGGCATTATTATGCAAATATATTAACCTCCAATCCCTTTATTAATTATTCTTGGCATGCAACTTAAATGCTGCAAAACACCAAGTTGACATTTTCATTGACATGATCCCAGATCTCTTCCCTGATCTGTCACTGGCTAACTAAACCTCATCACTGTTTGAGGTGAGCTAGGATTTGGGGCCTTAATATTCATTGTATCACAGTTTCATTGCACCTTATTGGTCTTTTTATTGTTCTTTTGCATAGTAGAGAAGTCAGTTTTGGAGCTCACTATAGTATGCTTCTGGGAGAAATAGACACTGATAAGTATAATTAATGTATATGTTTTAATAATGTAAATAGAAACTTCTCCTGTCAGCCATGGCCCTAAAGCACCCAATGCAAATAGTAGCTTCAGGTGGCACCTCTATATTAAATTTCAGCCATGGCATTAGTATAAACAGCACCTGGCCCTAAGTTCTCACCATCCAGGATATTTTGACATCATCTGCAGATCTGACTCCCTTGAAACTCCCTCATCATTTCAAAGAATTATCAGTGAATTAACAGCACACCAGTCCACCTTGGAGATGATAGCTTTGGTTTCTCTCAGCTTCTTATTTTTGCAGATCTGTAGAACTGATTCTCAAGTAAGGTTCAATTTGTTTTTGTTTTAACATAAACCTTATCAGGCATTTTTGTGCCTACTTATCCTAACAGAGGGCATTAAAAAACATTATTTTCACCAATAACTGCATTTTTGCAAAAAAAAAAAACCAAACAAACCTCCCAGCGTTTCTTTTATCATCAAAAATAGCACATGGATTTTTCTCTTCTGGAGCATTTTGAGGGGACTTGACCAGAAAACCGAATCACAAAAGTGCCATTTCCAGGGTGGTTTGATAGCAGTGGTCAACAATTGTTTTTCTCAGCCGAGGGTCACATTTTCTTAGGAGTAATCTCTTGGCATTCACATGAAGGATGGGGCTGAATCAGGGAGTAGACGCTAACATTTCCAACACCCCTTTACTCTTCTTGTTAGACCTTATTTTCCCTCTGCAAAAAGCAGACTGCAGGGAAGGGAAAAAATACTAGCTTTCCCACAGGTGTGAGCTGATCTTCTGCAGAAATTAGGTTGGAGACCACAAATTACACACCCCTGCATTAAGGGAAGACTAGAAGCGCTTCCACTCAACCAGTGTTGTCACTCTTAAATCCTCAGAAACAGTCTGAAGACAATTTCTGATTGCGTAACTCAGAAATGCCGAGAACAAGTAGAAATCACTGCTTTGCTCTGAGTTGCTATAGGTCCAATAGTAACAGTGGCTCTCACCGATCCTCTCCAAAAAAAGAGACAGAGAGGCGAGCTCGCTGCCACTTTGGGCATTGTGGAGAGAAGAGAAAACAGACAAAACAATTTTTTTTTTTTTTGCTTTATTGCAACTGGGTTCCTGAGAAAAAGCAGTCAGCTCTAAAAATCAGGAGTCAATGATTCTTTCTGATGGGCAAAAGGTAAAATGAACTTGCCTCACACACTCACTAACCAACCAACCCAAGTTTTGCAGCAGTTACAACAATACCACCTCCAAGCCAAAAATTAATCAGCTCATCTCTCAATGCTGCTAATGTCATGAGATCACAGAGACCCAGTGTTGCTTTCCAACTGGTGCAGAAACCTTTCATGGGAGGGGCCTAGAATTCTAAGAAACATGAGACAGACTTCTCTAAATGTCTGGCCTTAAGACAGGCTTCTCCACTTTTTAATCCTTTTCATTTTGTGTTGCAAGCTGGTGTAGCAAGCCAAACATATCTGCATATATATCCATCATGCTGTTCCCTTTTGGAGTAAGTAACATTATGCAAAGCCCAGAATGGGAGGAAGAAATAGAAGGCCATAGAAATTCAGGCATGAAACAAGAAAAGGAAATAGAGTAAACCTAGTTAATACCAAGATCATTCACTATAACTCTCCCTACTTCCAAGTCCTTGCAGATCAACCTTGTCCATATAGCTCTTTATCTTCTGCTTGTTGTTCTTTAAACTTCTCACCTCTCTTATTTTTTTCAGGATTTTATCTACTTCATAACTTCCTTGGTCTTCTCTTCCCTTCTCTTCCCTTCCCTTCCCTTCCTTTCACTCTTTCTTCAACTACTTGTGTGACTTGAGCCTCATTCATTCAGGCTACTGTATATGGCCAAACCCACTCAATGTATTTCTTTCAAACCGGTCATTCACTTTTGTATTCAGTCCACCTTCATTCAGCACCCAACCATTTTTGACCCAATCTCTTCTTGTCTTGCCACACACATCTTAAGCATCCTGTTCCCACTGCACTGAATCTACTTCTTGGCTTCTCCTGACATAGGCATCAGCAGGCCATTTTTACAGAGCCATGATCACATTTGATCCACAATCTTACTTCCAGCATTTGCCTGTCTTAAAATGTCTTCATCCATTTTCTCATCCTGAATAAGCCTTCTACAAAAAAATCTATCTACTAGCTCTGTTTTTTGCCATTTATGTGTAACTTGTAATTGTTCACTCCATTTTCCTCAGATGGAACTCACATACCTACCAATATGCTTCTAATGTCATCTCATACATTTTTATACAGTTATCCATCATTACCTCTGGCAACATCAAATATTTGTGTTTAGCTCCCCGTTCAGTGTTGAACTATTTGCTAAGCAGTCCATTTATTCTCAAACGTGCTTTATTGCTCCTGTGGCAATGGACCTTCAACTTCATGGATACTTTTGGTATACCTTCTGCACACTCCCTGCCTGGCACAAAGCCACACTACATTTCCCAAATTTTGTTCATTGTCATCTTTTGTACCCTCTCAGCCAGTGTTCTCCAAAAGCCTTTCCAGGAACTCTTAACAAACTGATCCCACAGTCTTTTTTCCCCCCTTTCATTCTGTCCACCTTGTATAGGGAAACAATAACAGCATTCTTTCAACCATCAGGCACAGATGCAGTCTTCACAGACATGCTGAAGAAGTCACAAGCCACTCCACAAGCCACTCCATTCATATTTTCACATTTCTTCAGTTCGCCTACCCTTGTAGGTATTCAGCATTCTCATGGAATTTAGGAGTTCCTTTTCAACTTCCTTTTTCTTGGATACTAACATTTGTAGCATGTGTTTCAATTTCATTCTTCAATGCTATGCTTTTTATTATTTACTCTTTCCAAGCTGCAATTCTCCACGTGCTATGATCATTACCTGATGGGCTCATAGATATTGACCTCTGCCTCACCTCAGTTGGCTCTGGTCAACTAGGAATTTCACATCACTCTTTTTAGTGAGATAGAGAAGTACATACCAGCCTTAGTTGTACCCATGCCAAATCAACATTTCCTCCTAATGGTGTACTGATCAGTTTTGGCATATTTTGGCTGTTACATCAAAAGTGCAAACAAAGCCTAACTTTACTGCAGGAATGGTCACACTACATTTTGTAAGCCGGTGAAAAAAAGGTGAAAGGTCCCCTGTGCAAGCACCAAGTCATGTCTGACCCTTTGGGGGGATGCCGCTTTCACAACGTTTTCTTCGCAGACTATAGCGGGCTGGTTTGCCATTGCTTTCCCCAGTCGACACCTTCCCCAGCAAGCTGGGTGCTCATTTTACCAACCTTGGAAGGATGGAAGGCTGAGTCGACCTGAGCTGGCTATCGGAGAATCCAGCTTCCGCTGGGGTTGAACTGAGGTCGTGGGGAGAGTTTCGGTTGCAAAACTGCTGCCTACTTCTCTGCACCATGCGAGGCTCTTACATTTTGTAAGCTAGGTCCTCTAATCTGGGGACTATTTGCATGTACACTACCAAAATCTGGCTACTAAATCTTCCCAAAAAGTTTTTACTGGGGAGAGCCAGTTTGGCCTAGTGGTTAAGGCACCGGGCTAGAGACCAGGAGACTGTGAGTTCTAGTCCTGCCTTAGGCATGAAAGCCGGCTGGGTGACCTTGGGCCAGTCCCTCTCTCTCAGCCCAAGAGCCAATCAGGCATGGTATGAGAGTTCTAGTCCCGCCTTAGGCATGAAAGCCGGGTTGTTGTGGTGGGGAAAATAGGAGGAGGAAGGAGTATTAGGTATGTTCCCTGCTTTGAGTTATTTATAAATATGGTAAAGGTGGAATAAAAAAAAATCTTTAAAAAAAGTGCACTCAAACGTACTGCTTCCAGCAGTACCAATTCCTGTTATCTTCAAGAAAATGAAAATGAATAAAAATCTAAGATTAGATTATGATAAGTAACATTTTTAATGGAGTCTTAAAACTAAGCATGGTGAATACGAATGTATGTATGTAGCTAGAGAAGCCATGCTTGGTGCATCTGAAACACTGCACCACAAATAACCTGATATTCATTGCGGAGTTTTATCAAGAGGGAAACTCTTTTTGGAGTTGAGAAACTGATATAACTTACATGAACAGATTCTGAAAAGAAAAAAGGAATGAGATAGGGAAGAAGAAAAGCTGGGAAAAAAGGTACAGGATAGTCCTCTGGGGATGGCCTAGAAGGAACTTGGGTTTGCAAGAGTTGGTGAACTTAAATATATCTGACGTAAAGAGAAAAAACAGATTAAAAGATAGGAAGGAAAAAGACTAAGGTTGCAATTTGGAAGAGCAATGGCTTAACACGTGTCCCCTGAAAAAGTGCCCTGCTTGTATTTCATATGAAAAGCTTCTCTGAGGAATTTGGCCAATGATGTGTTGTGGAAATTTCACTAGCATGGATCAGGGATATCCTACACAATAGGCTTCTGGCTTTGCCACACCTGAGAAATAAACACACCTTTCTCAGCCCTAGATGTGATAATGCACACATATGCCAACCACACCTACACCTACTTTTTATATCTCCTTAGATACAGAATTATGAATCTCAGCTGTTCCTTTTCTTGTTAAGCCTGTTAACCGAAATACAGAGATTCTACCCTGGTACAAGACACAGTTAAAAGCCATTTAAAATAACAGATTGGGCAACAGAAGTGATCGCAATTAATCTTTATCAAGGAACTGAAGGTTAGTTGGGTCAAAATGAGTTTTTGATAGCTAAGAAGTCTTGGTCTGGTGAAACTAGAGGTGCCAATGCATGAAAAACTACCCGTGCCTTCTCACTAGATTTATTAATTCAAACCTCCATTGCTGAAAGAATTGATACTACAGTTTACCTGAAACTGTGCTTTAAGGTGAGTTAAGTAAAACACATGAGAAATGTCAAAGGAAGCCTAAATGATTTCAACACAATGATTAAAACACTGTACAGATCTTCCAGACAGATCTCTATCTCCCAACCCTTCTGAATCCAGCTTAAAACACACCAAAGCTTAAAACACACTTGGCTATTGTGATTATTGGCAGATCTAGTTGGAACTCAATGCAGTATGAGCACCATCAAGCTTCTATATCAGCAAGTCCATAATGCTGGCAAAGAACCATTATCCAGTCAGGGTTGTCCTTTCTGACCAGTTGTCCTTTTTGGCCAGTTGCTAAGCACAGAGAATAGATAGCCATTAACTGAATGTTCATCTTGTCCACTCAAGTTTTCTGAGTCTGGGCTTGAAGGCATCTCCCTCCCCTTTTTCCCAAAGAGAAAACAGAATTCATTGCTAGCATTCCCCTTCTCCCATGCTCCATGTGCTTCCATACATACATTTATGAACAAAACATTTTCCCCTTTTTTTGCAACAAAATTCCACAGTCAGCTTGAGGGGAAATTGTACAAGAGAAGATGGATTATTACAAAAGAAATAACAAATGCATTAAAACCCTCAAAATGTCATGGCAGTGAACATTGTAACCAAACTCCTAATATTAGTAGACCAGCAATTCTGCTAGTAACATATGGCTGCGAGAGCTGGACCATAAGGAAGGCTGAGAGAAGGAAGATCGATGCTTTTGAACTGTGGTGTTGGAGGAAAATTCTGAGAGTGCCTTGGACTGCAAGAAGATCCAACCAGTCCATCCTCCAGGAAATAAACCCAGACTGCTCACTTGAGGGAATGATATTAAAGGCCAAACTGAAATACTTTGGCCACATAATGAGAAGACAGGACAGCCTGGAGAAGATGCTGATGCTAGGGAGAGTGGAAGGCAGAAGGAAGAGGGGCCGACCAAAGGCAAGATGGATGGATGATATTCTAGAGGTGACGGACTTGTCCCTGGGGGAGCTGGGGGTGTCGACGACCAACAGGAAGCTCTGGCGTGGGCTGGTCCATGAAGTCACGAAGAGTCGGAAGCGACTAAACGAATAAACAACAACAAGCAATTCTGCATTGTGCTCCTTTTCCTAAATCAGCGTTCCTCAACCTCAGCAAGTTTAAGCTGTGTGGACTTCAACTTGTGTGTTTAAGTCCACACCGCTTAAACTTGCTGAGATTGAGAAACACTGTCCTAAACCATGCCAGCATATTGCTACGATAAGAGCCCAAGAAGCCAAGAGACAGATCATGCCAAGAATCTCCTCCTATGAGCACGGTCTGCCCATTCAAACACAAGGAAGAAACAGAGTTGCTGTTTATTTATTTATTTATTTAATTTATTTATCGAATTTGTCACTGCCCATCTCCTCCGACCGGAGGGACTCTGGGCGGTTTACAATATAGAATAAATATACAATAAAAATTCAAATAAATATATGATAAAATTCTAATAAAATCCCATTAAAACTAAAGCAATTTCTTAACTACCCCAGCTCATTAAATCCCATTAAAACTAAAACAATTTCTTAACTACCCCTGCTGTTCCTAAAGTAGCATATGCTGGGCCAAGAGGAAATGTTCTGGTACAAGGAAAAAGTGGAAATAGGTTCATAATGACAAGCTTCCAATGCAAACTTCATGCAGTGGGCAGAGGGATCAATGTTCTCCAGGGCCAGGGCAACGCAGAAATTCCTTTGTTTACTCTATGTAGAAGAGACTGGACATGCCCAGCCAACCATGGTCCCTCCAAAAATATTCACAGAGACTACAAAGCCATCCCTACTATTAGAGAGGAAAATGACCTTAGGCAGGAGTTTTCAAATTTCACGAAAGGGCAGTAAATTGTTACTTGAATTATTGCTAAGCTGGAGATAAGAGCTTTCGGGTTCTGCACTGAAATAACCCACGTGGCTTAGGGTGCTGCACACTTTTGACTCAGGCCAGCGGAGATGTTATTTGCTCTCCCCCTTCAAACAGCAAAATGTCTTCCCGGCCCCAAGAGATCATTTGTCAATCTGGGCTACATCCCTTGGCTGTCCTTTGCAAAGGTTTGCCTGGTAATTTGAGCAGTGGGAAAAGTTGACAAGACTTGAGAAGAGGGTTGGTACAGGATATTGGAAAAGATGAACATTTCAGCCAAGTATGGAGCCTCCTACCTGAGGAAAACATCTGAAGTATTCTGGGAAAAACCTGAGAAGTTAGAGTAGAACTAGCAAAGCTTCTTGGCAGTTTCTTCCCTCTTTCACTATCTGCAGGCTAATCTTTAATTTTGGGGCTAGGGTTTACCAAATAGGATGGAGAACACATTACGCTCAACCTCTTTGTAGTGCAAAACTGTCAGTTGCAGCCAAATGTCCCTTTGGCTTAAGGCAACTTGCATCTTAATTATTCTGTGGCAAGATAGCATTCACCTGTCTTCTTAAAGGTGGGGTGTTAACAGCTTGCATGCCACTCTCTGGATTGCTCCATTTTGATCAGAGTAGCCTCTATTAGGCTATTTTCTGAGAGTGCCTTGGACTGCAAGAAGATCAAACCAGTCCATCCTCCAGGAAATAAAGCCAGACTGCTCACTTGAGGGAATTATATTAAAGGCAAAACTGAAATACTTTGGCCACATAATGAGAAGACAGGACACCCTGGAGAAGATGCTGATGCTAGGGAGAGTGGAGGGCAAAAGGAAGAGGGGCCGACCAAGGGCAAGGTGGATGGATGGATGATATTCTAGAGGTGACGGACTCATCCCTGGGGGAGCTGGGGGTGTTGTCGACCGACAGGAAGCTCTGGCGTGAGCTGGTCCATGAAGTCACAAAGAGTCGGAAGTGACTAAACAAATAAACAACAACAAGCCTCTATTAGGTTCAAGAAGACGTATGCATTGCACTCAGGGCCTTTCTGGTTTAGGTTGAATTCTAATCAGTGAAAGGCACCGGTAAGTCTCAGAAGCTGGAAGTATCTGTAGGGCACTTGTCTAACCTGTGAGACACCTTTACAGTTCAATCTCTAAACCTAGTCATTTAAAAATTAGTCCCATGAAGACTGTTTCACATGATTCTGCAGAAGATCCCAGTCTCACAGTGTGATATCATCTGCTTTATACTGGCTCCCTTGATTTTTAATGAGCAGCAATTAGAACAGATTTATAACTCACACCTTATCTGTAGATTCAGGGAGACTATCTTGAATCTGAAGATCAGATATACAAACCACCAACTGTAATGTTTGCCTACCTCAATAGACTCACAAGCAGGTACTTAATGATATCTGATTTATTAGAAGAATAGTATGCAAATACAGAGAAAGCTGAGAATGAGTAAAAGCGCGCCACATACAAACTAAAAACCCTAGCTCAAAACGTAATCCCGCCCGTCGCCCTGCCATTGCAAACTCCCCCCCTCCAGGTGCTGGTAACCGTTTCTACTGATGTCCTGGGAAAATAACTTTGAACACATGAGATAACCCAAACACATTCCAAACCAGCAGCCAACAGATAACAACCCCACGAGATGGAATCCTCCTCCCTTCCCAGATGAAACACGTATCAGTGAAATGACATGCAAAACGTTACGATGTACCAGCAACATTGGAACGGCGAACATGACACCAACATATCATCACAAAATTAATTAGGCCTTGAATTGTTAGCTATACCAAGAGACAATCAACCCTGCCAAGTACTCCCCCAATTTTGTCCCCTCCAGAATTCTCAACCACCACTAGGATGAGGAAAGCTGCAGGTCCTTTGGCTCTAGAAAGCCATGCCCCAAGACTTCGTATAAAAAGTCTCAAGCTTTATCTACTGGGGCTGTCCTCATGGTAGTAGTCCCAAAGCCTTTGAAGTCTGGCCAAAGGTGTCCCAGGCCGCTGCGTGGGCTATGTTGAGAGATCTTCTAAACCTGGCTTTTCCATCCTGAATATTCTCCAATTGTGTGGATTTCAACATTCCACATTCTGAGCCAGGAAATCTAGAGGGCTCCCAGGTTTAGAAAGAGTGTTTTGGACACTGCTGATGCTGGTCAGCCCTTGAAAAGCCTGAGGAGGCTCACTAAACCCCAGAATAAATTTTTGCAACCATTTGGGCTGCACACTTTCTTTCTTTCTCTCTTTTTCTTCTTCTGGGTAATGGATGTACTTCCAAACAATGCACAGGGTGCAGCCCCCTACCATATTCCTAAGAAGTCCGTAGAGTAATTCTTCTCCCTTTCTCAGTAAAACAGAAGGTGGCACTTGCTGAGTCCTTCACCACACCTTCCCAAATGACTTTTGTAAAAGGATACTTCACACTGATTTGGAAAACAGCCAAAGGGGCCAAGTGGATCTTCTGAGGAAAAACATTTCCCAGTAAGATAAGGTACTTCAGCCCTTGCAATGACTAATGAGAAGATCAACCCCCAATGAGAAGTCAATGAAGGTGAAGAGGCTGCAGATGAGAAAAGCCCACTAACAAATTCAAGGTGTGTGTGTGTGCACTCACCTCCTTATAACCTTTTGCGGTCATGTTCACATGGCATCAGCAACTGTAACATCACCAGGCCTAAGCTAACCTTTTGAAGCTGGGTTGCCACCACCGACCACCTGTTTATGGTGATGTGATCTGAAACCCTGCCATGCCCAACACATTTGATTTTCAAGCCATCCTCAGCATGCTTTTACAACCATATCATTTCCCAATTTTTCTTAAGTGCAGCATTCAAATGCATGACTCCTGGTGACTACATGGACAAGTCCCTTTTTCTGGATGTACGTGATCCTTTTCCCTATGCCCATAGTTGTTTGGAGTAATTATTGTTATTTTTGTGCCTTTAAGTCAGCTTTTGACTCCTGGTGACTACCTGGACAAGTCCCTGCAGTTTTCTTGGCAAGATTTCAGAAGTGGTTTGCCACTGCCTTCTTCCTAGGGCTGAGAGAGGGTGCCTGGCCCAAGGTCACCCAGCTGGCTTTGTGCCTAAGGCAGGACTGGAATTCATGGTCTCTAGCCTGGTGCCTTAGCCACTAATGTACACCAAACTGGCTCTCCTGTTTGGTGTCAGCAAACAACATTATTTATAGCCATGGAAACTAAATTGTTTTATATTGAAGACAAGGCATGGAAATAAAAAGGCATGGAGTAGCATTGGAGAGAAAGAAAGGGAAAAAACACTAAGATGAATAGTTTCAATATTCAGATATCTATTTATCAGCACTGATGTACATTGAAAACCTTTGGTATTCATATATGGATTTAGGTCAACTCATTTATCCTCAAACCTTGAACAGAAATACTGGGACGTAAAGGATATTTCTAATCAATGCAATGAAGTAACTTTGTCCTCTGGGGGGAGATGGGTGGTGGCAAAATTTGATAAATAAAATAAATAAATATTGCTGGTATGAACCGAGGTCTCATACGGCAGCTGTACTGTTACGGTCTCAAGGCTCCCTACTGTACCACATACACAAAATATTTGGTATAAACCTCATTTCCTACAAGGGGGCTGGTTCAGAGCAAGGTATAAGGAGGAAGTAGTTGTCACAGACATCAAATGAGAACACGCCTCCATTATATAGAAAGTCTATAGGTGTGTTAGAGTCAGGAGAATCCACAGGCTGTGGTCAAAAAGTCTAAATGGGAACCATGATGATGCAATTGAAGTTCCACCTGGTTTTTATGTGCATCACACATAAATTCATTGGGGAATATTAAAACCTGGACTGGGGTTTTAATCCTGATTTGCAGAGGAGGTTTTGTTCCATTTACCCATGGAAACTATTATTTTCTTGCTGGATCACCTTGATCTGGCTTCATCCTCCCTCACCAAAGGGCTGGCAATGAGATGAAGGCTTCATTGTGAGGATATGTCCTCTTGAAAAGGTAAACAGGGCATCCTGAAGTGCGACAAAGAGGGATTGTGTTTGTAGCGGTCTTAACAGATCAACCAAGAGGATTCAGCCATGAAAATTCACAGAACAGCAGTGAATCAAATATAAGTAGAGAGCATCTTCTCCAATCTGTTGTCCTCTAGATGTCTTAGACTAGAACTTCCAGATTCCTAACCAGCATCACTGGAGGCTGGAAATTCTGAGAGTGGCAGACACCTGGATGGTCCCAGACTGAAACCTTATATACACAGACTGCTAAAAATTCATCACCATGTTTCTGTGCCCATGTAATAATACAGTATTAGCAAACAGTTGTTTCATGTAGGAAATGCATATAAGTCCATAGTGATAAAGACTCTGGGGTGTAAGTTGGATGTTAGTAGGGACCTCCATACTGTCTAATTGCAGAAGGAAAAGGTTTGGTTGAAAACATCAAGCCTTAAGGAACTCCAACCACTTGGAAGTTATTTTGGAAGACTTGAATCTAAGTACAATTGCCTATGGATTATCTCTGATATTAGAGGTACTTGACTTGAGCCTTAGAGGTGGGACTGAGTGTCAGGCATTGCCTTTGAAATGGTCCTAGATGGCATCTTTCCAAGTGTGGAATGGAGTTGCCAAACCATGAGCTTTTAAACTTAGGGTTTGCATGACATTTTGAGCAGAAATTTTGTGTTAATGAGGTTCTTATTTGCCTTGAGCCTATGAGGATGGAAAGAGCTGTAAATCAAATAGCTAAGATTTACAAAGGCTATCAAAAGTGAAGCATTTTCTCTCAATAGGATGAAAAAGACCCGGAATAAACACTAGCTTTCGATTTCACCTGAAGCAGCGGAAGTATTTGAAACAATAACAGGGAAAAAAAATCCCATTAGCTTGGCTGGCGATTAGAAGCTTTGTGCAGAGTTCAGTGACTTGATGCTTTCTGGATGAAAGTGCTTCAGTGCCTAAGGAGATTAAAAGGGAGAAGAAGCAGCCCCTTTGAAGAAACCACAGAACTAGGGAGCGAGCTGGAGAGATGCGTATATTATCTATAGCTTTGAAAACCTGCCTTCAAAAAGACCCAGAATTTCCATTTTGGAGAGCTCATCAGTCTTTGATCAAAACAACTGATTTATTCACAGATATTAAATGCTGCATCCTTAAAGGGGAAATAGTTCAAGAAGGTGGCCCATCTCAAAAAGAAGAAATGGAGAAGAATCAGTTAAGCCCCAAATTGCTATTCTTCTTTCATTCTTAACTTCATTTGCCCTGCCAGATAGTTCTTGTCATAATGTGTCTTTTTTAAAGATGAAAATCTGTTCAATCATGTCTGATTCTCAGAGACTACCTGGACAAGTCCCTGCAGTTTTCTTGGCAAGGTTTTCAGAAGTGGTTTGCCATTGCCTCCTTCCTAGGGCTAAGAGAGAGGGACTGGCCACATTATGGCACCAGCCACCTCCATGATCTCCTGTCCTCCCTCTCACCCCAAGCGAGGTGGCAAAGCCAGGTCTTAACTCCCTTTCTAAAGGCCAGGAGGGTGATTTCTTAAACCAATTACTTCTTTACCTGTTTTTGCCCTGTTTTTGCCCCCTTTCTATTCCCCCAGTGCTGCTCTAGAACACCTCTGCAGCTTGGTACTTCTTCAGAGAAGATTGGGTGGAAATTCCCAGAACTGTTAATATCCAAGCACCTGAGGGCACTATACTAGGGAAGAACAGTTTTTAAGGCTAAAGTTATCTAAAAGCCTAAAAATTTGCTGACAGCTGATCAGAATGTGAATAAAGCACTTTGCTTGCTCTGTGCTGCTTTTGCAGGCAAACTCTTCAAATTAATATCTGTTTCAAAAATCTAAATTTGAAAAGCCCCTTCATGATAGGAGGGAAAATGACTCAATGGAAACTGAGCTCCAAAAGATCATGATCTAAGAAAGGATCAGCATAAAGAAGGAAATGGTTTTGAAGGGATGTCTTAAGATCCCAGTCTGAGTGTTTATACATATGAGAAAATAGGGCAACACTCTACACAACTGAGCTAAAGCTAACAAACTTCAATCCTCTCGCTAACTGAAGGCTTATTCACAGGCTCACCCAGTTGGGATGCTTGCATGGAGGAGCAGATATGACTCTGTTTCAGTGCAAACATTCAGTGCAAGCACAGAAGTGAGCAATGTGGTCTCTGCAAGTTTCCTATATGTCTGGAGATGACCACATATTCCTGGATTAGTCACAACGGCCACTCCAGAGAAAGCGTGTTACACTTGAGAAACCAGGAAATTACCAGGAGGTGGTGTACCAACCAACCAAAAGCTATTTCTGGGTGTCTCAACAACATCACATGGTGTAACCTTTGACCATGGTTAACACTTAATTGTTCAACAATAAATAAATAAATACACATTTGACCCATGGATACAGCTGGCTTTCTTCAGAATCTATGGAAGTATGGGTTATTTACAGTATCATCTTTGTAGTACTCAGTAAATATGTATAGTGTATCTTGTTGCTACTATCTTTATGTATATATTCAGATATATTTTGATAGTGGTAAAAAAAAATTGAATTCTTTACACCTCCAGGACCCCTCAGAAGGTCTTTGAAAGAAGGTCTCCTTCATATCTCAACTGTCCTACAAGAGAAATACCATATAAAGCCTTTCTGATGCCAAACAATACCACACATTACCCATGGATATCAGATTCAATAGCCGGGATTCATTAGCCTATAAATTTTGAGCATTTTCACCATTGCATATATGAGGAAAAAACCCTGACCACCATATGACCCAATTTGTTTCTAAGCAAACAAACAAGCAAACAATAAACATGGGGAAATGGAACTGGAGGAATAGAAAGGGACAACTAATCCTCATTTCATTGGTCTGTCAGTCATGGTACACGTGAATCTGAATTGTGTCAAAGGAACAGCTTCGTTATGCTTCCCTAAGCACATGCCACTTCTTTGTGGTTTGGGAAACACTTCTATTTGTAAACTTAAAAAAAGCTGCATGAGATATCAGTTATGTGCTATAACAGCCCAGATTCCTGATTTAGCATCTTAAGATCGTGTCCTTAACTAATCTGCAATACAGCTAAAATGTATCATCTTAGAATGTGCTTCATCAGAGCTTTATTTAATGATCTCCAAATATTTGCCATTTGCTATCAGTTGACATTTCATAATAGCTCTTAGAAGCAGAGGCCAGGCCAGATTTGTGGTAATGCAATAAGACATTTGTTCTCTATCAGTTAATAACATTTCATAGTGTTTATCTATTTGAAAGATTTTAAGATGCTCTTGAATGGGGGTATCAATATACAATCAGTGCAATAGAACATCAGCATACACAATACAAAGCTGCATATAAACAAATGTAAAAATCCAGCATTAAACTTCAACACGCTTCTAAAGACATCAGACAATGAATTAATATAATCTGTTTAAAACCTGATTAAAGATAGGGGCAGGCAGTCCGCATATAATAAAGCTGTAGCTGTAATCCTAAATATATTTCTCAGGTGGGAAGGTCAAGAATGTAAAAATTCCTAACTTTAAATGTTGGGATCTAGAGGACTGCTTTAGAAAGGTTAATAAAATGTTCTGATCTTTGGCTGTGTTTCAAGCTGTATTTCTTTGCAACGACTTTCCTGGTATTCAGAGGCAGTTCAAGGTCTTTTGGTTCTATGAATAATCCAAATGACCTTGCTTAAAGTATAAAAAGCAAAATCATGGAAAATTGGCTGACCGTTAGGGGCCATCCACTCTTGAAGTGGGCTGCATCACTCTGTTGAATGATAGGATCAGCCTTAAATCTATTCACTAGACAGCATGCAGCTATATTTAGCACAATAATATTTGGCAGTTGACCTTTATTAAATGTTTGACTGGAAAATCATCTGCACTGGATTTAAAATATACAGTGTGGCGAGCCATTCAATCCCAAAACATGATTTCTTGCAAGACCTAATAATAACAACAGAACAAGCACATATTTTGAATTCAGTGAAATCTCTTAGCCACAGAGTTATTAAACCAGATTCTGATATAATTAATCCCAAACAGAAAGCTATTTTATGTCACTCTGATGAGGAATGCAAGTTATAAGAAAAAAAAAACTTGGATATTAGAAATGAAACTTTCATACCATATTAGTAAATTACTGTCAGTATAAAGGGCATTAAGATTTGTATGATTCTATGCAAGTCTGGATACCAAAGTTAGAAGATTGGTTAAAGAGGAAGGAATGACATACTGGCTTCTTATTTGTATATTAATCATTAGGGACGCAAAAAAACAAAAGTGGAATTAAAAATAGTGGAACAGAGGAACAGGTCCTTTACAGAGTACAGGAGAATTACTGGTCCCTTTAAAAAAGAAAAAAGAAAAGAAAAGAAGCACAATGAAAGTCAATTATTCCTGAAAGAAGAATTTGGAGCTAGCCGAAAATTCAATACACAGATTTAATCGGTGGAAAATTAAACCCCAGCAGGGTTAATTGTCTTTTGGCAGTCTACAGACTTACTCTGTAGATTTAATAAAAACAGAGTTAAGAATTGTTCTACTGCACAGTCTAACCAGATTCTCCTCTGTGTTCGTGTGTGTGTGTGTGTATTACATAACCGATGCAAAATCTGTTTAATGTAGTTCAATGTAATTTGATTATTAGAAATTCTTGATAATATACAGCATTGCTATACACACAATGGAATACTAGCGTGCAAAATTGAGGTTTTATAGAGGCAGGTATTTTCTGTTCCAGTTAACCTAAGGATTTGCACTCCTGGCTCCCTATATGCATTCAGAAAAGTGAGTGCCATAATTAAGGAAATTCCTGGTTGTTTCCATAGCCAGTTATTTATTACTAATACTTTTCCACAGACAAGAGGAACTAAGAGGTAAACTCTTGCAAGCAAGCTATTATTATTAGCACTTTCGCATATACTTAGGGCTGATTCTCACTTGCACAAATATTGTTTGATTATGTAAGATTTGATCATTTGCAGCTAATGTCTGTGTGGAAAGGCATTCCATGAAGTGACATCACACAAGATTTCGGTTTATGATGTATATATGATCTAAAATGACTACCCTCTGCAATATTTTGTGAACAAATAATCGTATCTTCAAGCAGGAGTGCTCTCATGGGAAGGAGGTTCAGCTTAATCCCTCAGGTGTTCAGTAAGCAAATGGAATAGCAGAAATGTGGCGACCAAATAATCCTTTTTTTTATTATATGAATGAGTATACTCTCTGCATTTTACTGTTTCTGGCCCCTGAGCACATGCAGGGCCCAAGCATATATTTTCTTGCTCTTGTGCAAACTTGTAACCTGGGTTTAAGCAAACTGCTACCTCATATCACAATCATTCCATAACTTCCTGCATCATTAATAGAAAATACGTGTTTTCTTCTACAGGGGCACTATTGCCTACATTGCGGTGTTTGTTATCTTTCTTTAACATAATACTGAACCTGAAGAATGTTTCTATGAAGTGATTTTTTTTTTAATTTAGTCTCAGTAAAAGTGTTATTCTGTTAATGTTCTGATTTCTTTGGGATTATCTTATCTCACTACAATTCTTCTATTAAACAGAGCCTGGCATGTTAACGCATGTCTGAATACTGCTCTCTTTATCTCCATATTCCTCTACACGCGAAGCCTGCTTGTCAGCAGAAAACCGAGTTGTAATCTTTTCCACAGTCTCAGTTTTTCAGCAGTCTTTACGAGATGTTAGATGTTGAGAAGTATGGAAGGGTGTTAATCTTTTCCACAGCCATCACTTCCAAAGTTTGACCGTTCTCCTTTGTTGCACTGCAATTGGGGTGTTGAACTCCCCCAGCTGTGTGTCCACAAAACAAGGCCTTATCCTTAGCTTCTGGATCCCTTCAAGAGCCTCTCTATTAACGTTCCTGAAAATATCAGGGTGTGCCAAGGCCAAGGAGAAAAATGGCCTCCCATCACATCGTTACTTGAAACTTTTTGAAAAGCAACTACAAGTAATAAAAAAGACCACTCCCCACCCCCAGTGGTGGTTGTAATGTATAGGTACAGGTGCATCACCCAGACCCAGGACTGAAACAATGCATTTCTGGCCTGCTGTGACCGACTGCTTGGATCCCTGCCCTATTTCACTTCCCAAACTTGTTATTAGAGCAAGTTGGAACTTCATTCTAAAGCTGTATTCTCTGGATATGAATCTGGTGGGAAGAGAGAAATGCTCTTTTTTTTTCAGAATCCAATTATAAAAAGCCACACATGGTAGAAATATTGTATGGATGAGAAAAATTAACAGTACTTCTGAATGTACACCTACTTTCTCTTTCACAAACACACACAATCCAAAATTTTCTACCATATGAGGTCAAATTTCTCTAACCTTAGTCTTTTAGTTATGTTGGGGAAAACCTCCCTCATTCTTAGCTTACCATCTTTCCTTCTTAATGTTTGTATTCCTTAAACCTTTGGCTAAGGAAAAAAATGTTTCTGATTTTATAGTTGGAAAAGAGGTTAAGAAATATATGGAAAAGGTTCATGTATATTCATGATAAATTACTCATCTAGCATCATTTCTAAATTAGGAGTTATTTCTACTTCTTTAGCATCTACTATTTAATTTCACTGGTTGGATATCCGGAAGCTTCTCAGGACAATCCCACCCAGAACTGTCTTCCCTACAATGCCAACCAGGACTGGAGCACTGGAAACATTGCAGTCCATGGGAAAGATGGAGGGAAAATCACAATTACTGCAGTGAGACACCATGTCTCAAATTATGTGACTTATGTAGTTGTGTCAGATGTTATGACGTAAGTACTAAGTTGCATCCTTTGTGCAATGACATCATGATGACTGTCATTTTGATGTCAGTGTAGCTTATTATGGATGCCACTACCTGGAGATATCTGTAATTTGGTTCTTCCAAGTCTATCATGTTAGGTAGACTGATACCTAGTGAGGTTTTTCACTAAGAGTGGCAAAATGTTACCAGGCCTCATTTCAGGCCTTCAGGAATTTGCTTCTTGACAGAAGGCTCACAGATTTGTCATATTACCTTGGTTTTTCTTGCTGTCAAGAATGGGACTGTGTGCAGACAGACTTTCCTTTCACAGTACACAGCAATCAAAGCCTAAACATATATTAAAAGCCTTTTTCTCTTACCTTTCCAAGTCAATGGATATTTCACTGTCTTTTCAAGGCCATGAGAGGCAGCTAGGTTAATTAATTAATTAATTAATTAATCAATCAATCAATCAATCAATCAAATTTATAGGGCCACCCATCTCACACAAAGTGACTCTGGGCAGTGTACAATAAAACCAACAATTAAAAAATTCTACAGAGACCACCAAAAACAATTAAACATAAATAAAAACAAGATTGTGAGCGGGAATGCATCAGAATGTTACAGAATGTGATGCAGCCAGCACATGGGCTCCCTGTTGCCCCAGTCCTGCCTATTCTCAGTGGCAGCAGCATTATATCAAAGTTTTACCCAACATTCAATGCCACTTGGCAAAGTCAAGCTGATACATACTTTCAGAATAAAGCTATGATCTTCCCCAAAGGAGCCATTGTATGCTCTATGGAATGTGGGTTTCCTACTGAAAACGCATACATCACTCACTCTGCTGTGCATTACTGTATCTCCATTCCACTTTAGTAAAGGGTGATGGTGAAATACTTATTGAAATGATCTCATAAGCCTGGATTGGAATGGCTCCAAAAAATCAGGAGACACCAAGATTACCTGGATTTGAGAGGCCATTACTTATTCCAGAACTTCACTTAAAAATTAAAGATTAGACAGTGATTTTTCTTTTATAGTAGGGCTCTCTTATTTTTTAAACAGGGATTTTTGGTGGGGAGAATGAGGAAAAAGTGAAAATGATTCCAAAGCAAACATGGTATTCCCTTTGAAAAAACTGAATTATACCTGTACCCCATTAGATTATAAATACCAGCAGAGGAAAAATGACTTAAATTACAACCCAGATTCCAGGTCCATGTTTCAGTGCTAATTTCTCTTGCTAACACATTCCTTTCCTTTAACAGCTAGAACCAAATGAGTATTATAACACATAAATAATGCTCCCTTGATAAAGGACTGCAATAAAATGGAAAGGGAAGCCTTATAGATCAACTACAAATTCTTCAAAGAACACCCAAAGGGTTTAAAATATGACTGTAACATTAAATTGTTAATTGTCCAAATCTTTCTCTTTCTTTTGGGAGGGAGCATTTGACTGGATGACATTATAACATGCAGTTTAATGTCTTCTGACAACCTTGGAAAAGGTTTTTTTTTTAATCCACTATATGGGAAACTTGAGGACAACAAGGAAGTGCTCCCTTCTAGAGTGAAAGACTAATCTTTTTACAGCTCTGTTTCAAATACTTTGTTGCGCAATAGGGAACATGTGGCTCCCCAGATGTTGATGAACTCTGAGTCTCATCAGTATGGACAGCCCTAAGGAATGATGGAAGCCTGCTTCCTGTATCTCACTTTCAGATCCTATAAGGTGATTCTAGTGCTAGTGAAGTTCTTGTGATGATGTTGTTATTCGTTCAGTCGCTTCTGACTCTTCGTGACTTCATGGACCAGCCCACGCCAGAGCTTCCTGTCGGTCGATGCCACCCCCAGCTCCCCCAAGGTCGAGTCCGTCACCTCTAGAATGTCATCCATCCACCTTGCCCTTGGTCGGCCCCTCTTCCTTTTGCCCTCCACTCTCCCTAGCATCAGCATCTTCTCCAGGGTGTCCTGTCTTCTCATTATGTGGCCAGAGTACTTCAGTTTTGCCTTTAATATCGTTCCCTCAAGCGAGCAGTCTGGCTTTCTTGATATCTTGTGACGATATCAGTTGCAATTTGGTGATGCCCGTTGACCATGAATTAGGGGAGGCAATCTAGTTCTTAAAGATGGCAGAGAAAAGTATCCACAGAACACCCCATTCTTATCTGCTACAGCAGGCAGCAATCAACCCATATGCCCAGAAATGAAATTCTGGATCAGAGTTCTACATATTTTTCTTGGATTTAGCATCACTGTTATATATATGACCAGTCTTACAAAAGTTTGCTTTTTTTCAAATGGCTCTTCCCCACTAATGCAGACCATCAGTCAACCTTTCCTTAGTCTTCCTCAACCTGGTCCCATCCAGTGTATTGAGATGGCAATGCCCAAGATTTCCAGCCAGTGCAGGACTTGTGTTGGATAATGTTGGCTGGGAATTCAGGGAGGTGAAGTCCCCACATACATGAAGAATATCCAGCTTGGGGGGGAACTGCTTTACATTATAATTACTTTGTTTCTGCAAACATTTCCAGAACATAGTGAGCCTATATGGATCCTGTAACTATTCAATAATTTAAAGTGTAGTTTAAATTTTGCACAAACACAGAGAAAAGCAGCACTTCACATGCATTGTTTTGATGCCTTAGGCAGAAAATACACATGCCACTCCATAATGATTTAATAAATTAATTACTCAGTTTATTATTAACTGACTGGTCATTGGTATCCCCCTAAAATCCACCATTTGGCTTGCCTTCTAAAAAGAAGACCAATATTAAAAGACCAAAATCTTTTAATACCCAAACATACGTATGGTATCCAAAGATTTCAGTAAGTCAGAAAATCATGCTAATTCTGCTTTCTACCAGATAATATTATGCTATTCCTGAAAATACAATCATTAGTAGACAAAAAGTCTGAAGTCAACTAATCCATCAGAATAAGTTCAAGTGGGAACCTAGAAATGCCTTTTAAAAAGCTGTGCTCTGAAGATTAGGACAGTTGACTATTATGAAGCATTAAGAAAGTTCTTCCTTCTCTAGAGCACTTCCCAGTCCCAGACAGCATGTGTCTTCTAGTAGGTAGATAATTTGCCTAGTCCATTCCATATCATATTGCTAACTGGTGTGAGCCTCTCCCAGTATGAAGAAATAACTGCTATGCCATGGAGGAGATCAATTAGATTGTATCTACAGTGTCTGCTCCTGCAGAGACAGGGTGACAGATGTTAGCAGAACATCTATTACTGTTGCTAAAGTTTCAGCTAGTTGAGTTCACAGAGGTTAATTCCTTATCATCTGCCACTGGAATGAGTTGTCAGATAGTCCTTCGATAATTATGTCTATATGCAGCATTAGTTGGAGACAACTATTTTGATTACTGCACTCCAGTCCTGGATGAACGAAACTCAGCTCTGTCTTGTTCAGACTCATCAGGGAATCAGGGGATGTACAACTTGCCAAAGAAAGATGTCAGTCTGGACTCCCAGATACTTAGTTAACTTTCAACTAAGTTAAATTAAATTAAAGTTTCACAACTCCCCAGTAAGCTTAGGATACTTTCCTTACTCCAAAACTTGGGCATGCCACAGTACTTTGTTTCACATGGGCTTGTAGATTTTAAAAGCAACATTGTATTTTCTGCAGTTATTTAGACTTTTGGTGGCCTTTGAAGCTGAGATCATATAGGGTTTGTGCTGAAGTTGCAAACTGTTAGAGATGCATTTAACAGCTTCAGCTCACTCTTGGTGGAGAGACATAAAATGCAATGCTGGTGGATGGTCATTCACATTGTTTATCACATTTGCATCACATTCTCTTTAAAAAGCTACTGTTATCAACCCTAGATTATAACAACAGAAACAATGTTTGACCTACAGTAATTCATCTTTGTAGCTGACTGGAAATTTCAGCCCAGGTCCTATAATTGATGATCTGCACCACAGGGGTATATGTCCTATGGCAGAGTCTGAAGTTTCAAAAGCTGGACAGTGGGCCCATAGGCAATGCCTAATCTCCAGTGCCTGGGAGAAAATAATTTATGATCTATCAAATTACTGGGGAAACTCTCCAAGGAACATCTGTAGTGCCTGTCTCGTCTCCGAAAGATAGCAACGTTGCTTAAATCACTCACTTACTCAGATGCAGTGTATGTATAGCTATGAGTCTATGGAAATTTGTGACTGATGAAAAATAGAAATAAAACTCAGTTCTTTAGGAGAATCTTCCAACAAAGTCATGGGGACACACAGGGCCTGCCACCAGATCTAGCTCGTGGTACTGGATGTTTTCTGATAGTTCATTTGCTGGACCCTCTAAAACACATCTTTCTGTATGAAAGCTTGTCCTACTACTGCTATATAGAATATGATGACGATGACGATGACAACAACAACAAGGTATGGGGCCTAAATGTGTCTGAGTCTTTATGAGAATTCAAACTAATTAGCTGATTGATAGGAAAATCAGAGGATACTGTGCAGGCTGTGATTAAGCTGTAAAACAGATGGCAACCAATAGCTTAGGACTCTTTTGATTGAGTACATGATAAACAATACATTACAGAAGGTTTGATTGATTTCATAAGACTATGAGTCACATTTTAAATAGCAAGCAGGTAATCTAAGGAAACCCACACGTCCAGCAAGACTGGGCTGTGAATACCACTGCGGATAACATCAGAGACAAAACCTGAAAACAAGTCTGTAGAATGAGACAGTGTCAACATGTAGAATAAAACCAGAAATATCAATAACACTCAAGAGCAGTGGTCTCCAACCTCCCCAATTGAGGTGTGATGACTTGAGAACAACTCCCAAGATATCTGGAGGGTGACAGTTTGCAGAAACTATTTCTGTGCTAGAGCTAGAGCAGACCTTAATATTCAAGGCTAGCTGCAAAATGAAATCCTCTATATTCTTTCCGCCAGGGGAGGTGGAACCACATCAGAGCTGCAAGGCTTTTTCCTGAGAAGCTACATTTGCATCCTTATCACACAGGACAACAGTCAGCAACCCTTAACTCTCAGACACACAATTCAGATGAGAATATGGACACTAAAAAATACAAAAACTATTGATGACTGGAAACCCCTTATGGACTTTTTGTGTAAAAATAATAATAAAAAAAAGAACTTGTGATTTATGGGTTTGATGATTAGACAGGATAAATTATACTGTAGAAAGAAGAGTGTCATGATGTAACTTTAGAGAGAGAGGTTAACATATAATTGTACTTGTAACTCCAGTGAATAATATCAGAAGCCACTTCTTTATATCTTTTTCTTTTTTCTACTTCTTTCTACTTTTTTCCTAATTGCACTTTTAGCTTTTTCTTTCATTTCTCTCTCCCTTTTTCATTTTCTCTGTTCTATTTTAGTTTGTATTAGTTCTTATTCTTGCTGTTAAAACTATATATATATATATATACACACACATACATACATATATACTGTATATTATATTATATTATATTATATTATATTATATTATATTATATTATATTATATTATATTATATTATATTATATTATATGTATACACATACACATACACGCATATATATATATACATATGAAAGAATACAAGTATTCAGCTTGACAATTATTAATGTAGCATCACCAGGATATAATTTAAGGACTATGGTCTGACCCCAGGAAAACCCCCAAACCTGGCTGGGTTACAACTAGATGCCTGGGGTCTCATTGACAACTTTTGCCCAAAAGGATCAGCTGCAAGTTTTTTCCTCCTTCTCTTCCTGACAGATTCAAGAAAAACAGTGTCTGATGTGAGGCCATCAAGCTGTGAATTTCTTTTCCTTCCAGCTGTAGTCAGCCATGGAGCAAGATCCCACTGACTTGTACAATACAGTTATAACACACGAAAACGCCACAAATACCACTGAGTGCAAAGTGGAGACAGAATTGAAATGAGGGTGGATTCCTGCCTTGAACAGCACTACTCTGCCTGAGCATGCTTGCTTCTTATGCGTAAAGCCCTCGCTCTCATCTGGTGCCTCCTTTATTACACAGCCTAATCAAATCTAGGATACTCAGGCTGCAAACCAAAATACACATCTGGAGTCTGGATCATGGACTAGAGGGCAGATCAGCCACAAGAATCCAGAATTTGCTCAGCCCTGCTGTAAACTGTCAGCCACATGACCTATACATGGTCTCTAACTGCAAGCAACAGAGAGGTTAGAGAGATTGTATAGCTTATCTAAATTAAAGGGCAATGTCATTTACTCCACAAGGAGGAAATATTTTTCTAACCATCTATCACTAACAGGGAGTAGGCAATAATTCCCACTCCCCCCCCCACCTTCTGAATTCAAAATTAGTGTTCAGAGTAACCAGAATAAAAAAAAAACCCAAACAAAGTGAACCTTAGCTTTGAACATTACAACAGCTCCAATTAATTTATTCTACTTCTAATTGTCTGGAGGCTTAGAAACTGCTTTTGTTTAAAACACCTTTTTAGCACTGAAAACTTTGCATCAGGTATGCATCGTTTATATCTAAGGAAAATATCCTGAAAGTAAACAGTTTCAATAGGTGGCAGCACCAGGCTAACCTTATCTGGGCCCAAAAGCTGAGTATTGGTTTGGACTCAGGATAGGAGACCACCAGAGAATTCCAAGGCTATAGGAAAGATGGGGAAGATGATGATAGATAGATAGATAGATAGATAGATAGATAGATAGATAGATAGATAGATAGATAGATAGATAGATAGATAGATAAATGACAGACAGATGAGAAAACTATATAGCTGTGTTCATGAAATCAGTTGAGCTTCTCTCAAAGGAGAATGCACTCTTTTTATCTCTAAATAAACAAAGGAGCAGTCCATATGCTAACTTTTGACCTGAACTCTCTCTGTGTGTATGTGTGTACACCCATGACTGTGTGTGTATCAGGGCAGGGGAGGAGACCCCCAATTAAAGGCATATTAGTTTCTGCACAGCTGATCAATTGATTATGTGCCATTAAGTTGATGTTGACTCCTAGCGACCACAGAGGTAGATTTGCTCCATGACGACACCCGTCCCCCTGAGATCTGGCAGACCCCTTACCCTCCTAGCCACCCCCAAAGCTTAAAGACCTGCTTTCCCACGAGCCTTGGGGTGGTGTGAGGCTGGAGCCCAGAGACGTTGCTTGTGTATCTCAGGGACACCAAGAGTTTCTGTGTTGGTTTTTTTAAAAACGTTTTTCACTGTTTTTTAACATTGTTTTTACTGTTGTTTGTGAGCCACCCAGGGTTATGTTGCCTACAAGATAGCTGGCTATATAAAATGTTTAAATAGAGGAAGTAAATAAATCTGTCCCTAGCCTGGTCCTTCAGGTCTTCTTCTGTATAATGCACACTTGTGGTCATGGCTACTTACTTGAAACATTTTTACCCTGGCTGATTTTTTAAAATGCCTGAGTGCAGTGGCTGCTGTTTGCTAAAGAGGAGGTAGAAAGGGCAGATTCCAAATACTTGAAATGCTACATTCAAAGTCCACCAAGTATCAGGAGGAGTCCAAATTAGCGGGCGATTGGAAACGCTTTATGGGCTTTTTGCTGAAAACAGAAACAATGTACTTGCAGCTTATGGGTTTGATGATCAGAAAGGGTAGATAATGGAGAGAAGGGAGTTATGATATAACCTCAGAGAGAGAGGATAAAATTCGAATGAAACTATAACTGCTGTAAAGAAGATCGGAAATCATTTCTTTGTGTTTTGTCTTTCTCTTCTTTTCTCCCCCTATTTCTCTTCTTTCTCTTTCATTTCTTTATTCTTTTCTTACCATTTTTCTTTTGCTTTCTTTTCTTTATCCTTTAAATGTTTTTATTCTGTAAAAAATTATTTAATAAAAATTATTTTTTTTAAGAAAGGATGATTCCAAATTAGAGATGCTTAGGACAGTGTATGCCAACAGAGTCAAATATTGAACAAAAACCATGGGTGACATGGTTCAAAATTGGTCCTGAAAGGACTGCCAAGCTGCACTCCTGGAAAAGCTGATATGCTCCAGCAGATTAATCCATGATAGAACAAAATAGGAAATCAGAAGACGCTTATTCCTTGGGAGAAGAGCAATGACCAATCTCGATGAAATAGTCAAGAGCAGAGACATCACACTGACAACAAAGGCCCGCATAGTTAAAGCAATGGTGTTCCCCGTAGTAACATAGGGCTGCGAGAGCTGGACCATAAGGAAGGCTGAGAGAAGGAAGATCGATGCTTTGGAACTGTGGTGTTGGAGGAAAATTCTGAGAGTGCCTTGGACTGCAAGAAGATGAAACCAGTCCATTCTCCAGGAAATCAAGCCAGACTGCTCACTTGAGGGAATGATATTAAAGGCCAAACTGAAATACTTTGGCCACATAATGAGAAGACAAGACAGCCTGGAGAAGGTGCTGATGCTAGGGAGAGTGGAGGGCAAAAGGAAGAGGGGCCGACCAAGGGCAAGGTGGATGGATGATATTCTAGAGCTGACGGACTCCTCCCTGGGGGAGCTGGGGGTGTTGACGGCTGACAGAAAGCTCTGGCGTGGGCTGGTCCATGAAGTCACGAAGAGTTGGAAGCAACTAAACTAATAAACAACAACAGAACAAAATAACACCTATTTTTACATTACTCACTTGTTCCATACTAAAAAGATTTCAGATCTCTCTTCAGTTTGTTCATGTTCTCTTCCAGAAAGACTCCCTTACCTATACAGCACTGTGATTAGCACTTTTACCAATACTTCTTGACTATTTTTATCATTTGACTGGACATTTGAGGAACATAAAACCCCACAAAATTCCTACCACAGAACAATTGCTTGTTCCTTGCAAATGAAGCTATAGTCTTCTTTTTAATCTATATTAAGAATTTTCATACATTATAATAAAAGACAAACTGAAAGAAAAAAAGAAAAGAAAAAACAAAGAAAAACAAAGAAGTACAAGAAAAAGAAAACTTAAGAAATATATAAATGACTTCTGATCTTCTTTTCAACAGATAATTACAATCTTATTGTCCTTCCTCCCTCTCAAATATTTTACAAATCCCCTTACCCCCTTATTTAGTCTTTCAAATCCATAAATCATCAATTCATTTTTGTTTTCCTTTCAGCAAAAAGTCCATATAAGGTTTCTAGTCTTTCAGAAAAAAAATTGTTGATTGTTCTCCAACCAAAGCTATAGTCTTCTACAGAGACTGTTCTATGGACTTCTATAGAGAAGTCATGATCATACATCATATAATGTTGAAGAATACAAGCAGCAGTTTAATTTGGGGGGTGCTACTGCTGTATCCAATGTTCACAGAGGTCTCACTCTGAACACTGCTTCAATTAAGGTATTTGTTCTGTGTATCCAGAGGAGATCTACTTAAGTCTTTTGCTTTTTCTGAGATTCAAAACACATGTGAGGAAAGTGGACATGACAACAACTACCTGCAGGGCAAAAAAGGGCATTTAGGCTCCCCCACAGAGTTCATGGACTATGGGTCTATGTCTTTCCTGAACTTGATGTCCTTCCAATGTGTTGGACTTCACCACCAGTAGATGTAAAAAGCCGAGCCAAAGGGCCTGTTAGCAGGGAATTGTGGGGATTTCTCAACATATTGGGAAAATGCCAGCTTGAGAAAATCTGGCCCACAGTTTGTCCTCTAACCATGCTTCTAATTGGAAACATGCCTAGGAAAGAGTACAGCATGTGAGTGGAGGCAAGGAAGGTAATAAAACACAATCATTTTTGCTTTAAGTCACTACTCTCACCCCCTGCTTTGCATGTCAGAAACACATTTGCTGCTGCCATGTTTAATTTCAGTCTGACAACAGCTGAGTTTTGCTTTTTTGGGAAATGGAGTTACATTTAAGACTTGGGAGTTGAGGCATCCTGAAACAGCCAAGGTATGAAGCCAGTTGGTCTTAATAAACTCATTCGAATTACAGATTTGTTGGCTCAGCCTCATTGCCAAGTGATATTGCTGCATGTGTGTGTGTGTGTGTCTGGCTGCTACCAGTTACCTATGTCAAAGAATGGCTCTGCTGACAAAATAATGAGAAATGAGTCTAGGCAAGCCCTTGGCTAGGTAGACGTGAAAATGAACACCTTCCAAATTTAGGAGAACACTGCAGGGATGTTAAAGGTTTGCATTGGGTTCCTCTTTAATCTTGATACAACAAACAGAAGCAATTAAGAGAGAACACAAAGAGGGAGTTGCCCTATTGGTGCCCCACTTTTGGCTTCTAAGACAAAAGTTTGGAAGATAAGAACATTGTTGCTCAATGCCTTCAGCCGCTCCAACTCAAGGCAGGCATGAAAGGTGTAATAGTACTTCCTACAGGCTGCAGTGCTGAAGCTAAGATGCTCCAGTATATAGAGATGATGATGATGATGATGATGATGACGACTTATTAGACTTACACAATATGCCACCTGGCTCTCAGCTCTCTGGGCGGCTCACAGTAAAAAAAAAAGAAATTAAAATAAAATAAAATAAAGTCAAAATAAAAAAAAATAAAGATGAAATAAGAACAGTAATGCTTTTAGGATCCAGTGTTTTTGTCAAAATGACAAAATGGCATTGCACATGTGACATCATAGTTCAGGGCCAGATTAAGGCCAACTGATGCCTTAATGGTGTCCCTTGATGGAAGGGAAACTCTCACACCATGAGATGAAAACAAATGTGATAGCTGACCTTCAAACCAAACTTTTAAACTTTAGTCACTCACCATGCCAGAGAAAATATTTTTTTAATAATGCAGATTAAAGCTCAACATGGCAGAAAAGGACAACTACCAAAAATTTGACTAAAGTCGATATAGCAGTGGAAGATTTAAGGGCATGATAGCTAGGGAAAAAATACTCTGTGCGGCCCCCCTTCCCTTGGTGCCCCAAGTACATGCTTGTTTTGATGAATGGTTAATCCAGGGCTGTCATAATAAATGTAACAAGGGTGCAAAAATCACCGTGGTGCAATGTCTTCATATACCGCCCCCCAATGGACATCTCTGCCAATACAGCTTGTGATGATGTGGCTGGTGTATAATTTGGAAGCATTCTCCAACAGAGAAAGTACATCAGCTTTCCATACAGAATATCAAACAAATCTTGATACAAATAAGCAGAAACAGTCATTCAAATTCTCACTTCTTGTACTATATGGGAATCACCAACTATTTAATAGCCTTTCTGGTGTCATCTGGTGTCCAAAAAATAGAAAGATTCTAACTATTTAGACTTATGCACACTAACAATCCATTTCTATCCAGATCTGAAGATCTTTATTGTAGGAGAAGTATTGTGCTTGCATTCAGCAAAGAAAGGCAGGATTCTGACAGCAAATTAATGACTCCTGCTTATACATGAAGGTAGATCAATATCCTGGGTCCTGATGCTGATGAGAGATGGATGAATGTATTTGTATTTGATCTCTGCCAATTTCTCATATATTTAATTGTTAAGTCCATTATTTCCAACGTCTACACAACTTTGCCATTTTTTTTAGAAGGTATGATATACACAGTTGTGCATGTAATTCCCTGCAACATTCTCTAATATTTACAGTTTTGTAGACAACTTTTTGAATACATCCATTTTTATTTGTAATTTCTGAATTGAGAATTGCATAGCAAGACTGGAAGCGGCACAGAGGCGGAAACATGACAGTGTTACACTCAGCTGATTAGCAAGACAGTGCAGATTGGATGGATTCACTAAAAAATACAGCTCTCCAAAATTCTTCCACATATTGAGCTTTTTGATTTTCTTTTTACTATCATGAATGTGCTGGTCCCATATGTGCTATGTTGGCCTATTCTTCCTCTTCCCCTCACCCAGGTTTCACCTACAGCCTCACCTCTGGATGGAGAGGTTGCTGGAAATACATTATGCCCCATCTTCAGCCCTTGTATTAATTTTTCTCCAGTTCAATTCAAATTTGTCCAGGTAATAGTTTACTCTGAAAGGCCCTCACCTGCTTGTATCTGATATACAGCATCTCTGAGATGGGCCCCTCACTTTCATTCTGTTGCAGACCCTTAAATCAGCCAAATAAACCATCGTGTTATCTAATAAATTTTACCCTGTTTCCCCAGAGCGTCAATGAACCTGGGACTGGAATTTCTTTTGAAAACACCTGCAAAGACTTTTTACCTACATTAGCTTTTGAGACTAGAGTTAAGTGTTTAACCCTAGTAGATGAATCTGAGAATAAATATATTGAGGCTGTCCATCATTTGCTGATTATAGCATGGAATAAGAATTTGCACATGTGTAACTGCCACCAGGAGGGACGCGGTGGCGCTGCGGGTTAAACCGCTGAGCTGCCGATCGGAAGGTTGGCGGTTCGAAACCGCGCGGCGGGGTGAGCTCCCGTTGCTCGTCCCAGCTCCTGCTCACCTAGCAGTTCGAAAACATGCAAATGTGAGTAGATCAATAGGTACCGCTTCGGCGGGAAGGTAACGGCGTTCCGTGTCATCATGCTGGCCACATGACCCGGAAGTGTCTATCACAACGCCGGCTCTAAGGCTTAGAAACGGAGATGAGCACCGCCCCCTAGAGTCGGACACGACTGGACTTTACGTCAAGGGAAACCTTTACCTTTACCTTTACCTAACTGCCACCAGGGATAGAACACTGTATAGGGAGATGCCACCCTTCAAATGAAATGTTTTCTGAGGCACTTGGTTCACACGTTCAGTGGGAGGCCTCCAAGTATCAAGCGAGGAACAGAACAAACAGGCTATGAAACATCTCAAAGCCTTTTTTGATCCTCATGCCTATACCATTTATAGCAACACTGCCTCTAAGTACATTTCTAAGTTCAGCTCGAAGAGTTATTTTGATTTGTAAAACTTTACACATCGTGGGCCAAAATGCCCGCTTATGAGACTACTTTGGAAAAGATCTCAATTTTATGACTCACTGCTAGCTGAGGCTAACTTGATATGTAGATAGGATATATTTATCCACCAGGGCATCTATATTGTCAAATGTCTTTCCTGAAGCAGAGCATGTTGCCCCTTCCATTCCCTTTCATGGTTCCAACTGGAAAGTATAGGCTCTAATATTTCCACAGTTGTCAGTGGAAACAGCAGACCAACTGCTGCGATTTCACATGTGGGCAGAAGATGCATCACCAACCTCAGATCACTGCGTCTGGGGAAAAGCTTCTTTTTGCCACTGAAATAGACGTCAAATTCATCCACCTTCAAACGATGGGCAAAATCAATATATGCAGAGACCTCCTGGCCACGGGCATTTCGATCACGAATGAAGATTATGGACTAGAGAGAAAAAGATAAATATTACTACACTCAAATGTCCATAAAAGATAGGTTTGCACCATTTGTGTAGTTTCTTTGCTTTGGGGGACACAAGGACAGGATTGCAATCATTCTGTCTTTCATTCTCGCCTCATCCATCTTTCATATACTACTGTATTTCTGTAACCAGAGCCAATTTGTATGTGCTGAACAGTAATTTTAATGAGTTCAGTGAGGTTTCCCCTGAAGGATGAACAAGTAGCGTTGCAGACTTCCTCAGGAAAAACAAAACCTCCAAGTTTTAGAGTATAAACTACAGCAGTGTTCCTCAACCTTGGCCACTTTAAGATGTGTGGACTTCAACTCCCAGAATTCCCTAGCCAGCATGCTGGCTGGGGAATTCTGGGATTTGAAGTCCACACAACTTAAAATGGCCAAGGTTGAGGAACACTGAGCTACAATACGACTGCCATCCCTTTTAGAGGGAAATAGGTACTTGATACCACATTAGGAATTCAAGAAAGAATTTTGATCTTGAGCTGTCTTGTATATACTAAACCAATCTGGGTATCATCAAGGGATGCTAAGGTTACCCATAATGACTGGCAAATAGTCTTACTGCCTCACATTATGGAAAACCAGCAGAAAAGCTGTGAATTCATCTTTTAAATTCTTCAGCTCTTATTACTGGTTAGTAACATTGCTCTTCTTGTTTTTCTATTGATACAAAAGCTAACTGGTTTGTTTGCAAACATCTGCTTGCAAACAGCACAGCCAACAGATGCTGCAGCGGCGATCGCTACAGAAATGCCATCTAGTCCCCCTTTTCATATTTAAGGGAGTTTCAGTTCTCATCTTTACATATCTTTGTATCCTGCAGGACCAGTTTCAAACCTCTAGTATGGGGTGATTTACCCACTGCTGAAGTAATATTTAATGTACATTTATGAAACAACTGATGATAGGGTCAAGATACATGGCATCTATCCAAGTTATATAAACATATCCTGCTTCAATACTAAGAAAGGATGTAACTTATCCAGTCCATGGATGTTTGCAAGGGTGGGTCAAAAAAGTCATGATGGCAGCTGTGACCATGTCATCAAAGCCCTGTCCCTTTCTATGTGCATCATATGTAAAAAAGAGGCAGGGCCATTCTGACTTTTTTTACTGTCCCTGCAGATGCCTGCAGTAGCCACTGGCAACCAGAAATTGTCACCAGGACAAATCCCTGATTAAACTACGATTAAATATGGATCCAGTGCTGAAGGACAGAACCTCTTATTTTCATCTGAATAGAAAACTGCTAATTATAACCTTTTTAAGCTCAACAAGGTTCAATAGACGAAGATGAGTTATGTAACTGTGGTCCTTGTCCTTGGAAGCAGACTATGGCCTTTTGCATTTTTTGAAGTTGCAAAATAATGTTGAAAGTTTTCCATATAGAAGAACATATTAGACTTACAAATCTGACAGTCCCTGGCCATTGGCCATCCTAGCTGGTATTGATAAAAAATTCAGTTAAAAACATCTGGAGAGGTTGCCTATCCCTACTGTAATGTGGGATATATTTGAAGCCTATGAAATTATTTTAGATACTGAGATTTATAAATTCCCAAGGAGTACTACTATATGTGTTACAGTAATAGACTAAATGTTGTAAATAAAATCAAATTCCAGATCAAGTCCTGGAAGATGACCTGGAGAGATGAGCTATAGTACAGAAATCCCCAAACTTTCACAAAATGGCTTGGAACTGACTGGCAATAATCTTCATTTTTTCAGAATACAAAATGTGGAGTACATCAAGACCTGAATTCTGCTCTCTGCACTCATCAGTTATTGCTCCATTGTGCCATCATCAGTCCTGAAACAACAGAAATCCTGGAGCAGGATGAGGCAGAAGTCCCCACTGAAGAGAAGACAACTCCCTCACAAGACCTACGGAGCCCCACATCACTGCTCTGGTTTCAAATAAACCAGCCAGATCCAGTAAATTAACACATCTGTGCATGTCAGCCAGTGCTGTGAACTGACTTCAGTCAGGTCTGGAGTAGATTCTGAACTGATAGAGACCCTCCTGGGTAGAGGTGTGCTTACAGAAGCATCCCTTACAGCTGATTGTTGGAAGAAAGGAAGGACTTGCAGTATATACATTAAACAGAATTTGGTTGGCTGTGGGTTCTGAAAAGGAACAAAGAAGGATTGAGTATTTCCAGAAAACTGAAAGCCACGTTCAGGCTCCTTCTTTAAAACAGACATTGGTTTGCCATTGACATATCAGGGAGTTCAGGAAGAGGCAGAGTTGGAAGGCATATTGAATGTGAGCAAGGAGGAACCCATGATGAGGTCATAAAAAGAAGAATTGCACAGGTCTTTTCTATTTACCAGCATGAAAAAAGACAGAAGGTTCCTATCAGACAAATCAATCAATCAATCGGACTGTAGAGTAAAAACTCTGCAATATCTCTTCCCCTTCAACTGCTGCATGCATCACCTTGAAAGAAGAAAAACTGTGCTCCAATAAAAGGATTTTTACCAGGAACAGAAAAGTATTTTCTCTACATGGCCAAAACTGAAGTACAGAGCATTCTGTAGCTGTGAGAAGATAAAAGACTGACAACATACTATAAATCTATGAAATGCTGATATCATGATGCATTTTTCTTTTTAAAAAAGAGAAGAGATTAAAAACAACCACCCTAAATCACACGGGACGTTCCTGTGTTTAAAAAGTTGGCAAAGCATGTGCTGGCTTATGTTCAGTGTACAACATAAAGGACATCTTTCAACTCTCATCTGATTATAAAATTACTTTCCTAAAGTAGGTGTTTTCACCCAGACCTGCCATGTGGAAAATGACAAATTTATACAGCTTTGCAGGGAAGCAGTCAGGATGTCTATCTGTGTGGTTTTTTAAAAACATCTTCAAACACCTGATCAAAAATATCTGGAAGACCCCTCCCCCCCAAAAAAATCCTGTGATAAAGGTACAAAGGGTCTTTTATTTTTTTGCTTTTGATCAAGCATCACCTGTCAGCATTCATCTACATTTTCTTCCCATTTCCAAAAATTCATTTAGAAGTACTTAAAAAGCTTTCACTCATAAAATGGACACGTGTGGGTAGATAATCTTAAGATGTTCTATCACTTTTCGGTTTTACCACACCTTTCTGCCTCAGAGGAAGTAGGTTTATAGGGAGGTGATTAAACATTTTCCCCCTTAACATGATCAACAGTAGATAATTGTGTTCATACTAATAATTAATGGGAATTTCACAGGATGATCTCAAGGATGTGTCTACTACAAGGGCATTTTAAGGTGATAGGAGAGCAGGCATCTTCAACCTGGCTCTGTCCAGATGTTTTGGGAATACCATTCCAAGAATTTCTAACCAGCAACCCAGACAAACCTTTGTGTTGGCCTTTTCTTATAAGACCAGGGCTAGCTAGCTAGCTAGCTAGCTATCTATCTATCTATCTATCTATCTATCTATCTATCTATCTATCTATCTATCTATCTATCATATTTCTTTACTGCCCATCTCGTATTGCAATGACTTTGGGTGGTTTACAAGTAAAATTAGGCATAAAATATTAAAATATTGTTAAAACAAATACAGTATAAAATAACACATAAATATAAGAAATATAAAACATAAAATATAAAGTCCAAGATGGTGGAATAATGGTGTCATCATTGGCCCCATCAAGGTGCCAACCACCCCCATGATTGACTATCCCCCCTCCCACCCCAGGCGAGGTGGCACAACCAAGTTTTAACCCCCTTTCGGAAAGCAGAAAGCTTTTTTATCCTAAAAGTATAGTCACAAATTAGAGAAAGAGCAGCACGTGGAAAGAGCTACAAGCAGACATGGAAATACAGAAGGGTTAACAATAGTGCCAATACTAGAACTACAAATACAAACAAAAATGTCAAAGCAGCAGCGAAGAACTAAATAGTACAATGACGAAATAATCATAAAAATAAGGAATATTGCTTGTCACAGACAGTAGTAGGAGAAATCAGAGTCCTTAGGGGAAAACATTGGAAAAATAAAATGGTTCTAGATTAGAGAAGTTAGATCAGTATATTTCTGGTCCTTGTCAATTTGGCATGTATTAAATTATCAGTTTTATTTTACTTCTGTATCAGTCGGTGCTTATATTTTTAAATCACAGAAATATTAATTGAATTATGTCTTTCCTACTGTCAAATATGTATTTACATATTTTATTACATGTTTATAAAATATACCTTTGTGTGGGCATTATCACAAATGTCACATTTCATGTGGACAGTTCTATTTCTATTAAACAAGAAACGTAGCCCAACATGTGATTTATACACATTATATTGTATGTAAATTACAGTTTCATTTAAAAACTGTAATAAAAACCTTAAGATCCTTTTTAAAAATCCTGAAAGGGCCTTTTCTGGTTCAGCAAGGGTTTGTTTTGTTTTGTTTTTTTAAAATATTTTTCTCATCCCTCAAAGCTAAAGTGTAGAAGTCCATGTTCCTTTTCCTATATTTTTATTAAATGATACAACACTCATTAACACTGACTCATTAATAAACGTGACTTAGAATTAGTTTATTCAGTTGCATGACATGTTACAGACTTTCATACAAAACCAGAAAAAGGGAGATGCTCTGAAAATGAGTTAGTATAGGTAGTCCTCACTTAGCGACCATTTGCAGTTAAGAAGGTGATAAAAAAGTAACTTTATGACTGGTCCTTGCATTTATGACCTTTGCAGGTCTGTAAACCAAAGGAAAACTGAAGTAAGATCATCAGCACAGTTGTGGGTTCTCACAACCATTTGCAAGGGACAGTTTAGGTAGAAGAAAATAAAAAAACAATTGTAAGGTGAGCTGGCAGGATGTACAGGTAGCCCTCATTTAGTGGTGACATTTGGGACCGGCAACTTGGTCATTAAGCAAAGTGGTTGCTAAGTTAACCCACCACTGTGCTTACTATCTTACTTCAGTTTTACTTTCAGTTATGGAGACTTTTTGTATATGTGTCCCTTTAATGAGCTCTCACTTTGATTTATTTGTTTGTTTGTTTGTCTACCTAATTTATCCCCACCCATCTCCTCCCATCGGAGGCCTCTGGGCAGTTTACAACAAATGATTAAAACCATCAGAATAATAAAATACAATAAAAATACTATAAATAGAAATAAAAATAAAGAATAAAAATCCAAGCGATGAAACATTGCTTCCAAAACATTGATTCTCTTCTGGTTGAACTATAATAAGGTACACATTTAGGCTTATCACCTAAAAGATAAAGAATGTATATGAAAAAGGATACCTTTATTGCACAATGGCCACTTGAGAGGAAATAATAATCCAACGTTTTATATGTATGTGATTTGGAGGTATATCCAAACTTGATTACTAATTTGAATGTGCACAGATCAATTTGGGTAGCCTTTAAGAATGGCTCAAATCCAGTCTTAACTCCACAAATCAACTCTCCATTTTCTAGTTGTTCTGAAAATCTATATGGGTAAGAACTATATATGGTAGGCGACCATTTTAGAAGGCAACACACTCCCAATGAGTCATACAAGGATCCACTCCAACCTCCAGGGGAAAAATAAAATTTGCTGAAGATAAGTTTAGAGAGTTTTCACTACGTTCTCAGTGATTTTTATTTAATTCAAAGAATTTATTCCTGCTCCCCACCCCCCACCCCAGAGTCCATGCTACCTTGCAAGCAAATGGCCAAATGTCTCAGAAGTTACTTGTGATGCTCTTGAGAAACACATGTCCCAAGTCTCACTGTTTGTGCAAACTTTACCATATGGATTGGGACTGGAGCCATATTGTGCAGGTATGATTAGTCTCTGCTCCAGTTCCTTAAGCTATTATGTCTGAACAAAAATAACATACACAATGAACTTTCTCAAAAGCTGTTTTTCTCCATGCCCTGAAAAATTCCCTTCAGACGTTCATGCAGTTAACAAAGTAACATTTCCCAAACAATTGTTGAATGGAATTGAATTGATATTGAAGGAAAACAGATCCCCAGAATTGGTAGACAAAAGAATAGTTTGGTTTTGCTGAAACCAGAGAAGCAGCTTTGCAATTATGCTGCTTACAAATATATAAAAATATGGAGGCAAGATACATTTTTTTAACAATTTGCAGCTTAAAAATAAGTTAAATTAGTACAATTAACACTTATTATACACAGAATTTGTAACGATAGCCAGCTCACTGATCACATCCCAGCATGACATCTACAGGAGAATCAATGTACTCTAGGATTTCTTCCTGAATTTTTCTACTTTACTGCTCCTAAGACATTGTCTTATACCATCCCATGAAATGCCTTAGATGGCTGACAAAAGGCACCTTCAATTTAAAACCCATGGAATATTGCTCTTGGCCATACCAACCATTTTGATTATTAGAAAGCTTTGAGGACAGGCAGCCAACCAGCACTCTGCTGCTGGGCAGCCTTCACTTATTCACCAGTTCATGCCGAAACTTTAAACATATTTCTTTTGTTTCCCCGACCCACCATCTCCCATACAAATGCTGCTCTATTTTGACTCCTTTGCCAGCCCACGTGCAGCACAACAGCAGGAAAACAGATGAGCCAGGATGCACGACTGCTGGGCTGTCCTTTAATGAGACCACAGGCTGCCTGTCCCAGCTGCATGAAGAATAAGCAAGCTTGTGGGAGCTACCATGAAAGCCATGACCTGGTGTCTGGAGGATGTCAGGGTCTGGATGGGGAAAACACACTCAGACTCAGCCCAACCATGACAGAATGGCTGTTAATTCAGAGGCCAACTGATTCCAGGAATGCTCAGTTGCAGCTGGTGCACCAGTGTGGCCTTACCTGATGCCCTGTTTGGACTATGCAGCCAGACAAGGTCTTAAAAAACACACTTGATTAAATAACTATTTACAATAATTAAGTCCTTGGATATGAAGACTCAATCAAAACCCAACTGGGCACAACAGGCAGCTAAACAGGACTCTCTCACTGGACAGGCAGGCTGGATAAGACTGGAACACAGTGCTCTGGAACCAACAGATCTCGAACTGGAAGCTATTCTGGCTCTGAATCACTGGCAATCTGGAACTGAATTAGGACTAGACACAGCAACTACGGCTTGGAAGCAGGACTCGAACTCAGAACAAGGCTAAACTCTGTTAGGAGACTTGGACTAGGCGAAATTCTCAGGACCGGAATCTTAGAGCAGGACTCGGAACCTGGAGCAAGGTTTGGAACTGGATGCAAAACTGGACTCAGCTGGAAGCCCTGGACTAGGCTGAATTCTCTGGGCTGGAAGCTTGGAGCAAGGCTGGGAACTGGAAGCAAAGCTGGACTCGGCTGGAAGCTCCAGACTATGTTGAATTCTCTGAACTAAAGACTTGGAGCAAGGCTTGGACCCCAGATCAAGGCTAGAAACAGATGGAAGCCCCAGAGTAACCAGCGACCCAGTTCCTGAACAAGATAGTTTTGAAATTTCCAAGCATGGATGAGTCTGCAAAGCATGGTTGCACAGGACTGAGGACAAGTGGCAGCGCAGAAACTTCTTGGCTTGACTACGCTGCTGAGGAGATCATGGAGTTTCAAGGCTGGATGCAAGGTGGAGGCTGCTGGGCACGGTTGATGCTGGTTCCGCGGATGCAGCAGACACAAGATTCAATTCCTCTTCGGAGTGGAGCTCAGGCGCTGATTCCTCTTCAGCCACAGGCGCTGCCTCCGACGCCGGTAAGGACTCTTTTCCCAAAGCTGCAGGCTTAGAGGATCGGTTGTCTCCAGCAGCTCACTCTCTGCGCAGCTGCCTTTTATCCAATCTTTGGCGCGCTTGGAGTCTCCTGTAGCCAATCAGGCTGCTTCCTCCTGCACGTGCTTTTCAGCTCGTTGTTGGTGCATGCTGATTGGTGTATTCAAATCCTCCTCCGAATCTTACTCAATCCGTGCCATGGATTCTTCCCATGCTGCTGTATCAGCCTGGGGTTTCGTTTTCCCGATTTGGGGCTGATAAGTTTCCAACTCCTCCTCTGACTCTGAAGAAGTTTCACTTTCCGAGTCAGAGGCAGGCTTGGTTCTGACACCTGGAACAGGATGCACTGAAGAACATCTCTCATGCACTTGTCAACTCTGGACTAGATTACTGTAATTAACTGTGCATGGGGACTCAGAAAGTTCAGCCGGTCCAGAATACAGTGGCACATGCGCTCAGCAATTCATCATGATACTGCTGCATTACATTTCTATTGCAGGAGCTGTACCAGTAGGTGTAATGGGCAGAAGGAATAAACTCGAGGGACAAGAGGAAGAGATGCAACCAAGACAACGGTCAGATAAAAGAAATCTGAGTCCGGACCAGAACCGTACTGTGAGAAAGCATGTCAGACAATCTTGGTCTCTGAGAGTCCACACAATGGCATCTGGACTGCATAGGCTTTTGCTGAGAAATTTTACTTTGCCCCCAAGTGAAGAGTGGGAGAGGACAAAAGTAGGGAGTACTGAAACCTCAGCCATGTCACCTGGCAAAAAAGACCTCAGCAGAAATTGTTTGAAGGGGTGCCAACTGAAGGGTAAATGATGCAGACAATATTTAGGAGTCAATTATTCACCTACAGGGGAAGCTATTAAAAAAAACATCCAGCCCAAACATGGACAATTTCACAGGTGATGCCCTAAGGGCTTGAGGCAACAATTTCCAGGGAAAGGGGAAGCTTAAAATACATTATAACTTAAAATAAATTCTTAGCGATTGGCTATTTTTAAAAAAATAACGTTTAACCTAATCTGCCACCTGTGGTTCAGGTTACATCAAGCAAACATGCCATCAGGGTCCAGGAGTGAGAGGAAACTGACCTCCTGTATCTTGAAAACAGATGGCCTTAGTTCTTTTCTGGAAAAATGTCAAAACTGTTTGGCCTGGCTTAGCAGAAGGGATGAAAGCTGGCTACAGAACGATCTTCCACTTTGCTATTTTGCCTGCCTGAAACCCAGGGGTGCTGGTTTCAAGGAAAGGAGATTGCTTGTCTTAATATTTCAACATACATTCTCTGGAATATTGTAATTATGTTGTCCTCAATCCTGCAATAAACTGTGTGACATCGTGATCCTGTGGATCAGTATCTACATAAATGAAGCCATTAAAAATATCTGCCTTGCATCTGAGGTTGCAAGTATGCGAGGGTAGGCTAGGTCTCCAAATACAAATATCCTGTCTAATGTTGGCTGTCAGACGGTAGATGCGATCACTTTTAGAAGAGCCCCTCCTATGTTTGAGGAGGGGGGGACTATCATGACGGAAAGCTCGGGTTAAAGCTGATTAAATTGGATATCTATTTAGCAGGCGTATCTGTGTGTGCGTGTGTGTGTGTGTGTGTATAGGAGACAATTATTTTAAGTTCTGCAAATTGTAGATTTTTATTCAGGAGTGCTGAACTTTTATAAGAAAAGACATAACAGTAAAAGACCTGGAGACATAATTCAGGTGTACAAATTATGTGTGGTATAGATAAATACCGCCCATCTCCCTCTTTGGGGGGAGATGGGCGGTAACAAAATTTGAATAATAAATAAGTAAGTAAGTAAGTAAGTAAGTAAGTAAGTAAGTAAATAAATTGGACAAAGAGAAGCTATTTTCCTCTTCCCAAAGTATTAGAACCAGTGGTTACCCAATGAAGTTGAATCCTTGAAGAAATTAGGGCAGACAGAAGGAAATACGTTTCTACATAATGCATAATTAACCTTTGGCATTTGCTGCTATCAGACGTGTGGTGCTGGCTACTAGCTTGGCTGGCATCAAAAAAGGGTTGGACCAATTCATGGAAGTCTTGGGGACCAATGGCTATTGGCCTTGATGGCAGTGGGGCTGCCTCTGAAGGCCATCTGCTGGGAGACTAGTGGGCTTCCTTGTGCAGTTGGTTGGCCAGCATGAGAAGACTTCTGGACTAGATGGGCCAGGGGTCTGACCCAGCAGGACACTGCTGATGTTCTTAAACATATTTTGTCTCAAAGCACATAATATAGTCTCAAAGCATGTAAAATATATACTGAAGCCTAATAAGAGATATTCCAACTGTAATATTCTACTATGTTGCATCAGCTGTTCTGCTTTGTTTCCCTTCTTTTACTCTTGTAGAATCCTAGAATCACTGAGGGACCATTAAAGGCAACTCCCTGCTCAGTGCAGAAATCCAAATTCAAGCATTTTGACAAATGGCTGTCTACAACACATCCAGTGACTGAAGCCCGCAACTCTTTGGTAATTAGCAGCTTTTAGTCCACTAATGCATTCATAAGTACATAGATCAGTGTTTCTCAACCCCGGCCACTTGAAGATGTGTGTAGTTCAACTCCCAGAATTCCCCAGCCAGCATGGGGGAGTTGAAGTCCACACATCTTCGAGTGGCCAGGGTTGAGAAACACTGATATAGATGGTGGATCACCTGGACCGCCTGGTAATCACACAGTTGTGGGCTGGTCTGGCAAAAAGTGGCAAATACGAGCACCATTTCCATGCTACTGCCAAGAAAACTGCATGGACACAACCACCACAAGGTGAACTTGGCTCAAGGTTGACTTTAACTACCTTTTTATATATAAGAAACTTATTTTTTCCTATTCTTTTAACCATTTGAATGTTTTTAGGGCTTGAGTGCTTAGTCTGCAGTTCTCTGGCAACTGTTCAATAGGATTTGCAAAGGTGAGTGAACTTAGCACCCCTTAAGGGAGATGTTCAGGGCCAGGTATGGCAAAGTCAAAGGTGTACGAACCAAATAAACAAAGCCTTGCTTCGCTGCCCCTTGTGCCCAAGTTTTTAGTGTGGTCCTTTAAAACACAGACCCATGCACAAATCTTCAGAGGACCCTGTGAAAAAGCAATACCAACCCCCCGCCCCCCAAAAAAAACCCTTTTGCATCCCAGAACCCAGTTTGCAGGGGAGACAGTGGCTGGCTGAGAAGCAGATGTCACAGCTTTGAAGTCTTCAAAAGAAAGGCTACTTGCCCTGTATAGAAGAACCGTTTCACTGTTTGCGCAACATGTGCTTTCCAGTCAACTATTATTCACAGCGTTCCACAGCTGCAACTCTGACTAGAGGAAGCTTGGCAGACTGCGGATTTGCTTATCTGTGTAAACAGGGTGTTGGCTGCATTTACAAGTAGTAATTCACAGTGAGAACAGGCTCCTGAGTGTGTGTGTGTGTGTTCTTGTATTCGTAGAGATGGCATTCAAAAACTGAAAAGCCTTCTGTGCTCCACGTGTGCCGACAAAGCAGCAGGGACGTTGCACAGTGCACCCCCCCCTCAAGACTGATTTTCTGAAGCCCCAGTTGTCAATAAGGATGGTACTTGGGGAAGATGTATGTCTAACCTTTCTTACTACTACCTGCCCAAAAGGAGGAACCTCAGGGGGACATACACAGTTGAATATATGACTTGATCCCTTAGGAGGCACTGAATGGTAGGTGATGTGATAGGAAAGTGCTATCCTGGGTGTTCATTGATGATTCTGGAACTGGAAGGATTTATTGGGCTGTGTCAGCCTTACAAGCTAGACCAGACAGGACCAGATGAGCTAATTCTATTTTACTGTAAAGCTACATTAACAGAATCTGGCAAGTCTGAAAGTACTTCTCTTGCCCCATCCCCTTTACAGCTCCAAAGCTAGGGAGGGTCCCTTCTGAGCCTCTTGCCCCACCCACATTCCTGCTGCAGGCTCAGCTGCCTTTTATCTGACCATTCCCTTGGCTGCGTCTCTTTCTCCTATCCCAAGTCATTCCCACATGCCATTACAGGCTGCCACAAAAAGGGGGATATGTGATGACTGTTGATGACTCCCAAACAAAAGTGGGATGGAGGCAGTGGCACCATCCTAACATGTTGCCACAGGAGGTGTGTGGCCTCCTTTCTCTGTAAATCCAAGTTGTAATGATAAACTTGGCCAGCATTCATCAGTCTCAATGAATGCTATCCTGTTGATCCATATGTGGATCAATTATTCCTCCAATCACAGGTTGAAACATACTGAAAATGAGGTTTCTGGATGGAAAGCTGAAGGACTTTGGAAGTACAGGTGATGTTACTGTCATCTCTTCCCATTGAAGGTCATGGTCTATGAGAAGAGAGAAGAATACTGGAAGTAAATCATAACTATTCTAGATCTGGTTGTCACTGCCAAGGAAGGCTTCACTAATGAGATGAAAGAAAGTAGAAAATTTAGACGGACATAACCAAAACCTTTTTAGGATTCATAAAAACATTTCTTTATGCAAAATGTTTGCATAGAATCTTTTGAGACAACAGCATATTTTATAAGGCCACATTTTTAAAACAATAAACTATTACAATACAAACAGGAAGAACACCAGAAAGAAGTTTAACATAATACTTGGAAAATGCTTCTTTGGTCATGAACCAATGGGTTCAAATTACAAAGATTTTGACTAAAGATTAGGAAGAACTTCCTGAGTTTGAAACCTATTTAACAACGCAGCAGACTGCCTTGGAGGATGGTGGACAATTCTGTACCAGATGTTTTTTTTTCCAGAGGTTGGATATCCATTGGTCTGGCCAACTGTCGTTGGCAGAGTGTGGTAAAGATGACCTTTGAAATCCTTTCCAACTAAATGCTTGTATGATTTGCTTGCCAGTGCCCATTTCAAGGGATAAACAGGCACAGGAAAATCTGCTTTTGGTTTCCACCCAAATGTGGGAATTAACCCACTTGAAAAGTACTGGCTATGAAGCCATATGGATGTTTTAAATTCAGTTGTTCACGGGTACCTATTTGCCATCTCTAAAGGCTGCAGTGAGGAATTGGCAGGTACGAATCATGATACAGATGAATGAGAAAAATGATTCTATATTTGTTTGTTTGTTTGTTTGTTTGTTTCTGTGGCATTCTCCCCTCTGCCAAAAGAGCTCTACCTGATTTATAAAAGAAAGGGGAAAAAAAACTGCCTTGAGTACTTACATAAGCAGGAAGACAGGGTATAAATTTAAGAACAACATTCATAAATACCATCATTGCAATAAAACCAACAGTGCTTACATTCAGAAAAACAAAATCACTAATCAGCAAACTTAAAGTCAGTCCAATCCTAGAGGAGGTGTTAACCCAGTTGAACAGGCATGCCTTTGATGGTTTTTCTGAAAGAAAATGTTTGGGAATCAGGTGGACGTAACTGGAAACAGAGTGCCATAGCTGGGGCGCTGCTACTGAGAAGGCCCTGCTCCTAGTCATGGTACTGTGAGCTGAACCCACTAATGAGACCACAAGCTGGGCCTCCTCAGCTGATCTTAGTTCAAGAGTTGGATGGTATTGGTGGATGTGGCCTTTTAAGTCCTCTGATCTTAAGCCATTTTGGACTTTGTAGGCTTAAATTTGTTCTGGCATCCCACAGGCTACTAGTACGAAGCTTTCAGGAATGGTGTTCTGCATATACATTTACCTGCCCTGCTTACCAATTTGTCAACTATGTTTTGTACCAGCTGCAGCTTCCATCCCTTGTCTATCCAGAAATAGGAGGATGGAAGGAGAGAACAGGTATTATGATGTGACAAGAAAACTGCCGAGGAACCCTAATGTCAGTGGACAGAGAATTACCGGGACACAAAGCAGCTATTCTACATTCCATGGCCTCTCTATCTCTTTTATCAGTTGGAAGGTAGAGATGATCCAATAGATCGCCAGTGGGTCTTTCTCTGGTTCTAACTGCTATGCAAGGATGCCTGCAAAGAGAAGTTGCAATAGCTAGACTGAATGGGTGGGGCCAGCCAAGAGCCAGAAGATGCTTTGTTGCCCTGGTCTGCTTCTATAGATAAACTGTGTTTAAAAGATGTTATGAAAGAGGAACAAGTTTTACCTGACAAGTGAGACTGATCTGAAAGTGGATTTAAAAATGACAGGCTACAAGAATGGTATGGAAAAAGATACTACACTGGACATACAAAAGAAACCAACTGATGTCTTAATAATTAAAAGGGATATACAAATAACAAACCAAGAGAGTGACCTGGATAATTTTCCTATATTGGATTTACAAAAGAAGTTTGTTAAAATTTTGAAGGATTTTGTGAGAAGAGACAAAGAACAGATGAAAAGAACTCCAGTTCTAGGACATTATTTGAAGGGACTAAAGATCAAGATTGTTAGAAGTAAAAGGAAGGAATATAAAGTTGGTTTATTTGATCAAGGTTAAAATAGGCGTGTTGTCATCTCTGGTAATCCTTAATGGACTTTTGCTGATCAGGACTGAAACTACTAGGCTTTAAGGATTTGTTTATAGATAAGAGATGGGATATGGAAGAAGAGATCATTTGTTGTATTTTAAGAGAAGGTGGTAAGTTACTAAAACTGTTTATACTTATGATGAAGGTGGGAAGTCACTTCTTTATAAATGTCTTTTCTTTTTCTTTTCTATTTTCTTATTTTTTCTTTCTTTTCTATTTTTCTTTCTATTTTTTCTTTTCTGCACTTTCTATTTTTTCTTTTTATTCTTTTTTAAATTTGTATTAGTTTTTATGTTTGTAATTGTAATTTTTAATAAAATTGCTATTAAAAAAAAAGACAGAACATTCTGTGTGAAATCTTCCCAGTTCTATTGGCCACTACAAAATATAACAATACACATGGTGTTTCCCTACCCTCCTGCAACACTTCAAGTGCTTCATTTATCTCTATTGATTTAGCTACTCCTTCTTACCGGTAGTCCTCATTTAATGACCATTCATTTAGACTTAGTTCAGACTTACAAGTTGAAAAAAATGACTTACAACCGGTGCTCACATGACTGCTACAGCATCCCCACGGTCACGTGATCATGATTTGGGTGCTTGGCAACCAGTTCACACTTATGACTGCCACAGAATCCTGTGGTCACACGATCGCCATTTTCAACCTTCCCAGATGGCTTCTGGCAAGCAAAATCAACGGGGAGCCACGTGATTTGCTTAACCGTGTGGTTTGATTAATGACCACAATAATTTGCTTAATGACTGCTGCAGAAAAGGTCATTAAATAGGGTCAGATTCACTTAATGAGTGCTTCACTTAGCAACTGAAATTCCGGCCTCAATTGTGATCGTTAAGTGGGGACTACCTGTATTAGAAACAGTAATTAGTTCCCATCGATATGAACTGATATTTCATTTCATTGGTGTAGAGTTGGCATTGAAGAAGGAATTCAACAACAGTTATATAAACTTCAGCTTAGCCCAGGAGTGGGTGAGGAAAAGCTCAAGATTTTCCCATCATGATTCTTTTTGTTGTAAGAAGGAGACAGAGAGAGAAATTGTCAGGATTTCAATGCTCTCTTATTACACCCTACAACAGTGTTTCTGGGTTGGGAATTCTGGGAGCTGAAGCCCACACATCTTCAAGCTGCCACGGTTGAGAAACATCGCTCTGAAACAATGAAGTAGAGTTCCAGTAATTCATACAGTGTCTGTTTCATTACCTGGTCTCTGTCGAAGGGCTGGCAATGAGCAATGTCTCTCCCGTTTGAAGCTTTTGAACTGGAGGGGAGGGGGCTGGGAACACCTACGCACTCACTTCTAAAAGTGTGAAGAAAATGGTCAAAACTTCTGCATATACTGCTTTAAGCTTTCCGGCGATCATTCATGGTGTTCCAGCAAGAACAGCACTCCTTAGCTATCACTGCCAAGTAGAAATTGAGGAGGTGGGGGATAGAGTGCAGGATCTCTGATTTGAAGGGAACTTCAAGAATTCAAGTCTGGATGCTAACACCCTAATCCGCTCTTTCTGGGAACGCTTGACTTTAGACAGCCAATTCAATCTCAGGGTCTCTTATATAACTCCCCCATCTGGACAGCTCATCACTCATGGTGGCCACAAGACTCAGGAATATCTCTGGTTTTTCTGATGGCCTGTCTGTCCATAATTTGTTCTCCACATTTCAGATATTGTACTTCACCAGCTAATGGGGCTTTGGATCTTGCTGGGCTTGTTACAGTTATATCCACTGGTTTTTTATTCCCACAGTTACTGTTTCAGGGTGGCACGGTATTTTGACTGACCACATCCTAACCTGTGAATAAACATATAGATGAAACACAGGAAACTGGGAGGTGAAAGTCATATTTGGAGATGCAAGCTCTGTGAGAGCTCCCCAAATGTTGGCCAGAGCAGGGTCTTGCTTTTTTCCAACCTCTCCACTTCTACCCAGTGCAACTGACAATTATGGCATCTTCAGGTTTCAGAAGCAGTTAGCATCAGGCTACTAAATATCACACCATTTCTGCTTTCACAGAATGATCAACTCAGAAGAAGGCATTAAGGCCACCACGTCCAATTCCTTGATCAATGCAAGAATCCAGATTAAAGCATTCCAGACAGATGGCCCTCAAGGTTCCATCTGAACACATCCAGGGAAGGGGAGTTGGCCACCTTTCTGCACACCTGGCTTTATTTTCAAACGGCTCTTACTGTTAAGAAGATTTTTCTCTCCTAATGTTCAATTGGAATCCACCTTCCTGAAACTTAAACCATTATCCCAGGCCCTGAACCATTCCTATGCAAATGCTAGTTCCATCTCCTCAAGTGATGGGGGATTTCTGTGCTGCACTCATGATCAGCTCTTGATCTTCTTCAGCGATGCCCTTCCTGGTATTGGAAGACTGTGACCAGCTCTCAATCCCAGTTTCTCAAGGCTAAACACACCCATTTTCTGTAAACTCTCCTCGTAGACCTTAAGATTCCCAGTCCTGTAATGACCCATCTTGCTTTCAAAGGTACAAGTCACTTTCCCCTTGGATTTTCATGGGAGTACCCGAACTGCTTCTGCCATGCATACTGTGTTTCACTCCTGTCATTTTTGAACTTGGACTATAAATGGCATTAAAAGGGAGACTGTTTTCATAGCTTCAGCCCCAAGAAAAGCAAGCCTTTATTTATTTATTTATTTTTCAAATTTCTATCGCCACCCATCTCTCCCGAAAAGGGGACTCTGGGCGGTTTACAGTCAGAATTAAAACACATAAATTACAATATAAATAACTCTATAAAAATAAAATAAATATAAAATATAAAATCCAGCAGCGCAGATCTTGTTAGTTGGGGAGAGATCTATAATAGCCACCCCCAAGATGAACTAGTACCTTCCTTACAAGGAAAGGGTACTGAAACCTGCACATTTCCATGAACACCATGATTTGAGAGAATGCTTTAGCATTGTGCTACAATATGTTTATGATGGTTCCAAGCTGGAAAATGCTCTTATGAAAATTAGTTCAAGCAAGTTGAAACAAATAACAAAATCACGAAGAGGAGCAGGGGGTGTTGGCAGAACTGATCTGGGGGAGTTTCATGGGAATCCCTTAAACATTCTGGCAAGTCAACTCCCAGGCAGCAAGATTTCAAAATTCCTAAAAGAGGCTCCCTTTCATCCTTCACCCTCCTCAAAATGCTTTAATGAATCCAAGTAGACTTCAAAGATTGTAGGGCCTGCATTTCTTCCTACCAGTTCTTCCACTTGATGAAAGGGAATTTGATTTTGAAATTTCTTTCCAAAGCAGCATACATTTTGGTGAAATACTCATGGGCAAAGTGTAGGATGCTTGCATTTATTTAGTTAGGAGTTCTTCACAGGACATTGCGTTCATGTCCTGTTTCTCACTGTATAATCTGTAGCCTCCCTGGTTTGCCATGTGTCAATTCAGTCTAAGGGAAGGCCTCAGAAGGGAGGTGAGCAGTTTGAGAAATTGTAGAAGCCCTCCTTTACCTGAAAAAATTGAGGCCAATTGTCTACCCAATTTCTTTGCTCACAAAGAGTGGGGGGGGGGGGCAGAAAGGAGATTTCTCTCTGCTTTAGTTCAAAGATCAGACAGAAAGATGCTGTGGCTTCTTTTTAAGGCCCTGGACCAGATACATTCATTCTTCTTAAGGTTAACATATTCTGTGGCCTAAGAAGGTCAACTGTTGCAGACAGAGTCATTTTCTCCCTTTTTGGTGGAATGGCAACAACAACAAAAAGCAATGAAAGTATTTTCCCAGTACAGTGCATTTTTTAAACTTCTGATGTCTTTTCAGCTTAATCTTTTTTCTCTCTGTGTGTGCATATGTACTTGCATGTAGTCCAAGCCCGTGGAAATCTCCCCTGCCATCAAAGTTTTCCTCTGGGGGTGAACAATCATGTACTGTGTGGACGGCTGCAGGTGTCTCTGGATGTCAGCTGGGCTCTGTTTATTATTGGTTTGCTGTGTACAGGAAAGCAGGCCAGGCCACTAGTCACCAATCTGTGCAAACCAGGGTCAGGAAAATGAAAATAAGTCCTGTGGAGTAGGAACCTGTAGGGTCTGGGGCTCTGTTGGCAAAGTCTTGCTCAGTTTGTCTTGAGCTGCTACTTAAAAATTGTTCCTTGTTTGACTTGGAAGGCACTTCACACAGAAGAAAGCCGTGCCCATGATGTGAGATATGTACAGGAGAGAAACCAAATGAAAGTGGAAGCAGGTGTGTCACTCTTTTCATTTCACTTCTCCTGGAAGAATGCTTTCTGTGAAGAGGGTATTCTGTCCCCCTGGCTCCGTCTCTCTGTAGAAGTCTGTTTATACAACGGGATCTGCAAAAATAACGAAGCATTCAGTTCCATCTTTTTGAACTGTGTTGTCCTCTAAAGATGATTTCTTACAATAAAAGGGCTGCTTTTATAATTCAATGAAACAAAGATGGGAGGATAGACTGGCTTTATTTTTAAATATTTTCCTAAGCCATTTGATCCACTCATGCCAACGGAAAAAAACGTGGTTTTTCTAACCTTTATGAAATTATTCACCACTGTAGCTTGGCAAGCCTTGGGACCCTGGAGCACTGGAAGGGACAAAGTGGGGATAGACTTTTGCAAAGGGCAGTGGTTAGCTTGCAATACATTCCCCATCACCCCAAGCCAGAGGCACATAACAGCTTTCCCCTTAAAAAGCTACCTTGAGAGAGTCAAATCTGCTTCTAAACTACCAACATCCCTGCAAGCTGGTCCACCCAACAGGAGAACCCACTGCCTTGGTCCAGATGTCTCTAAGAGGTTCATATGTGCACTCATCTGTCTCTAACCAGGATGGGTAGTATGCAATTCTTGCTGTAGCTTAATATTCTTCTCTACAATGACTGCACTAAGCATTGGCATGGTTCATTTTCAAGAACCTCTTCTGACACACCAGATGTCTATGCCACTCCTGGATTGACTCTGCATCTCTCTGATCCATGCCACTCACTTTCTTCAGCAATTGCCTTGCAAAAGAAACTGCTCTGAAGCTTACTAGAAAATTTGGAGCTGGGATTGGTCTGTTTTCCCATCGGGGGGACCTCTTGTTATACTTCTCCAAGCTCTAAATCCTCAGCCATCTACACAGTTCCTTTAAGGAGAATGCTGGCTCTACAGCTGTGCATCTCCCCCTCAACTGCCCAGGTAAAGCAAGTTTCAAACCGTTTTCTCCTTTTCTTTGTCAGGGATAAAGAAAGTGCAAAGTGCCAGGCTGTTTGAACTTTTTATTTCTTGTCTTTCTTTCACTTGAGCATGGGATGGGTTTTTGTTACTGCAAGATCTGTAGCAGCTTGGGTCAGAAATTTTCTCCCTTTGTTCTCAGCATTTCTGAGTTAGCAGAACATAAATTATTACAATCATAAGATGTTTTTTTTTGCTCTAAACGGCTTAGGGAATAAAAATAAAGGTGATGTGAAAGTGCTTGTAGACCATACAAGATGGATTCAACAAGCACTTTCATGGGAATTGTGCCTACCAGAAGTGACAATACTGCTCCCCAAAAGAGAATTTTCCATAGTTTGGAATTTGTTTTTGTGGATCTTAGGCTGTTGGTAGGTTAAAAAAAAATGCTTGAGTCCAACCAAGATTTATTCTTAGTCTACATCATTATTTTTGTTGTTTATTCGTTTAGTCGCTTCCGACTCTTTGTGACTTCATGGACCAGCCCACACCAGAGCTTCCTGTCGGTCGTCACCACCCCCAGCTCCCCCAGGGACAAGTCCGTCACCTCTAGAATATCATCCATCCACCTTGCCCTTGGTCGGCCCCTCTTCCTTTTGCCCTCCACTCTCCCTAGCATCAGCATCTTCTCCACGGTGTCCTGTCTTCTCATTATGTGGCCAAAGTATTTCAGTTTTGCCTTGAATATCATTCCCTCAAGTGAGCAGTCTGGCTTTATTTCCTGGAGGATGGACTGGTTTGATCTTCTTGCAGTCCAAGGCACTCTCAGAATTTTCCTCCAACACCACAGTTCCAAAGCATCGATCTTCCTTCTCTCAGCCTTCCTTATGGTCCAGCTCTCACAGCCATATGTTACTACGGGGAACACCATTGCTTTAACTATGCGGACCTTTGTTGTCAGTGTGATGTCTCTGCTCTTAACTATTTTATTGAGATTTGTCATTGCTCTTCTCCCAAGGATTAAGCGTCTTCTGATTTCCTGACTGCAGTCAGCATCTGCAGTAATCTTTGCACCTAGAAATACAAAGTCTTTCACTGCCTCTACGTTTTCTCCCTCTATTTGCCAGTTATCAATCAAGCTGGTTGCCATAATCTTGGTTTTTTTGAGGTTTAGCTGCAAGCCAGCTTTTGCACTTTCTTCTTTCACCTTCATCATAAGGCTCCTCAGTTCCTCTTTGCTTTCAGCCATCAAAGTGGTATCATCTGCATATCTGAGACTGTTAATGTTTCTTCCAGCGATTTTAACTCCAGCCTTGGATTCCTCAAGCCCAGCTTGTCGCATGATGTGTTCTGCGTACAAGTTGAATAGGTAGAGTGAGAGTATACAGCCCTGCCGTACAATCTTAAACCAGTCCGTTGTTCCATGGTCTGTTCTTACTGTTGCTACTTGGTCGTTATACAGATTCTTCAGGAAGCATACAAGATGACGTGGTATCCCCATACCACTAAGAACTTGCCACAAGTTGTTATGGTCCACACAGTCAAAGGCTTTAGAATAGTCAATAAAACAGAAATAGATGTTTTTCTGAAACTCCCTGGCCTTTTCCATTATCCAGCGGATATTAGCAATTTGGTCCCTAGTTCCTCTGCCTTTTCTAAACCCAGCTTGTACATCTGGCAATTCTCGCTCCATGAATTGCTGAAGTCTACCTTGCAGGATCTTGAGCATTACCTTACTGGCATGTGAAATGAGTGCCATTGTTCAATAGTTTGAACATTCTTTAGTGTTTCCCTTTTTGGTATGGGGATATAAGTTGATTTTTTCCAATCTGATGGCCATTCTTGTCTTTTCCAAATTTGCTGGCATATAGCATGCATTACCTTGACAGCATCATCTTGCAAGATCTTGAACAGTTCAGCTGGGATGCCGTCGTCTCCTGTTGCCTTGTTATTAGCAATGCTTCTTAAGGCCCACTCAACCTCACTCTTCAGGATGTCTGGCTCTAGCTCACTGACCACACCGTCAAAGCTATCCCCGATATTGTTATCCTTCCTATACAGGTCTTCCGTATATTCTTGCCACCTTTTCTTGATCTCTTCTTTTCTGTTAGGTCCTTGCCATCTTTGTTTTTGATCATACCCATTTTGGCCTGGAATTTACCTCCAATGTTTCTAATTTTCTGGAAGAGGTCTCTTGTCCTTCCTATTCTATTGTCTTCTTCCATTTCCGCACATTGCTTGTTTAAAAATAATTCCTTATCTCTTCTGGCTAACCTCTGGAATTTTGCATTTAATTGGGCATATCTCCCCCTATCACTGTTGCCTTTTGCTTTCCTTCTTTCTTGGACTACTTCTAGTGTCTCAGCAGACAGCCATTTTGCCTTCTTGGTTTTCTCTTTCTTTGGGATGTATTTTGTTGCCGCCTCCTGAACAATGCTGCCAACTTCTGTCCAGAGTTGTTCCGGGACCCTATCTACTAAGTCCAGTCCCTTAAATCGATTCTTCACCTCCACTGCATATTCCTTAGGAATATTAGTGAGCTCATATCTAGCTGATCTGTGGGTCTTCCCTAATCTCTTTAGTCTGATCCTAAATTGTGCAAGAAGAAGTTCGTGATCTGAACTACAGTCAGCTCCAGGTCTTGTTTTTACTGACTGTACAGATGTCCGCCACCTTTGGCTGCAAAGGATGTAGTCAATCTGATTTCGGTGTTGTCCATCTGGTGAAGTCCATGTATAAAGCCGTCTCTTAGGTTGTTGGAAGAGAGTGTTTGTTATGCACATTGAGTTGTCTTGGCAAAATTCTGTCAGCCTATGTCCTGCTTCGTTTTGTTCTCCCAGGCCATGCTTACCTGTAATTCCAGGTGTCATTTGACTGCCCACCTTAGCATTCCAGTTTCCCGTGATGAAAATAACATCTCTTTTAGGCCTGTTGTCCAGTAGGTGCTGCAGATCCTCATAGAACTGCTCTACTTCAGCTTCTTCAGCATCTGTGGTTGGGGCGTATATTTGGATCACTGTGATGTTAGATGGCTTGCCCTGAATTCGAATTGAGATCATTCTATCGTTTTTTGGATTGTATCCAAGCACTGCTTTAGCCACTTTACTATTAATTATGAAGGCTACTCCATTTCTTCTGTGGTCCTCTTGTCCACAGTAGTAGATCTGGTGGTCATTTGATGTGAAGTGGCCCATTCCAGTGCATTTCAGTTCACTGACGCCCAAAATGTCTATCTTTAATCTTGACATCTCACCAATAACCACATCCAATTTGCCCTGGCTCATAGATCTTACATTCCAGGTTCCAATGGTGTGTTGATCCTTAGAACATCGGATTCGCCGTTCACCACCAGCACCGTCGGCCGCTATCCGTCCTTTCAGCTTTGAGCTAGCTGCGTCATCACGTCTGGGGCTAGTTGAACTCATCCTCTACTTCATTATTATTTTCATAAATTTAATTTTGCAGTTCTTTGATTTTGATTCTTCAATTTATATAGCTGCCCATCTCACATAGTGACTCTGCTGAGCTTATAAGGGGTACAAACAATACAAATCATAGTATAAAACACATGCAGCAGCCAAGAGACCAAATCAATCTAAAAATCATAGTACATCACAGGCTGTCATTGACACTCTGACCCCCATGTCCAGGAACATAACTATGTCTTAACTGAGGCCTTCCAAAAGATAAGTAGAGTCAACACCAATTTAATTTCTGGGGGAGCAAAGTTCCATAGGGCAGGGGCTGCAACTGAAAATGCCCACTTCCTAGGTCCCACAAGATGACAATCTTTGACTGATGGGACCTGCAGCATGCCTCTCCTGCTGGATGTAATGGGATGGGTAGAAGAGGCAGTTCCACAAATAACCTGGTCCTACACCACAAAGGACTTTATAAGTGACAATTAGCACCATGAATTGTACCCAGAAGCAAACTGGCAATCAATGTAGCTTTTGTAAAAGAGGTGTAACTTGAGCACATGAAGGCATATTTGTAACTGCCTGTGCTGCTGCATTCTGCACCAACTGCGACTTGCAGATGCTCTTCAGGAGCAACCCAATGTAGAGCACATTGCACTAATCCACTTGGCAGGTGATTAAGGCATGAGTGACCATGAGGAAATGCCCAGGAAATGAAGTTGTGAGAAAGCCCTCCTGGCCACAGCTGCTGACTATTTCTCAAACAGGAGCTGTGAATCCAGGAAGACCTCCAGGTTGAGGTTCTGTTTGGGACTGTGCAATTGAAATTACCTTGCTTACTGATGTCTGATAAAACATGTAAGGTTGAAGCTGTTGCCATTAGCTTGCAATGGAGCATGAATTTCCTTTTTTGCCTAAGAAATTCCTGTTCTTCTTGCAATTTACCTTTTCTTGCCACTTTTGATGAGATTTTATCAAGATCCTGTTTCAGTGGTAGAAACTGGGTCACTTTATTTCACAATCAGTAGTTTGCCATGCAGAATGGGTTGTCCCATCCAAGGAATGTATCAGTTGGGACTAATGTGAATGTCTTCAGACACTGCCTACAATTTCTCCAACCTCATGCCATCCTCAAAGCTATCTTGAGCAAAATGGGAATGAGAAGACTAGATCTAGTAACCACACAAATCAAAACCTTTGGTTTTTAATGGCATATTTTCCCCATTTACAGCCTTCTAGTATGTTTACTACTTATTCCTGGTTTCTTACCCCTGGCCTCTTTTAGACAGTAGAGCAGTTAATGGTTAACTTTTTCACTGGGATATTCAACTTTTCCTGACCTGCTGACCTTAAGGATTTCTGCACAGTATAATTGTCCTAGTGCAAAACCTTGGATCAGCAACTAATTTTTAATAAGGGATGTATTTTTCATTGAATAAGAGTAGAGGGGCCAACAACCCACAGATTTTCTTCCAAAAACTGTGACGTATGCAAAAGGGCTCACTATTCCACAGAATATATAACATATGTGGTTGAAATCTGGCACATTCTCCTGTATTTCAACTGCTTGGTTCAATTTGTCTTCATCTAGCAGAATATGTGGAAAAGAAGCTAGATAGAAATTTGCCTTATTTCTTGTCTTGAGCAGATGTAATCCTTCAACTAAAAGACCAGGAACCAGTATGGCAGCCAGACAGGTTTTAGGGCCTTAACATAGCCTACAAGTCTCCAATGTTGTCCTTTGAACAACCATACAATTTTGAGGGGGACAATTGAAAGCTTATTGAAGTCAGAGATAGCCATTTGCTGCTTACAGCGAGTCTTGGGCAAGATTGAGAAGTTATGAGTTTTTAACCTAGCATATTTAACACCTCTGGCTTCTACTGTCAAGATGTGTTTTTTCTGGTGCATGAATCTAGGATGTGGTAGAAGCATTGCCACACCTCATTAAACTAATCAACTACTGTCCAATCTTGCTTATCCACAAGGAGATAAATTACATTGCCGGAAAAGGACAACATTTGAGAGGATTACAAGTGACTATAAAGCCCTGATTAGGAAGATAAAGTTGCTCATCTGTTGGTGATCAAGGGATGAGAATGGAAAACAAGATGCTGGGTAAAAAAGGGTTTCATCAAGAAACATAATGAGATAGACCATGACCAACACTACCAGTATAATGGACTCTTAGACAAGTATGGGCTAGTGAAAATGTGATTTGCAAGAGCCTTGCATAGCTTCTCAGAAGAGCTTTAAACTAAAAGTAGAAGTGAGAGGGCGACTGAGGCATAGACTCAGGTAGAGAAATGTTGAGCATTAGGAACATGGCATCACATTGTAACCCAGGAGGTATGAAGCAGGAAAGAAGAGTCAGAAATCCTAACACAATTCTGTGGAGATGAGTAAACAGTTACATTCCCAGGTACCAGTGTCTGTACACCAAGTATTAATGAAAGACTTCAATTATCCCAGTATCTGCTGGAAAACTAACTCAGCTAAGAGTGGGAGGTGCAACATATTTCTGATCTCTCTTTACTGACAAATCCTTTTTCAGAGGGAGGAAGAAATAAGAGGATTACCTACCTGGACATAAACTGATTGATGGACTGAAGATGCCAAATGACTTGAGGAGAATGACTACATCATGTTGGAGTTCAAGATAATTAGGGGAGGAAAGGCAAAGAGGAAGATTTCAGGAAGGCAGATTTTAGTGAACTCTGGCTGAAGACGGGTAGCATACTATAGCTTGAAACCCAAAAGAATAAACAATTCCAAATGGGATGAGAGCTACCCAGGCACAAATGATTCCTAGGAAGAGAAAATTTTCTTAAACATGTACAAGCTGAGAAGCAAAGAGGAGATATATAGAAAATGGAAGCAGAGACTGATAACTAAGGGGAGGTAAAAATTAGTATCTCAAGCCTTTATAGATGCCATCAAGAAGGCTAAAGCTCAGAATGATGGCAGGATGGCAAGGAATGCAAAATGTAATGGGGGTGGGGGTGGAATGTCCAAAGAAACAATGGGTCAGTATTGCAGGAAGGTGGGAAAGGAGTAACAGAAAACTGGGAGAAGACAAAACTGCTTAACACCATTGTTATGTCTGTCTTCTCTCAGAAGATGTAGAAGATGTTCTTAATTTGACTGAGGAAAGATGGAATGCTGTTCAGAACTTATAAAAGTATAGTATGAATCCGTCATTGTACCTTAAAGGATTTCAAATCTCCAGGGACAGATGTTGGAAGAGCTAGGAGAAGTGACTGTGATATGTGCTTCCCCAAAGTACAGTGGCATAAGCCTGGACTGAACCACCCATGCTTTATTTAGCAGTTTTTCTGCTCCTCCATGAAAGCCAAAAAGTGTATTTGGTTTTTAGAAATACTGATGCTGTTTCACTTTTGTCAGCATCTCTTACTCTAAGGCTGATACATGGACACATATGCATATTTAGAAGGATTTACCTCCCACTCTTTTTTTTTCCCAAAAAGACAACAGAACAGGACAGCTTACAAAACGTTAAAAACTAAAATACAATAGTAATTTTAAAAAATCAATATGGCAAGGTCAGCAACGTGAGCTCAATGTTTGTGTGTGCAAATGCCTGGCTCCACCAGGATCCCATCTGCACGTCAGTTCTCTCCCAGGATCCAATGCACTCTTCACCCCCTATAAGGCCTGGATGCTGGTTGAGACAAGGCCAGTGCAATTTTAGCTGATGGAAACTGACATTGCTCCTCTTCCCTACAACTTCTTTTTTTTGCAGTCCTGTAGTGAGTAATTTCAGACTTTCTCTTGTTTGTTTGGATTTTTTGCCGTGCGAGCCTCCTTCCCTCCCCACCGCCACAGCTTAGTGAAAATGAACTGTCCTTTCCAATCAGGTTCAGCAGAATGCCAGTCAACTGCAGCGATCAACAAAATCACAAGATAGAGATCCCTTCCCATATAATTATAGGGTGTGCCACTATGCAGATGTCTCTGTGGAAAGCTGGAGCAGCCCGCAATTAACCAGAAGAGCTGAGCAGTGAATGCGGTTACAAGGAAATAGAGGGGAGTGGGGTTGGAACCTCACAAGGTTTATTTTAAAATTCATCACATCAAGGCTTAAACAGCTATACCATATTCCAGAATCTACCATACTGTATCTTTGCAGCAATTAAATTTGGGGCTGAAACTTGGAGAGGTCTCTGAACCCTTTGGGTCACAACCCATGTGAAGAGGATGATGCCTGAAATTATTGCTTACCAGGAAGAAGATGCTGCAACTGTGTTTGCCATGTATCCAAAAGGTATGAAATGGGCAGCAACGGGTCAAAAGAAGGAAGCACGCTGAATGTCCCTGAAGTTTCCTTTCTGAATTCCTTTACATCTATGCTCTGATGTTAGACAAGTTAATCACACGTTTAGGCAGCCTTTTCCACTCTTCGTACCTGCTAGGTAGGCCATGAGGACTGGGAATTATGGGAGCTGTAGCTCAACTAGCATGAAGGAGTTGGGTTGGGGCATTGTTAAAATCTTATTGTTTCACTTTCAAGTTAACCAATATGACCAGCTAGCAATCTGTCATTATGAATTCATTACTGTGGTTAAACAGTTGAATTGTTTGTGAACAGGAGGGAAGGGCGGAAGTTCAGAGGAAACTTGTTTCAAAATGAAAGCCCAGCTGAGTAAAGAGGTCTTTGTGTCACAATGTGTAAGCAAGCAGTGAAAGAATGCATCTGTAATACAATTTGGAGGGACCTTATGATAAACACTATCTGAGGATCATTGTCAGCCCAACCAGGTAAACCAGAGTAAGAAAGCAATGCCTTATAGGGCAGAACTAGCTTTATTTAACAGCTGAAGTAACAGAATCTTGCACATCTGAACGTGTTCTCCCCTCCCTCACTTTATCCTCATGTGAATTAGGGAAGGGCTTGTCTGAGATGTGTTCTCATGTTATTTTCTTGGCCTGGGCTCAAGTCTTGCTTATCTGACAGTTGCCTTAGTAGCAGCTATTCCTCCTGTCCTTCAAGGCCATTCTTATGCCCTCTATATCCATGTTCTATGCCCCCTTCCCAAACCTGGTGTCCAGGTGTTCCAGATTGGCCTGTAATATCCCAGCCAGCATAGTCGATAGTAGAAATTATGGAGACTGTAGTCTAACGTACCTGAAAGGCATCAGGTTGAGGACACTGGTGTTAATGTGTCAATAACAACAACAAAAAAAAGCTAAACAGCAAGGTTTAGTATTTTTAAGATACAAGGTACAGTATTAATTAATAAACTGATTAAAACATTTAAACAATTAAAGGTTACCCTAATTAATTACTGTGTTTTTATAGTATTAGGTTTCTTACATAGAAAAAGTGTAGCTGTTAAGTATTTTAGGTTCATACAACACAGTAAGCCATGTGTTGCCTTATCATGGTGGCTTGAATAAACCATAACTGGCTAGGTTCACACATCATTCTAAGTCATAAATCTTAATTTACAAATCATTACAGCCTTTGCTAAGCCATGAATCATGGTTTACAAACCACAGATGGCTTAATGCAATGAATGAAGCCTTTGGCTCAGGTTATCTAAAGAAAAGCAGGCTTTTGCTGCAATGTGCACATGCATTGCCTAAGGACAAGAAGAACATGGTGGTTCCATCAGAAGTATTATCTCCTTTGCATGGACATTTATGCAGGATTAGACTGCAATCTAGGAACAGACTGGGAACAAATCAAATCAAAACCACTGAAGCTTACTTCTGATTACACATTCAATTAGCTAATTTGATTATCCTTCAAATCTAACCAAGATTTCTTTAACTGAGCAAGAGGAGACTCTGCTCCAAGGGAGAAATTACTTCAGCTCTGTTGATGTTGAGTAACTCTACCTGATATTCAAAGAACTGGGATCCTCAGGTGTGTGTAATGACCACTGAATGTTGAAATCTACTCCATGAATTACTCCCCCCCAACCCTCCTCAATCCACTTTAGGGCCCTCCATGGCCAATGGAACATTTACTTCCGGAGACAACTGACAATAAAATCTGAAGCTTTCTCCAGTGCCAAACCTTTTTTCAACCTCCGGAAAGCTCCCGTTGTGATGGGGTTGAAGTGAGAGGTGGGAGGTCTCCTCAACGGCTGCAATGTTTCTGGGGGTTTCCCCTTCACATTTTGATAGTTTTCTTAGAGATTCTTCCAAAGATGGCAACTTTCCAAATTCAAAGGCATACAAAACCACACTCCGGCACAGCTGAAAACCTCAATGGCCAAGAGAGCTCGAAAGTTTTTGGAAAGCTTGAAGACCAACCAAATGAAACAAATGTCAATGTTGTTTATATTGCAGATGTTACTGAGCGCTCTAGGAGAAACCTTTAATTTGTTTCTTCTTAGAAAAGAAATATGGTAAAAGGAGAAGGAAAGAGACAACATAATCACACATGCATTTCCAAAGCATTTTGTTTATTGAACCCTCTCTCCGTGGGCAAAACAAGCTTGGCCTTTAATCACATTTTCAAACAGTTACATGTTCAGAAAGACACAATGAAATAAATCTGGAACAGTGGAACTATCAGGGAAATTTGGCACTGTTTACTTAAGAGGATCACAGCTTCCAATATCAGGGAAACTGTAGCAGTGCTATCAGGTCCCAGCCCTCCTGATTTGTTCAAGGGTGGGTGCCTGAAGCGACCTCTTCCTGCTTCATCATGTGGAGCAGGCAGGTTCTACCTGAAGAAGATGGTCCCAGAGGTAACAAGCATCCAAGCTGTAAATGGCTTTATAGGTAACTACCAGCACCTTGAACGGGGCCCAGAAGTCTACTGGCACTCAGTACAGTTCCTGCAAAATAGATGCTATTCTGCTAAGCTAGCAAAAGCTGCACAGCAAGCGGGCCACCACATTCTGTGTCAGCTCCAGCTCCTGAGTCATTTTCAAGGGTAACCCCATGTAAAGCAAACTGTAGTCACCTAGCTAAGAGACAAGAGCATGAGTGACTGTTTTCAGTGCCTCCCAGTCCAGAAAAGGGCACTAACCTTAACCCAAACTGGAGGACCTGGTAAAGCTGGGCAAAAACTCTCCCAGCCACACTTTCTACCTGCTGTATCAAAGACACACATCTACATACACATGGGGGACAAAATGTTTGTTATGGCACCATCAGGTAAATACTGTGAATTCATTACCTGTCAGGTGCAAATAGATAAATATATAATTCGCATAATGACATCACCACTCACATGCTATTATTCTGCTGTAATCTTGGTTTGTTGCAGACTCCCACAAATACATATGCAAGTACATAGGCACACAAAAACGGCAACCATAACATGCCAATGCTATGGATAAGAACAGAAGGACACAAGCTTTCGGCAACTGATTCATCTTTTCAGAGCTTAAAAACAGAACCGGATTGAGCTTGGTTAACACTTGGATGGAAGACAAGAATATGAAGACTATAGGCCACACTGAGAAATTGAAAAACATCCCAAAATGTGGCAATGATAGAACACTTCTATATCTTTGCCAAGAAAATGGCTAGCATGTGTTCGTGACACCAGCTGGAACTAAACTGAACTGAAAAGAGACTTCAGTCTCTTAGGCTTAGCCTAAGCTTTTCTTAGTGAAGCCAATTTACCAAGCTGCGTGGCACCAAATAACAATAACAATAATGTTTTTCATTTCAGAAGGTAAAAACTGGCTCACAGTTAAAAAAGGTGCCAAACCTGACAGTAAGATACACCAAAAGCATCTTTAGTAGTCCAAAGACTAGGTGGAGAGAAAAGTGTGCAACGTGGTGGCTAAAAAACAAATGGTACTCTAGGATGCATTGCTAAAAGAATGGTCCTTGCAAGAAGTAATGATACTAGTTTGCATACTACTACCAAGGATACTAGTTTTCCACTCTGGCCCTCTCTTACCTGGGATGCTGTGTCCAGTGTAGAAGGTATCCAGAAGGGGGCAAATGAAATGGCCAGGTTTGTGGAGACCAAACCCCATAGTTAAAAGTTGATCTAAGAATGGTAGAAGTACTAGAACATTGTCTGCTCTGCAAGGTTAAATGGGCACCAACAGATTTCAAATAAATATAGAACTGTCTTGCTGATGGTACAATCTATTTCAATTAAATAGTAAGACTAGCACGCTAATGGTAAGCACGGTGGCAGATGGTGAACCGTTAGTTTTATTTAAGCTTGGATGACTATTCATCAAAGGCACTGAAGGAATGGGTTTGCTGCATGGATCAGGTGACCTTTGAAGTCCCTTTCATGTGGATCATCTTATACTTCCCCATAAGATGATCGAAAGGAAGGCATGATTATGAATAAAAATGTTACAGCAAATAACAAAGATGTCTGAAACTGGAGCCTGTTAAGAAAGCCCTGTGATGAGCAAAGCTGAAGTCAAGAAGGCTCCAGAACATGAATTTCCTACCTAATAGCCCAAATCTTGGTTAGAATTAAGATATGGTTTCAAAAGGCACATTTCTGCTTTTTTCAGTAAGGAGATGCACCTTTCAACTGACTTGAAGCATTTTCCCTGACTATGACCAAAGAATCTCCAAATAAAAATAGCCAAGATACAGGCTCTAGATCTAATTTCTGTTTAACTGCAGCTGCCATAGACCAAAATCACACTGTTCACTTAAATTAAGTATTACACCAGAAGGAAAATTTGGTGGGAACCCACCAACATTAAAAAAACAACAACAAATCCCTATGACAGTGTTTCTCAACCTCAGTGACTTGAAGATGTGTGGACTTCAATGCCCATAATTCCCCAGCCAGTGGGAGTTGAAGTCCATACAACTTAAAGTTGTTGAGGGTGAGAAACACTGCCCTAGGAGATAGAAGTATCCAATACCAATTAGCTTCTGATATATTAAAGTTGAAGAACGTAATTCACTCCTAAGAATAGGATGGCTTCTTTCTTCATTAGTCTAGTGTAGCCCCTAATTAATTTGCTTGACACCTGGTTTGCAGTTTTGCACTTTGTAAGCTGTGTAGTTCATAGTTTTCCAGCTGATACATTTCTTTCCACCTGATCCAGCTGCTCTTTAACAAGGAGAAAGATCGTCTGCAGTAATGTGCACACACCTGCTGCAGTGTGGGGTTATGAGAGAGTTGTGAATGTAAAAAATGTGCATAATCCTACACTGCCTCTTCCCCCCTCAGGGTGGCCCACTTTCAGAAAAAGACCCTTCAATTGTGCATCATGGAGACCAAGGTGGAGCACAATAGCAAGGGCAGAGTTGGGATGTGGGGAAGATGCTGGGAGGTTGATGCATAATTTCCATGGTGCAGATCTTTTAGAATACATTTATGATATACCTTGTCCAAATAAAATTTTATCTTCAGTCAATAGGAAAAGCTGGAAATTGGGTACACTATCATTTTAAACATGCTAACATCTTTGTCTATGTTGACAATGAAAATCTACCAGTACAAAGCTGTCAAAATGTATTGTGTGGTATTGTTTTAATTAAATTTGAAAAATACATAAATAAATAAAAATTGTTCTCAAACCAAATTTGGGAATGCTGCTTCTATAATTAGGTGAGGGTGGGATTCAGTTGTTGTTGTTTTTTAATCTATTATGCCTGTCCCCTTTTTACTTCCTAGGCAGGCTTGAAAGCATCTTGCGGAGAACGTAATTTTCAGTTGGATTAAATGAAATGTTTAGAGGAGAGCAAGCCCATAATCACTTTTCAGTTTGTGAAGAATGTTTCCTGCTAGCAGGGAAAACAAGTTAACATTGTTGGTGGTAATTTGTTATTTCTGACAGCCTCCTTGTTCTGAAAGCCAAACCCTCAAAATGGCTATAGAGCATGTTGGAATGGAAAGTGAGTATCTCAAAAACATCACTCATTCTTCACACCAAGAGGCTTTCTGCCAAACACAGGGCACAGTTTGGCATGGGGAACAATTGCAGATTCCTAAGGATATAAGCAGTATCCTGTGTTCCTATAACCACAAGTTTAGGATGAGGTCAGTGACTTTTTTGTAAGATTCCAGAACCAGGATTGATTTGCCCAGCTACCTCAGGAGATAGGATAGTTGTTGCTTTCCTGTTTTCCAGACAGACAGACAGACAGACAGACAGACAGACAATTTTAATGATCTCTCACTGGAACCAATACAGAGTCTGAAGGCATCACAGGAGCAAAGGGACTAGAGATCTACTAGATTCAGGACTTGCATCATCTCAAATGTTCTAAATTGGATACAACCTCTGGCAAATACAGGTGGTAATCCTATGCCTGTAGCTGTTCTGCGGAACTCTGGGACAACCAAGTGTTGGTGAAATAGCACTGCTTTCTGCCCAGTTCTAGGCCATGCAGCTTTTGGCAAATTGCCCTCTAATTTTTCAGATCTACCTTTTAAAATAGGAATTATGAACTCTCCTCCCAGAGAAATTCCTTAGATGTTTCAACTGCAGAGAGACTTTCAAAGTTCGTTTTGGGTGAAATTTCAAAAATAATTTAGAGTTGGAAATCTCTACCCAGAAACGTCACTGTTTGTTCTCTTCTGATTACTCCTGAGACTCAGGGTAATTAACCTGAGAAAGGACTGTCCATGTTCTGCTTCAGATAAAATTCCAGTGGCAAAGGGTAGTTTAGAGGGGTGGGAGACTTCGATTATACACAGGAGCCAACATTTTATGGGAATATTCAAAATAATACGTACAGTTGCCAAAAGCTAGGTTATACATGCTATTTTCATCCTGCTATTCATATTGCTGAATGTGCATGAAGCAAGGAACCATTTTATAAAAAAGTAGTCAGCCTTCTGCTTGTCTAACTTAATATATAGTCCCATAGAACAGGGTTCCTCAACCTAGAGTTGCCAAGGTTGAGGAACCCCGGAGAACCAAGGTAATCTTGACTTATATTGCACTAAAGAGACATTTTATAAACTGCAGGTGAGTTTATGAAAATCACAGAGCTTTGTTTATGCTTTTAAGAAGCCTTAGAGCTGCCTAGGCTGAACATCAGAAAAGAAAAGCACACTCAACTGCAACTGGTTCTTCTCTAGCTCAAAATAAGACCATTCAGCAATTTATCCAGTGGAACTGTAGCCAACCCAGAATATTCCCAACACAGTCTAATAAGCTGTGAGTCATTCTTGATCTTTTTGATAACGTACTTGCCTGGCTATTTGTAGCAATAGTAAATATTTATATCATGCTAACACCTTGTGCCTCTGAGCAAGCATGAGTCCTTTTAAAAATGGAACGAACGGGAAGTTCAAAAAGGAGATGTGATGGAAAGATCAGAATCAACATCTCACTTCTTAATTTAGAATCTCTCCCCTGCTTGCTCTTGGAAACATCCCATGATTGGGATTGGTGGCAGAAGATCTCTCCATCACGCTTTTCCAGAGTTCTTCTCTTGGCACACAGCCTTTGGGAGGAAAAAGATTAAATCCTTTTCCTTGAATTATCTGCCATCCAGGTTCTTACTGTGTTCATTCCAGAATGTTCTAGGAAGAGTGTGCAAGTGGTAAGAAGTCAGAGGAAACCTACAATAATTTGTAGTAGAAGAGAAGCCTTACTATCTAATACTGATCTCCATTGAATACATTTCTGTAAAGTAGTTAGAAGGTTGGGAATACTGTGAACAAAACATGCACACAGCTGCACACAACTGGATATGCATTCCTGTTTATGCAACAGACAGAGACATCCTTTTTTTCAAGCAGAGTCTACTAGAAATCTTTAAGAGAATTTTTCTGTCTGGCATGATCCACTATACAGATGTGCTTGAGTTCTGACCTTAAACAGTTTGGAGAACAACAAGGCCACCCATGGTATCCTTGAACATTTAGGTTCTTTGATATAAGTTGATTGCAGGGGAAAAAAAATTCTATAGAAGCCACCTGATGAAACCTGTATTTCTTTGAACATCTCTCTGTCCTTTTATGAATACAACTAACTCACAACACCTTTTTCTAGCAACCTTTTCTTGTGAGATCACCTACAATGTTCACTACACACTTCTTCCTTATTGATGCTCACAAAATTTCTCATGCCAGTGGCTATTGTTTAAAATCATGGCCAGGAAAAGTCTTGGCTATGATGTTGCATGTAGCCATGACTTTGTAAGGCATCTGGGTGTCTTCCAGGTACATGGAACTACAGTGCTCATCATCCCAGTGAGTTAGGGATGATAGGAATCATTGTTCAACACTTCTGGAGTATGAGATAAGGTGTAGGCCCTTGAGCAGCAGCCTGGACTGAAAGTGATTCCTCTCCAAGCACAGTTCTTAGAATATCTTTAGCAAGAAAGTGATGGAATTGCAAGAATTCTGGCAACTGAACTATTTCCCACCTAAAGCCAATATATTCCAAACTATATCAGGATGGAGACTTCTTTATTTTCTTTTTACTCGCTTCTAATTCTGAACCAGTGGACTGGTGGTTCTCTTCAGTGATAACTTAGGAGTTTGTGGCTGATCGTTTACCCAGTGGTCTTCTAATCTTTATCAGTCTCGGAATCAACAATTACAGTAGACTATTAGGGTTGGTTAGTTGACAACCTATGGATGGACTATTTTCAATAATTCAGTAATTTCACAGCATTCCTGCAAAATGGCTACATACTAAATAAATGCACCCTCTTTTCCTCCAGCTGGAAAAGAAAAAGCACACATTTGGGCAGTGAAACACACATGTTGCTGTTCTCCTTGCCCCATGCTGATTATGTTACATTTCTTTCAGTACTCACATGTTTTCCTTTTTTATTCCAATGTTTTTCAAGAGCTAGAAAGTCCGAAGTATTTGCTAGTTTCCATCAGTCTGGTGTGAAAAATCCCAGTTGCCTTGGCTGCTCACAGAGCATGACCCTCACAAAATTTCTCTTGAGTTTGTGAAATAATAATTTGATGGGATTTACATGTTTAATGTGGTGGGGAAAAGTAGGATAGACATTCAGCAAAAGGGGAAAAAAAGTTCTGTCAATAAAATGACCAGAAACTAAAATGTCCAATATAACTAGTTCCTGTTTTTACTGCAATAGGACCAAGCTTGTAACATGTTTTTCTTCTGTTTTCTCAACCAATGACATTGAAGTCCAATGTCAACTTATCTAGGTGGTCCACAACTAAAGTAGACAGCCAGGAAAGATTGGACAGAAATCTCTTTAGACCAGTACTTGGAACTTTGTACCATATGGAAGAGGGGAAGCATGCCAATCACTGTTTTTGAGTCAAAAAAGCCGATGTTTACTAAACTGTAGAGATGTGAAAATATAGTGCCATCACATGGCTTATGACAGTAGTATATTGCTTTGATTAACAATGATGCAGAAGTTACCAAATTAATATAAGACTTATATTGCACACAGAGATGAATGAAACTCTTCCATCTTGCTTTGCTCGTTTTCTATTTTCTCCAGCATCCGCTGTGTCTCGTGTTATTTCTGCATTAGTTTGCAATTTATTTTGTTAAGGTCAGCATGAAAATGCAAATGTTTATGTGCACCTTTCCTACTAAACACATTTTCTTTATCAACATTTTCCATAATAGTTTTCCCTAAGACAATGATGTACGTTTTCATAAATTTCTGAGGACTCTTATCCCTAATTTACACTTCAATGCTTTTTTTTTCCCCAAAAGAGAACTGGCCTCCAAGATTTGAAAGAAGTTAAACCTGAAGGTTGATGCTATTTCAGCTTATGTCCTGGTTGTCCAGTTCGTTCTGGAACAGAGTTCCATGGTTTTGAAATGTCCATGGTTGAAACTGCATCCTGGTTACATTAACTGATGGTGCCCAACTTCAAAATTACCTGGCTTAGAATGTGACTTTGGCCACCTCTTAAAGTTCAGATGCACTATGAACTGAATGCACTTCTGCTAAGAACTACTTAGATTCCAAGGGTAAAGCGAGATTCTGGGAAAAAAGAAACCTCTTTTTAAAAAGCAGGGTGCAATCGTATTACCCCATTTTGCTCTGTGTGCTACTATTTCTAGGTCCAATTCAAAGAGTTGCCTTTCACTTCCAAAGCGTAATTAACTTAATGAGTCAGGATACCTAATGGGTTATCTCCTTCCATATTATCCTGCTCAGAACCAAAAGTCATCATGTGAAGCAATCCTCCAGCTTCCCCTGTCAAATGAATCAAGGTGAGAAGCTGGTCCTTTTACTCATCACACTCCATCCTTGGAGAAAATGACACCCATGCTGTGGGCTCTTCAGGATCACATGAAATGCCTCTAGTTCTTTTAGATTATCTCAATTTTTGTTCACTTCTGGTTTTACTCTGGTTTATCAGCTGAGTGTAAAAGAAGAAACCTTTGGAATTCTCCAAGGCTAACATATTCCATAATATGGGAGCTAACATGGAGAAGACCTGCTGCCTTGTCCAAAACCCATGAACCTTGCAAGGAGAAGGGATCCAAAGCAGGCCTCCTGAGATGTCCAAACTGGGTATGTGGAATTGTGACAAGGCAGTGCCTGATGTAAACCAGTGCAAGTAATAATTAGTACTCAGATGTTAGCTTTTTAATTTTATCCTTGCTGAATGATCTCTAGGTATTATACATTCTGGTTGTGTGATAATTAAATTACAAGAGTTGAGTGAGAAACCCAACAGAATCAAAGAGATTCTGAGATGAGCTAAAAGTCATTCATCCATTCATATTTATTTATTTTATTTATTTATCAAATTTATCACTGCCCATCTCCCCCAGAAGGATTATGAAAATGAACTGGATTTGAGAGATAAATAGAATAATCCACCAAAATCCTTACATTAAAATGTGGGAACATAGCCTGTGGGCCCTGTGCAGCACCCAGTACCTTTTTTTGTTTTTTTGCAGCATGTAAAGCATTCTTAGAGTGAAGGAACGAAAATGAGAAGACTAAGTGGGTTAAGAGCCAAAACGCATGCCTTAAGCCTTGGCGATATTAAGGCACCCAACTGGCCTTTACAAGCTGTAAGTCCCCAAAACACAGGCTGGAAATTTTGTCCCTGCCCAATTCTGGAGCTGCCAAGACAACATCAGCCACATGCTCTGAAGATCTCAGAGGAAAGATAACATCATCATCATCAACAACAGCGAACAGTCCTTTGGCTGCAAAGACATTCAAGCACCTTTTGCTCCTGTTTGGATCTGCTTGGTGACATACAAACACAACAAACCGGTCAGCTGGGTAGAGGAGAAGCTGTCCATTAAGATACATGTCCCCGTGAGTAGGCAGGCTGGCAGCTGCAATATTTTTCTCTTGCAAGAGAAAACCAGGACTGTTCTAACTTTTGCCTCTCACCTCCAAGAAAATGCTACTTAGCTGAAGTCAGCTGTATTTCCCAACCCTGGAAATTACTTTTCAGAAATCATGTGCAGGACTTCCCTGACCTTAGTGGAAATAGACTAACACGACAGGTTTCTACGGTATTTTACAAATGGCTCTAGGAACTTCTCTGGATGCTACTACCTTGATTTCTAAAGTGGATTCTACTCATTGGGCTACTCCCTCATTTCTTCTCTTCCACAAGGTAGATGTGACTCAGGAAAAGGGTTGGATGTGAGAAGAAAACACTCAAACTGCAGGCATGTGTTTGGCAAAATGTTGATGGGCTGCTTATGTTAGGAGCAGCTGTTGTTTTCAGAACTGACAAGTGTTTAAATGGCTGAGGAACTGGAAAATTGCTTAGCATTAAATGGAGACCATTATGGTGGAAACAGTAGAAAGATTCTCAGCAGAGTTCCAGGAAGTAAAGGCTGGAATGGAGAGAATGCTTGTGACCACATTCAGATTCACCCCTAATACTGCTCCCTTGCTATTAAATGCAGATGGGATTTTCACCTTTTCAGTTCTCTACACTGGTGCTGTTTTAAAAAAACCCAAGATCATGGAATATATACATACATACTGTACATGCATACAGGATATATGTGTGTGTGTCTGTGTATTTTATTTTTATTTATTTATTTATTAAATTTATATCACCGCCCATCTCCCCCAACAGGGGAGTATACATCCATACATATGTATACATACATACATACATACACTATATATATTTTAACGTCTAGGAATAGGCTCTCAGAACCAAAACAACTCAAAGAACAAAAAGAATCCACTTCAGTGAACTGCGAGGATGATATCTTATCCAACATTAAAGGTGTGATGCACACAAGACAACCAGGGCAGAGTCAGAGCTGGAGAGTAAGGGAGATGATCTCGACAGACATATGCAAGAACCGTTACCTAGGCAAAGAGGGATGAAGCATCATTTTAAGTCCTGGAAAATAAGAGAATATTCGGAAGTGGCTCAGGCAGACACCTCCCTGATTCACTGGGGTGTAAGAAAGAGGGGAAGTCCAGCACAATCAGACTGGCAAGGTTCTGTTATTATAGCCTATCTCAATTGCATATCGCCCTAGTCTTCCTGTGGAGTTGATTTTCTAGTCTGGTTTTTCTAGCGGGGATGACAAGAGTGTAGATTCCATGTACATACGTACTTTCCTATTATGCAGGTCTACTGATCTTGTCTCACACTACTATTATGGCTATCTACATGGGGAGGACTTCAGCAAAGGATCGTTACCTTGTCGTGGTGCTGGAGCTTGAGCACCTCAATGATGCCATGAGCTAAACCGTGAAGGGCCACCCAAGACGGGAAGGTCATGACAGAGAGGTCAGACTAAATGCGATCCCTGGGGAAGGTAATGGCAACCCACCCCAGTATTCTTGCCGTGAAAACTAAATGGATCAGTACAACCAGAGATATGTCGGTATACCATCGGAAGATGAGACCCCCAGGTCGGAAGATGGTCAAAATGCTACTGGGGAGGAACAGAGGATGAGCTCAACTAGCCCCAGACGTGATGACGCAGCTAGCTCAAAGCCGAAAGGACGGCTAGCGGCTGACGGTGCTGGTGGCGAATGGCGAATCCGATGTTCTAAGGATCAACAGACCATCGGAACCTGGAATGTAAGATCTATGAGCCAGGGCAAATTGGATGTGGTTATTGGTGAGATGTCAAGATTAAAGATAGACATTCTGGGCGTCAGTGAACTGAAATGGACTGGAATGGGCCACTTCACATCAGATGACCACCAGAACTACTACTGTGGACAAGAGGACCACAGAAGAAATGGAGTAGCCTTCATAATTAATAGTAAAGTGGCTAAAGCAGTGCTTGGATACAACCCAAAAAACGACAGAATGATCTCAATTTGAATTCAGGGCAAGCCATCTAACATCACAGTGATCCAAATATACGCCCCAACCACAAATGCTGAAGAAGCTGAAGTAGAGCAGTTCTATGAGGATCTGCAGCACCTAATGGACGACACGCCTAAAAGAGATGTTATTTTCATCACAGGAGACTGGAATGCTAAGGTGGGCAGTCAAATGACACCTCGAATTACAGGTAAGCATGGCCTGGGAGAACAAAATGAAGCAGGACATAGGCTGATAGAATTTTGCCAACACAACTCACTCTGCATAACAAACACTCTCTTCCAACAACCTAAGAGACGACTTTATACATGGACTTCACCAGATGGACAACACCGAAATCAGATTGATTACATCCTTTGCAGCCAAAGGTGGCGGACATCTGTACAGTCGGTAAAAACAAGGCCTGGAGCTGACTGTAGTTCAGATCACGAACTTCTTCTTGCACAATTTAGGATCAGACTAAAGAGATTAGGGAAGACCCACAGATCAGCTAGATATGAGCTCACTAATATTCCTAAGGAATATGCAGTGGAAGTGAAGAATAGATTTAAGGGACTGGACTTAGTAGATAGGGTCCCGGAAGAACTCTGGACAGAAGTTGGCAGCATTGTTCAGGAGGCGGCAACAAAATACATCCCAAAGAAAGAGAAAACCAAGAAGGCAAAATGGCTGTCTGCTGAGACACTAGAAGTAGCCCAAGAAAGAAGGAAAGCAAAAGGCAACAGTGATAGGGGGAGATATGCCCAATTAAATGCAAAATTCCAGAGGTTAGCCAGAAGAGATAAGGAATTATTTTTAAACAAGCAATGCGCGGAAGTGGAAGAAGACAATAGAATAGGAAGGACAAGAGACCTCTTCCAGAAAATTAGAAACATTGGAGGTAAATTCCAGGCAAAAATGGGTATGATCAAAAACAAAGATGGCAAGGACCTAACAGAAGAAGAAGAGATCAAGAAAAGGTGGCAAGAATATACAGAAAACCTGTATAGGAAGGATAACAATATCGGGGATAGCTTTGACAGTGTGGTCGGTGAGCTAGAGCCAGACATCCTGAAGAGTGAGGTTGAGTGGGCCTTAAGAAGCATTGCTAATAACAAGGCAACAGGAGACGACGGCATCCCAGCTGAACTGTTCAAAATCTTGCAAGATGATGCTGTCAAGGTAATGCATGCTATGTGCCAGCAAATTTGGAAAACACAAGAATGGCCATCAGACTGGAAAAAATCAACTTATATCCCCATACCAAAAAAAGGGAACAGTAAAGAATGTTCAAACTATCGAACAGTGGCACTCATTTCACATGCCAGTAAGGTAATGCTCAAGATCCTGCAAGGTAGACTTCAGCAGTTCATGGAGCGAGAATTGCCAGATGTACAAGCTGGGTTTAGAAAAGGCAGAGGAACTAGAGACCAAATTGCCAATATCCGCTGGATAATGGAAAAAGCCAGGGAGTTTCAGAAAAAGATCTATTTCTGTTTTATTGACTATTCTAAAGCCTTTGACTGTGTGGACCATAACAAATAGTGGCAAGTTCTTAGTGGTATGGGGATACCAAGTCATCTTGTATGCCTCCTGAAGAATCTGTATAACGACCAAGTAGCAACAGTAAGAACAGACCACGGAACAACAGACTGGTTTAAGATTGGGAAAGGAGTACGGCAGGGCTGTATACTCTCACCCTACCTATTCAACTTGTATGCAGAACACATCATGCGACAAGCTGGCCTTGAGGAATCCAAGGCTGGAGTTAAAATCTCTGGAAGAAACATTAACAATCTCAGATATGCAGATGATACCACTTTGATGGCTGAAAGTGAAGAGGAACTGAGGAGCCTTATGATGAAGGTGAAAGAAGAAAGTGCAAAAGCTGGCTTGCAGCTAAACCTCAAAAAAACCAAGATTATGGCAACCAGCTTGATTGATAACTGGCAAATAGAGGGAGAAAATGTAGAGGCAGTGAAAGACTTTGTATTCCTAGGTGCAAAGATTACTGCAGATGCTGACTGCAGTCAGGAAATCAGAAGACGCTTAATCCTTGGAAGAAGAGCAATGACAAATCTCGATAAAATAGTTAAGAGCAGAGACATCACACTGACAGCAAAGGCCCGCATAGTTAAAGCAATGGTGTTCCCTGTAGTAACATATGGCTGTGAGAGCTGGACCATAAGGAAGGCTGAGAGAAGGAAGATCGATGCTTTGGAACTGTGGTGTTGGAGGAAAATTCTGAGAGTGCCTTGGACTGCAAGAAGATCAAACCAGTCCATCCTCCAGGAAATAAAGCCAGACTGCTCACTTGAGGGAATGATATTCAAGGCAAAACTGAAATATTTTGGCCACATAATGAGAAGACAGGACAGCCTGGAGAAGATGCTGATGCTAGGGAGAGTGGAGGGCAAAAGGAAGAGGGGCCGACCAAGGGCAAGATGGATGGATGATATTCTAGAGGTGACGGACCCGTCCCTGGGGGAGCTGGGGGTGTTGACGACCGACAGGAAGCTCTGGCGTGGGCTGGTCCATGAAGTCACGAAGAGTCGGAAGCGACTAAACGAATAAACAACAACATGGGGAGGAGAGAGGGGAACCAGCAGCACAAAGCATGAGCCATACAGGATGGAGCATCAGCAAAAGAAATGATGACCTGCAGGGCCAAACCCGAAGAGGTAATGGAATAGGACTGAATGCTTTCAACTACACAAAAAGCTGATCAACTGAATCCCCCACATGGAACTGACTCAAGTCACAACGGCTTGGACAACCCATTTGGCTTGCCCTTTTTTCAGCTGAAGGACATGTTTTGCACCTTGTTTGATGAAGTCAGATAAATGGTAGCTGTGGCTTCTACCCAATTTGGTTGTTGAAATACATTAACATCGATCCTCTAGGAGACACACGAAGGCTTGGAGATGCCACTGGGTTTGGACCTTGGATCAGTGGGTGAGGGAGCCTAGGCTCTTCTCTAGGTAAGAGATAGGGCTGGGCTTTGGCTTTCCCAGTCTGCGAAGGCCTTCCTATCTCTTGTGAGAGCTGGGCAAGGGGGCAGATGGGGGGGGGCAGGTGTGTAGTGTGTGGTGCAGTTTGGTGAGTGGGGAGTATGAACAGCTGATTTTGCTTGAAGTTACCTGGTTGAGTGTTTCTGGTCAGATAGCTGGGGATTTTCCTGGACAGAATGGAGGCAGTGACCCCATTATGATGGGATGGGGTTTCGGTTGTGACGGGCAAGAGGAGGTATTGTAGGAGTCTGAGAGCTGGCTGCCCATGGAGAAATGGGTTCAATATCTTTGAACAACCCTCCTTCTAGTTCTCAGGCCCTTGGAACCAAGAGTTCTAGCTGCTGCTATTAAATACCAGGTCTGTCTGTTATAACACCTTTCTCACCATGATCTAATTGTGCATGAGAGGGCAGCTCTGGCTTCTATTACTAAACCTCCTTCATAAATCCTCCTCCTCCACCACCACCACCACCACCACGCTTCAGGTTTGGCAGTACCTAGGTGGGAGAGGGAGTGCAGCTGTTGTCAACCATGACATTCTCTGGCATCAAGAGGCACCATTTTACAGATAATTGGGTGTGAGTCCTGTGGGGCCAGTTGTGTTTGCTGCTTATGTACCATTTTCCCTGCTTCATTGTGGCATCCCTTAATCTTCTTGCTGGTGTGGCAGTGGAGTTCCCCCATCGAGTAACACTGGGGGACTTCAACCTCTGCAAGGGCTCTGCCATGACCACCATGAACCTTACCCAACTTATCAGGGGCCCAACACAAATGAGACGCCACATGCTAGATCCGGTTTTAGTGTTGGGGCAGGTGCAACATGACGTAGGGGCACTGAACTTCACCCTCTTTCATGGAAGACCTCTCTCAGTGCTGTGAAATTTTGTGGTGCGACCTTCCCCGCTGCAGTGAGGAAGGGCCTATTAGATTGCTGTGCCCTAGGTGCTTGACCAATCTTGTGGATTTTCAGAAGTTTCTTGGAAAGTTTCCTGTGGATCTGTAAGGCAGTTTGGCCTCTCCCATATTACGCCTCCTGCCTTCTTTGCCTTCGCCTGCCTTGCATAAGAGGAAAGAAGGAAATCAGCAAGAGAAATGCCAGCTGTCCTGTCTCCCACTGCCATCAAGAGAACCTGGCGCTAATGGCCTCCGTTTCAACCATAAGAATGAAGAGAAGGGGAGAGACAACTTTGTGAGCACCAACATCTATGAAACTTGAAACTCTTTCACAGTATGCCAGCACTATCCAAATCATAACCAGTAGCAGCATCTATTTTGTTGACTCAGTGTATTTCTAAATTGCAATTCAGATCACAGGAATATGTTAGCACGCTAGAAGGTAACAAGCACACAAATGTGACCTTTCTCGTTCTGTTGCACATATTTGTTTACAAATGAACAGCCCAGAAAAGCCTGTTTTTACAGGCTGTATTCTAGCAAGCCCAAACCTTTCTCCTAATTTTGTGCTTTTTGCTCAGGGGGCCCAGCAACAGTTTCCATCTCATGTGAATAGCAAGATTCCTTCAGCTGCCAGAAAAGCAGAGATGCACAATCTTTTTGGCATTGGTGGCGATCATCAAATAGACATACAGTAATTTGCAAAGTCTACACCCTGGGATTTTTAATTTTTTGCCAGGCTGAGTGAAATTCTCTTTAACTGCATTCTTTCCAATTCCAAGTCTGTGCAGAAAAGTTTTTTGCCTGAGAGAGTCATACCATAGTATTTCCCTTGAATACTACTGAATGTTCTTTAAAACTGAGTGGGTTGCTTGCCATTGTTCTGGTGAAAGTGAAGGGGCTAGGGAAGGTTTAAAGGTTTTAAATTCTTTTCCAATGAACATCTGTGATTCATATAGGCTGGCTCATGGCTGTTGGTTGTCACTGAAAACACCCAAGTAAAATCCATAAATAAATCAAACAATAGGTAATGAAACATATCAAGATGAAGAGTGAGCCACAGACCACAGCTAAGCATTAGGTACCAGTCTCCATGTGGACAGATTGAATGTTGTTTCTATATAGCCATGATTTTTGTTGAAGCAAGGTAATAATTAAAAATAGCTTGCTGTGCTTTAATCTTAATATTTCTTAATATAACTTTTCTTACTAGTGAAAAATTGGCTTAATATTTGGTATTGAGAATTAACAGGATTCTAAGGTCACAAAACAGAGCAAGTTATGGGCAAAATTTGTGACATCATCAATTCAGCAGGATGACATTTAAGGTTCACTTAAGCACTGTGGGAAGGATAGAAGCGTACAAGGACAAATCTTGGCTATTTCTTATCTGGTTTAGAGAAAGAGAAAAAAGTAAATTTCTATGTTCCTAGAACATGGTCAAATTTCCACTGATCTTTTAACCTCATCTCTAAAAATCTCTTTTTGTTTTGTGATCATAATAATCTGATTAATCTTCCCCAAATCCTTGTAAACTATGCTATTATTTCTAGCATTCAGCCTTTATGCAATGATTGAACAAAGCAGATTGCCCAAGGCCACCCACTAAGTCCCTGACTGAGATCCAGGTGTTCCAGGTCTTATTTTAATATTCTGGCCACCAGACCATGCAGAGTTTATGACTTAAATAGCAATTATGATTTGATTGTGGGCACTCTCTGCCTAATCGTCTTATCACCAGGTGCAAATAGTACTCATGAATGGAAGGAAAGCAGGTGCAGAAGTCTTGTTGAGCTTAGCACATGCATCAGTTTCATCGCTGATCAGCAGAATAACACCTTGTCTTCAGTATAATTAAGATGACAGGTGTGAAGAGAACACAGATTTTATCAGACAATAAAGGATAGCCTGGGAGATAATCAGCACTACAGGAATTTCGACCTTGTCTGTTGTATCTTTTTCTCCTGTCCCTCCATCATATGCCTGTAATTTTTTGTTTTATTTTTGCTGCCCTGGAACCAATCAAAAGATGTGGAAAAAATGGAGGTTAGACAGATAGCTCCTATACCATCTGTCTCAGCTGCCAATTCCTCAGAATCAAGAAGGCAAACCCAGAATTGGCAAAAAAAAAAATGTTTTTAGTAAGCATTAAAATCCCACTGCTAGGACTACATGCATTTGAGGTCAGTCCTACATGCATAGGAATTTATTTCCTCCGATTTCTGCATCATTTGCCAAATTAAAACAAAACTCATGAACATTTACATTTTTTTTGGTACTCAGTTTCTCTAATATGTATTTTTATATGCAGTCTTCCCTAACTTGTGCAGTTTTGTATGCAATTTTCCTTAATGTACACATTTATGTGTATACATTTATGTATGCAAGGTATGAGCCAAGAACTAAAAAGAAAAATGCAAAGATGGATGCAGTTTGAAAGACGAATGTGTGTTACTCTAGGACTGGTTTGATTAGGAGCAAGGGAATTATCATCCCAAAACACAAGTTATCAGGGCTGTCCAAAGCCACAACATACCATCTATATATCCTTGGGCACCATGGTATTGATCAAGCCATCCATACTTCCAAATGATTTTTTTTAAGCCAAAATTGCATTCTTCTATAAAATCTCAAATTGAGATTATCAAAATCTCATGAGATTTAAAAATCTCACAAGATTTGGGAAGGGGCAATTGAACTAGAACATAAAACCATGCAATCACAGAACCCGCACAGCTTGCCAATTTGTGTTATATACTATCCCACATCTACAGCAGTTATTCTAAGTCACTTCCAGATAGAAAGCCTTTATGTCCCCAAAAAATTCCAAATGAAGCAACGTTTGAGCAGGGTGTTCTATTTATGGTTGCCAGTCATGTTTATATCTTTGCATGTCTATAATACTCACAGCAAAAGGCATCCAATTAGAATGTATTTATTTATTAAATTTATCCACCGCCCAATCTTGTTCAATGATGACTCTGGGTGGCTTACAATAAATAAAAGAAAAAAAAAACATTATACAATATAATATAATAAATAGAAAATATAACATATAAAATATAAAATCCAAGATGGTCATGATGGAATTTACGGGGGCCACATCACGGCACCATCCACGATCTACTATTTGTTCTTCTCGGCCAATTAATGAGCACAAAGATGGCTCAGCCAGTCAGTGCTAATTTGCCAGTTAATAAGGAGTGCCTTGTCCCTTCAGTTTTTGTACTATATCCTGGTGCCCAAAAACTGCAAATCCGTCATCTGCTCACAATTGTGGAATATCCCTTAGCATATTGTATGCTACTGCACTATGGTGTTTCCCATTAGCTACCTATGGCTGCAAAAGGTAGACCATGAAAAACTAGACAGGAGGAAAATCGACTCGTTCAAGCTGTGGTGTTGGAGAGGGCTCCTGCACATTCCTTGGACAGTGAAGGTGACAAACAAGCAAGTACTGGAGCTAGTGGTTAAGGTGCTGGGCTAGAAACCAGGAGACTGAGAGTTCTAGTCCTGCCTTAGACATGAAAGCCGGCTGGGTGACCTTGGGCCTAGTCACTCTCTCTCAGCCCAACTCACCTCACAGGGTTGTTGTTGTGGGGAAAATAGAAGGAGGAAGGAGCATTAGGTATGTTCGCCACCTTGAGCTATTTATAAAAATAATAAAGGTGGGATAAAAATTAAACAGATAAATAAATAAAAACAGGCATATCACTGGAGGGCAAAAATCACAAAACTCCCTTACTTATTTCAGCCATGTCATGTGATCATACTCACTGGAAGAAGTCAGTTATATGCTCAGACTGGTCAGCGGTGAAAGGAAATGCGGCCACCAAAACACACGCTGGCTAGACACCATCAAAGCTGACACCAGCCAGAGCATAAAACAGCTAAAAGCAGCCATGCAAGATCAGACAATGTGGAGAAAGCTGGCCATAGAATTGCCGAGAATCGGACAGAACTGAATGGACGGCATCATCAACATGTATGCATAGGTATAGACAGCCAGGCCATCTGGCCACCATACTACAATCACAGGGGCTGGAAGTAGAGTGGGCCATGCACCCTCCTATGGCCACACCAACTGCTCTCATTCATGAAGCAAGACTCTTTTGGACGTAGGAGTTCTTATTTGCCAAAGCTGTCACCCCTACAGCTGAAAGATGCTGGGGTGCAGTGGAAGAGTCACTGCCCATGGAACTGACCAGAATGGGCCATCATCTGATTACTGTTCCAATGGCCCCCCTATCTGGAAGAATACTAAATCTCTTTGCTCCTTGATGAAGGTCTCGGAACAAACCACAATGTTTTGCTAGGATCAAAGGGCAACGAACTAAAGGATGCCAATCCAAGCAGAACCTTGAAAGTAACTTGAAGACAGCTAATGGCTTCTCTACCGATAAGGAAAATAATTTTGAAAAAATAGGAGGGTTTATTTTCTGTAATCTTAGTCACTAGGACACAGGGGAAAATAATCTAGCAGTTCTGGGATTACAAGAGTGGGAGAGGAAAAAGAGAAGAAAATCCAACATATAGAAATGATTTTCCTTATAACTTAAAAAAGGAATGTGCACATGTATATAATCACCATGGCCATAGTTGCAAAGGATCTCTTCCGTACCGGCCCCTTTGCACAGATGGCAGATTCTAGCCAAAGAGGGGAAAAAACAGAACTCTGCAAGTGCAATGCAATGGTTAGAGCCTTATTGTTTTATTCTAGAACTCTGTCCAGGACTTTTAAAAAACTTATCAGGGCTCAGCCACAGAACACGTGCAGCAGAACCGGTCTTTGAACTTTTGTAGGATGATTTGTTAAATATGCACCGAATAATAAGCAGTTCTGCAGAGCTCTTAAACAAACCCCATACAAAAGCAGATCTGCCTCTTTTCTTTCTTGGCAGCTGCAGCTTGTGAACAAACACAAAAAGCTCATTAGAGTTCACGATATCCTTCCCTACCATTCCACTCAGGCAGAGCAAAGAAGAGCTCAGAGCATCTTCAGAAGATAAAGACCATCTTTACTTACATGGCAAAGACAATCCCTGGATTTCAGTTGTCCTGCTCTGAATGCACAGGCCCTTGGTCAATGCAAACATGATCAAGAAGGCAGGACATTTAAGGCTGCCATCTTAAGCAACATACTGTACGAACTACTGATGTGAGGGGGATTTCTACATAAACATGCACAGGACTGGGCTAAGTATACATACTCAAGAGTTTTTTTGTTTGTTTTAAGGACAAGCTTCACGATACAAAGGTGCTGTGAATCAGGAGCTCTAAGTCACTGTCAAAGGTCGTGGATGCTGAGGTAATTTCTAATTCCAGGGGCTTCTGGGCAATTTGGCATTTCCCCCACTCTTGCAGTAGTAGGAAGTCTCTCTTGCACATGGAAACTTGTAAGCTGCCATATCCAGCAATAACCTTGGAAAACCAGGACCATGTCGTGGGGACAGGATTGGGATGGAATGGGAAGACCCAGTCCTGTTCTTCACTCCACTGCAGAGTTCACTGAGTGACTCTGGCCCAATCTCTCTGTCTCTCTCACTTCACTGTATGTTGCTGGGTTGTTATTGTGAAGCTAACAGTGCAGGAGAAACAAAATGGATTATTTGTTATTAGATTGACTACTGCATGCAGCCTTTGGTCCTGCAATGGTAGGATGGGAAAGAAATATTTTAAGGTACAACTGAAAGTTAGAAACCCTGTTCAGGGTTCATCTTTACTACCAATCTGTCTTCCATACCTACTGGGTATTACGGGCTCTTTGGATTTCCTTGATACAAAAACCAGACCAGATCAGTGCAGGGTTGCTAATGCAAGTTGAGTCGAGACCTTTTTCATAAATTCACTATGGAGCTTCCAGTGAACATTTTCTCCCTAATAAAGAGATGGGGCAGGGGACTCCACAGGAGTACAGCCTTGGGAGCCGTACATCTCAAAAAAACCTGCCCTGGACCTGGTCCTGAAACACTGAATGCAAGATGTGCTATCTTGGCCTGAAACAGAGCGATGGTTGGTCAAAAAACCAAAGCCTTGTCCAGTTAATTCTGCTTTCATCTGTCATCTGTTGAAAAGGAAGATGTTTAACTCACTAGGACCCATGCATCAAAAGAAAAGTACACCTATTTTAAACCCTTTGTATTGCCAAGTTGGGGGAGTGAGGCTAGCATTTCAGCATCTGGTGGGGCTGATTAACGTCTCTGCTGCTTGGAGCCCAAACATTAGATACAACTGTGGAATGTGGTTTGGCTCTCGCTGCCCTCCAATATTTATGCAGGTTTGAGGGTTTTTATTATTAGAACGATTTGCCTGGCCATATGCCAGACGGTTCATATTTAAGTGGGGGGGGGAGGGAAGATGGGGAAGAGCACAGCAATAGAGTTTCTACTCAAATCTCTAATTGCTTTTCAAAAGCCTAGCTGCAAGGAGCAACTTTCTGCGGCGTTCTCTCCGTCTGTAATGGCCCAAAATAGATTTCCTTCACATTAGCATGGGAAAATCCAGACGCAAAGTGGTTTTTTGCAGAGAACAAGTATAGGTGCACCTTGACTTGTAGATGCAAACTACGGCCCTGAAGGGAAGTTGAGTTACCAGTTTAATTCTTGCTTGGGAAGCACAACCTTAATTTCCTTTGCTGTGGTGGAACTGGAACCTTTGTATCTCATACTCTGAGGCACAATCACATTCCAAAACTTTAGTTTTTAGAGTAGGTGCATTCTTAGGATTTTCATATATTTTTATGAGAGTGGGCTATTACATACATCTCCCTTTCTCTCTCTCGCCGTGTTGGACCCTTGCAAATCTGCTGTTGGGAAACATTAAGAATATGGGGATGAAATCAGAACAAAATCCCATCAAGTGAAGCTTTCAGGCAAGAAAGAGGGGCCAGCAGATCCCACCGGAAGTTCCCAAGCAGGGCACTTGCTATTCGACACCAGGATATGCTATTACACAGAAGCCTAGGAGGATGCCTTACTCTGTACTGAATCAGAGCATCAGTTCTTCTGGACTTGAGGGCCTCTAGATGTCCATGTAAGGTTTTTCTCTTCACCCTCAACTGTTGATGCTTGGGTGGAACCCAGGATCTTCTCCATGCAATGATGTGCTGTTCCACTCAGCTAATTTCCCTGAAGGTTGTAATTCCCCTGGAATATTTTTGTGGAGAGGCTACACATGATATTACACATATGAACACACTATATAGACACTATAATGATATAGACACTAAAATGAAGCATATACAAGGTAGAATACATTGTTCCGCAATTTAAGCATTTATCCAGGATATGCTTGTGAATCTAAGATTTGTATTTTGGTTCAAGAATTATCAGGAGTGCACCTTGATCGCTTAACATGGGTACAGAGGAAATAATGCAGTTACTATATATGTAGCTGGGGAAATTTCCATAAAAGATGGAGAAGCAAAGGAAACATTGTCCCATTCCACAGCTTTTAATCAAGGTGAAGGATTGGGTAACAGCTACCTGAAATGTCACCTACTTACAGCTACCCTTACAGTTATACAAATTACGTTTTCTGTAGAAAGATCTGCTTAACTCTGCACTTATACAACCAACATTCATAAATTACTTGTCTGTCTTGATGTGACACTGACGCTTCATACAGCAATTAATCTTTGGAGTGGCTCTGTGCTGATATGCTACAATTTCTATGCAATTTAGCCTCCCCCCGCAACGAAATTGTTTAACTTAGTAAAAAAAGAAGTTAAAATAACCTTATTGCAACTAACCGAGAACAATATATGATTGCTTAAGCAGTTACCCTAGCTGTTAATTGAATATTCTTATATTTTAATTTGAATAAAATCATTCTTGTTTCTATTTTCAAAGGCATTAAAGCAACAAACAACATATTGACCACCCAGAAGCGAAGAATTGGATTCCAAGAGTGGAATACTGTTTACTGACACATATGTTCTTCATTACATAAAGACATTCTCAGAATTTAAATTGAAATCAATTTTAATTCCAAAGGCAGGGAGCCACAACAGAGAAAGCTGTATATTGGGGTCACCTTCTGCCTCATCTCAGAGTGTCCAACCATGAGAGTCTAAGGCTATTTTTCTACTAGTGACTTATAGCATCTTTTAGAAACATCTGACCATTGTAGAGTCAATATAACACTACGATTGACAGCCTTTATATCACCTGTATATTGCTGGATGATGCTAGAAGACCCTGTGGATCACTGGTGGGGAGGTGGCCTTATAAACATCTTAAGAGCCAGAGATGTCTTGCTGAGTAAGAGACTGTGAGATATTCTTAGGTCACAACACAGACTCTCCGGGTTTGTGCAAAATGGTTTTTAAAATCCGAAAAGCTTGTCTTAATTAGATTACAAGTGAGCTGAAGAACCATTATAGAGTCCTTTATTCTGAACTCACCCTGCTTGAATTCTATATGAAATCTAAAATAACCTCCAGGGTAAATCGGCTATAGCTACAATTGAATTGTACCTATACCACTTAGTGTAACTTATATTTTTCTGGAGTAGAAATATAGACCTATCTGGATATGTTTTGTCAGAGGAGATCCTTAGTGGCAATTCTGCTATGCACCAGGAAAGACAATAGCACCTTGTGTTTTGTGATTAACTGAGATCAATTGGTATTTGAAGGAAATAGAGTCTACACTAATAACTTCAATACGAATCATTTCTCAAAAACAAATTAAGGCTTTTTTAATCCGAATCACATTTTCCTGTACACTTTTGTCTTTTTAGCTCTACTTTCTTTTGGCAAAATGCAATTTTATGGTACAAAGAAGGAGATCAACTGTGTACTAATCCCTCCAATTACATCCCACTCTGATAAAATATTGCTAATAATTGCAAATACGTTCTTAAGAAGAAGTATGTTAACTTTTTCCCAAGGGATATTGGAACAGGTAGAAGCACTCTTGGCTGATTTCAAAAAAAGATAAAAAGGGTTAGACTTCATTGGCACAAGGATAGGAGATTATCAAAAAAAATCCAGGATTGTAGACTAGACCAGGAAGTAAAACAAACTAACAAACCAATCCAGAAGGCAGCAATGGCAAGCCACACCCATATTGCTGCAAAGACTAAATGGTCATACCCATGCAGACACCAGAAGCACAGCTTGCCCCAAGAGAAATTCTATTTAGTGCTTCAGCAGGGGATAATATTTGGTCAACCTTTTCTGGGCTTGGAAGCTAAGCAGGACTGTGTTTGATGCAAGATCCCCAAGGAATTCCAGGACCATTTTCCCAATGAGGCAGCTGCTAACCTGTCATCTCAGGGTGTTGGGTTTCAATGAAGTGTTGAATGAGTTGCCAATGAGTGAATGGATAATTTTATCACCGCCCATCTCTCCTTTTGGGGGAGATGGGCGGAGATAAAAATTTGAAAAATAAATAAATAAACAAACAAATGGATCAGTTCTGCTGCTTTCAAAGTGACAAGTGTTATGTTAGAGAAAAACTGCGGCTTTGAGGTTGCATGCAAGGCCAGGGAATTAGGAGACTTTGCAAGACTTTGGTGATAGTGGCCAGGGCTCTTTCAGTCAGGAGGAAAAGGAAATGTAAAAGCAGGCCTGCCAAGTTATTATGCAAGACATCAGGGCGGCAATTAGGGGGGGGGGGGGGAAGCGGGGCATGTGCCCTGGGAGCCACATTGGGGGGTGCCAAAATGAGCACTGGGGGGGGGGGTGCCAAAATGGGCGCAGAATCCACGTTTGCCCTGGGTGACACAGACCCTAGTTGCGGGCCTGCAAGACATTCAGAGCATTGGGGAAAATATGTGGTCTAAAATGTGCCATCTGGTTGGGGATGATGTGGATGAACCTGAAGAATCTAACAGCGATGGAAATGTCTCTCCCAAGAGTGAGATTCGGGCTTCTGTTGAAATCCTGGATGAAATTGGCAATGCTGAATTGAAGAACTTAAATTGAGCTGCAAGACATGAGTGAATTTGACTTTCTGGTGGAATGTTATGGAAAAGAAGGGGTTATTATGTATGGGAAGTTTTTTGAAAAAGTCTGTGTTTGTGAAAGGAACAGTTGGGCTGTTTGATTTCTTTAAGAAAATAGCTCTGTGCTTATTATGGGGATATGTAAATGTCTTGGTCTATTTTGAAGTGGGTTAAGGGACTAAAATATTTATCTGGATGGTCTTTTGGCTCTGGATGATTTTACTTACCGTTAACGATTGGGATTATGATTATTAAGGTTTTTTTCTTATTCATGTTTTTTGTATTTATGTTTCTTGTGTTATTAATTATAATGGCAGACAATTGATATGTTTTTTATTTTTGATCTTTACTATAGTAGACAGGAATGTATAGAATAGCAGTAGGAAGGGAATAATTAAATAATTGTTATTTTAAGGGGGAAGTTGATTAGGTGATTTATACTTTTTTTTCTTTTAATATAAGGGTAGGGAGCAATAGTATTTAGTGATTTTTATAATGTGCTAAGGGGTTGACTTGTAGAAATAATGTGATTTTGGTTTAATCAGAGTAAGGGATTGATTATGGGAAATTGCTGTATATCCTTGATGTTTAAAGTTGGAAGTCACTTCTTTTTGTAATCAATCTATAATTTTTTCTCTTGTGTTTTCACACTTTTTAGTTCTTTTTTGTAGTTTTTTGTTTTTCTGTATCTTTTATCTTTTTTTCTGAAATTTAATAAAATTCTTTAAAAATAAATAAATAAATAAGTACAAAGCTAGCTTCCTCTATGCTGGAAACACACTGGCTGAACCCACAACCAAGAATGATTTGCAAATGCAAACACTCAATCTGATTCTCTCCAAATATTCAGGATGCTAGTTTCAGTCCAACCATTCACTGCAGGCTCGGCTGTATGACATTCAGAGAATGAGTCAGAAGAGCTGTGTCAAATTCTAGCCAGACACCCTCCTGGTGGCAGGGCCAGAAATGGCACTAAAGATGTGCCCACTCATAATCCCAAACCTGATGAGTATCTGATGGATTGCAAGAACAGGTGTGATACTTGACAAAACTTTGCTGCAAACCAGTGGCTGTTGGAAAATCACTGTGTTCAGTTCAAATCTATCCAGACCTACACACTGAGAAATATACAAGGCCAGGACTATGCAAATCCTGCATTAAACAACATAAGATAAACATATGAGGTTGAAGCGATCTAAATGGCAGATGAAAACACTAAATTCTGCCCCCTATAAATCCTGCAAACTTTCTCCTACTTGCCTATTTTTGCAGAATTTATTGTTCCAACATTATTTTTTTATGTAAGTTTTTGCATTTACAGCATAAAATTATCTTGCCTGCCTATTGATGAACACTTCCGCTGTAACTGGGCTGCAGACTATTTCACTCATTAAGTAGAGACCAAACTGGGTTTCCCATCAAGCCTACAGTACATCCAATAGGGAGCAAACACACCTTTCATTGTTCACTGGTGTGATGCTCAACTTCCCCTTGCCTTCAAAATCACTTTCTACTTGGTTGCTAGGATGACCCCTCACTCAGCTGGATCTATTGAGTCATGAAATAACAGGTTCTTAGCAATGTTACACATGTTTCTTGGTGAAGAGCAGAGTTTCAAACCTTGTACAGATATAAGCCCTGAACTTTCAAAGTATTTCCTAAGCTGGGGGATCAAGGGGAAGTGATGGCAATGCATTAACATAGAAGCCCTGATCCCACCTGAAAGAGACCCATGCATCTTAGCACAATTCTGCAGTGTAGGCTGCTCACTGCAAGGTTTCTGTGTAATATACTATTGCAACTTCCCTGATTTGCAGGTTGCAGCACAGGAGGGACTTTGAAAATAGTGGGCTTACTTCTAGAAAGGAGAGTTTTTAGTAAAATGTAACACCTCACACAGAAACCAGAAACAAACCATGCTACTGATTTGTTGTTTATTCGTTTAGTCGCTTCCGACTCTTTGTGACTTCATGGACCAGCCCACGCCAGAGCTTCCTGTCGGTCGTCAACACCCCCAGCTCCCCCAGGGACGAGTCCGTCACCTCTAGAATATCATCCATCCATCTTGCCCTTGGTTGGCCCCTCTTCCTTTTGCCCTCCACTCTCCCTAGCATCAGCATCTTCTCCAGGGTGTCCTGTCTTCTCATTATGTGGCCAAAGTATTTCAGTTTTGCCTTGAATATCATTCCCTCAAGTGAGCAGTCTGGCTTAATTTTCTGGAGGATGGACTGGTTTGATCTTCTTGCAGTCCAAGGCACTCTCAGAATTTTCCTCCAACACCACAGTTCAAAAGCATCGATCTTCCTTCGCTCAGCCTTCCTTATGGTCCAGCTCTCGCAGCCATATGTTACTACAGGGAACACCATTGCTTTAACTATGCGGGCCTTTGTTGTCAGTGTGATGTCTCTGCTCTTAACTATTTGATCGAGATTTGTCATTGCTCTTCTCCCAAGGATTAAGCGTCTTCTGATTTCCTGACTGCAGTCAGCATCTGCAGTAATCTTTGCACCTAGGAATACAAAGTCTTTCACTGCTTCTACATTTTCTCCCTCTATTTGCCAGTTATCAATCAAGCTGGTTGCCATAATCTTGGTTTTTTTGAGGTTTAGCAGCAAGCCAGCTTTTGCACTTTCTTCTTTCACCTTCATCATAAGGCTCCTCAGTTCCTCTTCACTTTCAGCCATCAAAGTGGTATCATCTGCATATCTGAGATTGTTAATGTTTCTTCCAGAGATTTTAACTCCAGCCTTGGATTCCTCAAGCCCAGCTTGTCGCATGATGTGTTCTGCATACAAGTTGAATAGGTAGGGTGAGAGTATACAGCCCTGCCGTACTCCTTTCCCAATCTTAAATCAGTCCGTTGTTCCATGGTCTGTTCTTACTGTTGCTACTTGGTCGTTATACAGATTCTTCAGGAGGCATACAAGATGACTTGGTATCCCCATACCGCTAAGAACTTGCCACAATTTGTTATGGTCCACACAGTCAAAGGCTTTAGAATAGTCAATAAAACAGAAATAGATGTTTTTCTGAAACTCCCGGGCTTTTTCCATTATCCAGCGGATATTGGCAATTTGGTCCCTAGTTCCTCTGCCTTTTCTAAACCCAGCTTGTACATCTGGCAATTCTCGCTCCATGAATGCTGAAGTCTACCTTGCAGGATCTTGAGCATTACCTTACTGGCATGTGAAATGAGTGCCACTGTTCGATAGTTTGAACATTCTTTAGTGTTTTCCTTTTTTGGTATGGGGATATAAGTTGATTTTTTCCAATCTGATGGCCATTCTTGTGTTTTCCAAATTTGCTGGCATATAGCATGCATTACCTTGACAGCATCATCTTGCAAGATTTTGAACAGTTCAGCTGGGATGCCGTTGTCTCCTGCTGCCTTGTTATTAGCAATGCTTCTTAAGGCCCACTCAACCTCACTCTTCAGGATGTCTGGCTCTAGCTCACTGACCACACCGTCAAAGCTATCCCCGATATTGTTATCCTTCCTATACAGGTCTTCTGTATATTCTTGCCACCTTTTCTTGATCTCTTCTTCTTCTGTTAGGTCCTTGCCATCTTTGTTTTTGATCATACCCATTTTGGCCTGGAATTTACCTCCAATGTTTCTAATTTTCTGGAAGAGGTCTCTTGTCCTTCCTATTCTATTGTCTTCTTCCACTTCCGTGCATTGCTTGTTTAAAAATAATTCCTTATCTCTTCTGGCTAACCTCTGGAATTTTGCATTTAATTGGGCATATCTCCCCCTATCACTGTTGCCTTTTGCTTTCCTTCTTTCTTGGGCTACTTCTAGTGTCTCAGCAGACAGCCATTTTGCCTTCTTGGTTTTCTCTTTCTTTGGGATGTATTTTGTTGCCGCCTCCTGAACAATGCTGCCAACTTCTGTCCAGAGTTCTTCCGGGAACCTATCTACTAAGTCCAGTCCCTTAAATCTATTCTTCACCTCCACTGCATATTCCTTAGGAATATTAGTGAGCTCATATCTAGCTGATCTGTGGGTCTTCCCTAATCTCTTTAGTCTGATCCTAAATTGTGCAAGAAGAAGTTCGTGATCTGAACTACAGTCAGCTCCAGGCCTTGTTTTTACCAACTGTACAGATGTCCGCCACCTTTGGCTGCAAAGGATGTAATCAATCTGATTTCGGTGTTGTCCATCTGGGGAAGTCCATGTATAAAGCCGTCTCTTAGGTTGTTGGAAGAGAGTGTTTGTTATGCAGAGTGAATTGTCTTGGCAAAATTCTATCAGCCTATGTCCTGCTTCATTTTGTTCTCCCAGGCCATACTTACCTGTAATTCGAGGTGTCATTTGACTGCCCACCTTAGCATTCCAGTCTCCTGTGATGAAAATAACATCTCTTTTAGGCGTGTTGTCCAGTAGGTGCTGCAGATCCTCATAGAACTGCTCTACTTCAGCTTCTTCAGCATTTGTGGTTGGGGCGTATATTTGGATCACTGTGATGTTAGATGGCTTGCCCTGAATTCGAATTGAGATCATTCTGTTGTTTTTTGGGTTGTATCCAAGCACTGCTTTAGCCACTTTACTATTAATTATGAAGGCTACTCCATTTCTTCTGTGGTCCTCTTGTCCACAGTAGTAGATCTGGTGGTCATTTGATGTGAAGTGGCCCATTCCAGTCCATTTCAGTTCACTGACGCCCAGAATGTCTATCTTTAATCTTATGCTACTGATTATGTAGCATGAATTATGACCATCTGCACTGGGAAATGTGCATCCTTTCACTCACAAAAATGGAAATCAGTTCAGAATCTAAATGTGCAATTTTAAATGCACCTTGTTTATTTTAAAAAAAATTAAGATATGCTCTTTAAAAGAAAAGCATCTGAATGGCTTTTTTTATTCTGAAAGGTTTAGCAGAATATTGCATATACATGCTGCATTCACACCAAACACTAAATTCCCTATAAATACATACACTTCTTTGTCTCAGGATAACACTTCACACATCTTATGCATATTTTTGCAGAATTTATTATTCTAATGTTATTCTTTCATATAAGTTTTTGCATTTACAGCATAAAATTGTCTTACCCACCTATTGATGAACACTTCCATTGTAACTGGGCTGCAGACACAAAGGCTTATAGTATCATGTTTTTTTAATATTTTAGGTTGCAATAAATTAACTTGGCTACCCTGCTTGAATGTAATCCTGATTTGTTTCTTTTTATCTAAGTGTTACAAGTGCTTTCCAGGCATTATCAAAGTAACTGCAGCTGATGGACAGAGTGAAACAGCAAGCCATCTCACCAATACATGCCAGAAGTGAGATTCAAACCAAAATCTTCTTAATTTGTGGTTCCAAAGCTTTTCGGAGGAGCTTGAGCTGTGTAATAAAAAGCAAGCAAATCACCTGTAATGAGCAGCTCTGGGACTATTAGGCATAATGGTTCCAAAGCCACAAGATAATGAAATCTGAGAGTAAAGGGATATAACTAATGTTTACTGGGTCTTTTAATCTTGAAGAACAGGTGCTTTCTTCCTGGATGCCAATTGTTCAGCAGAATTCCTGCTATGCAGCAGGAGGAAGCCAATTAACCTAAGGACATAAGAAGAGCTCTGCTGGACCAGGCCAAGGTCTATCTCAGAGTGGTCAAAGGGATGTCTCTGGGGGTGGTGCTCAGAAGCAGAAGATGGAGACCTCTCCCACCAATGCGCCCTTGCAAGTGGTGTTTGGAGGCAAGTTGGTCCCAACCTAAACGTAAAACTGAATCTTCAAGACTGATACTTTGATAGATCTGCCCTCCAGAAGTCATACCAAATCTCCAGAGGTTAATTACATGCAGTGAAAAGCATGCTTGTTTTGTCTTTTCTAAATCTCCTTCCAATCAGCTTCATTAAAAGACTCCTGGTCCTAGTGTCTGGTAAGGAGGAGAAGGGTTTTTTCCTGCCCATTCTCTCAAAGCCATGCATGATTTTGTACACCTTGAACATGTCCTGTCACTTGCCTATTTACTAAGCTCCAAAGCTCCAAATGTTCTAGCCTTTTTCTTTTCAAGAAGCTGTTTAAACCTGCTGATCATTTTGGCTGCCCTTTTCTGCATTCTTTCAAGCTCTCAAATGCAGTGATTAGAACTGTATACCGTTCAGTTATAGAAGGGTGTTACAAAGTTAGCAATTTTATTTTCTATCTCTTTCCTAATGATCTGTGGTATAGAAGTTGCCTTATCCACACACTGAGTCAGCATTTTCATGAGCTATCCACTATGATCCCCAAACTTTTTTCCTGGTTACAGAGAATTCAGTGTATATATGAAATTGGGGACCAACTCAATGCTTATCCTCAAGTCAAGATACTTTATGAACAAGTTAAAAAGCTCTAGTCCCAGCACAGATCCTTGAGGACCTCTACTTCTTAGCTCCCTCCGTAAGAAAACTGCCCATGTTTTCCTACTCTTTGCTTTCTGTTTTTAACTAGTTAGCAATCTGTAAAAAGATAGGTCTACTAAGTATACTCAAGTGCCTCTCATGAGGAACTTGGTCAAAGGATTTTTGAAAATCCAAATTCTACAATATGGACAGAATCACCTCCACTGAGACTCTAAAATAAATCTAGAAGGTTGGTGTGGAATGATGTATCTTCACACAATCCATGCTGATTTTCTATAGCAGTGAAAGGGGGGGGGGAGATTAAAAGAGGGTTTTCTTCTTAAAGCTACAGTCAGTGTTACGGGCTTCTTGGAGTCAGAGGAGTCCAAGCTGTCAAGTTGCTTGCTTCAGGAGCTGGCAGACAGTCAGCCATCTGGAGCTCACTTAGCAAAACATCAACAGGAGAAGGTGCAGGAGAAGTCAGGTGTCAAGGGATCAGAGCACCTAGTCCCAGGATACCACAACAGTTTTGGAGAGCTGAGCAGAGGCACCCTACTCAGCTTCTTGAGTGCCCATAATTGAGCCACACCTACATCTAGCCTGTTTAAGAGCAGCCTCTAGTGGCCGGCTCTTCACTGGAAACAACTCCACAATCCCTGATCTTCATTCTTATGTCCCAGCTTCCTGTTCTGCTCCTTAAGTCCCAGTGGTTTGATTCAGACTGGCTGACCAATCTCTTCGGGGTTTGATTCTTGGATTGTCATGGACTACATTTGCTTCTCTGAACCTGTGCTCTGGTTGACTCTGGACTGAATTTTCTAACTGCCTCGCTACCAGGCAAGACCTCACTTTCCTGTATCTTTTCTGAGATGTAACCTGTCTACACAGCTGGCTTTGCCTACCTCTGTATTTGGCTGTGTTACTACTTGTGAGTAAACCACTCGTAAATCAAGCTGGGCTGGTGTGCTCTGTCGGAAACAGTGTGCATACATGTGGTGCATAGCAGAGGCCAAAGAGAGAATCTGAGGAAAGCTTATAAGCAGGCCTTGACATCTTTGCTTATAACAACCTGCAGGAAAGATATTATCTGGTGAAAAATGAGAAAAACAAATTCTGGGCTAGGGGAACCAATGGTCTAAGTTACTTCATATATGTCCATATGTAAACTATGTATATTACAAGTTACCTTTTATAAATCTCTACCCACATGCAAATCACAACAAACAGCTCTCTCTCTCTTTCCCTTGGGTGGGCGGGGGATGTGCTAAGCTCATTTACTACAGGAGGGTTTTAAAACAATGCAAAACAGAACCAAAGCAAAACAAAGCAGGAAAACCTGAATCAAGACAACGATCAATACAATTTGTTATTTTTTTTCCTTTTTGTTTACTCACAGCACAATCAAGATACGAATAGGACAAGTATATACCAAATACCAGCGGAGTCCAACATCTTGGAAAGGAGGCCTGACATCCCATAATCTTTGGCTTTCATGGAACAATGCCCACGCTCTCAGTTAATTTTCTGGTTAAACTTTGAATTAAATAGAAATACATATCAACCCAAATTTGCAATCAGCTTTGATCTAAGGAGGAAAGCATGCTCCCCAATGAAAACATCTGAACACAGCAATGTAAAACCCTTTTGAATCAATTGATGAGGAGACCACTGTTCATACCACTTTTTCCTCCCTCCTGGAAGCAAAGAGGAACAGTGTTCAGACATGCCCAGAGCAGTTGTTTTCACCACAAAATAAATCTAACACTGGTTTGTAAAAAGAAACATCTTGTGCTTTCGGGATTTTATATATGACTGGGTACCACACAAAATTATTTACATTTTTAACTCACATATATTTAGAACTGCTTGGGACAGGGGTCCTTATCCTGCAAGGATCTCAGCTGCTTAAGTTGAGCAAACACTTGCATTGTGAGAAGAAATCCAGATCTCTCTCTCCCTGCCATACTGTCTTCCCCAAACACTGTTTTCCTGCCATACTGTTCCCCCTCCAAGTAAGGTAGAACAGTTAGAAATTACAGATAGAAGAAGATGCAAGAGATTAAGATGTAACAGGAAGCACCCAGCTGTTTAGACAAAAGATTCGCTTCTGACTTAATCAGTGACCTTGTAAAACAAAAGGTTGCTCCTTCCAGAAATTAGCAGAGCCCATTCAGGTAAACATTCTTCCCCAGCCAAACAGATCTCCATAATCGAATAACAAACGATTCCTTCCAAGGTGGACATTCCAAGCTAGTAGCCCAACAGGGAACCTAGACTATCTGAGAACGGGAAACCACAAACAGCAGGAAGCCTGACAACAGAGCGCCTCATGTCCTAACTCTGGTAAACTGCACTATCTTAGAATTCCTAGAGAGCACCCCCTTCCAAGAAACTGGCCAAGTGCACTTTCTCAGAAATTCCTAGAGGGCAGGAACACTTTTGCATAACAATAGCCAAGCTTTCCTCTATAAAGGAAATTTCCTCCAGGAAATTTCTAAGTGTGGCCACCTCCCACCAGCAGACTTTGTACCATGCTCTCAGACAATAAAGTTCACCTCCGTTCAAGCAATTGCCTGAGTACTTTCATTTCCAGCTCGGAAGGGACCTGGTAAGATTTTCTTCCAACAGTACAAAAAGTGTTTCTACTCAACTCTTGCTGAAAACTGAGTTTTGCATTGTTTTGGAATGTCCTTAGAAGAAGGGCTATTAGGCAAAGTCAAGAACCACCATATACAGACAAACAAATGGGTGGCACAGTTTTGTGAGACCATTGCTATCTTCCAAAAGCTATGGGGCTTTCTTAGCTGCTTCCCACATTTTCATGAGATGCTAACTTTGATGATTCATTTGTATTTCTGTGGTAATTGAAGATGTCCTCACCAAAGCTCTTTTATTGTTATTGGTTGTGCTTACTGGGAATGAGAGAAGTTGTAGTCCAACATATTTGGATGGCATCAAGTAGGTGGAATCTGCTGAGTTAATGCAAGGCAGAAATATCCTGAGGAAACTGTCACTGAGTCTTTCATTACCAGTCCTCATCCAATTAAATAATGGGAAAGAATGGGAGCACAGAGGATGTGGGGAAGAAGTGGGGGAAAGAACAGACTTCTTCTTTTCATCCTCGTAGGCTATTTTGTATACAATCCCATTTTTTCAAGTGATATGCCTCCTTTGGAAGAACCCTCTTCTGAAGAAGAGTCCATGGGAAGCTGGAATTATACAGCTCTATAAACAGAGTACAGAAACTCTGGTACTATGTACCCAGATGCAGACAGATCCCTTACCTGCTTCAGAATTAGACACTGAAATTCTGCAAAGCTGGTGCAGCCAAAGAATAGTTCAGAGCCAAAGACCCCTTGATGTACAAGTAAGGGTCATCATGGTTGAAGATCTTCCAGGTGTAAACTCACAAAAAATTCTGGACGATTTAATGACTGGGTGGGATTTTATAGGCTTTGGCACTATCACCTAACAGCAGCTAGCAACCAGCACTGACATATTTTTTGACCTGATTTTGTTTCTCTTGACACAGACACAGATTCTTGATACTATCTCTAGAATTTGCATCTGAACAGTGATTTTTTTTTAATGCTGAGCTCCATGTATGATCAATGGTTCAGCTTTGGATTCTGCTTTCAATTGCCAGTAAGTGGTTGACTCACAGCTTACTAGCAGCCAGATTGCTCTGACAGGATATCACAGAGCTTTGAAAGCATGTTTCTTAATCCCTTTTCTGTCCCCTTTCTGTTACAATCTCTTCCAAAGAAGCACTCTTCCAAAATGCATTTGTTTGGCCTGTCTTGGCTAACTAGGCAAAATACTGCATGAATACTCTGTAGGACACAAAGATTCAGACAAGTAGATTTACTGCTGGGTATTAAATGCAAGTGCTATTTATAAGAATCAATGCTCATATTTCTTATGCGTCTTTCTCCTGCTCATTCTTTGCAAAGGGTTTGTTTACTTTTAACCAAGTAAGAACTATTGAAATTCGACAGCAGCTGTTAATTGCAGCTTGTATCAGCCAAAATCAGAGAATCACAACATAGTAAGAAACCACTTCTAATTGCCATAGCTTTTAAGAAGTTTGGTTAAAAAAGAATGCAAGTTTTCATTCATCTATTCCTCCTTCTTTGCTCTCCCAGAAACCACCATGAACTCATGCTACAACTTGCAAACCCAACTTGCAGATGGATTTTAACTCTTTGCTTAGAAATCCATCCTATGCTGGCCTTAGATCAGAGTTTGAAGAAATTACTGAATGAGCATCTCTTTGTAGTCAAACTGACAGGAAAGGGAAGATTAAATCGTCTTCATTTCCACTTCCTTTCAGTTTTGTTATCAAAATTCCTCTGAATGGGCAATCTGAGCAATAATGCTTATGGCTATGAACATTCTTCAGTACTTGCTCAAAAGCATCATTTATACACTTTTCTTCTCTGTTGCAGTATCAAAGAGCTTCCAGCTGGCACTTAATCATAACATATAACCCACAAATCATTACCTCTGTGGCTAGATTATTTGGCACTGAACCATTATTTGATGCTGCAATACAATGAATTTTATCCGTTCCCTTTAATTAGATTTTCCAGAGTTCAGTAAGTTAGCAGTGTAATAAAATATGGAAGTGCATTTGGGATTAATGCTCAGAAGGCTGCACATTTTGCATAAAGAGTACCTTTCAGATTCTCCACTTACAGAAAAACTTTGATTTTTAAAGCCACATGGCTGCAAAGGAGGGCTCCAAAGTGTGTAGGAAAGGTCTAGTGAAATCTTGAAACCATGATGGGAGACTGAACAAGATCAGAGATGAGGTTTCAGCATTCCCTGTGATTCTTGGCATTGCTTTTTTCTTTTCTTTTTACTGTGCTGCTTTGAAAAACATTGATAAGGCAGAACATACATTTTATAAATAAATACAATAAAACAGAACAACCACACAATACACACCTCTCTGGATTTTCATAAGTTGTACACACCAGAGGGAGAAACTTTTCTTGGCACAAAATGGTAATACATTCTTTCTTTTTCCTTTTAAGAAATGTACCCACAATCTTGATTCAGATCTGACATAATAGTGTAGTCTTAGACTATTCTGGTAAAAGATGTGTAGATCAGTTTTTTATATTTACTGTTGAATGAATGCACTAATTTGCCACCAAATCACTGATCGTTTATGTGCCATCAAGTCAGCGTTGTCTCTTAGCAACCACACTGCTTGATTTTCTCCAGGATGATCTGTCCCCAATGTGGCCCTTCTGATCTTCCAATGGTGCACCTACTGTCACTGTATTGAGTCTTCTCACCTTGCTGCTGGTTGTCCTTTTCTTGTTTCTCCTTCTACCTTTCCCAGCATTATGGATTTCTCAGAGAGCTAAGATGTTGCATAATGTGTCTGAAGCAGGATAATTTGAGCCTGGTCATTTGTGCCTTAAGTAAGAACCCTGGGGTGATCCGTTCAGTACTCCGTTTGTTTATTTTCTTGGCTGTCCATGTTATTATCAGGAGTCTTTTCCAATGCCAGCATTCAAAAATGTCAGTTTTCTTTCTGCTTCTTCAAAGTCCAACTTTCACTTCCATAGAGTGTCACAGAGAAAACCATTGCCTGCATTATTTTGATCTTTGTAGATACGGATACATCCCAACATCTGAATATCTTTTCTAAGTCTCCATTACTATTCTATCGAATGCTAGTTTATGGCATTTTTCTTGACTGCTGCTTTCTTTACTGTTGATAGTTGATCCTAAAAAGTGGAAGCTACCTTCATTGTCAATCATAAAGCTAGCTGCTGTACTCATCTCCATTAGTTTGTTCTTCTTTATATTTAATCTTCCATTTTTACTATGCTCCTTGATTTTTCATTATTAGAGCTTACAGATCTTTTATACTTTTAGCTATCACCAGTACATGGTAAGCATCATAAAATATTAATGTGACTGTGAGATTACAAATGGCATTTACATAATATTTGTAGTACAGATGGAAATTCATCTTCTCTTTCTCTCTCTCCCTCTCTCTCTCTCCCTCTCTCTCTCTCTCACACACACACAGCCCTAACCCTATACATACATATACATATACATATACATATACATATACATATACATATACATATACATATACATATACATATACATATATGATTCTGTATTGACTCCTTTGTCTTGGTGGATGACTATCTACAGTATAATTCATCTCATAACCATCTAGAGACCAATAATTCCATAAACAAGCAAACACAACTCTTAATACACTTTTAATTTTGTCTCCTGAATCTAATCTTTCTTCCTTGTCTAATATACAGATTTAGGGGGAAAAAACAGTGCTAACTAAAAAAAAAAATCAAGGCCTGTCAGCTATCACGTTGGCTCTTGACTGCAACTTTGAGAATAGTTTTGCTGTTTGTACACTGGCAGGTAATAGGATCAAGGCTGCATCTCCGCATCCTGATGGCAGCAGAGTAGAATCCCAGAGGTTTTTTTTAAACTCCTCTTCTCAGTCCTGGGTGGCCAAATCAGGTACAGGTTCAGATCTCAAATTTCCAGTACTTACTGTAGTCTGCTTCACTATTTCTAAAACCTGTTCAGGTTAAAACTTGCCAGAGACTCATCTAAAAGTTGGGGAAAAGTAGGAGTAAAAGTAACTTTCCGATCTTGTAATGATGTTCTATGCTACCAAATATGTCTATGTGTGAACCCTGTACAAACACATACACATGTGTGTGTGTTTGTGTCTGGAGTGCAGATAGGAACATCTCTATCTCTTATAGAATGCCCTAACTTCTGCATTCATGTAGTATATAGCTGTCATAAATTGTAAACTTAGCCTTCTGTTTTTGCTGCAACAGATGATTTCTGTTCTCGGAACATTGACAGACCCAAGTGAAAAGAACACAAACCCTGTAAAATCAGCAGACAAGTCTCTGCATGCTTAGGACTTAGAAACCAGGAAGGGCTCCAAATGAGTTTTTCTCTCTGTCTCAGTAACAACAAGCTGTTAATTTGGCTGCCTTGGAACCACCCCAACAAGGAAAGTGCTTGGCAATTCTTGGATAGTTGGTGCGGGCTGAATACTAATGGGCCAGCTTGCAGTTTTTGGAGAATTAACTGGTAGGACAGAGTGTGCCTCTGAAAAAGCAGAGTATATGTAATTGAACAGATCCAGGTGTGTTGCTTTTAAACCAAGCCTTGGCTGTCCTCCAAGGCAAAACAAAAAAATTAAGGAAGACCATGCAACTGAATTGCTTCCTTCAGTGCTCCCTCCTCTTCTGGCTCTGCTCCAATCAGATCTGAACCTTCCTCTCCTTCCTGCCCCAAGTGCCTAAGCATGTGCACACCACAACAGCTACTTGCACCAGGTTAGAACATCCTAAGCCAGCCTGATCTTGGAGAATAAGTATGCATCCAGAGAAGCAATTTACCAGGGGGTGGGGTGGGGAGAACGCTATCTTTAAAATACTTCTACCCACTTTTTCCTTCACAACAGGAAGATTTAAAAATGAAGGCAATGCAAATCCATAAAGCACAGGTTTGCCTATACAAGGACTCAGACATCTGTTCATAAGACCTCAAGGAGCAATCATGTAAGAAAGACCTCTGTTTGGCAACCTGAAGGCCTCCTGCCAGTCAGAACAAGGAATACTGACTTAGTTTAAGACAGATGTCGCTCAGTTAACAGCCTTTAAAATCAGTTCTGTTGCAGCTTTTTTGCTTATTTTGCCCAGGACATATGGTGCACTAAAGCAATTAATTCAATTGTTGATGTTAAAAGGCAGTTTCATTATAGCAAAACAATGGAAAACTAAAATGTATTTGAAAGCTGTGTGGGAAGTAGCACTGGATGAAAAATTAACACAATAGCAAGAATTCTTGAAGAACCACTTTATACTAATTAAATAATTCCAAAAAGATTTGCCTATTTTATATTTATACAAAAATAATTTTGGACAGAAATATTGAATATGGGTGATTAAAATGTCTTACTTCTGCTTCAGATTTTATTACTAATGTATTGATTTGACCTTATTTGATTTATACCCATCATTTTTATTCTAGTGAGCTCGCAAGATGGCCAAGACATTTTCAGACCATCAGAATATAAAAAACTAAAAATACAGATCAAAAGAAAAGCAGAGCAAAAAAAATCTTTACAGAGTTCCTAAATACTAAGAGACTAGGGGCAAAATGCAGTGTTGGAGGGAGTATATTCTACAGTCTGGGAAACATGATCCTCTGACTGCAGGGCATGTTCTCCTACCACTCCTAACAACCAGATAAGTCTGTAATGGTAAAGTCCCTTAGATAGCTATTTAGGGCTTTAAATTATGCCCAGTAAGGAACTGATATTTCGTGAAGATTTTTCAGCATAGGTTCATATGATCCATCCATCCATCCATCATCTATCTTATCCATCCATCCAATATATATAGCCATGCATGACTCTGGGCAGCATATGAACAGGTAAAACAATGTAAAACAACCAGGCAATTCAACAATTAAAAACAATACAAAAGCACTTGTTAGCAGCCTAGCTGCCACATTTTGCATCAACTGCAACTGTGGATACTTTTTAAAGGTAACTCTACATTGTTTTGTTTTGTTGTGTTTTTGCTTGGAAAAGTTGCCTGGGATTGGGGGTAGGGTTGTTATGCTTCTTGTTATTTCCTTGAGCATTGTTAAAATTTAAAAGATGCTCACCAGTCAAATGCATAATAAATAATCCAAATTAAAAATTCACCAGCCATAAATTAACAAGAGAAAAAAAGGCATTAAAAAGCACAGCACGTTAGCTTATTTAACAAATGGATCTAATGTACAGGACTAATGTGCTCTCTGTTGAAACCCACTTAATATCTTGAACGCTAAGGAGCCACTCTCCTTCTCAATACTAGGGAACTGGCACCCTAAGCAGGGGCTAAGCTGAAGTTCTAGAATTTAAGAATCCAAATATACAAATTGAGAGCCAGGTTGGTATAACGGTTAAGGCATCAGGCTAGAAACCAGGAGACTGTGCATCCTAGTTCCACCTTAGGCATGAAGCCAACTGGGTGACTTTGAGCCAGTCCCTCTCTCTCAGCCCTAGGAAGGAGGCAATGGCAAACCACTTATGAAAAACCTTGCCAGGAAAACTGTAGGGACTAGTCCAGGAAGTTGCTGGGAATCAAAAACTTACTTGAAGGCACAAAACAAAACAAATTAGCAGTGATCACTAAAAGCTGGAAGTGTGGGCTTGGGGGGATCTGCACATAACTCATGTACAATGGGTAGAAACCCAATGAAAAATACAGCTTTCATTGGATTTTAAGAATTCATAATATGCTGTATAGTTTTGTACATTTGACTCTGGATATGTTGGATGTAAGTTTCCAACATATATGGGAATGGCTATTACTTTACATACAGCTGTACTGGTATTTTAATTCCTTTATCATTGCAAAATTATGTTACTTATATTATTCTGGCAGTGTAATCCCATACATACCAACTCTGCATTCATTTATTTCTTATAGATCGAGCCATTGTGCCATCAAGAAAGCCTCTTTTCATAGTCACAATAATCAGTACCAAATGTGCACTATTAAAATATTTGAAACATCATTAAGAATACAAAGTATATCACTATATATTTCTGCAGTTTAGTCTCTTTTGGTCTTTTAATGTTATATTTGTAGTTCTTTCTCAACTTTTTATGCATTAGTTTTTATTGGGATTTCACTGTATTTTATTATGCAGAATGTTCAACACATGTTATGATAGTCCAGTCAAGCTGTAACTAATGCATTTAGGATCAAGGCCAGTTCTGACAGTATCAAGAGCAGATGTGAAGCAAAGGTTCTCCTGGCCAGAACTGATGGACGAGCATCTAATAACAAGGCTGGTTCCCAAATTATAAATCTGATTTCTTAAGGAGAAGACAACAATATTTAGAACAAGCTGGCTTTCTATCCCCAGTCTAGAAGCTTCTTAACTAAGAGCATCTCTGTTGGATAGAAGAAAAGTTAAATTCACACTGTCTGTTCTATTTCAATCACACATTCAGTCCCAATTCTGGATTTCCATGTCTCTACCCCTGCCCCCCCGCCCCCAAATCTAATGAACTGAATAGGGAGCACTGGGTAACACTAATCTACTAATAAAAATGCATTTCCCATCTCCAGATTATCTGCCACAACACAGAGAACCAAAGAGAATCCTGTAGGGCTTTACTGCTATCTTCCTACTCTAAGGAAGAACTGTTACCTTCATCTCAGCTAGGCAATCTAAAGAAATATCATGAAAATGATACTGAAAGTTACTGAGAGGTTCAAGATCATTAAGAATCAGATTTCTCCCATCTAGCTTCCAGCAAAGACAATCTGCTGGGTAAACAGCATAATTCCCATTCCAAAACTATGCTCCAAACCACACAGAAACAGATCCAAATAATAAGTTTGACCCATGAAATCTTACAGCTGAGTAGCCATTATGCACCCAAGTATTAATGAAGGGCAAAATCTAGTACATTGCTATCATGATGTCTGTAAAGTCATTTTCACTTTTGACCATGAGCATTATTTTTCAGATATTATAGTGCCTACTGGTCAAGAAAACTAAAATGAATTGCAAATAGAATCCTTGAAAGAACTACTTTGAAATACTCCAAAGTGCCTGATACTCATCTTTTATGAAGTAATAGAATAAGGTGGAAAAATTATGAGTGAATTCACATAGCTGCCAATCTTTAGAGTCTACTACCTACAGAGCAACCTTGCCCAAAATTGGTGTCTTTCAGACGTGTGGACCAATTTTTCAGCAAAGGCCATACTCCCTGGAGAAGTGGCAGAGCAGTCCAATCTGTAGATTTTGTTCCAATGAAGTAATTAATAATCCATAAATTTTCTTGGGCAGAATGTAATAACTGGGAACAACACTCACAGCGGCATTTGTATTTTAAAATGAACACCTGCAACATACTGAGATTAGCATTTTATATTTTCATAATCTTTATTACTGGAAAATTAAGTAAAGCAGCCAGACTTGTTTTAACAGAAATAGAAAATCACAAAGGAAAATAAGTACCAGCTAAGATCTATGTTATATGTCTCTTGCCAGAACTAATATTTGAAATTAACAGATCAAATCAAATCAAAATTATTTAACTATGGTCAATGACCAGCAATTAACAGAGCTTGTTTAAAAACAAACACAGTAACTAAATGAACATTTAAAACAACAAACAAAATTCCCAAACTGCTTATATCTTTTCTAATACATTGCATGAAACTGACAAGGGCTGTGAGTTTTACTGCAGATCTAGATTGTCTCAATCTGCCTACATCAGCCTTTTCTCTGACCCTAGAGCAACCCTTGAAATATTTTTCAGACCTCGGGGAACCCCTGCACATTCAGGCTCAGAAGTTACAAAATTATTATATTTGTTCCACGTGTAGGCCTGTTTATATGCATTAATAGTATTCTTAAACTAAAAATAAAGAATCAAACTTACCTCTTTAATGTGAAGTTGCCAAATTTGAAATAATTTTTTAAATAAATCGTGATCTCTCAGGGAACCCCCAGTGACCCTGATTGAGAAACCCTGGTCTACACTGATGATTTTGTGAACAGCTGGTAATATAACCATAGTACTGAGAAAGCACTGATTGTGCTAGAGAATGATCTTTGAGAGGATTGGGATGGGGGTAGTGCATCCATCCTGGCCTTCCTTGACCTCTCAGTAGCCTTCAGTATTGTCAATAAGGTATTCTTCAGCACAAACTCAGTGGGTTGGGAGTAGGGACCACAGTGTTGTGGTGATTCTCTTCCTCCATGGCTGTTTCCAGTTGGTGCTGATAGGAGAGATCTATCCCAAGACCCCTACTTTGTGGGGTCCCTCAGGGCTCTCTCCACTCCTATTTAAAATCTACATGAAACTGCTGTGTGAGGTCATCTGTCAGCATGGGATATCATTACTGCACTGATGATACTCAGTGATAGATCTCTATCCCTGGCCAACCAAGTAGTGTCATCAATGTCCTTTCTTAGTATCTAGAGGCTATGAGGGTCTGGATGGGTCTGGATGAAAAACAGGCTTTGGCTTAACCCCAGGAAAAATGAGTAACTGTGGGTGTTAAGTCTCCATCTGGATCCTATGAGATCTGACAGGGTGGTCATGCTCTGGGTCACCTTATAAAACAGTGACATCTGATGGGACTCAGGAGGCACGTCTTCTCTGTCATAGTGCCTGCTCCCTGGAACAGCTACTCCCAAGGCTCAAATGGCCCTGCTCCTGTTGACCATCCATAAGGACTTGAAGACCTGGCTTTTTCTCTGGATGTTGGGACAGACGGTTGGATGACCCTATCTGTAAACCTCCCAGAATCACAATTTACAGGTTGGGCAGCCATATAAACCAATAAAATAAGTAAATAACCACCGATGGTCAACTAAGTTAAGATCACCAAGGTCATTAGAGGCCCTATTTAGAAATAATTTCATACAAAAAAGAACATGGCTGGAAGTATTAAAAGTATTGAATTTATAACCTTCCTGCTCGAGGCTGTATTGTTGGGCGTTTCCTGACTATGGATTCCATTATCCTTGCAGCTGTGGGGAGGTGGTAAACAGCTGTTCTGCATTCCACCAGGGCTAGTAAACAAGGGATCTTCCCCATTTACGTTCTCATTAATCTGCCCTCTTCCTTTGTACTTGCTTACTACTGACCCTGGAAGAATGCTGAACATCTGTTTACTTGTTTGTTTGGTTAGTTGGGGTTGTTTTGTACCTTCAAGTCAGTCTTGACTCCTGACAACTGCCCAGACAAGTCCCTGTGGTTTTCTTGCCAATGTTTTTTGGAAGTGGTTTGCCCTTGCCTTCTTCCTAGGGCTGAGAGAAAGTGACTTGCCCAGAGTCACCCAGCCGGCTTCATGTGTAAGGCAGGACTAGAACACAGTCTCCCGGCTTCTAGCCCATCTGCTTAACACCTCCCATTTCTCAGGGTGTATGAATGCCACGTTCATTTGTTAGAGATAGGGAAGATAGCAGCCATCAGTGGCCTGAGATGCCAAGGATGGAAAGAAGATGGAGGAAGAGAAGTCATGCACGGGATCCATATTCAGGTCAGCCCCAAATCTGTCCTCAGGAATTGCAAAAGCAGAAAGGCTAGACAAAGAGAAAAAATATAAGACGAAGGACTTGGGTCTTCCCATCCTTTCTTTACTTCATGATGAATGATACAAAAATTGTAATATTGTTATAACATCATTAATAACAACTCATTTGCAGCGTCCAAAATGCCATTTGAAAGCTTATGATCTCCAGGCAAGAATGTTCTTTAATTTTATGAAGACTGCTTATACACATTTAGTTTCAAATATCTTGATATCAGTAGCTGATCTGCTAGGAGTCAAGGGGAATAGAGGCACCACGTTCCTCTGAGTCTCTGCAGTGGTTGAGTGGCTAGAAACCAAAGGCACTAGGACACCAGTCCAGTCTGTCCAGCGCAGACCCAAAATATCATCCAAGCAAGTCAGCTATCGCAGCTGAGAAAGGCAAAATAAACAGACAATCAGAATTTTAGGAAGAACTAGTCGGGGGAAAGAGAGATCTAGAGCAGATGTTGAAACCCCATCATTAGCAATTTTTTTCCTCTGCACAATTCCTTTTGTTTTTGTCTTTTGCTTTTTAACAATTACCTTATGAAACCCTAAGGCATTCTTCATCATCAGGATGACTAGAGACTTGGTGGGAGTTTTAAATTGCCAGAGTTTGGGAATGATCCTAGTACAATCTATCATAATCAGTCTTCCTGAGCAACCAGATCACCTCTTTTGGTTTACTGGGAGACAGTGGTTGAAACAATTCACTGCCTCTAATGAGAAGCCATGTCTGGGCCTTGCAAAACCAATCTTCTTCGGAGTTCACTACTCAAGTATCCCTGTCTTTTTGGAAGATGCTGATGTATTGCTTGATGTAATTATTTTAATGCTACTGATGGAGCAAATACTCTGAGTAAAGTATGCTGATTAACCTTAAAAGAAAAAGAATAAAAGGGTGGTTTCAACTGAGATTTCAAATTCCAGACATGGCATCCAAACAAATGTTTCATCTAAGTTTTTAGCTGTACTAAACGGAAGAAATTTATCTGAAAAGCTTTTTCGATCAAGAGGTGATTAAAAAAAAACTGAACTAGATGGAAGCATATAAACTTCATACATTTGTATTTAAGTAAACACTATGCTGTGGCTAAAAATAATGCCAAAATTCTACTTCTACAGGTTGGGGAAAAGCAATATGGATTGCCATTGGGCCACCATTTACTAAGGGTGGGGGAGCTATGTTTTTCAGACCCTGTATGTTTGTTCCTCAAAAACCTGATCTTTGGGCAACTTAATTATACTCAATACTAAATTATTATTAGAAAACAGTTTTACAGGTCTCTGGACTCAATAGGGATATAGTGTATTGGTTAAAAGGTGCTATAATAGTTCAGGTGCTGGACCAGGACTGGGAAATGGGTCCTCAACCAGGGATATACTCTTTCTCTCTCAGCCCTACCTACTTGGTAGAGTTGTTGTGGTGAAGAAAAATTGGACACGGAGGTAAGGATTATTATATTTGGCTTGTTAAGCTTCTTCAAGAAGGTATTCTTATCAAAGAAGTGGTGAGGTCCTCACTTCAAGTATTAGAAGCTTGGTCTGTAGAGCTCCATCCAAACAAGGGTTGAGAAAACGCTCACATAATATTTGCCTTCAGCAAATAAATGCAAATATTGCTGTTGACAGCAGAACCACCATGTTGGAATAGGGCCGAAAGTCTAAGTAAGAAACAGCAACCGGTTTCTACAAGGGGCCAGTGATTCAGCTTGTCCCAAATTGGGCCATGCTGGATGAAGGATGATGAGAGCATTGGGGGTTGCCAAAACAGTCGGGATGGTTGCCACAAATGTAAGACTAAACTCCATCACGTTTTTTGTCTGTGCTGCCATACATTAAAATGGGGCAGAGCTTCAATTGCTGTTGAAGCTGCCATCTTGGCCTTTTTTACTCTCCCTGTGGATGCTTCTGGATGGGAGTTCCAATCCAACACATCTGATGCCAGAATGGGGGAGCCTGTGCTGTTACATGCAGGGAAAATGTTGAGTCTCTCTGTTAAATATCTGCATCTATTTTTATTTACATGCATGAGCAGAGAACAAGCTTTGAAAGATTTCATCCCTACCAAAAGTCTGAAGTAGCAAATTCTAGGGCTCCTTCATTCTTTTTTTCTAATGTGGAGAAGGGCTTTTAAATACAAGAAACCAAATATCCAATAATTTAAAAAAATATATCGTCATGATGATGAGCCAAAAGCTGAAAGTGCTACAAAAAGAAGGCAAAAGCGCCAGAATTTAAGGAAACAGATGCAAATAATTAATTGCTTCTCAACCTCCAGGATTTCAGATTCCACATCAAGAGTTTCAAGGATTGCCTCAAGCTCATCCTCTCCCCTCATCTGAAGGCAGCAATTTCAAATGGGGGACATTGTAAGAAAAGAGCATTTAATCAATGTGAGCAGCCTTAAGTGGTTCTACAAACACAAAGGCAGGGTACAAATTTAATAATCCATCAATCCCTGATGAATGGAATTTGCAACCTGTACATTCCATAGTGGGTTTGCTGCAATGTATGGCAAATTAAGCTAGTAGTGGTGCTGGTAATAGTTCTGTAGGTTAGTGGTTAGATGACTCAACTACAAGCTTTCAGCTCGTCTCTGCAAATTTGACTGCAAATAGTTCGGTCTCAAAGCCTTGCATCTGTCGTATGAGGTTAATCTTTACGTATCTTACAGGGCAGCTGTCAGAATTGCCAGGTAGAATATGTTAGCATTCAAGGGTGGGGTACAAATAATTGTATCATTAAGATTATTACCAACTCTCAAAATGTATCCGGCCTATATCTTCTGATGTGACCCCCGCTTTGCCCCTACATATTTGGATCAGTTACTCATATCCGTCACTAAAGACCAGGTAAAAAGGGAGGTCTTTTTGATGAAGAACTGTTCTTACAGCTTCTAGGAAATCAGCTAAGGACATTTAGAACACAAGCTGGCAGAAGGAGACGCACATATTGCCTGTAGCAAAGGCGAATCACTGCAGCACAGGCTTGTTTGTATTTACAAGTCTAATCAGAAACACAATGTGGATTTCCAGAAATGCTAATCCGGAGCTTCCAAATCAAAGGCAAACTTACTGTCAGCCAATGGCAGTAAGTAAGTAGCAACTGGTCTGTTAGTTGCTACTGCGGCTTGCTGGAGCCAAATCATCCTGCAGAGATCCTCCTCAACCATTTCTCTCAAACACATCTGAATTCCTAAAGAGAAGGAAAGCTGCCTATGCATTTTGCCCATTTTGTAAGATAGAGAGATAGAGATAGGGAGAGGGAGAGGGGGAGAGAGAGAGAGAGAGAGAGAGATAAAGTTGGAACGTTGTCTCCCAACAACAATTACCTTTCCCCTGATAATTAAAGGTTTAAGGAAAGATGCATGCCAATTTTGTAATTTCAGGGATCTGTGATCCTTGGCCAACCAAAACTGCAGAGCTTTATATAATATAGTCAATCAGGGTTGCATGCAGGATTAATTGTCACTTGACAATTTAGGGAGTGAATGGCAAATGGTAAGAACACCAGCTAAGTAAAAATACATTTTAAGCACGAGAGACAAAGTGGTTGCATATCCAGGATTGCTTAGATTGCATATGGACTGGCTGATGAAGATGATGTGCATTCTAGAGGCACAAAGTCCACTATCTAGGAAGGCTAGGATGATCTGCCTGTGGGAGCTGACCAGGTGATCTCTTCCTTATGAGAAAAAAAAAAAAGCAATTCATGCTGTTTGTGTAAGAAAAAAAAATGTTTTGCCTCTGAGTTTCCCAGAGAATTTAGTCCACAGGATGATGGACCTCTGGGCTGATCTAGCAGGGGTAGATCTGGGGTTTTTAAACAGAAAAACTGAGGGATCTCTTTAAAGCAGAATGGGCAGCCTGTGGGTGGTCAAGAGGGATACTGAACAGAACAAAAGGTTATCTGTTCTGGATCAGGCCAAACCCTGTCTTAAACCAGTATTTTGTTTCTCACAGTAGCCAACCAAATGCCTCTGGAGAGATGGAGATGTACCTTTCCCAATGCTGTAGCTGGTATTTGGAGACATGATCTTCCCAATCCAGAGGTAACCCTGAATCTTCCTGACTGATTGTCCTTCATGCATTTATCCAGACCTCTTCTGGAACCATCCAAGTTACTGATAATCTCTTCCCAATTATCTTCACTGGATGTCTGATCCTAGTGTTAGTGTTAGGAAGAAAACCCTCACGCCCTCCACTTCATGGCAATCTGTATGAAGTTACATATCTCACTTATATCTCCCTTCAGTCACCTTTTTCCCTAAGCTGAAGAGACCCAAATGTTCTAGCCATTTCCTGCAGGGAAGGTATTTGAATCCCCGACTGCTTTGACTGCTGTCTTCTGCACTTTTTTCCCTAGCTCTATCGTATCTTTTTTAAAATGTGGCAATCAGAACTGCACAAATATGGGTTTGTTGTTGTTTATTCATTTAGTCGCTTCTGACTCTTTGTGACTTCATGGACCAGCCCACGCCAGAGCTTCCTGTCGGTCGTCAACACGCCCAGCTCCCCCAGGGATGAATCCATCACCTCTAGAATATCATCCATCCACCTTGCCCTTGGTCGGCCCCTCTTCCTTTTGCCTTCCACTCTCCCTAGCATCAGCATCTTCTCCAGAGTGTCCTGTCTTCTCATTGTGTGGCCAAAGTATTTCAGTTTTGCCTTGAATATCATTCCCTCAAGTGAGCAGTCTGGCTTGATTTCCTGGAGGATGGACTGGTTTGATCTTCTTGCAGTCCAAGGCACTCTCAGAATTTTCCTCCAACACCACAGTTCCAAAGCATCGATCTTCCTTCTCTCAGCCTTCCTTATGGTCCAGCTCTCGCAGCCATATGTTACCACGGGGAACACCATTGCTTTAACTATGCGGACCTTTGTTGTCAGTGTGATGTCTCTGCTCTTAACTATTTGATTGAGATTTGTCATTGCTCTTCTCCCAAGGATTAAGCGTCTTCTGATTTCCTGACTGCAGTCAGCATCTGCAGTAATCTTTGCACCTAGAAATACAAAGTCTTTCACGGCCTCTACGTTTTCTCCCTCTATTTGCCAGTTATCAATGAAGCTGGTTGCCATAATCTTGGTTTTTTTTGAGGTTTAGCTGCAAGCCAGCTTTTGCACTTTCTTCTTTCACCTTCATCATAAGGCTCCTCAGTTCCTCTTCACTTTCAGCCATCAAAGTGGTATCATCTGCATATCTGAGATTGTTAATGTTTCTTCCAGTGATTTTAACACCAGCCCTGGATTCCTCAAGCCCAGCATGTTGCATGATGTGTTCTGCATACAAGTTGAATAGGTAGGGTGAGAGTATACAGTCCTGCCATACTCCTTTCCCAATCTTAAACCAGTCTGTTCTTCCGTGGTCTGTTCTTACTGTTGCTACTTGGTCGTTATACAGATTCTTCAGGAGGCAAACAAGATGACTTCGTATCCCCATACCACTAAGAACTTGCCACAATTTGTTATGGTCCACACAGTCAAAGGCTTTAGAATAGTCAATAAAACAGAAATAGATGTTTTTCTGAAACTCCCTGGCCTTTTCCATTATCCAGCGGATATTGGCAATTTGGTCCCTAGTTCCTCTGCCTTTTCTAAACCCAGCTTGTACATCTGGCAATTCTCGCTCCATGAATTGCTGAAGTGTACCATGCAGGAACTTGAGCATTACCTTACTGGCATGTGAAATGAGTGCCACTGTTCGATAGTTCGAACGTTCTTTAGTGTTTCCCTTTTTTGGTATGGGGATATAAGTTGATTTTTTCCAATCTGATGGCCATTCTTGTGTTTTCCAAATTTGCTGGCATATAGCATGCATTACCTTGACAGCATCATCTTGCAAGATTTTGAACAGTTCAGCTGGGATGCCATCGTCTCCTGCTGCCTTGTTATTAGCAATGCTTCTTAAGGCCCACTCAACCTCACTCTTCAGGATATCTGGCTCTAGCTCACTGACCACACCGTCAAAGCTATCCCTGATATTGTTATCCTTCCTATACAGAACTTCTGTATATTCTTGCCACCTTTTCTTGATCTCTTCTTCTTCTGTTAGGTCCTTGCCATCTTTGTTTTTGATCATACCCATTTTTGCCTGGAATTTACCTCCAATGTTTCTAATTTTCTGGAAGAGGTCTCTTGTCCTTCCTATTCTATTGTCTTCTTCCACTTCCATGCATTGCTTGTTTAAAAATAATTCCTTATCTCTTCTGGCTAACCTCTGGAATTTTGCATTTAATTGGGCATATCTCCCCCTATCACTGTTGCCTTTTGCTTTCCTTCTTTCTTGGGCTACTTCTAGTGTCTCAGCAGACAGCCATTTTGCCTTCTTGGTTTTCTCTTTCTTTGGGATGTATTGTGTTGCTGCCTCCTGAACAATGTTGTGAACTTCTGTCCATAGTCCATGTATAAAGCTGTCTCTTAGGTTGTTGGAAGAGAGTGTTTGTTATGCAGAGTGAGTTGTCTTGGCAAAATTCTGTCAGCCTATGTCCTGCTTCATTTTGTTCTCCCAGGCCATGCTTACCTGTAATTCCAGGTGTCATTTGACTGCCCACCTTAGCATTCCAGTCTCCTGTGATGAAAATAACATCTCTTTTAGGCCTGTTGTCCAGTAGGTGCTGCAGATCCTCATAGAACTGCTCTACTTCAGCTTCTTCAGCATCTGTGGTTGGGGCGTATATTTGGATCACTGTGATGTTAGATGGCTTGCCCTGAATTCGAATTGAGATCATCCTATCGTTTTTTGGATTGTATCCAAGCACTGCTTTAGCCACTTTACTATTAATTATGAAGGCTACTCCATTTCTTCTGTGGTCCTCTTGTCCACAGTAGTAGATCTGGTGGTCATTTGATGTGAAGTGGCCCATTCCAGTCCATTTCAGTTCACTGACGCCCAAAATGTCTATCTTTAATCTTGACATCTCACCAATAACCACATCCAATTTGCCCTGGCTCATAGATCTTACATTCCAGGTTCCAATGGTGTGTTGATCCTTAGAATATCGGAGTCGCCGTTCACCACCAGCACCGTCGGCTGCTAGCCATCCTTTCGGCTTTGAGCTAGCTGCGTCATCACATCTGGGGCTAGTTGAATTCATCCTCTGTTCCTCCCCAGTAGCATTTTGACCATCTTCCGGCCTGGGGGTCTCATCTTCCGATGATATACCGACATATCTCTGATTGTACTGATCTATTTAGTTTTCACGGCAAGAATACTAGGGTGGGTTACCATTACCTTCCCCAGGGATCGCATTTAGTCTGACCTCTGTCATGACCTTCCTGTCTTGGGTGGCCCTTCACGGTTTAGCTCATGGCATCACTGAGGTGCTCAAGCTCCAGCACCACGACTAGGTAACAATCCTTTTCTGAAGCAAATATGGGTTAAGGGACTAAAAATATTTATCTGAATGGCCTTTTGGCTCTGGATGATTTTACTTATTGTTAATGACTGGGATTATGATTATTAAGGTTTCTTCTTATTCAGGTTTTTGTATTCATGTCTTTTGTATTATTAATTATAACGGTACACAATTTACATGCTTTTTATTTTTGATCTTTATTATAGCAGACAGGAATGTATAGAATAGTAGGAAGGGAATAATTAAGTAATTTTTATTTTAGGGTGGTTGATTAGGTGATTTATACTTTTTCTTTTAATATAAAAGGAGGGGGCAATGGTATTTAGTGATTTTTATAATGTGCTAAGGGGTTGACTTGTGGAAATAATGTGATTTTGGTTTAATACAGAGTAAGGGATTGATTATGGGAAATTGCTGTACATCCTTGATGTTTAAAGTTGGAAGTCACTTCTTTTTGTAATCTTTTTTTTTTCTCTTGTGTTTTCACACTTTTTAGTTCCTTGTTGTTGTTGTTTTTCTGTATCTTTTATCTTTTTTCTGAAATTCAATAAATATCTTTTTTAAAAAAAGAACTGCAGAAATATTCCAGGGGTGGATATTCCACAGATTTGTAGAAGGGAACTAGTGTTGGCAGTTCTATTTTCAGTCCCTTTCCTAATGTTCCCAGCATGCAATTTCCTTTTTGACAGAGCCAATGTCCACTGTGGCCCAAATATCTTTCTCCTAATTTCTTTTAGAGACAGTTCAGACCCCATCAGTGTCTAAGTGAAGTTAAGGATTTTTTATTTATTTTTTTGCTCTAAAAATGGTATTTAAGTATACTTAAATTTGCCATTTGGTTGACCAATTGCCCAGTTTAAAGAGTTCCTTCTAGAGTACTTCACAAACTCTGCTTTTCTCCACCTTAACTAGTTTGGCATCATTTACAATCTTGGGCTGTTTATCCCAAGTTGGGATAATTTTTAACCAGTTAAGAAAACACTAGTCCTAATCACAGATCCTTGAGGACCTCTGTCATTTAAAGAAGACTTGGATTGGTGGATCACTTCAGGAGTTAACTTTATTTCACCGGAACCTCAAAATGATGTGCTAACATGGTTCTGAGGGATGCAAAAAGGGCCACCACTTTGAGGGTGCTGGTTGCCTAACTTTTCTCAAAGTTACAAAAGTCAGTGACCATGGTGAAGGCTCATCTGCAGCAGCTCTCAGAGAACAGAAATACAGTCTGTAATTACCATCCATCAACATTATGAAATCTGCGCCCTCCATTTATTTCAGATTCCAGTTCTAATAATAATTCCTAGCTAGCTGGGAATTACAAGAGTTGAAGTCCATTACATCTGGAGAGCACTAGGTTGAAAAGGTTGTACTATGTGTTGGGTGTCACGTTTGACTCATCAAATAAATATTTTTTTCTTGGCCTGTACGATTGAGCTGCATGTGGCATTAAATTGTTCCCTCTCCTCGTACCCCACCCAAGATATTTATAAGAGTGATACTTGAACATACTTGATACATAGTAATAGATGATTCTGGAACACAGGAATAATAACATCCTTACCAATAAGTTTACAGACTACATTTGATGGAGAAAATCAAAAAATGCAAAGAGAAGGGAAGGATTGGACCCAATTAAATGAGTATGGCATCCACAACCTGGGGCCTTCCAGATGTGCTAGACTACAATTTCTACAATTCTACCAGTAAGGCTATGCTGGGTGAGAATTTGGGAATTGTAGTCCAAGAAATACTGTATGAAGGGCATTAGGCTGAGTAAGAAATCCCCAGCAGGGAAAACTCAAGGATAGTGGAAATATAGAAAAAATGAAATTAAGATGATTCAATTCAACTAAAGGGTGGAGATGTTACCATATTTCATCTCATTTCTCAGCTCAGAATGGAAATCTTGGCACCTCGTGATGTTCACCTCTATTATAAGGTGACTATTATGATTCCCAAATGCATCTTCAATTCAGATTTTTATCCAAGGCAAAGAAGAATATAATCTGTCTGCTAGGCGAGCGATTACATTTCCCCCGAGTGCCAAATTGGCTGCTATAGCAATACCAAAACCCAGTTGTTGCAGGAGGGCAGGAGAGGGAAGCTGAAACCTCTTTCTCTCTCTTTTTAACTCTCCTACCATCAACATAAGAACAGCCAATAAATTAGGTGGGTGGGAAGGCACTGGAGGCTCAGAGGTGGGTGAAAGATGAGGGATAAGAAATGTTGAAAGCTCACAGGGAAATTAGGGTTGCAGAGGGATTCAATCTGATTTAAAGGGGTTAGTGAATATGCTGTTTCCTGAAGCCCTCCCCAGTGGATGGGGCTCATCAACCATCATTCGAGACAGCACAGGCAAAGTGAAGTAAGGCCAGTCCACGCAATACATTTCTTAAGACATGTGGGTGTGATGTGCTGGAAAAGAAAAATGTTAAAGCTGCACGCCAGTGCATCACTTCCCCATGTTCATCATTCCTTCTTCTTGGAGCAAGAAGTACAAGAGCATCCACATAGAAAACTATCCTTCTGCATACAATCCTCTGAGAGCCTATGAAAGATGGGAATTTTAGGTAATTACTTTGGTTGGGCCACTGACATCTTGAGATTTGTAATGATGCAGGTCATTAGTTGAACAGGATGAAGCGGATGGAGAGCAGACAAATGTCGGGGCCTAGAAAGTCGGAGGTATATTAGTATTCTATTTCCCCCAGTAGAAAGTGGACTATTAGCTGGATGACACAGATTTCTGACAGCTTAAGATAAGACAAGCTGCCCAAGGACAACTCTATTCACGTATAAAATTTATCCCTTTTCACAATCATTTGGTAAAAGGAAAGAACTAGAAGGTTGCAGCCTAAACTGAGATCTGTAGGAAGACTCAAAGACCATATTTTTCCCTAGGCACTCATCACGACAAAGGATGGAGGCCAGCTGTACAGAGGAGGAAGAGAGAACTTTTGCAGGTGATATTTTTGCATATCTTTTTTTATTTTTGCACCTGCAAAATGAATTTCAGAGACAGATGAGGATATTGTTCCATGTCTTTGATCTGAACCCATAGATGAGAAATACAGAGACATGTTCATGCAGATGTCACCTGTGGAGCCACAATATATATGTGTCAACACAGCAGTGCGTGCCAGTGCTCCCCTGCAGTGTAGGGTGATGGTTAATGTATGGAAAGTTTAAATCTATTGCCTAGCTCTGGAAGGGGGTATGGAAAAAAGAGACCACCCAACTGTAGAATACTAAACAATATTAGCAAATCTCCAAACTGACCCAAAAAAAAAAATCAGGTGGGCAAAGCAAATAGCAGAAGGTTTATTATTTATGCATATTAAGAAGTTCCATTTCTCAGGGGACAGACCTTTTGATGTTCTTTCTAGAGCAGTTTTCTCAATCTTGGCAGCTTTAAGATATGTGGACTTCAATTTCCCATGCTGGCTGGGGAATTCTGGGAGTTGAAGTCCACATATCTTAAAGTTGCCAAGGTTGAGAAACACTGCTCTAGATCATTAGCTATCTTGAGTCCTTTGGCTACCAATGAATGAAGCTGCTTCTTGATCCTTTCACTTGTGGCAGTGAATCCTCTTGCCAAAGTCAGCAGAGATAATGAAACTTCCAGACCTGAAACCATGCTCATGTGTTAATATCCTACTCTTAGTATGTCTCTTTCCAGTATATTTTCCTGGCTCCTGTTTATATGATTCAATCAAGCTGCATTATACTGTTTGCCATAATCATTTCCATTTCCAAAATCAGAGCAGTGCAGGTAGTCCTCACTTAATGACCATTCATTTAGTGACAGTTTGGACTTACAACAGTGCTGAAAAAAATTACTTATAACTGGTCCTTGCACTTACAATTGTTGCAGCATCCCCACAGCCACGTGGTCACGATTTGGGTGCTTGGCAACTGGTTCACATTTATGACCGTCACAGCATCCCATGGTCACATGATCACCCTTCCCAGCCGGCTTCCGGCAAGCAAAATCAATGGGGAACTGCATGATTTGCTTAAAGACTACATGGTTCACTTAACAGCCATGGTGATTTGCTTAATGACTGCTGCAAAAAAGGTCATATCGGTCAGATTCGTTTAATGACCACTTCGTTTGGCAGCTGAAATTCTGGTCTCAGTTGTGGTCATTTAGCGACAACTACCTTTAGAACTAGGCAGGTGGGATGCTCAGCCTGACCTAGTACTGTATGGGCTTCCCACTGTCAATACTGCTGCAGCCCCTCCCCCTAAAAGGTGGAAGAAGGAAAGGATGTAATATAAGTACACATACATTATTAAGGGCCATCAACAAAGCTATAGGCTGCTAACAATTACTGTATTCATTCCATTTTGCAGGTTAATTTTTTGCAGACAAAAGGAGTCTATATCAACAATTCCCTGTGCTTCTTGGCTTAACTCAGTGTCGATTAAATAGCTTGCCCCGGCAGCCTAAAATTTGTCACAGCCCATCACTGCTGAAATTTCTCTCCTTCGCCATGCAAAAGCTACTTTGTGCCCTCTTTAGCCAGACAAACTTCGTCCAAAATATCTGCACTCTGAAATGATTACAATCTTCTTTGGGTAGTGAAAGTGATCACTCAGTTGACAAATTAAGCACGGAAGATTAAGCCAGCTCAAAGCAAAGCAACCTCAACACACTCAACAGCCTCGAGAACTGCTTTGTATCTCATGCTGAAGCAGATATAATAAAAACAAATAGTCACGCATGATAACTAGACATAAAGCATAAATCTAAAACTTGGCCACAGCCCTTAGTGGAGGAGGAGGAGGAGGAAGAAGAAAATGAAGGGGATCTTATCAATATGCAATGTTAGTCCACATTATGCTTGCAGAGTAATACAGATTTGAAAGGGATTGACATAGGCTTATTTGTGCCCTGAAGTGACCTCGGTCAACTCAGCCCAATCTCCTTCAATGACTAAATCTATCTCAAAGTCAAGAAGGCCGTGGGTAATGGATGGGAAAGTGATTATGGCCCTGAGATTTCTCTGCAGTGGACTGGAGTTCCTGTGCTTGAAACACTTTTCTAGATTGCACGAAGTAGGAATCTCCTGGCTCCTTCCAACAAAATTAGATGGCAGTATTGTGATACATTTTGGAAATATCCTCTGCATGTTAAGATACAGAGCTGTAGGTCTTCTAATTTCCAAATCACACAAAATAATCATTCCACTTTATTCTGCTTTTGTCAGGCCCAACCTCGAACGCTCTTAATATACAGTACACATTTTAAGAAGGGTTGGAACAGATCCTGGGAAGGCCAAAAAGAACAGTCAGGGAACTAGAAATCAAGTTCTATGAAGAAAGATTGGAAGAGATGGATATGTTTGTATGTCCTGACTGATACGGGAAAGGAAAAACTTCAAAACAATTATTGATCTGTGTATTTACTTGCTACAATTTATATGCTGCTCAGTCAAAGCAAGGACTAAGCAGCTTACCAAATAGTACACAGTTTAGAGTAAAAAATACAGATTATAACCTAAAGCAGACAACCAATAATAATAAAAAAATTCCCTATTCCGTACCAAAGTTAGAAACGATGCTCTCAGTCACAGCCAATCACCAGCTGTGAGGCTGACCAGTCTCTGAAGGCTTTATGAATTATCTGGGTCTTTCTAAATGCCAGCAGGATTGGCACTAATGTAAGCCCGGTCGGCACATTGTTCCAAAGGCAAAGGGCAGCTACCCCAAAGCCATGTCCTTGTGGTCAGGGGACTCAAAGATTGTCTTCCCTACTAGATGTTACTGGGAGAAGGTGGTCCTGCAGATATCTGGCTCCTGAGCCATGTAGGGCCTTAATTGTGATAACCAGCACTTTGAATTGCACCCGGAAACCAACGGGTACCAGTACTTTTCTCATAGTACAGATAGTCCTTGTTTAGTGACTGCCTCATTTAGCAAGTGTTCGCAGTTACGATGGTGATGAAAAAGTAACTTTGCAACCAATCCTCACATTTATGACCTTCTCAGGTCTGTAAAGCAAAAGAAAGCCGAAGTAAGATCATGAGCACAGTTGCAGTTTCACTTAGCAACCGCTTTGCTTAACAACCAAGTTGCCAGTCCCAATTGTCATTAAACGAGGACTTTGCTGTTTATTCGTTTAGTCACTTCCGACTCTTCGTGACTTCATGGACCAGCCCACGCCAGAGTTTCCTGTCGGTCGTCAACACCCCCAGCTCCCCAGGGACGAGTCTGTCACCTCTAGAATATCATCCATCCATCTTGCCCTTGGTCGGGCCCTCTTCCTTTTGCCCTCCACTCTCCCTAGCATCAGCATCTTCTCCAGGCTGTCCTGTCTTCTCATGATGTGGCCAAAGTATTTCAGTTTTGCCTTGAATATCATTCCCTCAAGTGAGCAGTCTGGCTTGATTTCCTGGAGGATGGACTGGTTTGATCTTCTTGCAGTCCAAGGCACTCTCAGAATTTTCCTCCAACACCACAGTTCAAAAGCATCGATCTTCCTTCTCTCAGCCTTCCTAATGGTCCAGCTCTCGCAGCCATATGTTACCACGGGGAACACCATTGCTTTAACTATGCGGACCTTTGTTGTCAGTGTGATGTCTCTGCTCTTAACTATTTTATCGAGATTTGTCGTTGCTCTTCTCCCAAGGATTAAGCATCTTCTGATTTCCTGACTGCAGTCAGCATCTGCAGTAATCTTTGCACCTAGAAATACAAAGTCTTTCACTGCCTCTACGTTTTCTCCCTCTATTTGCCAGTTATCAATCAAGCTGGTTGCCATAATCTTGGTTTTTTTGAGGTTTAGCTGCAAGCCAGCTTTGCACTTTCTTCTTTCACCTTCATCATAAGGCTCCTCAGTTCCTCTTCGCTTTCAGCCATCAAAGTGGTATCATCTGCATATCTGAGATTGTTAATGTTTCTTCCAGCGATTTTAACTCCAGCCTTGGATTCCTCAAGCCCAGCATGTCGCATGATGTGTTCTGCGTACAAGTTGAATAGGTAGGGTGAGAGTATACAGCCCTGCCGTACTCCTTTCCCAATCTTAAACCAGTCCGTTGTTCTGGGGTCTGCTCTTACTGTTGCTACTTGGTTGTTATACAGATTCTTCAGGAGGCAGACAAGATGATGTGGTATCCCCATACCGCTAAGAACTTGCCACAATTTGTTATGGTCCACACAGTCAAAGGCTTTAGAATAGTCAATAAAACAGAAATAGATGTTTTTCTGAAACTCCCTGGCCTTTTCCATTATCCAGCGGATATTGGCAATTTGGTCCCTAGTTCCTCTGCCTTTTCTAAACCCAGCTTGTATATCTGGCAATTCTCACTCCATGAATTGCTGAAGTGTACCATGCAGGATCTTGAGCATTACCTTACTGGCATGTGAAATGAGTGCCACTGTTTGATAGTTTGAACATTCTTTAGTGTTTCCCTTTTTTGGTATGGGGATATAAGTTGATTTTTTCCAGTCTGATGGCCATTCTTGTGTTTTCCAAATTTGCTGGCATATAGCATGCATTACCTTGACAGCATCATCTTGCAAGATCTTGAACAGTTCAGCTGGGATGCCGTCGTCTCCTGCTGCCTTGATATTAGGAATGCTTCTTAAGGCCCATTCAACCTCACTCTTCAGGATGTCTGGCTCTAGCTCACTGACCACACCATCAACGCTATCCCCGATATTGTTATCCTTCCTATACAGGTCTTCCGTATATTCTTGCCACCTTTTCTTGATCTCTTCTTCTTCTGTTAGGTCCTTGCCATCTTTGTTTTTGATCATACCCATTTTGGCCTGGAATTTACCTCTGATGTTTCTAATTTTCTGGAAGAGGTCTCTTGTCCTTCCTATTCTATTGTCTTCTTCCACTTCCGCACACTGCTTGTTTAAAAATAATTCCTTATCTCTTCTGGCTAACCTCTGGAATTTTGCATTTAATTGGGCATATCTCCCCCTATCACTGTTGCCTTTTGCTTTCCTTCTTTCTTGGGCTACTTCTAGTGTCTCAGCAGACAGCCATTTTGCCTTCTTGGTTTTCTCTTTCTTTGGGATGTATTTTGTTGCCGCCTCCTGAACAATGTTGCAAACTTCTGTCCATAGTTCTTCCGGGACCCCATCTACTAAGTCCAGTCACTTAAATCTGTTCTTCACCTCCACTGCATATTCCTTAGGAATATTAGTGAGCTCATATCTAGCTGATCTGTGGGTCTTCCCTAATCTCTTTAGTCTGATCCTAAATTGTGCAAGAAGAAGTTCGTGATCTGAACTACAGTCAGCTCCAGGTCTTGTTTTTACCAACTGTATAGATGTCCGCCACCTTTGGCTGAAAAGGATGTAGTCAATCTGATTTCGGTGTTGTCCATCTGGGGAAGTCCATGTATAAAGCTGTCTCTTAGGTTGTTGGAAGAGAGTGTTTGTTATGCAGAGTGAGTTGTCTTGGCAAAATTCTATCAGCCTATGTCCTGCTTCGTTTTGTTCTCCTAGGCCATGCTTACCTGTAATTCCAGGTGTCATTTGACTGCCCACCTTAGCATTCCAGTCTCCTGTGATGAAAATAACATCTCTTTTAGGCCTGTTGTCCAGTAGGTGCTGCAGATCCTCATAGAACTGCTCTACTTCAGCTTCTTCAGCATCTGTGGTTGGGGCGTATATTTGGATCACTGTGATGTTAGATGGCTTGCCCTGAATTCGAATTGAGATCATCCTATCGTTTTTTGGATTGTATCCAAGCACTGCTTTAGCCACTTTACTATTAATTATGAAGGCTACTCCATTTCTTCTGTGGTCCTCTTGTCCACAGTAGTAGATCTGGTGGTCATTTGATGTGAAGTGGCCCATTCCAGTCCATTTCAGTTCACTGACGCCCAAAATGTCTATCTTTAATCTTGACATCTCACCAATAACCACATCCAATTTGCCCTGGCTCATAGATCTTACATTCCAGGTTCCAATGGTGTGTTGATCCTTAGAACATCGGATTCGCCGTTCACCACCAGCACCGTCGGCCGCTAGCCGTCCTTTCGGCTTTGAGCTAGCTGCGTCATCACGTCTGGGGCTAGTTGAGCTCATCCTCTGTTCCTCCCCAGTAGCATTTTGACCATCTTCCGACCTGGGGGTCTCATCTTCCGATGGTATACCGACATATCTCTGGTTGTACTGATCCATTTAGTTTTCATGGCAAGAATACTGGGGTGGGTTGCCATTACCTTCCCCAGGGATCGCATTTAGTCTGACCTCTCTGTCATGACCTTCCCGTCTTGGGTGACCCTTCATGGTTTAGCTCATGGCATCATTGAGGTGCTCAAGCTCCAGCACCATGACAAGGTAACAATCCTTTGCTGAAGAAACAAGGACTACCTGTAGTGATATTACTGGGTGAACCAAGTCCCTTGAGCTCCTAATCATAGATTAGCCTGTCCTGTGCTCAGAAGGAGGAAATGTGAGAATGTAGGGGACTTATATATTTATGAGCCCCGAGCACAGAAATATTCCACAGCTTTTTTGGTTTCCAGGAAACTGATGATTCAAATATTTTTCCCTCACCCTGTGAGCAATGAATCCCAAATGGAAACCTTATCCAGATGTCCCTACTTGTTGTTCCCATGCCTGCCGGTGCTATGTACTGGAACGTATGCTTTGGCAGTGACCCACATGAGACATGCATTCAAATCAACGTTTAGCATCAGTCACAACCTGTTTAAGCCAACTGAAAAAAGCCTCTCCCAGCAAGATTTAGCTTGATGCTCTATTGCAGCATTTCTTAAAGTGTGGATCCCCAGGGCTCCTCCAAGACCCTCTCAGGGGTCTGAGAAATCAGAATTATTTGACAGATATTAAAGGTATTTGCAAAAATTTAAAACAATGTCACTCTTCTCACTATTGTTTTTTTTTTAATTTGTTAAAAAAAGGGTTTTCATCTAATGGGTTTAATATTGCTATTTTTCACGATTCAATAAATAAATATTCTACAAATGCGTTGATTTTAATTTTTAATACGGTAAATATCAGTAAATGTAACCCATACAGATAAAAGTTCTTTTGGGCTCCTCCATCATTTTTAAAAGTGGGAAGGGGTTCTAAGAGCAAAAAGTTTCAGAAACACTGCTCTATTCATTAAACAGCAGCAAATGGCATTCTCCAGGCTGCCTAATACACTTGAATAGGTCGATTCACCTGCAGTGGCATTATCCTCGTAAGTCATAGAGAATCCCTTAGAGCATGTGATAAAACTATAGCAGGAATACGTCCCACCTGCAGCTGGGAAAAGCAGCCACGAATACAACATTGGGTATGGGGAGGGGGGAGCTTCCTTCTGTAGATAATGGGTATTCCTAATGGTTAGAGGAAAAGTGCTGTGAGAATCACAGGTTCTCCCCCAGCCAAGGAATGGCATCAAATATACTGTGAAGTCTTAACGCTTACGGATCATTTGTCCCCATCTTTAAGTGATCCAACATTTACATCATTATGTGTACTTCCTACTTCAATATGTGGCTCACAACCCAGTTACCCTTTTTTCAAATTTGATGTTACAGTTCTCTGTTCAAAAAGCGAAGTAAAAGGTGAATCTTAGAGAAGAAATACATACAAAATTGCCTATTTAGTAAATAATCATAATGGGGAATTGTTAGGAGGTGATTTAGTTAGAGATTGATGTGGAAATTGGGAGAACAGGCAGGCTTATGAAAGAATACATGCAACACTGTCCTGGGCCACAAATTATGATCGGTCCCTCTGTAGCAGAACTGAATCTGCAGCAGTGTTTTCCAACGCATTTCCTTATAGCTGTGAAGTTGTCAGCCAGGAGTCAATTGTCAATCATAGCTCTTAGGATCCAGAAAACTAGTCTCCTTGTAGTAGCAAGTTTCAGCACACACATGGCTGGGCTGACCGTATTTCCTTGAGACAAAAACGGGACATTGGGATGGCAAAATGGGGCAGGGCTGGGCAACGGGCTGGATCGGCAGGCAGGAACTTCTCCGGTTTTCTCGGGGTGGGAATTGTCGGATTCCTTCGTTTGCAAGAGGCAAGGCTGGGCTGGAGAGTCTAGTGAATGGTTGTCCCCGACAAGCTGTTCCTCCTCTGGCTGTGCATTCACGCTCTTTTCTTCCCATTTCAAGGCAGGAGCCAATCGGCTCGCCCTTTGATCACCGCCTATCAGCTGATCCTGTTTTTTTCTTTTTAGGTTTCCTGCTGGGTTGAGCTCTGTGGCTTTTTTCCCGCCGTTTCTGCTGAGCTCCCCCTCCTTCCACTTAAAGTCAGACTGCATTCTGACAGGTTCGCAGGAACTTTCACATTTTTAAGTAAGGTTTTTAAGAAAACAGGACAAAATGGACATATATATTAAAACGACGGGACTGTCTGGAAATGTGAAAAAAACGGGACTGTCCCGTTCAAAACGGGACATGTGGTCAGCCTACACATGGCAGAACCGTAAAAATAAAAAGGCAGACCATTAGCATTATTGGTGGGATAGAATGACAAGAGTTAAAAGCAAGGAAAAGGTAGAAGATGTTGGTTCTTAAGGTTAACAGAAAGCAATCTGATTTTAAATATCTCTACGAAGTCCAAAGAGTTTGATGTTCTTGCCTGAAATTTGGCAGTATTTTAGGGCAGACCATCAACATCTTGAGGGATTTCAAATGAGAATCCCAAAGATCTTGGTGCTCTTCAGAGATTTTGCCTGGGGGAAAAAACTTTTATTTTGGTATTTGCACCAGAACCACTGTAGTCCCCATGTGAGCTACCAGTTTTGTTTTATTGCCAATGTTCTGTCATTAGAGCTTTGCCTTGATCAGGGATTCTGGGAAGCCTGAAAAAGTTTGAAAACCCTGTCACATAGAACCATTTTCAAAAACACCAAGGTTTGGAAGAACTTAATGTCAGACAAACATCTGGAATGGTGAGGAATAGGTAAGGTCAGGAGTCTTATGTGTCTTGGCAAAAGGGCAAGCTGGAGAGCTTCTGAAAACAAGATCTAGTTGCCCACTGGAAAGCTGCCCCTGATGATAACCAAGATTTTTTTGGAGAAAGTAACCACAGTTACTCAGGTCCACCTGAAATTTCCTCATATGGAAATATCCTCCAAGAAGAATGAAGGAAACGTAGGAACACCAGAGTCTGTCTGACAAGCTTCTTTGTCCCAGTTCCTGGAAACAAGTTCAGATACGGCTTTCTTTAGTGAGCCACTGAAACGCCCCAGCAGCAGCTTCCCTAATATTTAAAGACTCCTTACAAAATTCCTTCATATGGATTATGTTAGTTGTTCTGATTAAATACTGCAGAGGAAGTAACCAACTGCTTTAAAACCAGCAATCTGGATTATAAACTTCTCTGGCTGGGCTCATGTACATGGCTATACACTGTTAATTTTGTAAGAAAATGTGAAACAAAATAGTTTTATTTGCAGAGTTTTCTGCCCAATGTGTAAACATAACTTAGAGTTTACATTTACGGGATGAGCTTTCTATTTCCCACATGGTTCTTTTTCAATGTTATTGTGTAAATTCTGCCACTGCTATATTAAACAACACTAAATCTGATTGCACCTGTTTTGTTCAAAGGAAGAATTTATACAGTGCCCAAGGGGGAAAAAAAACCAAAGAACACAGAGCAGGAAATTGTCTGTGATGGCAAACTCCTGGAGATATCAGCTCTTAAGAACTATTCCAATAAAACTTCAAAACTAATTCCTGTAGACAAAAATGTGAATCTTTTGGTTTTATTCAACACACAGGGACGTAGAGAGAGAGACACAAGTCAATTTTATCTAGTTCACAAGATGCAAAGCCAGGTCATTGTATTAGATCAACAAAAGAGGAAGGGGTTTCTTATAGCATTCTACTAAGTTCAAAAAACATAAGCATCAGACATCATCTATGGCCAAAGATTGAGCGTGGACATCTTTTGGGGGTGCTATAGTAGTAGGTTCCTATACTAGGTGAAGAGTTGGACTAGATGAACTCCAAAATTCCTTTCAGCTCTTACATTCTATGATCCACAAGTCATCAAACTATAATGTACCCCCACTACTTTTTACACACTCAATTGTAGATTATGCAAAGCAATAAATAGGTGATGCTCAAAACTAGGTTGCAGGAATTTTCAGAGTGCAATTCTGGGCCCAGCCAAACTTCTTTGCTTTCAAAAACCTCATGATTGTGTTGCAACCAAAGTTTTCAGCTATGAAGAATTTTTAAAATGGTTTTCTGGAGTCTCCCTCTGGTGCAGGAACTGCTGAAGGATGTATAAACCATTTTCTGGGTCAGAGAAATAATGTAACATTCCTATCACTCTGCAATAGATTTAGCCACATCTTCTGGGGGAGAAATGGAATCTTAAACTCAAGCTTTTGCACATAGCTGACTTGTCAACACTAACTCTGCAACTGCCATAAATCAGTTCACCCAAATCATAAAGCTGTTATTTAAAACAATGTGAATCTGAAAAACAATTTGGGAACTTTTCTCAGTTTTGAATTTTTCTTCTTACTCTTTTACACTATTACATTTACACCTCTCTGCCCAAAACATCATTCTGACAGGTAATAGCTGGCTGAGAGATCTGTGCTCAGAACATAAGTGTCCACAAAGGGTCCTGAGATGGCACAGTTCCATGTTAAACATTGTGAGCATTAAGAATAGCTGCAGAGGGTTCTCTGAGCCCTGGACCTTGGCGGGTGTAAATGGAGAAGATTGTTGGACCGCTTCTCTTGCTTTTAAAATATTTTGGAAGGGCATGTTTGTAACCTCTGCTTCTACCAAGCATGTGCTTAAAACCGTTTAAGTCGCTACATATGGGACGTGATCTGCAAATGGCCAAGTGCACATGGAGGAGATTTTTTTAAAAGACCTTTAAAGGTTTTTTGAAACTCTCTCAATGACTGCCTAATGCATTGGTGTTCTAGGTTGATTGGAAAAGGTGCTTCACCATCATGTGGTTTGTTAGTTTTTGCCTTAGCGTGTCACGCTAAGCCACGATCATTTGTGTACACTAATTTTTGGATTTGCATGATACAGAAAAACAGCCAGTTGCAGTTGATTCCATAATGGCATGATGGCTAAGCAAACTACAACTTAGTGCAACGTGTGAATCTAGTGTATATATGCAATATTTATACAGCCATATCATCTATTATTATATGGGGGACGCAGTGGCGCTGCGGGTTAAACCACTGAGCTGCTGAGCTTGCCGATCGGAAGGCCGGTGGTTCGAATCCGCGTGACGGAGTGAGCTCCTGTTGCTAGTCCCAGCTCCTGCCAACCTAGCAGTTCGAAAACATGCAAATGTGAGTAGATTAATAGGTACCACTTCGGCGGGCAGGTAACGGCATTCCGTGTAGTCATGCCGGCCACATGACCACGGAAGTGTCTACGGACAAACGCCGGCTCTTCGGCTTTGAAACAGAGATGAGCACCGCCCCCTAGAGTTGGACACGACTGGACTTAATGTCAAGGGAAACCTTTACCTTTACCTTTACTATCATCTATTATAACATACCCATACAGAACATTATTAAGGGTACACAGTGAGGGACTGGGTAATGCATAATGTCCCAATAACCAGTTCCTGTAGTCACATTTTTAATTTCTGTAAGTTTTGGATGGACAGAAAGCCAGATATATTAATCAATCATGTTTATTCAGAAATACTATTTATTCAAGAGCCAGTTTGGTGTAGTGGTTAAGTCATCAGGCTAGAAACCACCTGCCTTAGGCACAAAGCCAGCTGGGTGCCCTTGGGCCAGTCACTCTTTCTCAGCCCTAGGAAGGAGGCAAGGGCAAACCACTTCTGAAAAACCTTGCAAGAAAATTGCAGGGACTTGTCCGGGCAGTGTCCAAGAATCAGACGTAACTGAATGGATTAAAAAAAATGTACTTATTCAGAAATAAGTCCCATGGAATTCAACATAATTAGCATATACATAGCATTGGCTAATAAATGCAATTCCAACATATTTTAATCTGTTCAATTCAGCAACTGCCCAAATCCAAACAGACTCTGGGTGGGGTATATAAACTAAACAATATACTAAATACACAGAGTACAATATATGTAATAACAAAGGAAAAAAGAAAAGAAAAAGAGAATAAGAACAGATGGTGAGCACCCAGACCCCCAACCATATCCGACAGGGGCCCAACAACCCCACCCCAAGATCTGGGACCACAGCCTGGTCTTCAGAGCTTCCTGGAATGCTATCAGGGTAGGAAGCACATAGATTTCAGAGGGCACCTCATTCCAGAGGGCAGGCACTTGTATAATGATATGCTATCCTTCGCCCTAAAGGCTTTCAGCATTATGATTATGATTATTTAGATTTCTAGACAACTGCAATTGTGCAACTCTCAGAGGCATACAAAAATAATTTAAAATCTAATAAAACATCTATGGCATAAGGATTATCGTATAATGTAACATTCAATAGCCTAACTAGAGTAGTATAAGCCTTCCCTATGGCATTCTCGCAACAAATGAAAAAAAGCTCTTCAGAAGAGCTCATTTTTTAACTTGCTTCTGGATGGCCAACAATATCAGGGCTAATCTGGTTTCCCAGGATAAGCTGTTCCATAATATGGAGGCCATTGTGGAGGAAGAATCTTGCCTGGCTTTAGGTTTCCTAATTTTTCCAGATACATTTTTAAGAGGCAGGTCAAATCTAGTCAAATGATTTCCAGTAAAACACAAACAACAGTAAAACCAGTACGATTATAACAAGGTCATTCACAAAACAGTCACCTCCTAATAAAATCTGAAAATGTCTAAGTTTAATTAGGTTCTCAAAGGCTGGGAAACTTGGAAAGTCTTAGTTGAGAAGATTAAAGGAAAATACCAGGTAGGTAACTTGGATATTCTAGATGTCATGTCCCCCATTGCGATGTATACATACATCACAATGGGGAACATGCCTTTCTGGTGAAGGGGAGGGGGGAGGAAAGAATCAGTGCTAATCCCATAAGCACTGAAAGACAATACAGATAAAAGAGCCATACCTTTGCCCTGACCTGGGAAGCCATCATACTATCTCTCTGACATCTCTGCATTACCACAGGGGACACACCTGCTCCGGACACAGGAAGAGGTCGGAGGTAATCAGCGCTAATCCCCCTGATTGCCCATCGAGATTCCGGAATCGCCCCCTGATCGCCCATCGAGACTCCGGGTTCACCGTTGGTCAGGACTTTGGGACAATGGGGGGTGGGGAAGGATCAGGTCCGCACCGTGGGTATTTACCGGCTACCTCGCATGCCATGTGCTCATTCCTGTCTTTCTCCGTGTCTGCATTCTATTCTTAATAAACCAGATATCCTTAGCCCTGGCTGGTGAGTCTGTGTTTTTTTCTGAATAAGGCAACCATCACATAAAGACAGGAATCAAAAAAAAATTTTCCGCTAGCACCATTCCAGATTTTGTCTGTGAGGGATCAAAGCTGGCGATGGAAAGACTCAACCCACAAAGAGGTGGCTACCAGAGGACTGGTGACGGGGCACCTGACTCCACGGCACGGGCGATCGGTGAGAACACTATTCCCAGACGGTACGAAATCCAGGAGGGTTTGATTTCAAGCTCGGAGGAGGAGGAGACCGGAAAGAGCAGGACACCTGAAGCCATCGCAAGGTGAGTGGGTCACCCTGGATGAGATGCCGGGATCCCTGCCAGGGACGCTCGGGGCGTCTAGGAAGCCACGGGACCTGCTGTCCTCGACGATTGCAGGAGCCGAGGGAAGGCGCCAGATCGGACGAACCGAGGAAGGCTCCCAGACAGCTGAGAGGCTGAGGATAATGGAGGCGAGGCTGGAGTCAATCGAACAGCTGTTCCTGAGATGGTCGGTGGTGTGGAAATCCCGAGGAAGGGGTGAGGTGGAACCAGGTACCAGAAGTTCTTCACCCCCCCCCCTCCCACCCCTGAGACACGACAGCCGGGGAGAGGAAGGAGATGGCAGGAGGCTGAGGCAGCACCAGGCAGAGTTCACCTCGCGGAATCCGCCAGGAGGTCATCTTCCCCCCCCTCCCACCCTGGAGATGCGACTGCTGGGAAGAGGCTGGAGCCGGCACGAAACTGAGGCAACACCACCCGGAGTCCGTCTTGGGGAATCCCCACACCGAGACCGGAGAACCCTAGCAGCCCGAGGTACGTCCAGACAACCAGATATGGTTTGGAGCCCACCAGGAGCGGGGGTGAAAGACTTCGGGGTCAAATTCGACGGGGACCCAGCAACATTATCCTTCTTCCTAACAAATGCCAAGAACTACATGGAAGAATTTGGGCCATATTTCCGCTCAGAAAAGGGCAAAATTAATGCCATTGCTAACAAACTTAAAGGAAGGGCGGCTGACTGGTATGTGCAGCTATGCCAGGCAGAAGCCCCAGAGCTCGATGAATTCGATGAGTTCCTCTGGGCACTAAATCTGCACTTCAGAGACCCCTTAGAAAAGGAGAGAGCGAAGAGATCCCTAAGGGGAATCAGCCAAGGGCAACGATCTGTAGCAGATTATGCCATGGAGTTTAAAGCACTGGCTGGAAAGGTGGTGGACTGGTCGCAGTCTACCCTAATTGAACGTTTCAAAGAGGGCCTGAACTTGGACGTTCTGAGGTGGGCATTATGCAGAGACGACCCAAACACTCTACATGAGTGGATACTGCTGGCCGGTAAGGCGGAAAATGCCCAGGAAACCTTCCTACAAGCCAAGAGGGCGGCACAACAAGCGGCGATGGTAAAGGGACCCCAAACCACTGCAGGACCGGTGAGGCCAACATCCCAACCCTGGAGAGAGGAGAGGGAGCGACGGTTCACCAAGGGGCAGTGCCTTCGATGCGGGAAAGAGGACCACAAAGCGGCGGCGTGCCCTAAAACAAAGATAGTTGACAGGCCAGGAAAAACGCTGGGCAAACCACCCATAGGGCCCAAAAAGATGCCAGCGGCCAGGGGAGAGATCGGAGCAAAAGAACTACCTTACTCCAGTGAAGAGGAGGAGAATGACCAGGAAGAACCGGCGGGAAACGCCAGCCACCTGCCCTGAGAAGCGCCAGAGGGCAGGTGAAGGAGGAGAATGGGTGCAGCGAAGTCGGGGTGAGTGCCAACTGTCCCACCCTGTACGTAAAAGTTAAGTTAAGTTCCACTGAGAAGTCGGTTGAAGTCTGGGCCCTAATAGACTCGGGCTGTTCTAGGTGCCTAATGCACCCGGACGTGGTTGCCGATTTAAATCTCCCCTGCTTTCCACTTCAGCACCACATAGTGTTCACGCAGTTGGACGGTTTGGCAGCGGGAGGGGGCCCGGTCACCCAATTCACCGGAGAAGTGGCGCTGCAGTTAGGCAGCCACCGGGAGAGACTGAAATTTGTCGTGGCACCGGTGGGCCACCCTTTAGTCATCTTAGGCATTCCATGGCTGGTACGAAGGAACCCTTACATAAATTGGGAAACCAGGACGATCACGTTTGCAGATGGCTTCTACCAAGCACCTACAGGGGACCGAATTCCCCGTGCTGTGGTGGGGAGGGCGGCGTCTACAACCACACATCTGGCTGCAGTGGCCCTGGAAGGCTTGCCAGACAAGTACACTGAGTTTGCAGATGTGTTCGGGGAGAACGAAGCAGACAAACTCCCACCCCACAGAAAGACTGACTGTGCGATAGGACTTGTCCTAACTGCCAGGAAACACGCTGAGACAAGGAACTGGTCTCTAATGTTTTATTGCTTGTACATAACAGGAATCCTAACAAACTGAAGAAGCGTGGGAAAAACCCAGCCATATAAACCCCAAAGGTTAAGGCGGTCCTGATCTGTGTCTCTTTGAATGGCTACCTAATTCCTCAGTGCTACGCATGTGCTTAACAGTCTGGATGGGAGCCCCCTGCTCGCCATCCTTACTCATGACAGAACTGGTCCCCAACGCACCCTTGCCAAAGCCAAAAATTTACGCAATGACCCAGAAAGAACTGGCAGCATTGCGGGAGTTTGTGGACAAGAACTTAGTACGAGGCTTCATCGAGCCCACAAACTCGCCAGTTGGAGCCCCAGTGTTGTTCAGAGAAAAAAAGGATGGGACATTAAGACTCTGTACGGACTACTGCGGATTGAATTCGGTTTCCATATCAAACAAATATCCCTTGCCCCTAATCAAAGACATATTAGCACATCTGGCAAAGGGGAAAATATTTTCTAAACTGGACTTGCGAGAAGCCTATTTCCGCATACGCATACGGGAGGGGGATGAGTGGAAGACGGCTTTCAATTGCCCACTGGGATCATTCCAATATAAAGTATTACTGTTTGGTTTGGCAGGGGCACCAGGGGTATTTATGCAATTGATCAACGAGGTCTTGCACGAACACTTGTTCAAGGGGGTCCTTGTGTATTTAGACGATGTATTGATATATTCTGAGACTGAAGAGGAGCACGAACGCTTGGTTAAGCAGGTGCTCAGGAAACTCCACAAAGCCGAGCTATTTGCCAAGCTTTCTAAGTGCGAGTTTCCTAAAACTCAGCTAGATTATCTGGGTTACAGAATCTCTGAGAGGGGCATCGAAATGGACCCTGGGAAAGTCCAGGCCATCCTGGCATGGGAGTGCCCGCGCACTAGGAGGCAACTACAAAGTTTTCTGGGATTTTCTAATTTTTACAGGGGGTTCATCAAGGGACTAGCAGAAATCGTTTTGTCCCTAACTAATTTACTCCGCACCAAGGGTTTGGGAGACACGCGCAAAGCACGAAACCCGGGAGCGCTACTTAACTGGACACCTGAATGCCAAAGGGCTTTTGATCATCTCAAAAGCCTGTTCACAGCCGAACCAGTTCTACAACACCTCGACCCCACCAAGCCCTTTGTAGTCCAAGTAGATGCCTCCGATTTCTCAATTGGGGCGCTCTTGCTTCAGCGGGATCCAAACGATCAGCTGAAGACCTGCACGTACCTCTCCCGCAAGTTCTCTGAAACAGAATGGAGATGGCATGTATGGGAGAAAGAGGCTTTTGCCGTCAAAGCTGCCTTAGAGGCATGGCGACACCTCCTGGAAGGGACCACTTGCCCCTTTGAGGTCTGGACGGACCACAAAAACCTGGAAGCACTCAGTACCCCAAAACGCCTCAGCCCCAAGCAGGTTCACTGGGCTCAATTTTTCAGCCGCTTTAATTTTCAGCTGAAGTTCATACCGGGAAGAAAGAACTTCTTAGCTGACGCTCTCTCTAGGCGGCCCCAGGATGCCAGTCAGGCATCAGACATTATAAGTACTGTGTGGACCGACACACAGCTGGGTTGCCAAGCTGTCACGCGCAGCCAAACTGGAATGCAGCGTACTCCGGCACAACCGCCCGCAAGGGGAGGGAGACGCATGTCAATTTCTTTGCAATTGCAACAGCAGTTTGTACAAGCCTTAAAAACGGATACATGGTTGCAAACCAATAAAAACAATGTTTCTTTTGAAAATGATTTGGCCTGGAAACAAAATAGCTTGTATGTGCCGGAGCAATTGCGAGCAGAGGTTCTGAGACGTTCTCACAATGACAAAACGGCAGGGCACTTAGGCTTTGTAAAAACGCTACATCTGGTAAGGCGACAATTCTGGTGGCCTACACTTAGGAGGGATGTAAAAGATTATGTCGCTGCTTGCCCTACATGTGCTATGGCCAAGCGAAAAGTGGGTAAGCCCCAGGGACTATTGCAGCCAGTGGCAAGCCCCTCCCGCCCTTGGGAGGAAATCTCGATGGATTTCATCGTAGACTTGCCACCCAGCCAGCAGAAAATGGTCATCTGAGTGGTTAAGAACTACTTTTCGAAACAGGCCCATTTTATTCCATGCGCCTCCATTCCCTCCGCGCAACAGCTGGCACGCCTCTTTTTAAATCACATTTACAAATTACATGGTACCCCCTCCCGCTTGGTCACAGATAGGGGTACACAATTTACTTCACAATTCTGGAAAGCATTTTTGAAGTTGATTGGCACCAAGCAGGCATTGTCCACTGCTTGGCACCCCCACACGGATGGCTCTATGGAAATCCTTAACTCCACCCTGGAGCAATTTTTGCGCTCCTTCATAAGCTACCAGCAAGATAATTGGATAGACTTACTCCCCTTTGCTGAGGTGGCATACAACAATGCAGTGCACCAGAGCACGGGCCACACCCCCTTCCAGGTAGTCTATGGACGAGACTTCGTCCCGATCCCGGAGTTGCCACAGCCAGCTACCCCGCCTTGTTCCCCAGATGACTGGGCTGCTCAGCTAGCCAACGTTTGGCCAATCATTCAGCTGGCTCTCTCCGAAGCCCAAGCAACCTACAAGCGTTATGCGGACAACCACAGGGCTGCGCAGCCAGACTTCAAAGTGGGAGATAAGGTCTACCTCTCCACTAAATTCATTAAGTCTCCGCAGCCCTCAAAGAAGTTAGCCCCCAAGTTCATTGGCCCTTTTCCAATAGTGGAAATAATCAACCCGGTGACTTTTAAGTTAGAATTGCCACAGAACTTCAAACGCATACACCCGGTGTTCCATTGTGCCTTACTGAAACTGGCTACCTCCTCAAAATGGCATAACGAAACCCCCCCGCCTCCTCCCATCATGATTGATGGGCAGCAGCACTTTGAAATAAAGGAGGTTCTAGATTCCCAAAGGCTACGGGGCACCCTTCAGTACCTGGTCCGCTGGAGACATTTCCCCCACCCTGAGTGGGTGCATGCCCAGGATGTCTCAGCGGAATGGCTAGTCACACGCTTCCATGCAGTGTATCCTTCCAAACCGGCGCCTTGAAGTTTTTTTGGGGGAGGCAGTATGTCATGTCCCCCGTTGCGATGTATACATACATCACAACGGGGAACATGCCTTTCCAGTGAAGGGGAGGGGGGAGGAAAGAATCAGTGCTAATCCCATAAGCACTGAAAGACAATACAGATAAAAGAGCCATACCTTTGCCCTGACCCGGGAAGCCATCATACTATCTCTCTGACATCTCTGCATTACCACGGGGGACACACCTGCTCTGGACACAGGAAGAGGTCAGAGGTAATCAGTGCTAATCCCCCTGATCGCCTGCCGAGACTCCGGAATCGCCCCCTGATCGCCCATCGAGACTCCGGGTTCACCGTCGGTCAGGACTTCGGGACAATGGGGGGTGGGGAAGGATCAGGTCCGCACCGCGGGTATTTACCGGCTACCTCACACTCCATGTGCTCATTCCCGTCTTTCTCCATGTCTGCATTCTATTCTTAATAAACCAGATATCCTTAGCCCTGGCTGGTGAGTCTGTGTTTTTTCTGAATAAGGCAACCATCACACTAGAGGTGACAGACTCATCCCTGGGGGAGCTGGGGGTGTTGACGACCGACAGGAAGCTCTGGCGTGGGCTGGTCCATGAAGTCACAAAGAGTCGGAAGCGACTGAACGAATAAACAACAAACAACTTGGAGATGAAGGACATTTTGCTACATAACTTTGCTATGGCAATAATATCAGAGTCCAGGACATTTTCTGGGTTGTCCTCTATCTTACAACAAATTGGAAAGCATCAAACAGAATCTCTGCTAATGACCTACAGGGCAGGGCAGTATAGGAACATGTGTCTTTTCACAGTAAGCAGATTCCAGGATTCCAAAATCCTTGTGGGATTTTAAAAGTTGGAGATGGTCTTGTAACAATCAAATTCAACTTTTTGCAAAACACAGGAAGTGTGGAATTGCAGCATCTCCGTGAGATGGATGACCAATCTGTGCTTCAGACCTCTAGTGAGAGACAGCTGATTCCACTGTTAAACTGATATTGCCATTAAGAAACATAGCCAAGACGCTTGACCAAAAATGTCTCATTAATTCAGTCTCTCACTTACACCAGAATATGGAAAGTCTAAATTTCAAGTTCTTAGAACAACAACAACCATACACACAAAATCATGCAGATAATGCCTGCTGAAATTTCAGAACACAAGTAGGTTGTTAAATCAAATCTTCAAGTGGATTTGAGCCACACCTTTGCTGTTTGCAGGAAGGGTCAATCAACAACTGAAGAACTGCTGTATTCAAACAGATTTCTAAAAAGAACAGAATGCAGATTTGAGAATTATGTTATGTCAGGGGTTGATAACCTGTGTCTTTCCAGTACTACTGAACTGCAGAATCGATGTACATATTGGGCAAGTCAGGCTGAGCATTTCTCTGTGGAGAAGGTGGTCTAATGTGGACTTTGGTACCAAGCCCCCTCTTCACCGATAGGCCTTGGGGGACCATGCACCACATAAACCATTGTTTAATCCAAAGTTCAAACCCAGCTGTATACCACCACTCCCCAAGCCTTTTGAGAGAACTCATATAAGTTTAATCAATTGATAAAGTCTGGCTTCACAGAATGTACTGAACCATGGCCTGTTTTAATCCTGGTTTGCAAATCCATTACAGGCTTGGTGCAATAAGAGAAAAGAACCAATGAGTATTGAAGTTCCTTTATCTATAAAGTTGACGATGTAATATATGGCAAAGAAAACAATCTCCCAGAAGCTTTCACCAGGAAATGGAGTTATCTGAAGGCAGTCCCAAAATGTCAATGTATGTTATACGAAAAACATGTTATTAATTTTTCATTTCAAATTAGTGGAATGAAACTATTTATAATCACTTTTGTTTTTAAGTATTCCTGTGTTGGGGTGAATAGTCAATTGTTCAACCCTGCCCTATTTATATTCTGTCAGAAAGGAATTATATTGTGGGGCAGGGTCCATGGGGAGAAGTCAAGATGGCAGCCACAGTCATGTTGTGTGTGTGTGGGGAGCGGAATTAGACCTAAACTCTGAGGAAAAACACAAGCCCGCCTGACCTAATCTAAGTAAGGTGAACTTTGATAATAAGAACAATCTGAAAATCAAATGCTGCAAAATAACATTTTTACAAAAAACGCAGACATGTCTTCCCTGTTTCTCCACAAAGTGCACGAAGAGCACTTAAACCAAAAGAAAGAGAGAAAGGTAATTAGCAGGAAATCTCCACTAGAGCTCATATATTCCGCTGTTATTGGTTTCCATCCTAAAATATCAATTAAATACCATTCTATCTTGGCCAGGAATAATTCACTCTCCTGCCAACATGAAGAAATTGGCATTCGTATTGTCCACCTGTTCTCGTGCATGACAATGAAATTAAAAAAAATTGGGGAATTTGGTCGGCCCTTCCTTTTGAAACTATGCTGGTAGTTATAACAGAGAGCTATACTGATGTCCAGTGGACCCATCGCAAGAAGAAAAACAGCAGTCAGCAGTTGGCCCTTCCGGATAAAAATTAAAAACCTGCTGTTTCCAACACCGAGTCAGGTGGCATGGGTGCTGAAGTGACTGGTCTGCAGTGAAAACAGTAGGAAAAGATGCAAAGAATGCCCCCCCCACAAGACACACAGGTTGACCTCAATGGGTGAAAGGCAGAGCTCTGTTTATTCAGGTGCAACAATACAAATCATAGTGGGCTGTACGGCAATGATAAAACAAAGACAGTTCCAAAGAATGTGGTTCACATGGGACTCCGAGAACTCCACTGTACGCACACTGTATTTGCAAGATCGAGTGACGGCCTGGAAGAGAATTATTGCTGGCTGGGGCCCTCGAGCCTCAAGCTGGAGTGGCTGTTGGAAATGGGGATGCTTAAGAGTGCCACAGAGCCTAACTGGAAGGGGGGAGTTTTATGCAGAAGTAATGGGGGGGGGGACAGGGAAGTTGGGGTTGCCTCCTGGATGTACTGAAGATCTCCAACAGCAGTGTTTTTCAAACTTGGCAGCTTTAAAATGTGTGGACTTCAACTCCCAGAATTCCCCAGCAAGTACCAAAAAGTGTTCTTAGAACGACCCTCAGTGTCTACTTCTCCGCACTTTATGAGCCGATTGCTCTATTTCTTCATGTGTAAATTATAAATTGTGGCCTCTCTTAGCTGCCCCCCCCCACAAACCTTTATGGTTGTGTGTATCTAATTAAATGGAAACCTCTTAACATCACTTAACTTTTGAACAAGCTTTTCTGTGTGGACATAAAATCCCCAGGGAAGGGAGGGAAGGAGGGAGGAAATATTTTGTAGGCTCAGACTAGATGTGACTTTTTCACCCATGGGTTTGCACCAGTCACAGTGGAACTGGGGGTGATTTTATATGCCCAGGAGGTGTTCCATCCTGCTCCATTGCCTTTCCCACCAATGGGAACACGACCTATATAACACTGCAAAGCTTCAGTGCTGAAAATAAAACAACTTTTTATGCAATTCTAGATCTAATTCAGCTATGCTAAAAATAAACCAGTTCTGTTATTGAACATCACCAATGGCGGGAAATCACACCAGTGCAGAGCTCCTTCTTGAAACAGTACAATGAGCCCTTTGTTTGAATAGAGCAGTGTTTCTTAGCCTTGGCAACTTTAAGATGGGTGAACTTCAACTCCCAGAATTCCCAGCCAGCTGGGAATTCTGGGAGTTGAAGTCCATCTGTCTTAAAGTTGCCAAGGCTAAGAAACACTGGAATAGAGAATATAGGACCCTTTGATCCCATGCAGAATATCCCTACGAGTGAACATACAGTATTTCCTTACTCTTGGGGGAAAGGGAAGGAATTGACAGGTGGAACGCACTGTCCTGAAAGAGCCTGTTGGTCTCTTAAAGCTGGACAGAACAGCTTTTCATATTGCAACTTCATGATGCATGCTCCGCTTGCACTTTATAGTATAGAACCAAACAGAACTCATTACTGGGTAAAAAGATCTTGTATGTGCAGAGGCATGTTGGGAAAATTATGAGAAATACAACTTGGTCTCTAGCTGAGAGGAGAAGTCCATGTCTCAGCATGACTAAAGGCCCTGGGAAGTCCTTCGAATGCTTATAGAACAAGGCACTTGGAAGAACGAATCATGAATGAATTAGTGCTGTACGGTTCCATATTTCTTCATCCTATGACTTCACAAAAAGGCAACTAATTTCAAAACAAAGGCTAATCGTTTCATTTAAAAGGGCAGAGCACCAACCCCAATGCATCGACTTTTTTACCTGAGACATGACTAATACTATTTGGGCAACATTTGTTATTTGCCCGGGACATTTAAAATTACTTTCTTCTTTCTCCATTTCATAGCTCCAGGTCTATCTCCTTTTCCTCACATTTCTCTTTACCTTAATCAGCTGTGTGTTTCTGGCCGTAGGAAAATGGCTGGGCCAATTGTCATATGTCCTGGAAACTACTGGAATGTGCCAACTAGTGGAATACAGATTTGGGATTGTGCTGATATACAAATATAACAATCCAGTTTATACTAAGTCTATCATTCTATCTAGCACAGCATTTTATTCTAATCTGTTATAAAGGTGTAGCCCAACTTTCTGGTGCAAATACATCAGGCTGGGTGGCTGATAACATTTCAAAATTACCATTTTGAAAAACAAAGAAATAGTCCATGATGGTGGCAAGGTTAATGGTTAAAGCCCTAAGCATAAAATCATTGTCAACAGCATGTCACAATGGAATAAAATAAAGTAACTGCTGGAACAGGTGTCCTGTGACAAAGTGTTCTAGCACTTTCATTCTCTTTTTCTCTCTCATCTCACTCAAGTGTGTTTGAGCATTTCTTTCAGCAGGGGAGGGGAAACCCCCCCCCCCCACACACACACACTTCAGGTGGGGAGCAATGAAATAGTGCCCAAACCCATTAAGGTAAGGATTGGACATCTTGTGGCCCCAAAATTGCCTGTGAACTTCTTTTTGTGATCTCCCCTCCTGACTGTGATTCTGAAAATTGATGGCACAGTTACAAGAAACAGAGAAGAAAAAACTAGAAATCTTAGGCCGCCTTTGAGCCTGATATGGACCCACCCAATGAAGCCCTCACTCTCCTGCAGGAAAAATTATTAAATGGGGGCCTCAAACCCCAAAGATTGCCTGCTCCTTCCTTAAGGTCTTCTAGGCCACCCTTGCATGTCTTGAAATTCTATCAATTTCCCCATGGAAATGCCTGTGTGTTGACCCAGCCTTCCATTGAAAGCCTTTTCGGCTCCATAGACAAGACATTCCTTCCAGCTTCTTCGGCTATGTCTGAAAGTAGCAAATGAACAAACACAAAAGGAATTTGAATCAACCGAGGGCCCATCACGTCCAGAATCCTGTTTCCCACTTCAACACTCTAAAAAGTCCACAAGCAGGAAACAAGAGGAAAAAAAAAAAAACAGTGCTACTCTATTTGTACATTTCCAGCATTTGGTATTTATTACATTTATCAGGCACCCAAATCCGAATTCCAAAATCCTGCGAAAACCCACCAGAAAAAGATCAGAAAGGAAAAACAAATGTGAATGCAGGAGTAATCATATAAAACAACAGACCATAAAATCCTCCCTTACCAACCAACCTAAAACTATTATGAGATAGAAGAGATAAGGTGTTAATGTAAGTTAGTTTAAACTGGCATGAGAATTTCCTTGCTGCTGCTGGAAATATACCACATTTAGCTGAAGACAACTCTGAATGTAAGGGTTCCCTCCCCCCACCCTCGGAAATATATAAAGAATATAAAAACTCCTATGCAATATAATCGTCTTCCCCACCTTGCCACCCTAAGGGAGCCACGGATTGCTGAACCCAATCCCAGGGATTTTATCCCTCTGTCCAATAACTGTGTGCATGTACACACCGGGATATCTGACTGCATTCAGGGATGTTGTTGTTGTTGCTGTTAGTTGCCATCGAGTCGTTTACGACTCATGGCGACCCTACGCATAACAGAACGAAATGCTGTTTGGTCTTGCGCCATGTGCCTGACTGTTCCAATGTCTGCATCCATTGTTGCGGCAATTGTCTCAATCCATCGCACTGAAGGTCTTCCTCTTTTCCGCTGGCCCTCGACTTTACCAAACATGATGTCCTTTTCAAGCAATCCGTCATTCCTGACGATGTGCCCAAAGTATGAGAGTCTAAGCTTAGTTACTGTGTCTTCGCCTCTAGGGAACATTCTGGTTGTATTTCTTCTAAAACTGATTTGTTTGTCTTCTGGCAGTCCAGGGCATTTTCAATAATCTTCACCAACACCACAATTCGAATGCATCAATTCTTCTATCTTCCTTTTTTAAAGCCCAACTTTCACAGGCATATACTGTATGTGCATATAAAGCTGCTAGAAGCTGCACTCCAGAAAAATTGCATCCGTTTCTGGATTAGGAAGTCCTACTGCAGATCACTCTTGCCTTGGTGCCATCCCTTTGAGGTAGACCAGGTCAGGAAACATGCTCCACAAGAAATACTGGGACCTGACTTTATTGATATAGGCTCTAGGGACAGAATCTTGAAAGCCTGATGACATTTTTCTTTCCCTCTCTTATACCAAAATAGGTCACACTAATTTCTTTGTAATGCCTTCTTCCTTTCCTGGGCTTAATTCATGTTTTGCTAAGTGTGGCATTCCATCTCCAAAGTCATCTCAGTAGTTCTCTACGTTCGGGCATCTCTCTTCTAGATCGTTGCAACATGATTCTATCTGGGGCTGCCTTTGAAGACCGTCTGGAAGCTATAGCTGGTTCAGAATACAGTGACACAAGTAGTTATGGGCACACCTTGGTAGACCCATGTACTACTTTGCAAAGTGCACTTACTACCTGTGGGCTTCCAGATACAATTCATGGTGCTGGTGATCACCTATAAAACCTTCACGGTACAGGTCCTAGCTACCTGTGGACCTGCCTCTCTCTGATTATCTCTCCCCATCTGGTAAGATTTGACAGGGTTGGCATGCTACAGGTCCTTTCACTCAAGTAGCATCATCTGGTAGGACCCAGGAGATACGCTTTTTTTATTGCTGCATCTGCCCTATCGAACAACATTCCCTTGAGATCTGGGTGGCCCCTACTCTCCCTGCCTTCCAAAAGTCTCTGAAGTCCTGTTTCATCCCCCAAGCACTGGGTCAGGAGGTTTTGTAAGCCCCCTTTGATTGTTCTGGTTGTTTGCATTGCCTCCAGTGCAATATGTTTTAATGCTATCCTGTTGCCTGCTCTTTCTTGCTTTTGAGTATGCCCTGGCCATATGATGTATCGGGGCATATAATTTGAATGAATGAATGAATGAATGAATGAAAAATGAACGCATGCATGCATGAATAAATACTCGAAAATTGGCATTTTAATCATGGCTACTTCTAAGACCTTTGGATGCTCCAAACTGTCATATTTGAGGATAATAGTAGTCATTATTACAATTTATATACATTTTATGAATACTCAAATTACTTCAGATTATCCTCAGCATGACGCTATCATGAAGGCAAAACACTGGTGAGTCAATTTTGCAAAATTAAGTATGAGGCTTAGAGTAACCAAAAACCATTTAGTCTTTTCACAGGGCTAAGTTTTAAACAAGGGCTATGGTTCTCAGGTTTCATGTGATTAAGCCATTAAAGTAACTAGCTCTCTAGACACACTGCAATCTTTTGCAAAAAATCCTGGCTGTAGGAACATGCCTGATCTATCATTTTATTCCATAGCTATTTACAGCTACACAACTGAACTTGGAATGTATGAAAACGAAGGATTGCTTTAGTGGTATCTTAAAAAATTATTCTCCCCAAAATTCCTGCTTATGAAGTCGGGTCGGCCTTCCTCACAATGTAGATTTACTTAATTACTTATTTGGTAGAAAACTGGTATTTATATTTTACTTGTGCTTCAGTTAGCGTCATGCAACCCCCAGCTATTGGAGAAAGCCAAACGTTCATTTCTTGCTGGAATATTCAACTTTAAAGACCAGGAGCATCATACAAAACTGAAAAGCTTTATTTCCTCTCACCAGGAGCATCCACAGAGTGTGATAAAAAAAAAGGCAATATGGGGGCATGACAGTATGATCAAAGCTCTACCTGGTTTTTATGTTCCCCTGCCTCTCACTATTCTGAATTAAAACTGGAGGCCAATGTTACTTCACAATCTGAAAAAGCTTAATTGTAGAATATGAAACACACTACATTTGGTCAAGATTTAGTAAAGGACTTCCTTAAGTGCTAAGGCAAAACTGTAGAACCCCATTTCCAGAGAAACCCATCTTGGCCCTTTCTCACTTAGACTTCTGATGCCACTATAACTCGGAAGGCATTTGAACTGCCAATTGGCTCAATTTCAATTTCTTGAATTTTAATCTCCTTACAAAAAAGAAAAAAAAATACTGAAATTACTGTAGGTTAGCCTGCTTAATTCTGTGTTGCTCTAACTTTTAAAAACTATATTTCACTGTCTTACAGTTTGTAGTTTTTTGGGTGGGAGAAGCAAAGCATCCAGAGGAAAGTTGTAGCATTCCAATACCCACAGTGTCCTTTTGTACATGTGTAGAAATGTTGCACACTGGCACACACAAAAGGAGTGGAGCTTGTGGCATAATGCTGTTTTAGGCATTCTGTCCCTTGTAGACACTACTGCTTCTTCATTGTTAAAAATCCTGTTTCTGTAGAATGTGGGAAGGGCGTTTTCACAGCTGCATGGAGTAACTTTCAGTGCATGATGCCAGGACCTCTGAGCATCTCTCTGTGTGAAAAGAGCTGCAGTCATGGATCTTCTTCCACACCATGATCTCCTTTGCAGGCTGTCCAAACACAAAGACCAGTGTTTCTCAACCTCAGCAACTTTAAGATGTGTGGACTTCAACTCCCAGAATTCTCCCAGACAGCATGCTGGCTGGCTGACATACTATAGACAGAGAGGATTGATTGGAATGGCTCTAGATGTGTGGAATGCCTTGAACACTAGGATTTCTCAGGTGCCATCATGGCCAGCTTTTTAAAAAACCCAAACCCTATTTATTCAACCCAAGGTTTGAACGTACCTGATCGTTTTGATTATAGCACAATACAACCCAGGGGTTTAGCATTTTGGAGAGATTTTTCTTCCACTCTTTCTTTTTTCAAAGTTATATTTGCCCTTTTTTCTGAGAGCTTCCAGCAACATATATGAAAGTTTCCCCTAACTTTATCCCAACAACAACTCTGTCAGGGAGGCTGGACTGAGACAGTGAGTGGTACAAAGTGACTCTGGGCTGAGTGGGAA